>NC_140528.1:74342088-74942088 GCF_057382185.1 Mchenga conophoros | reverse complement strand
AAACACCCAGCACGCCCCTGCGGGCGGTTTATCCTTCAAGCTCGGGTCCTCTACCAGAGGCCTGGGAGCTTGAGGGTCCTGCGCAGTATCTTAGCTGTTCCCAGGACTGCGCTCTTCTGGACAGAGATCTCCGATGTTATTCCCGGGATCTGCTGGAGCCACTCGCCTAGCTTGGGAGTCACCGCACCTAGTGCTCCGATTACCACGGGGACCAACGTTACCTTCACCCTCCACATCCTCTCGAGCTCTTCTCTGAGCCCTTGGTATTTCTCCAGCTTCTCGTGTTCCTTCTTCCTGATATTGCTGTCATTCGGAACCGCTACATCGATCACTACGGCCGTCTGCTTCTGTTTGTCTACCACCACTATGTCCGGTTGGTTAGCCACCACCATTTTGTCCGTCTGTATCTGGAAGTCCCACAGGATCTTAGCTCGGTCATTCTCCACCACCCTTGGGGGCATCTCCCATTTTGACCTCGGGACTTCCAGGTTATACTCGGCACAGATGTTCCTGTACACTATGCCGGCCACTTGGTTATGGCGTTCCATGTATGCCTTGCCTGCTAGCATCTTGCACCCTGCTGTTATGTGCTGGATTGTCTCTGGGGCATCTTTACACAGCCTGCACCTGTGGTCTTGCCTGGTGTGATAGACCCCAGCCTCTATGGATCTTGTGCTCAGAGCTTGTTCTTGTGCTGCCATGATTAGTGCCTCTGTGCTGTCTTTCAGTCCAGCTTTGTCCAGCCACTGGTAGGATTTCTGGATATCAGCCACCTCCTCTATCTGCCGGTGGTACATACCGTGCAGGGGCCTGTCCTTCCATGATGGTTCCTCGTCTCCCTCCTCTTTCTTGGGTTTCTGCTGCCTGAAGTATTCACTGAGCACTCGGTCAGTTGGGGCCATCTTCCCAATGTATTCTTGGATGTTCGTTGTCTCATCCTGGACTGTGGTGCTGACACTCACCACTCACCACTCACCAGTCCCCGGCCCCCTTCCTTCCGTTATATATATATATATATATATATATATATATATTAGGGGTGCAACGATATTCGTATCGATATTGAACCGTTCGATACAGTGCTTTCGGTTCGGTACGCATATGTATCGAACAATACAATTTTTTTCAATTTATTTTTTATTTTTTATTTTTTATTTTTTGTGTCCCGTTTGGATCTATAGCCATCAGAATTGTTGTCTTGAGGCCAAGAAAGATGCCAAGAGGATTTATTTTAAGTGGATCATCATATTGGTCCATTTGATTGACCTTTATTATAATTATGAATTTATTTTATTTTCAGTTGCAAACGGGACAGACATGACTGTGGGATAGGACAGGGGGAAAGAATGAAAGAAAGAGGGGGAGAGAAAGGAAGAAAACCAAAGGGGAGAAAAAAAAAGAACAATACAAAATTTGTAATTTATTTTATCAACTTTCCTTCTGACCATGCTGTCTGTGTTGAGCGCTCAGTGAATCTGCATTTGACTACTCCGCCTAGGCTCGAGAGTGCAGCCTAGGCGGAGTAGTCGAACGCAGATTCACTGAGCACTCAACACAGACAGCATGGTCAGAAGGAAGAGCGCAGGGCAAGCTAGCGAGACAGAAGTGGACCTCCCCACCCTCATTCAGATCTGGCGTTTGGAATTATTTTGGTTTTCATGTGACGTATGACCCTGAAGGTAAGCGAGTCATGGACTAAAGTAAAACAGTATGTTGGATGTGCCATGCAATGCTCAATTACATGGGTGGGAGCTAGTGTGTTAGCGCAGTTAGCTCGTTAACGTGTTGGCCGTCTAGCCCCTCTGTATAGGGTAGCTCGTTAACGGAGATTTGCCGTGTTGTGGCGTTAAGGTTATTTCAACGAGATTAACCTGAAAGCACTAGTGGGAACACAACGAATATGACTGCACATTTACACCGACATCATCCTAGTGCAAAGACAAAAACAACAAGCATGCATGCTACAAACTTTAGCCAAGTCATTTAGACAGCTGTTAGCACAGGATTCTCCTTATGGAGACCTGATATGTTTAATATGCTGCTGAGAATATAGCCCAGAAGAAGCGGATAGTATAGCTTTTATTTTGGAAAGAGACATTTCTCTGTAATAAACTCTCTTTTCCAAAGATGAGTGATTCCTCAATCAGATACAGGGCTCGCAATATCGCTAGCCCGACGTCCCGGGGCTATCTCTGCCCTGCCTGTCGGGCTATTGTAGGAAGGAAAAATATATGTCAATGCTTTTGCATTCTTTCAGAAATGTAGCTGGGTAATTATGTCATTGGGTGAGCCACTGTCAATATGTGACATATTGAAATCGTGTTTGAATTTGCGCTTGTTTTTTTGCTTTCACTTTGCAATCGCGCGAACTGTGTATAGAGAGCGACAGCACTGATCTGTGAGTGATGATAATTTGTGCACCAATTCCTCTGACATAGTCTTATTAATTGTTAGCTTACTATGCAAACATGACAAGTGAAATCTCCCGCAGCTTAAACATGTGAGAGGTTGATCGCGCAGAGAATCGCTGAGCTTATGTGAGTGCGGCAGGATATATATTTCACTACGATGACCTGGATGACTGAGAACCTTCACAGACAGATATATATTTTAGTTCTGCTGAGCCAAATAAGACAGGTCAGGGTGAAGAAGTGACAGCCAAAGAAAAGCTTACCACAAAACGGAGAAGTTATGACAAATCAGACTATAAGGCAAAAAGAAAGTGCAGCTTTATGGTTTCATGGACAAAAGAATTTCTGTGGCTGCAATATGACGAGCTAAAAAACAACACGCACAAGGGTTAGGGTTAAATTTAAAAACTGTACTTTTGTGTTAAAATATATATTTATAATTTTAATAAATGACAAATTAAAAAGGCATGAACATTTTTTTTTGTATCGAAAAAATATCGAACCGTGACACCAAAGTATCGAACCGAACCGAACCGTGAATTTTGTGTATCGTTGCACCCCTAATATATATATATATATATATATATATATATATATATGGGCATACAGGGAACGCCATAACCAAGTGTCCAGCATAGTATACAGAAACATCTGTGCCGAGTATGACCTAGAAGTCCCGAGGTCAAAATGGGAGACGCCCCCTAGGGTGGTGGAGAATGGCCGAGCTAAGATCCTTCCAGATACGGACACAATGGTGGTGGCTAACCAACCGTACACAGTGGCGTTAGACAAGCAGAGGAAGACGGCCATAGTGGTAGACGTAGCGATACCGAATGACAGCAACATCAGGAAGAAGGAACACGCGAAGCTTGAGAAATACCAAGGGCTCAGAGAAGAGCTTGAGAAGATGTGGCGAGTGGCTCCAGCAGATCCCAGGAACAACATCGGCGAGCTCTGTCCAGAAGAGCGCATATATATATATAAATTTAAAAAACATACACTTTAAAAAAATTAAAGGAAATGAACACTTTAGATCTCAGTGGGAACAAATCATGCAGATCTATACTGATATGGACTGGGTAATGTGCTGGGAAATAAAGGATCCCACATTGATAGAAATGAAAATGATCAACCTACAGAGAACCTACAGCTCCAAAGACACCTTAAAAATCAAGTTAACAAATTATGCAGCAGCTCAAAATGATACTCAGTAGTTTGTGTAGCCCCCACGTGCTTGTATGCATGTCTCAGATTGTTGGAGCATGCTCCTAATGAGACAGTCTGGTCTCCTGGTCAATCTCCTTCCAGATCTGAACCAGGGCATCACTGAGCTCCAACTCAAACATAAAGAGCTGCCCACAGTGGGTGAACCTGTGAGAAAGGGAGTGTGAGTTTCCACCAAGTAATGTGTTTGGTTCTTACAGGTCGAGTCAGTGAGCATTTCTGTTGCTCCTCTGAAGGTCAGGCGGTCTAAACTGAAGTCTGAGCCATGGCTGAACGACATCACTCGGGCTGCTCGAAGAGAGCGCAGAAAAGCAGAACGCAAGTGGGAAAAAGACAAACTACAAGTGTCTTATGATATCTTAAGAGATAGCTGGCATAAATATCAGAAAATTGTTAAGAACCAGAAATCCGCCTATTTTGCAGGTGTTATTAACGACAACTGCCATAAGCCCCGTCTCTTATTTAGTATTTTAAACTCTGTTCTTAACCCTCCCCAATCCAACTGTACAGAAGCTTCTGCTGAAACTTGTGAAGCTTTTTTAAATTTCTTTGTTTTTCTTTAATAGATTTTATCTATTAGAGCACATATTTTACCCCCTTCTTATGACCCTTCTGTTATTTTTAGCCTTTAGCATTTTTTAGCCATTTTGAACCTGTGTCTCTGTCTTATCTGGGTAAAATTGTCACCCAAATCAAGTCTGGTTCTCCCAGGGATGTCCTTCCCCCTCGTTTTTTTAAAGAAGTTTGGGACACTATTGGACCTTATATTCAAAGGCTTATAAACAGCAGCCTGACTTTAGGCGATGTACCTGTAATTTTTAAACAGGCAGTGGTCCAGCCTCTGCTGAAACACCCTGGCTTGGATGGCTCCTTCAAAAGCTGCTCTGGTTACCATGGAACGTACTGTTTCAGGTTGGATTCATCATTTGCTGTCACTATCAGGTTATTTTGCCCTCACACATGAGCTGCTGGCTGGCAGGAAGTATCAGAAACACATTGTTCATGTTGTGGTAGCACTTCATACTTCATCCAAGCACTGTGTGCTCCAGATCGATGGCTGGACGGTGTTTCATTTTCTGCCTTAAAAAAAAAAACACAGAGAGAGAGAGAGAGAGATAAAACCATGTTGTTGTTTTTTACACTTTGGAGAATCCGAGCATAATAAGCGAGACATTTGGACATTATCTCTTCATGGGGACAAGTCAAGACTAGAGAGGGGAATGAGAGATGATAAGTAAAAAAAATCATTCCTAATTTAAGGTTGTGTTCAAATCTTGAACTCAGTGAAAAGAAATCACTCCAGTAAATGAACAATGTTTAGTTTGCAATAGTCATACCCAGATCCTGATCTCGCCCACTGCTGGAATGGAGGATATTTACATGAAAGAATAACACTGTGGAGGGTGGAAGAGTAGAAAATCACGTGTTCTGAGTCAAAATTGCTTTTGCATTATTTGGCTACGCAGGTATTACTGATAGTAAAGTGCTTCGCTGTTTAAATATATGTTATGCTTTAGCTGGATAATTCTTTTCTGTCTTGTCTGATGTAGAAATTGGATTTCCCCCGCACACACACTCACTAAGGTCTGTAAAATCTGCAGCCTGTTTCTGTGTCTTTGCTGCCATCTGGTGGAGGTAAAAATGGCGCTCAATCTTAGCGGAAGTGACGTAGTAAAATCCACTCTCTGTAGGCTTTCTCCAGCTACATGCTGAGAGCGATGTTCTTGCGTTAAAAATACAGAGTTTAGGTTGTGTACAAAAGACTCTATCCAGTTTAATTCACCCATAGCTGAATACAGATGAGAGGTTTTTTTTGTTTTTTTTAAAATTAACTTTATTTATCACATTTTAGACATACAGTCAAGTAAAACAGGAATCACATAAAAGATGACATTGTGGTAGTACAATGAGGAACAGAGAGAGGGACAAGGACAGTGAGACAAAAGTGAGTACAAAAAATAAAATAAATTAAGGGGAACATAAATAAACAAAAGTTTGCAAGAGCCAAAATCAAGTTAGCAGTTTCAATCGGTTACAGATGTTAACAGTCTTGAGAGCCTTAGTGTTTTTTGATGAGGAGATTGTCCTTATATATTGTGCAAGTTCCATTTTTAATACAAGACGTTCAGGCTTTCTGCCGAGGACTTTGCTTTTGTGTATATGAAATTTTGCCAAAAATAAAACCAAATTTATAAAGAAGAAAGCATCATTGTCCTTGTCTTTAAAATTATAATAGCCAAAGATAACATCCTTATAGTATAGTTGAAGATTAGGGAGAACAGAGTCAGTAATAAACTTGTGGAAATCCTTCCAGAATTTACACGTAAATTTACAAGACCAAAACAAATGAGAAACTGTTTCAGGTTGTTCTTGACAGAAGGTACAATTTACATTTATTTCAGCCATAAATTTGGACAAATATTGTTTGGTAATACAGATGAGAGTCAAGATAAGCGTTAGCCACTCGGTGACGTTTGCCGGTGGGCGGAGTCCAACAGGCGGGACATAAAAACGAGATGCACCGCGCTCTTCTTCCACTTCCTTCGATGTTCTGGCAGAGGTAAGATTTGTGCAACACTTAGCCGCTTTAGTTCAGTTGCAGAGTTTATCCACTAACTGGATGATTTTAAAGAAAGAAACTGCTGTAGTGATGCTGCAGTTTCACGTTAGTTCACGTCTCATTTTCAGCCATTTTAAACGCTGCGTGGTGTTTTTGCTAGAAGTTTCTCTTCATTGAGCACCGACCAGATTTTAGCGTAATCTTCAACCATCCACCAGCAGAATTTAAACATTTCGACTGAAATTTCTGTCAATACTAATAAAAACATGTTCTTTACCTGATGCATCCAGTATTGAGACTTAAACGTAAAGCAGGCTTGCATTTTAATGGCTTCAGAAGTGACCGCACGGCAACTAACAGCGTCTCTAAATGATGAAACTTTTCACAGACCTGTCCTGAATGGCAGTGATTGCACTCTTTTTATTCTGATTTGAGACTCTGTTAAACTCAGTTTTCATACTGTTTCACGCGAACAGTAGCACGTTAAATTTTAGCGGTCACGTGGTAAACGGCATGGCTAGCTGGTTGCTAGCTGCAGCATGCTAACGCATTCTTTCTTTTCTTTCCAGATGTGGAGCTGCTGGAAACGTGCTTCCTGCACAGGTAATGTCTGTTTACAGATTCGCTTTATTGCATTATAAGATGGAGAGTAGGGTCATGTAACCGTATTAAATGGCATAACGTGAAAGGTCATGCTACTGTGATGACCTGTTTGAACTCTCTCACTGAATAAAAACGCTGAAGACAGCATTTCAAACTCTGAGTAGCATGAAGGAATCACCACTGATCGTCTCGTGCTTCTTCTTTTACAACTCTCTAACGGCGCCATCTTTTTTTTTTTTTTTTTTTTTTCTCCTCGTCTGGTTTCAGGCATGGCCTGTGAGGACACTTCCTACATCAGGTAATTAGAAAATGCTCCGAGTGCTTCAGATTTTAATCTGGATTAGGAATTTAAATGATCTCTCTCAGTGGCTCTGCAGTTAAACATCTGTGTGGCTATAAATGAGCATGTTGTGCTGCGGTGATGAGTCTTGGAACTCTCTCTTACTGAATCAGCGTTTTGAAGAAGCTTCTTTACCAGATTCTGAGCAGCATGTAGGCTCCAACCTGATTGTGCTGTAATGGCTCTTAAAACACTTTTATAAGACAATGACTGTGGTTTAAAGTTAAGGGCAGTGATTGAATTGACAAATCTCTAGTTCTAATTTCTTGAGGGCTTAAATACAGATCTCATTAACAAAGATTTATTTTTTTCTGTGTAGGTCCTCTGATGTGAACCCCGCAGTGTTCAGAGTGGCTTAAATTCAGAGGTCAGTTAAGATTTTCTGCCGTTGTTAAAATTCCACAGTAGGGTTTTAAGCATGATGATTACCATTAATGACAAGCATATGCCTGATTAATGTGATGTCAACCTTTAATCTGATTACCCTTTAATTTAGGATAACAAACATGTAAATGTTAGTTATTGCAAATGATTAACAGTCGTATTTCTTTGCTAGGCTAAAGTTGGAGTTGTTTCAGAAGGAAGTGATGCCAAATCCGCATGTAAGTATTAAGCTTTAATTTTTTCAGGTTAATGTGAAATTCTAGAAATTGAATCTGAAATGCTAAATTAATTTATTGGTTCCATAATGTGAGGCATTTCTGACTGTTTGAAAGGATGAAATGGGTTAGCACCCATCAAACACCTGGACGACATATGTCACATGGCAGTTTGTCACCAAAGCCCTGATCAAACATGCAAGTCCTTAATGGCACAAGAAGTAGTCCCTGCTTTTTTATTAACGGCCCAACTTCTCCTTTAGGGACTTCCACCAAATGCTTGGGGAGGAAGGCAGTCGAGAAAGTTTCAAGGTAAGGATTTAAGACTTGAATATTCTTTCTGTTGAGCTTGTCGTGCAGAGACGAGACGTCTCATCTGCAGCGCAGTTTCAGTGATGATGATACTTAGCTCACTTTGACCCGATGTGAAACGACACGAACGTCTGAGCAACTGCAGCTTTTCACTTTGAAGGATTTCTATCATCTGTGTATTTTATTTGTCATAATACAATCTGCATGGCCACTTGAGTGATGTAAATGATTTCTGTTGTCAGGTGACTTGATGACTGCTTCAGCAGCTCCATGGAGGCTTTCCGGTTTGAAGGTATGTTTAATAAAAAAAAAAAAATCTGTGCAGTTTTAAATATTCAGACCTGCTGAAAATGATGAGAGAAATTTTGGAATCTCGTTCGTCTGAACTGCTGTTGATAAAATTTAAATCTGAAGTCAGTGACGGTCCACAGGAAACACTGTGAGACTTGAACCTCCTTTCTGTACCTTGACTTGATGCAATCATTTTACAGGTAGCTGAAGTTTGGACTCCAGATGCTGCCATCACCATCCCAGCTGTTTGTCCAGGTGGGTGAACTCTGTAGCTTCGTTTTAGTGCTCATCTAGACATCTTTATGTAGGAGGCTTAGAGCTTGATGGACTCTAAACTTTTATTTAGACTGATGGGTGTCACTCAAGTTTCCTGTATGATGATACTTGCACACGTCTTACGCCTCGTGTCAATGCCAGACCTGAAAAGGTGAACCCACTGGTGTTGCCTTGGCAATAAGGGGATGACCTGTTGGGGTTACCAACAGTCTGAATGGAAACATACTGGAATTGTGAATCATCTGATGTTTATCTGCACAGGAACAAACCTGTAGCCTAACGTCATTGTGAGCAAACGTTGCTAATGTAACTTTGTGTCGTCCTTCAGGACAGAGCTGCCTGTCAAATCTGTGAGCTGGACGCAAGCCCTAGGTAGGTGCTGTGCATGTTAACATCAACAGAAAAGTGATCATAGTGAAAATAAAGGATGAATGATTCTGGTATTAAGGTCTAAAACTGTGCAGTCATGCTTCCTGTCTGATAAGACTGTGAAAGCCCTGGATCTTGACTTTAGTACTGCTGGGTTTGTGCAAATGATGACATGACACCACAGTCAAAGAGGGGGTTGACTCTACCCCCTCCAACTCAGTTGGTCTCCCCTCCTGTTGGCCTAGCATGGTGCTGAGAACCCTGACTGTTACCCCTCCAGGTGTAAGGTGACCTGCTGGTGCTCTGATGGAGAAGGAGTGCTGACCAAGGCATGGCTGAAATGAAACCTTCTGATCACATCCCAGAAATGTCATATTTAAACTTCTTTGACACTTTATAACACAGTGGCTTTGAATGCTGCTTTATAGATTTGCTTCACTAAAGTGTTAATGTCAGTCTGACAATTTCCCCAAAAGAGCTTCAGCAGGATACTTAATACTTGTCTGTCTTTAAACAGCTTTAAACACCAGATCGTCGGTTCAGTCAGTTCATGCTGGTGAGTACAAACTCTGCTTCTGTTTTAACAGCATGCAGCAGCTTAATGTCCAGTTAAAAATTAAACAGAAGTGATGAGGTTGTTTTACCGCCCCAGTCTGAAGATTCGTGACTGATTGGTATACTCTGATCTCAGCAGCTAAAATGTGTTCTCAGTCACTCCACAAGCAGACTCTACTAACACATTTCATCTATTGCAGGTTTCTTGTTTGAGGCAATGGAGTCATGTGGTCTGTGTCCAGCACCTCATGTCATGAGACTGACATTGCGCACAGTCATGATGGTGAGTAACCAGTTTAAACTGGAAAAGTTACTTAATTAGGCAACGGTTTAGTGTTAAGCAGAAGTGATGAGGTTGTTTTACCGCCCCAGTCTGAAGATTCATGACTGATTGGTGTACTCTGATTTAAAACGGACATGATCATAACATGAGCGTTCCTGCCCTCCATGTTTCTAAGTGTTTGTTTTTAAACTTTGCAGATTGGACGGTACGTGCCACATCGTGACGATGTCCTGTGTGCTGCCACCAAGATGACTGCAGTTTGAACTACACTGGAATTGTGTGGACACCTGTGATAATGTTTACATTTGTGGGGTTCTGTCACTTAAAATTTGCAGTAACAAAACAATAAAGTGTTTAAAATTTAGCAGACTAAGCAGTTTTATTTCAAGTGTGACTGTGGGGAGACTCTATAAACCAGAACATTTTAATAGTGCAAGTTTTTAGAATGTCAGGTTTCTGGCTTAAAGGGATAACACAGGATGCTTTGTGTTGTAGCACAAATTAAATCAAACCTAAATGCTAACTGTCAAAGAATTAGCTTGAGGCTGATCGATGAGATGACAAATTATGCAGAACTGGCCTGTGCAAGAATGGTGGAAAGCACCAAATTTCTCTGTAGGAGCTTGTGATACAACCAGAATTTGCAAAGAATTGCATGTCAAAGAACTTTAGACTACATAAGAACGAGCATAACAAGTTGTCTGCAAGAATCAAGTGTGGATGTTGTAAGAAGGCAACTGCAGTGTTTTGCCACAAGAATGGATGAACTTTTATTACTGGGTTCATACAAGTAAACTATGGTAAGTCTCCTTTAAATCAGTGCAAACCCAGGACTGCTGGGTAAATCCTTACTTGATGGGACAAGTATAAAAGCATTCAGTCACTAAAGGCGGCAGGTCATGAACAGAGACCAGCTGGTCTGCAGTTAAACATTCAGTCAGCAGTGAAGATCCTCGCAGCGATGTCATCTAATAACCAGTCCACGCCAGCTAACAAGTTCTCTCCTGTTACTGCACTGCAACCAATGATACACCAGTGATGACTTTTGATGTTATCCAGGGCCAGCGCCTGCAGAAGAACAAAGTGTCAGCATCCACCGTGATATATGCAACTATATCATTGCTGAAATGCAGTGTCAAGTGGGTGCAGAGCTCACCTCTCGTATTGCCTCTTTGGACAGAGCTCCTGGTAAATCCTGTTTGTTGGCAAAAACCAGCAGCGTTGCACCAGCTAACCTCTGCAAAGAACGGAGCGCAGCTTATTTAAAAATAGCATAACGTGTTCATACTGAAATCAAATATTTTGACTCTAGCTTTTAGGGGTCCATGGAGGCCAGTGTGAGTTGCCCAGTTTTGAAAATATCTTAAAAGATATAGAAAGTCCAGACAACTCAGAAAAACGATTAAAGATTTGCTTTCTATTAAAGATAAATGGATACTTCTGATTGGTTTGGGCAAAATATTCCTTTTAAATGACAGGTGGAATACCAGGGTTAAGGCTGGTATTCAGGACTAGTGAGTGTCACATTTTTACACACCTACCCTTCTGGTCTAACGGTTACTGCAAACCTATTGCGTTTACTCTTTTATCCTTTAAAAAACAAAACAACCAATATAAAGGATTCTGTCACTCCACTGTGTGTCATTCTCATATACCTCCTCCAGGAGGAGTGTGCTGAGCTCCTGTCTGCAGTCTTCCAGTCTGAGTCTGTCTGCGCTGTCCACCACCCACACCAGCCCATCTGTGCTCTCAAAGTAGTTCCTCCAGTAGGAGCGCAGTGACTTCTGACCGCCTACGTCCCAAATATTCAGTTTAAACCTGGAAACACAAGGAGTGGGAGGCATGAATGGAAATGTACAGACTGAGCTAGAAAAAAAAAAAAAAAAACAGGTCTAAAGAATACTTTTGTACATTAACACAGGAGGTTTTCAGCAAACGTTTGCCTCCCTTCTACTTTTAAATACCGTACGAACCACAAGTTGGCAAGCAGCCTGAGAGCGAAGTGCTCTGATATAGTCCCATTTGGTTTTATGGTAAGATGGGGCCTGATTATTTAAGAGATGAAGGATTTTAACTTTGATTCTGGATTTAACAGGCTGACACACAGAAATAAAAGCCAAATCAAAAGGCGCCACAGGCGGAAGGAAATAGAGGCAAATAGATCTGAAGGGATAAAGCATTTCCTGTGACTTTTATTCCTTTATTACACTGAAGCTTCATTTATTATTTGTCATGGTTTTCACACAAGACAATACACAATACCTACTTTCATATTCATATAGGCACATTTTAATTTTAGATTATTATATCGACCATCTTTGAAATTTTTCCTTGACTAGATTAGTTTTTTTTAAAGAAACATGGGTGTCAAAGCAACGTGCGTGTGCGCGTGTTTGAGCCAGTGCGCGCGTTACCCTTTGTGCTCCAGCGTTTTGATGTTGAAGCCCAGTGTGGGAGAGATGGTGCTGACGTCCTCCCCGTTGAATTTTTTCAAGATGGTCGTCTTCCCCGCGTTGTCCAGACCTCTGCACGCGCCAGGTTAAAGACAACTCACACACCTGAGAGGTTTTAATCGATTAATCAGCGTCTCGTATATTTACTAGAATACGTGTAACAGCTAGCATAGCAAGAAGGATGAATCCGCACAGAGGGAAAAATAAAGAGAAAGGCGTTATCCGGCATCTTTATCTAACGACACAGACACACAGAGAAGCTTGCGGGTTCTTATTTGATACATGTATAGTTATAATAAACCAAGTGCACGAATGCCACTTTGTTTTCAGCCTAGCCAAACCTGTCACAGAAAGGATACAGCATCAGCAGCCTCATCTCGCGCTCCTTCTGTTTCATCTTCTTCAAAATTGTTAGTAAACCCATCGTGACGCTGCCCCGTTTAACTGTTATACTGTAATAAATGTATGTTATAATTTTAAAGTTTAGTATGATAATGTTCGGCTCTCGTAAGCAGCATTGCAACTCAGGAAGAAGCCAGAGTGTTAATCCCGCCCCATGTAGCCACCGATTGGCTTGTTTTGCAGCAAGAGAACGTGGATTGGTTGCTTTCAACTTCCGGCGCCGGCAGATTGGTCAGTGTGCATATTTAAGGTGTGGCCGGGCTGTGGAGGCCAGAGAACTACTGTGATGGTTTGCGGCAGCGCCTACTTGTGTCTGTTGTGGAAATTACACATTTGAGTCGGTTTGGGGAATGTTCTAATTTTCAAAATATAAAATGTTAACGATCTTGTGAAAATGAAAACAAGCATCAGAAATGTGAACATTTTTACATTTAGGAGTTATAAACGAGTCAGCTATTTTTACCACAGTTTTCAACCACTGAATCCACTGTACAGATTTTTGCAAATATTTCTTAGGCGCTTCTTTTCTAACTTTTAACAAAATACACTGGAAAAATTGCAATGACACCTTTTTGTGAATTATGTGATAAATGTGATTTATTAATAAATATTAATAAATCGAATTAAAAATCGAATTAATCTAAGTTAATGTACAGAGAACCAAAGAAAATAAATACAGTTCAGGCTCTGTAGTCCAAAGCTTTACCATACCAGCTCTTTCCCTCTTCTTCTTATTCTTCTTAAAAAATAAATTAAAACAAAAACATAGTTTCTTAAACTGTAAAGTAAAATCTGAGTTGTTTCATATTTTTTTCTTGCGTGATTTACTTAAGATAACAAAACAATTTAAATTAACAACATTTTTATGTGGGAATTAAACAATTCAGTTAATCTAAATGTAAAATATGAATTTGTTTAGAGAAAACATAATATATTTAAATAAGATGTGACATTTCTAACAATAATTGGTCTAAAATAACTCATTTAATCTATTTACATTAAGTAAAACATATTATTATAAATAGCTCTCCCTCACAGGGAGCTGGTGTGGATGTGGTCAAATGTCATTGTATGCAAATACTTCTGCAGCGGTGCCTTCACAAGATGGTGAAAATCAAGATTTTTTTGTGGATATTTGTGATTGATAGTGATGCTGTTTTTCACACTCTGTACTTCTGCAGCGTTCCTAAGCAGTCAGCTTATTTTAGAACAGTTTTCACTTTCACTACTGACTTTAATTACTCTTCTCTGGCCCCGGTGGCACCAGTGTCCGGCAGCCTCGCCTATGTCAGTGCGCCCCAGGGTGGCTGTGACTACAATGTAGCTTGCCATCACCAGTGTGTGAATGGGTGGATGACTGGTTGTGTAAAGCGCTTTGGGGTCCTTAGGGACTAGTAAAAGCGCTATACAAATACAGGCCATTTACCATTTCTCTCCAGAGCATACCGCCACCTGCTCCCTGCTTTCATTACAGATTATAATGTCATGTGCAAACATAAGAGTTGCTGGAGACTTCTGGCTCCTCATCTGTCAACCTGCCCATCATCACTGCAAACAAGAAGGGGCAAGATGGTAATCCTATCCCCTGGCTCACTGTCCTCATACATGTCCTGCACCACCCTCCTGACTTCCTGATACAGCACCACTGTTCCTCTCGTCTGACCTATCCTATATTTTCTCTCGATCCTTAAGAACACAGTGCAACTCCTTCTGACCTTCTCTAAACTCCTCCATCAACACTGTCAAAGCAAACAACACCTCTGTAGTGCTCTTACTCTCCATACTGCTGCTCACTGATCGTCACCTCTGTTCTTAACCTAGCTTCAGCAACTCTTCAGCACATCTTTCCTGTAGCTTTATGGTATGGCTCATCAGCTTTATCTCTCTGTAGTTACTACAGCTTTGCACATTACCATTTTCTTCTAAATCAGTAGCTACACTTCTCCACATGTACATTACTAGTCAAAAGTTTGGACACCTTCTCATTTAATCTTTTTTCTTTATTTTCATGACTATTTACATTGTAGATTCTCACTGAAGGCATCAACTTGTGTAGTGAACACAAAAGTGTGAAATAACTCAAAACATGTTTTTCAAAATAGCATCCCCTTGCTTTGATTACTGCTTTGCACACTCTTGGCATTGTCTCTATGAGCTTCATGAGGTCGTCACCTGAAATGGTTTTCTAACAGTCTTGAAGAAGTTCCCAGAGATGCTGAGCACTTTTTTGCCTTTTGCCTTCACTCTGAGGTCCATCTCATCCCAAACCATCCATTGGGTTTAGGTCAGGTGACTGTGGAAGCCAGGCCATCTGGTGCAGACCTCCATCACTCTGCTTCTTGGTCAAATAGCCCTTACACAGCCTGAAGGTGTGTTTTGGGGTCATTGTCCTGTTGAGAAATAAATGATGGTCCAACTAAAGGCAAACCCGATAGGATGGCATGTTGCTGCAGGATGCTGTGGTAGCCATGCTGGTTCAGTGTGCCTTCAGCTTTCAGTAAATGCCCAACATTGTCACCAGCAAAGCATCTTCACCTTCCTTCTCCATGCTTCACGGTGGGAACCATGAACGTAGAGACCATCTATTCACCTTTTCTGTATTGCACAAAGAAACAGCAAGTGGAACCAAACATCTCAAATTTGGACTCATCAGACCAAAGCACAGATGTCCACCGGTCTAATGTTCATTCCTTTTAGACCCCATTCCTACAAAACTGCTCAAAGAAGTCCTGCCATTAATTAATTCTTCGATCTTAAATATGATCAACCTATCTCTAATGATCGGCTATGTACCACAGGCCTTCAAGCTAGCTGTAGTTAAACCTCAAAAAGCCATCTCTAGACCCAGCAGTCTTAGCTAATTATAGGCCAATCTCCAACCTTCCTTTCATATCAAAAATCCTTGAAAGAGTAGTTGTCAAACAGCTAACTGATCATCTGCAGAGGAATGGTTTATTTGAAGAGTTTCAGTCAGGTTTCAGAGCTCATCACAGCACAGAAACAGCTTTAGTGAAGGTTACAAATGATCTTCTTATGGCCTCTGACAGTGGACTCATCTCTGTGCTTGTCCTGCTAGACCTTAGCGCAGCATTCGATACTGTCGACCATAATATCCTATTAGAGCGATTAGAACATGCTGTAGGTATTACAGGTACTGCACTGCAGTGGTTTGTATCATATCTATCTAATAGACTCCAATTTGTACATGTAAATGGAGAGTCCTCTTCACACACTGAGGTTAATTATGGAGTTCCACAGGGTTCAGTGCTAGGACCAATTCTGTTTACATCATACATGCTTCCCTTAGGCAGCATCATTAGAAGACATAGCATACATTTTCACTGCTATGCAGATGACACGCAGCTCTATCTATCTATGAAGCCAGATAACACACACCAATTAGTTAAACTGCAGGAATGTCTTAAAGACATAAAGACCTGGATGGCCGCTAACTTTCTGCTTCTTAATTCAGACAAAACTGAGGTTATTGTACTCGGCCCTGAAAATCTTAGAAATATGGTATCTAACCAGATTCTTGATGGCATTACCTTGGCCTTCAGTAACGCTGTGAGGAACCTTGGAGTCATTTTTGACCAGGATATGTCCTTCAATGCACACATTAAACAAATATGTAAGACTGCTTTCTTCCATTTGCGCAACATCTCTAAAATTAGAAATATCCTGTCTCAGAGTGACGCTGAAAAACTAGTTCATGCATTTATTACTTCCAGGCTGGACGACTGTAATTCATTATTATCAGGATGTCCAAAAAACTCACTGAAAAGCCTTCAGCTAATCCAAAATGCTGCAGCAAGAGTCCTGACAGGGACTAGAAAGAGAGAGCATATTTCTCCTGTTTTGGCTTCGCTTCATTGGCTTCAAGTCCAGAATTGAATTCAAAATCCTGCTCCTCACATACAAGGTCTGAAATAATCAGGCCCCATCTTATCTTAATGACCTTGTAGTACCATATCACCCTATTAGAGCACTTCGCTCTCGCTCTGCAGGCCTACTTGTTGTTCCTAGAGTATTTAAAAGTAGAATGGGAGGCAGAGCCTTCAGTTTTCAGGCCCCTCTTCTGTGGAACCAGCTTCCAGTTTGGATTCAGGAGACAGACACTATCTCTACTTTCAAGATTAGGCTTAAAACTTTCCTTTTTGCTAAAGCATATAGTTAGGGCTGGACCAGGTGACCCTGAATCCTCCCTTAGTTATGCTGCAATAGACGTAGGCTGCCGGGGATTCCCATGATGCATTGAGTTTTTCCTTTCAGTCACCTTTCTCACTCACTATGTATTAACAGACCTCTCTGCATTGAATCATATCTGTTATTAACCTCTGTCTCTCTTCCACAGCATGTCTTTTATCCTGTCTTCCTTCTCTCACCCCAACCGGTCGCAGCAGATGGCCCCGCCCCTCCCTGAGCCTGGTTCTGCCGGAGGTTTCTTCCTGTTAAAAGGGAGTTTTTCCTTCCCACTGTTGCCAAAGTGCTTGCTCATAGGGGGTCATATGATTGTTGGGTTTTTCTCTTTATCTATGAAGTGCCTTGAGGCGACTTTTGTTGTGATTTGGCGCTATATAAATAAAATTGAATTGAATTGAATTGAATCCTTCTGTATCCTCGCCCAAACAAATCTCTTCTGCTTGTTGCTTTTCTTTGGAGTTGTTTCTTAGCAGCTATTTGACCATAAAGGCCTGATTCGTGCAGTCTGATCATTTGATGTAGAGATGTGTCTATGATGTTATCTGGGCTCTAATCTGAGGCTGCTGACTCAGATGAATTTTTCCTCAGTAGCAGAGATGACTCTTAGTCTTCCTTTCCTGGGCGGTCCTCGTGTGAGCCAGTTTCACCAGAGCGATTGATGGTTTTTGTAACTCCACTTTGGGACACATTCAAATTTTGACTGACTTAGATTCAGATCTTAAAGAAATTACAGACTATCGTTTCACTTATGCGATTGGTTGCCGTAAAATGAATTCTAACAGTTGTCAAATAAGACAGTCAGCTGTGTACCATCCTGACTTCTGCACAGTACAACTGATGGTCCCAACCCCGCATTAAGAAGGCAAGAAATTCCACAAATGAACCCTGACAAGGCAGACCTGTGATAGAAAAAACATTTGTCAACAAAGAAAAGCGTGGCTACTTTCAAGAATCTAAAATATAAAACATATTTAGAGCTTTTTATCAATGTTTTCTTTGCTACATAATTCCATATATCTTGCTTAATAACATTTGATGTATCTACAATATAGAAAGTAGTAAAAATAAAGAAAAACCATTAAATGGAAAGGTGTGTCCAAACCTTTGATTGTGTATGTCATTTGGATGAACCACCTTTGCACTCTTCATTCTCTTCATAGCTGCCCTCACTTCATCCTTTCTTATCCATGTTCCACCCATCTTACTCTCTCTTACATTTTCTACACCCATCAGTTCCTCAAAAGTATTTCTTCCAACTTGTCAACACCCTGACTTGACTCATTAGCACATTTCCAACTCTATCCTTAATCACCCCAACCTGCTGCTCATCCGTTCCAGCTCGATCTCTGTCTAGCCAATTGACAAGTTATTTTTGCCTTCCTTTATTGCCGAGACTCAAATTCAATGCACTCTAAACATTTTTTCTTGCTGTACACTTAGCTTCTCAGTTCTTCATTGCACTTTGTTCATTTCCCACTTTTTTTTTGTCTTTTTCTTTTTTTTTCTAGACTCTTCCTTCAAATGCTTTCCCGTATGTCTTTAATTCGCCACCAACTTTCCCTTTCTAATTTCCTGTCAAGAGGATACACCACCTACCTTGTTGGTACTTTCCCTCACCACTTCAGCTGGAAAACATTTTCACTCTTTAACACCAGGAATAGCAGCATTTGGGGGGTTTTTTGGTTTGTTTTTTTTTTGTTTTTTTTTTAGGAAAAACCGAATATATCATACAGTGGATGTATTTAGAGCACTTGTCTTGTTCTACATTTTGTCACTTTACAGCCTTACACTAAAAAAAAGGATTACATTAATTTTTCCAATCATAATACCCCATATTTACAAAGTGAGAAAAATGAATGTATTCATTTTGGAATAAGGCTGTAACAATGCAAAAAGTAGAACAAGTGAAGTGCTGTGAACACTTCCCAGATGCGTTGTATTTTAAACTTTCCAGCCCTTCAAGCCCTGCAGTGAGCCGGATTGGATCCCTTGGTGAGTCTGGTCTGGTCCTCGGACCAAATGTTTGACATCTCAGAGATAAAATGTTACATTTCAAATTTGAGACAATAGTGTAAAAAAGTAAATAAGGGCAGCTTCTAATATTAAGCTAAGTTTAAAGGAGAGAAAGAAAATAGAATAGAATGCATTTTATTGTCACTATACACATGTGCAATGACATGCAGACAAAACAAACAAACCCTTCAGCCTACAGGCTGGATCAGGTATCTCTGAAAATCCCATGAGTTAGCCATTTTCTTCTCGGCTTAGAAGACCTGAAGCCATCAGAGCTCAAATGTTTCTGTGGAAAGTTACATCATTTTCTGCCGAGAACTCTTCTAAGCGCTGGCTTGTTTCTGGAGGCTTGGACAGCAATTTCCTGGCAATCCGCTTTAGAAATTCCCTGCACGTGGGGAAGGAGACACCTTAGTCTATATATGGTCAGCAGACCCGAGCGCTTCCTGCCCCTGTGAAACTTTCCCCAGCCATTTAAAATAACGCATTCACGTGCTGTCGGAAATTAGGATTTCACACGTTGGTCTTTTCACAATCCGGACCTTAAAAGTGTGACGCTAACATGTCAGAGATGTTAGCAGAAAAACACGGATTTACTGCGTGACGTGAAGCTGCACAACAATGTGCGCGTGTGAGAGATAAATCGAATGCACTTTGTAAGCACGTGTGGGGAGTGAAACTAACATGCTGCACCTGAAAGCAGCACGCCCACCCCCTCCAGCTTTGCAAGGCAACGGGTCAGTTTAAAATAAAGAGAAACCGAAAGAGAAAGAGAACCGCAGCATCATGTTGCATCATCTGTTGCCAGACCTGCTGAACTCATAAGTCATCAGATAAAGCGACTGAGCGCCTCAGTCAGCGCCACACAGTCACCAAGCAACACATCCGATGTTAGTCTGTAGCACGGCAACAGGTCCCAGCATTACCTGCTCTGTAACCTGCACTCCTGCTCTGTCCTGATATCCCGATAATCGCGTATGAATGGATACGGCTTCCCCTGCTGCACTCATGGTCCAAGACAGGTGAAAGCCTCGTGCTGCCGCAGGCGACCAGCCGACAGGTGAGCCAGTCTGCTGCAGGAGCGTGGGTCAAGATGTCCCCGTTATACATGGACTCCGGGTCCGGGTCCGAGTCCGCCAGCCCCAGCAGTACTGCAGGATCGGTAAGTTCCTCTTTCTCGTCTCTTGACTCGATCATCAAATCCCCGTATTCAGGTCATCCTATGGACCT
Source organism: Mchenga conophoros (assembly GCF_057382185.1). Lineage (NCBI taxonomy): Eukaryota > Metazoa > Chordata > Actinopteri > Cichliformes > Cichlidae > Mchenga > Mchenga conophoros. Next base: position 74,921,964 of record NC_140528.1, on the reverse strand, counting down.
TTTCACGCTGTTGATGCTAAGAGTAAACTTATGTGATGTGAAATTCACACCGATATTGGTTATAATTATGGGCTACAACAGGTATAACACCCATTCACTGTTTATATTGAGTCAGATCCTCTTCTGATTAATGAACCTCTGGCTTTTTTCCTTTTTACACTGTAAATAAAAATGATATATTATTAAAGCTAAAGTTATAATTATTATCATTATTGTATAGTAATATACAGCAATATATAGTAATATATAGTATTAATTATTAGTCATGCTAGTTATAATCATCATCCACTGCCTCTAAAACCACTATTTATCAACTCAGATCCACTTTAAGCCCTCCAAACAGATCTGTTTGTAAAATAAGTGATTTATTTAAATTTCATTTAAATTATTAGTACCTTAATTATCATTATTGTTATTAGTTTTTAAACTGAGTATTGGTCTTCCACCTCTGGTGCCCTGAACCCTCAGTTCACGTTCGGCTCAGGTTATTTACTGCAGTTATCGTGTGTGTTTGCAAAGTATACACAGATTGTATATACTGCCTGTAGAACAGTCAGCAACAGCTGTGCTGAGTGAAAATTGAACTCATGAAATGAATGGAAGGTGTAGTCTAATAAAGACCTGAATTATTGTGTGCAATAAAAAGAATCTTCCTTGTTATTTGTCATATGGTTTGTCAGCCCTCGCCTTTGCTTCGCATCACGCGCTGCATCAAAGCACTTCACGTATTATTGACCCGCTTTATTTTGAAGGGCCACACGCACTGTCTCATGTGATTGGTTTGTCTCATGACCTTGTGAGTCATGTTATACCTTTAAAACAAAAACGCGGTATCGAAATGAAATCGATACACGCCCTTTAAAAAGAAGAAAGCCAAAGTCAAAATAGAAGTGCATACTTGAACGCCCACTGTGTCACTGTGCGGTCTAATTAACCCCAGATATTTCTCCTTAATTCTGTTGTTGTTTTGGCAGGAGAGAGAAAGAGGGGGACAACAGATGGGACCCAGAGGGCCAAAAAGACGGGAGAAGAACAGGGATGCAGCGAGGAAGAGCCGCAGAAAACAGACAGAGAGAGCAGATGAACTTCATGAGGTCTGACTCCTTTCCCCCTCTGCTTCCTTCCATTGTCATCCTCTGACTCTGTCACTTTCTGTCTCCTTTTCTCACACAGCCTGTTTGATGAGCAGTGTGTGTATGTGTGCGTGTGCACGCGCGTGCGTATTGTGTAATCTGGCAGCATGCTTGCAGGCGTTTCTTGTAAATAGCCTGCTTTAGGAGAAGGACTTTCACTCCCTCTGCTTTGCCCTCCCTATCAGCCCTCCCTTTCCTGTCTGCCATCCACACACACATATACACACGCACACACACAGACGCATTTGTTTTCAATCTGTACTTGCCTGTCTTTTTTTTCTCCCCTGGGGGGCGGGTGCAAATTCCACAGGTCAGGGTACACATCCGCACACACGGACACGCTTCCCAGAGCACTCAGTCAGATTTCTAAAGTATCTTTGATGACCACGTGCTGTTAGGCTTGATGACAAGCCTAACAGCACGTAGCCCTGAAAACTGTTTCAAGGTCATACATGCATTACAGTTATGAAGGGTTATTGTAAAAATGTGGTGTTCAAGATTTCTTACTGTGATTTGAAACCCATCCATTGAAGCAGAAAGTATTCAGGTGGTGGTGTTCTCTAAAATACTGAAATAATGTTAGCTACTAGTTACATGAAGAGCTAAATGGAACTAAGTTATTGTGCATCGTCATATGCTGGTGATTTTGATAAGCAGTGGCACACAGTTGTACATACAGTTAATCTGTTGATGTGCATCTTTAAGCACGGTGGGAATGCCGCATCTTAGCACGCTTCCTGTGTTGCGTTCACTTCGCTGGTCACCTGCTTTGGTTGTTTGTGAGACCTTTAATAGGTTCCTCTTGTCTTATTTTGCTAAACTTTGCACTTCTGTATTCCAGCCAGATTACTTGGCTCATAGTTTTAAAATTTCTCCCATCACATGAGATCTGCAGTTTCGTTTGATAATTTGATAATTATGCTTCATATGTATATATATTTCTGTACAATTTTCTTTAGCCTAGGTCAATTTTTTTCCTAATACTATCTTAAACAAATTTGCCATTTCCAATTCCAAAAAAGTATGAGTGGACATGAGGATGAGCCTAAGCCACAGAGTCCTATTTAACCAACAGGTTGAGTTGTACAAATTCAGGTTTCTGTGCAGTAAAAAGAAGCATTTGTTCTCCTGTCATGTCACTAATCTGATTCGTCCGTCGGTTCACGCTCATAAATGTGTTTAATTACTCTCATTCTGACAAAGAGAAAACAAAACCACCGGTTTGCTGTGCTGCACCCGAGCTCGTGCTCTTTTACTACCACTAAGCTCTATTTTCCTTTTAGATTACATCCTACCTGTTGTAACCTGCTCAATATGTCTGCGTGTACCAAATTTATGAATGGGTGTGAATGTGTGTGCGTGTCTTTTTTTGTGTCGGGAACTCGCACTTTCGCTTTCCCTCTTTCCTTCTCTTTCAGTTCTGCTGCGTGTGTGTGTGCTTCACTTGAAGTTCTGGGAAGTGTCGTTGCCTCAAGCCACTCGAACTTGTTAAAAACTAAAAGTTGTGTCAGCAGCTTACAGTTCAATGGGACGGAGACCGTGACTCACAACTGCATAGCACAGCTCTGACTCTTCTTCAGGGCAACTGTCAAGTTTACACTTTGATGTTAAAAGTAGATGGATGTTAGCTGTGCTGAAGTGACGGCTCATTAGAGTAGATTTGAATGGGTCACAGTTCAAAATAATCCTTAGTTAAATCTTAGGCATATCCCCGGCAGATCCAAGAGTAGAAAAAAACAGTCAAAAACAGTGAATTTTATTGTTAAAGACTGAGTTCATTAGTTGTATGTATTTGAAACTATGGCCACCAATGTAACAGTATGTATATAAGACCAGTAAAAAGAGGAAGAGCATCTCAAAAGTGCTTTAAGTTTACCGCTAAATGTAAAGAAAACCGTTGTAAATGCTCCAAAAAGGCTGGTGTAGCTGCTGGTTTCACCCATTCCTTTAAAAGCTCTTCTTTTGTGTAGAGGTTAAAGTGGGATTTGGCAGCTGTGGGAACCTTACTGCTGGGTGAAAATAGTCACTTAGAGACAAGCTGCATATTAATTTTTGAACTCAACAGTAGATTTTGTGTGTGTGTGTGTGTGTGTGTGTGCAGGCTCTGCCACCGTAACTTGCACCACAATGACTACTATTTTCATGCAACCTTCACAGTTTTGCAATATATAGATAAAATAGTATGATTAGCAGTAAATCATGTGTAGATTCAAGTACTGCAAGTAAGATTTCCATTTTATCAAATGTCCCTTGCTGAAAAGTTCTTAACTTTGAAAACAGTTTATCATCTTCTTCTCCTGTTCTCTGTTCACTCATATCTTTGAGGCTGTTGTATGCTGACCTCCTTTTTCTTCTGTTCTTAGGAACTACATTTTTTTTGGAAACTAAGCAGATATCTCCATGCTGTCAGCTGAAAGCAGGCTGCAAATGAAATCATTAGTCATTATGCATTAGTCAAATCTGCCAATCACATTTAACTACTCTGTACTTTACTGAATGAGCTGGAATGCTGCTCCGGATTGTTCCGGCCCACTTTAGGCATCGCCTTAAGGCGAAATTGCCTTTCGTCAGTGTTATCACCCTGTGTTTGCTTTGGTTAGTCAGAGATGGCCTCTAGTTTTTATGGAAGACGCTGAGTTGTCTGTGGCAGTAGTGAAATTTGGGAAGAAGTGTGACCTCAGCTAAAAACAGAGAACCTTTGCCTTCATCGTCAAGAAGTTGTGCCTTTTAACGTGTGTTGGTTTTAGAGATGAGGTACAACTTTTACTTTGAAGGTCTTTGTTCTTGTTTGCTTCTTGTTTACGCCGCACTGTTTCAAGTTTATCGGCCGGCTGGTGGTTAGCTAGCGAGTGTTTGCAGGAGTTGGAGCCTTCTGTGCAAACTACCGAAGACTCTGCTAGCAGCCAAAGCCGAAGAGGTGGTCGTGGAATATACATTTATTTTCCCCCTATAGTGAACGGGGGTTACTGAGGGTCATCAGCTGATCTCTAGGCCTAACTTACTGAGGTCTGACTCAGATTTCTTATTATTATCTGCTCTTTGCGACTCGAAGGTTTGAGCAGCAGGTGATGGGGCTTCAGCCACAGTCTGTCCGAGATGACTATATTAGGCATATCCCCGGCAGATCCAAGAGTAGAAAAAAACAGTCAAAAACAGTGAATTTTATTGTTAAAGACTGAGTTCATTAGTTGTATGTATTTGAAACTATGGCCACCAATGTAACAGTATGTATATATGACCACTAAAAAAAGGAAGAGCATCTCGAAAGTGCTTTAAGTTTACCGCTAAATGTAAAGAAAACCGTTGTAAATGCTCCAAAAAGGCACGTTTATTGAGAAAGCTTTTTGCCACATTTCAATTCAAAATTTTCCTAATTGGTCCCATGCATTAGTCTGCACTTATCAGCAAGGAATCACTTTTTGTTCTCTCTCCACCGCCTACCCACTCGTTTCATGCTGATCTTGCAGCGCTGTCACTTAGGAGCAATATTTCAGTTCTCCTTTGGGGTTCTGGCGTTGGCCACACTTCATGCCTCTTGTGCTTTCTATTGCTGCACACTCTCGGAGCCTTAAAGGAGCGTCATTAAGATTGTTTCGCTGTGTCGTTTTATTACTGCGCAGCACAGGCTTGGTGTGATATTATGTGGGTGGCATGTGATTGCGTTCATTGTTTGTCCTTTGATGTATGTCTGTAATAAGTTTTTATGGCTGGTGAGCGCCTCAGTTAGGGATAATAAAGATATACCTGACTTTTCTTCTTTACTATTGATCCCTCCGCTTTGTCTTTTTTCCCCCACCCCCTTATTTAATCGCTTCCTATTCCCCTTTGCCCTCTGTCTCCTCAGGAACTCCAGAGTCTTGAGCACTCGAACTCGGCTCTTCATAAGGAGATCGCTGCATTGAAAAAGGAGCTGCACCTGTTAACGACGTCGCTGGAGCGTCACGAACCTTACTGCCGCCTCCCCTCCAGCCTTGCGGGTTCTTCTTCAGCTGACTGTCAGACCAGCTCCAACCATCACGGAATCGCCGAGGCCTCGGACTCCACCGTGGCTGCTTCCTCTGCGCTCCCCTTCTCTCTGACCTCCAGCCTGGGACTTCAGAGCCTTGACTGCGTCAAAAGGAACCATGTCTCTCCTCCAGCTAACACAACATTAGCCTCCTCTGCTCATTCTTCACCTAAGCTCTTCAATTCCTCCTCTTCCTCTTCCTCCAGCCCAGTGACAGTTCCCTATTCAGCATCTTTCACCACATACACAGCTCCGCACTCTTTATTTAGCAAAGAACCTATAATGACCTCAAGCACAACAAATGGTATACCCATCTGTGACGGTCTTATTTCAAACCCCGTTCCCTCCGGTGTGCTCTCCACAGCTGCGCAGCCCACGCTGGAGCAAGACACCCTCTGTGAAATGGGTTACACAGTGGACGGATTTTTTAAGGAGAAAACATCTTTTCTAAATGCTACAGCTGACGCTACACCCCCTTATTCCCATTTAGAGGCTGGAAGTGCGGGTGTAGTAGCACCGGGTTGCGTGCCCCAAATGCCTCCATGTCGCTTTAGTGGAAACCCAAGCAGTTCAGTTTCACCGTCTACTTTTTTACCATCACCTCTTCAAAATCCTCTTCCTCCTTCTCTTTTAGCTCCAGCCGTTTCAGGTTTGGAGCCATCACCCATGCCTTCTTTTTCCTCAAAGCAGAGTTATGATCAAGACAATACATCAAACAGTGTGTCTCTGCTCTCCCTGCTCACTGTCCCCGGTCCACTTGATATATCTCAAGCTACCTCCAGCAGCTTCGATAGGGCTCCGTCTGAACCTCCGCCATTGGCGCCACAACCAGGGGTTCCCTCAAAGGAACTTGAACTTTGTGATTTTTTCGACTGGCTCATAAGTGGGAATAATAACCAGTAGCGCTACAGAAAAGTCATTTTGATTCATGTGTTGTGAGGAGATGACCTCTGGACTCAAGCTAGTAACAAACCAAAGACTGAATGTCTTCTGTCATATTTCATATTCATACCAGATGCTACTTATTTATTGAGCTTTCTGTTACGAAAATGCAGCGATTTCATGATTGAGCTTCCATTTGGTTTGGTCACAGAAAAATTGTCAATCTGAACCCTGCGGTTTCCAGAATGCAACCAGTAGCTGACTAGATTCTCATGTATTTGTACCTCCAGCGTCACAGGTTATCTCATCCTCTCTGAGACTAAAGTAATCTTTATGTCTGCGCTTATTAGTAAGTGGCATAAAACTGCCTCCCGAACTTTGAGGGTCTTTGAGCAGAAATCTCTAATTTCAAGAACGAACGCAATAAATTCCAGTGTCTTTTTCCACAGTCAGTAATCATTTGCAGGCACCGCTCTTTCCTAAATCATGAAAAAGGAGTCAACATGGTGAAACTTGTAACTTTTAATTTTAGATTGGGTGGAGTGGTCCTCTCACTTCCTTGCAACTTCACGGAAAGGTTACCAGAATAAATTTCCTTCTAAGCTGCAATACAAACACAGGGCAGTGCCAAAGTTAACAACACATCCTTACTCACTTTCTTCTTCTTTTTATTTATGTACCTTAATCTTAATTGAAGACACACATTCTCAGCACATATTCTGCTACTGCTGCTAATTGATATTTAAATCTTAAAGTGAAATCAGCCACTTTCATGAAATTGGTACAGTACAGTGGGATCGCTGGCCTTCTAAATTCCCTGTGAGCCACTGTGAAGGGCTGCTTTATTACAAGGTTGCATTAGAATGTAGTGATCCCAGCTATCAGAGCTAATAATCCGGTTGTTCAGTCTGACGTCACTAGCCGTGTCTGGGCCTAAACTCCGCTGCAGGTCCATATATCAAACGATCACTATGGCATTACTGAGAGTTGAAAAACTGTCTAAAGTCTTTCATCTTTAATAAAATGATCAGCGTTCTGCTCTACCAGGTGTAACAATTGAGTTTAACATCCAGGCATCCATGAAAACGGAATTTATGACATTTAACGGAGTTAGAAGTTAGCAGGAAGTTAGCTCGCTAGCTTCTATCTAAATACAATATAGCATGTCCTGACTGCGGGGTTTTGGAAACAAATTAAAACGTACAGCTCTGTTATCACTTCCAACATAAATGAAGACAGAAAACTAAACAGCAGTGACGTTTGTAGGGTTACTGAAGTTGGGCTAGCTGGTATATAATGATGTGCTACGTGACCGCTAGCGACACAGCTATGTTAGCATAATATAAACAAGCTAACTTTTTTTCCACTCGATAAAAGTTACCGTGAGTGTTGTCGGTGGTCAGGAACAAATGTAATCGCATGGCAGGATGCTGTAAAAGGACCAAACTTCAGCCAGGAGAACAACTGAGATAATCCATCCACAATACGAGGTTAGTCATTCATATACTGCTGCATGGGCTGGGCTGTAGTTACATCCTAAGGTTTTAAAAACTGATCTTAAATAAATGATTAGCGGTAATAAAAGCCGAGGGAGGTCAACAGTGACTGTTTTAGGAGCTTTTTGAGATTAAATAGAAGAAAATACAAAACATTAAACATGTTAACAACACAAAAGCCATATTAAACGCAGGCTACTTTAGGCCCGGAAGTAGGATTCGTCACGTCATCACTTAACGACCGGATGGAGCTAACTCTCTAACAGTGTAGCTCATTGACAATGGTCGAGTCAGATCATGTTTATAACATTTTAAAGTCTTGTATAGGAACGTGTTAGTGTTTGTTTGGTCTGTTTTTTTTGTCACGCACTCTTATGACTTGCTTATACAAGCATGACTTCCATGTAGAAGCACACTATGAGAATAAATAACCTCTTATGTATAACCGTTGACTGGTTAACCCTTCAAAGCCTGAACTGTGAAACGATTACCTAAAAATTCAAACTTTATTGAAAATGGAGTGTTTATTTAACCTTTTAACGACATTTAAACAAAAAAAAAAATGTAACTATTAATTTGCACCCTGCATATTTTTGCAATTTATCCCTCATAAATGAATCAGAAGGAACATATCTCACTGATGATGTAGACATCAGGATGATGTAAACCCACGAAAACTTTAAAAGGTTGAAGACGGACCTGCAGCTGTTGTTGCTGAAGTTATTCATTTTATGTTTGTTCATAGAGCCCAAAAAGATAATTATAGATGACGTAGAAATAAAAATAATTTCTGGATGTCAAGGGGTGGGTGATGGGGGGTGCACACAAGTATGCTGTGCATGGAGTAATGGTTTTCACCCATTATTTTTCAGGTGGATTGGGAGCAATAATTACCCTGTAATTTTAATTCATTTGTAATTTTAAAAAATCTTTCTATAAATCAGATGCTATATTTGATGCAGCTCTTGCTTTCCATAAAAAATTTAAAATTGTTGGTCCAAACTGACAATTTAACACAATTTATGTTTTAGTACATTTTTTGTGCTCATTTCAAGTGGTTTGACCCTGTGAACCAGGAGGTGGGTTAATGTCTTTTAAAGAAACTGCTGCTGAAAAAAGTGTTTTTTCCAAGCGATCCTTTCATTTAATTATTATTTTTATTTTATATATTTGCTATTCAGCCTATATGGTATACCTGTATATTTGTGCATATGGCAGTTGTGGGGCTTTGTAGTATTTGTATTTATCATGGATCAAATAATATATTGAACAAGGAAACTAATAATAAAAATTATATTAAAATCGGTTTTATGCTTTTAAAAAAATACTGTCCTGATTGAGTTTTTAAATTTTTTTATTTTATAATACAGTACAATTTTCAAGCAGTTCAGCTCATTCATTCATATGCTGTTACACAACATATGAATATTTGTTTGGGGTCTATTAGCAGAATTATGCAAATTCTGTAATATATAGCTGGATGTGCTTCTTGACACCAGGCAAGGCAGATGACTGCTCGGGGCACCGGGTGCCTGGTAGTGCCCTGAGGGCTGAGAAACCTTAAACTACAGCAGTGGCATCTGGACCTTCAACGGATCCACTTGTTCACAGAAGCCTCGACAGAAATAGTCTCACTGCGATAAAACAAAAGGCAGTCAACATCCAAAGAAGAGCTTTGAATGTCCTTCAAGAAGCCTGGAGAACTTTTCCTGAAGATTACTGAAAATAATGTCGAGAAAGCTGCCTAAGAGAGTTCAGGCTGTGACTTTCAATAACTGTACAAACTCTATTTTTGGTATTTATATCCTCATATGTTTGCAAACCTTTCAGTAAACCAGTGCATCTATTCCTCTTGTTTCTGTCAAAGCATAACAGAATGAGGAGTTACTTTTGCACAGCACTCTATAGTATTAACACTGCATAACCAGACAACCTGGTCTTGGTCACTGTTGCTAAAATAAACAAGGTCTCTGCTGTAGTAATGTTTTCCTTGTTGTTTTAGAGGACTGCTGTTGGTGCTGTCAGACTACTCATAACATAATGGTGATGAATGCTGGTTGGAGGGGCCCCAACAGACTCCACAATGCCCACTGTGCACAGCTAACAACTGTAGACTGCTCTAATAAAAAGCTCCAAAATGCTGTTGAATGTCGGTTAACCAGCGCGCGTCTCTAACAGCACCGCAGCCTCCCTGATAGCAAATGTAAAGCAGAGCATCAATGCTGCCCTGACCCACACTGTAAACTCTGTGTGTGTGTCTTTATCCCGGAAGATGACTGGGTGAACTCACCTGATACACCACATAGGGGACAAGGGTGTAATGTAAAGCAAAGGACGCATGCGCAGTTACAGCACTTACTGCACTGTAGTCTCTATGAGACAAAATAGGCTTGTGTGTGTTTATGGGGAGAAAATCAGTGTGTGTGTGACTTTGAGAAACAGATGAAAGGCGCGGATAAATGCGCCTTTAAATGCACGTGCGTGTGTGCTTACACGAGAGAGTGAGCGCGAGCAAGTGGCTGAGCGGGCTGAAGAACAATGGATGGGACTTGATCCTCAAAGCCAGCTTCACCTCAAATAGGAGGAGAGCAAAATGGGGGAAAAGGGAGGGGGAGGAATGGGGGGGGGAGGCGGTGAGCGTCAAAGCGGTGCACTGATGGAGGATAGGAGGGGATATTTCTTTACTGGATGAAACGGCAGTGAGAAAGCCAAAGGTGGTGCGGCAAGAGCAGGAACGCCGATGAAACACCTGCTTATAATCGAGCGGCTTTAAAAAGCCAGGGCCGGCCACGCGTAAATAAAGGCAAATAAATAAATAACTCCATCATATAGCGTCATCCGCAGTGGAGGAGGCTCACTCCTCTCTCTCCTTGCACCACCTCAAGGCTGAGGAACCTGCGTCAAGACGCGGAGAGTGAGACGAGGCAGCATCTGCTCAGCGCTTTCAAAATAAAATCTTTATTTTTTTATTTTTATTTTTTTGCTGGCTGAGCCTGTACTCCGCAGTGAAAAATGCCAGAGAAGATTCATCATAGCTGACCGCCTTAGTGCTTAGTGCCTGTACACGAAAAGAAGTTAAACATGTTGGATTTTCTCTGTTAACCATGAAAGTATCTGTGTAGAACAGAACGAGTAAGAAGTTCTTTCTGCGCATCCATTATACTTATAAAGAAAGAATTCCTGAGCTCAGTTTTTATTTGGTACATCTTGCTGTTGTTGTCTAGACTGAACTAGAGAAATCAAAAAGAGACTTTCAACCTTGCTTTCATCTCTACCTGCACGTTAATGCTTCAGTCCAATAGCACTGCAGTTACCAAAGTAACCAGGCTTATTGACATCCATGATGATCCTGAGGAGCTGTCTTAAGGGGTTGCCGTATTAAAATCTATTTAGATCTCTGAAGTTTCCTTTTTTGTGACTACACAGAAGCCCTTAGGCTCCACCAGTAACCCTCACAGGCTAAAACAGCTTTTAGGTCTGAAAAGTTAAGCCACAATTGCTCTCACAATTACTCCTCTGGTTGTAAAGCAGAAGTACAGTTGTTTAGAATTACCTGGGACCAGGGACTAGAGGTCAAGGCACTAGTTTCCAGTCTTATTTATTAAAGGGTGACGTTCATTTTATAAATTATGGTCACAGTTAAGGCATTTAGAAAAGTTTTGTGAAAATATATCGTTAATCAAAAAGATTTTTGGGATTCACTTATCATTAATACAGCCGTTCACACTGACCGAGTAATTTTGCTGGATGAATTTGCAGCATTTAATTTTTGAACAAAGCTCAATTTCCAGATCCAGACACACAGATTTAACCAATCAGATCACTGCATTTGGCAACAAGTGCACTTGTACTTCTTGTAGCGTGCACCGGTACAACATACACAACTATATGGAAATAGCAAAATAATACTACTGGATGCTGCAGAGTCTCAAAGCACCTTAACGGCGAGCATTAATAAAAGTGACTGTGTGATGATGTTGCGGCGCTGGTGTACTGGCCTTATTGGCCATTATTATTGTTACTCTTTATTCTTTTGTGATTTTCAAGTAGCTGCTGATATAGAATAGGAAACGTCACTGACAAAAAGTGACGTCAGTTTGTCTACTATCATCTTTTATGTACAGTCTATGAAAAGGGGCTTGATTTCCGCAATCCAGACACACGCTTGCACAGGTAGCCTATTTTATTTTGAAAGTCATGAAGCTTCATTTCCGGTATGTTTCCGACTCATCGCGTGCATGTTGACGCAGCTCATTGAGTCGCTGTAGGACAACCGGATAACGGGAACGGAGAAGGGGGTACAGGAGGAAAAAAAAAACAAAAAAAACCGCGTCAGTGTGTCAGACGCAGACGGTTTTGCTATTGTATAACACAGGCCTTCAGCTTTTCCTCTGCCGGCTGCCCCTGCGCGGAGGAGCGGCCTCTTTTTTCTTTCATTTACCTTTTTTCCCTGTCCTCTGACCGCGGAGGGAGACGCCGAGCGGAGCTGCGGGGCTCGCCGTTACATCGGAGGACCTGCACATGTCGGTGCGGTGAGGGACCGCTTGTTTCCCCGCCCTGATACGGTTGAAGGAAGGCAGGAGGAGGCGGAGGCTGAGTGGACTATAACATCTTTAGCCTTCAAAGAAATCAAAGAAAAAAAAAAGAAATATCAGGTTTTAACGGTTTAAAGAAGGACCCATTACAGAGGGGGGGAAACGAGGCAGGAGGACAACAGTGATGCCGCAGCTGAAGTGGGCCCAGATTGATGATTTTATGATATCATCATTCACCGCCAGGACCGAGCACTGATTTTTATTGATAAAAAAAATCGAGAAGAAGCTGTGAAGTGGCACGGAGGGCGTTTGTTTGCGTCTGATCCGGATAAACAGGAGGTGCTTTTTGTCTTTATTTTTTAAGCCTATCAGGAGCTCAGCTGCTTGATATCATACAGCAAATAAACATCCAAATCCAGGCTGATGACTTAGGCGGTGTGTGACGCCAATACAGCAGCAGCAGCAGCAGCAGAGGCGTGTGTGTGTCTGTGTGTGTGTGAGGAGGAGACGCGCCTGTCTGAGCATCATCTGGTAGCTGTTCCAAGCTACTCCTGCACGGCGATGATACACAAGCGATTCTTTTCATCTGTGTGTGAAAAGCTGAAGCTTCGAGGATGATGATGACGATGACGAAGATGCCATTTCCAGTCCGGCTCTGATAGAGACAACGAGGCGCGCAGCACGTGACTGGACCCCTAGAAAATCTAGCTCTCTCTCACCTCTCCTCACCTCTCCTCCGCCTCTGCACCTTTCTCCCCCATCCATACTTTCTATCTCTCACCCCTCTCCTCCTCCTCCCTCCTCCTCCTCCACCACCACCACCCCTGGAGCCGCTTTTTTTTTTTTATTCTGATCAGTTGATAATCCATCTGTGATTCAGATAGCCACCCACTCCCCCCCCCCCTCCACCCTCATCCTCTGCTTTATTCAGCCTTACATCCTCTTAATAAACATTCCCCCTCGTTACACACTCACTCGCAAAAGCATCCACACCACCTCCACCTCCAGCCATCATGGAGACGACCAAGCTGCCTCCGTCCAGCCCGTCCTCGCCGACCACCAGCTTCTCGGTGCCGTCCGCGGAGAAGGTGGATGGCTTCCCACGAAGGTCCATGCGCAGGGCCCGACAGAGGAGGTCCCACAGCTCCTCTCAGTTCCGCTACCAGAGCTCCCAGGTGGAGCTCACCCCGCTGCCCCTGCTCAAAGGTGAGGCTCTGATTCCCCCAAAGCAGCCACAGATCAATGTGAGAAACAACAGCTGGAACATGTGACACTGAGAAAGCTGTGACAGTAAAAGGTCACAGTCAACTCTCTGTGTTTGCCTTCTTTGCTCACCTACATGACTAAAACACAACACACACACTTATCCACTGACTGGTTTCCACTTAAACATGCTCTCCTCTCAGTCCTTGTCAGGTCTGACAGGCGGAGGTGACGGTGGTGGATTTGGTTTATTTAACAGATCTGCTGCCTGTCTTCTTTTGGATATGTAAAAGGTAGGGGTGCAACGATACACAAAATTCACGGTTCGGTTCGGTTCGGTTCGATACTTTGGTGTCACGGTTCGATATTTTTTCGATACAAAAAAAAATGTTCATGCCTTTTTAATTTGTCATTTATTAAAATTATAAATATATATTTTAACTCAAAAGTACAGTTTTTAAATTTAACCCTAACCCTTGTGCGTGTTTTTTATTTTGACAGCGAATGCGCACCTGCGGACCACTTATGTGCAGCCCTGGTTATTTAGCTCGTCATATTGCAGCCACAGAAATTCTTTTGTCCATGAAACCATAAAGCTGCACTTTCTTTTTGCCTTATAGTCTGATTTGTCATAACTTCTCCGTTTTGTGGTAAGCTTTTCTTTGGCTGTCACTTCTTCACCCTGACCTGTCTTATTTGGCTCAGCAGAACTAAAATATATATCTGTCTGTGAAGGTTCTCAGTCATCCAGGTCATCGTAGTGAAATATAAATCCTGCTGCTTTTACACACGCACTCACATAAGCTCAGCGATTCTCTGCGCGATCAACCTCTCACATGTTTAAGCTTGCTGCGGGAGATTTCACTTGTCATGTTTGCATAGTAAGCTAACGATTAATAAGACGATGTCAGAGGAATTGGTGCACAAATTATCATCACTCACAGATCAGTGCTGTCATTGCAAAGTGAAAGCAAAAAAACAAGCGCAAATTCAAACGCGATTTCAATATGTCACATATTGACAGTGGCTCACCGATGCCAATGACATAATTACCCAGCTACATTTCTGAAAGAATGCAAAAGCATTGACATATATTTTTCCTTCCTACAATAGCCCGACGGGCAGGGCAGAGATAGATTTTGGTACCCCGACTGAAAAGATTGCTAGCTCCAGGACGTCGGGCTAGCGATATTGCAAGCCCTGTATCTGATTGAGGAATCACTCATCTTTGGAAAAGAGAGTTTATTACAGAGAAATGTCTCTTTCCAAAATAAAAGCTATACTATCCGCTTCTTCTGGGCTATATTCTCAGCAGCATAAGGAGAATCATGTGCTAACAGCTGTCTAAATGACTCGGCTAAAGTTTGTAGCATGCTTGTTGTTTTTGTCTTTGCACTAGGATGATGTCGGCGTAAATGTGCAGTCATATTCGTTGTGTTCCCACTAGTGCTTTCAGGTTAATCTCGTTGAAATGACCTTAACGCCACAACACGGCAAATCTCCGTTAACGAGCTACCCCTGATCGCCCCGTGCATGGGGCTAGACGGCCAACACGTTAACGAGCTAACTGCGCTAACACACTAGTTCCCACCCATGTAATTGAGCATTGCATGGCACATCCAACATACTGTTTTACTTTAGTCCATGACTCGCTTACCTTCAGGGTCATACGTCACATGAAAACCAAAATAATTCCAAACGCCAGATCTGAATGAGGGTGGGGGAGGTCCATGTTACAAGGAGAGCTTAACTTCTGTCTCGCTAGCTTGCCCTGCGCTCTTCCTTCTGACGATGCTGTCTGTGTTGAGCGCTCAGTGAATCTGCGTTCGACTACTCCGCCTAGGCTGCACTGTCGAGCCTAGGCGGAGTAGTCGAACGCAGATTCACTGAGCGCTCAACACAGACAGCATCGTCAGAAGGAAAGTTGATAAAATAAATTAAAAATTTAGTATTGTTCGATACATATGCGTACCGAACCGAAAGCACTGTATCGAACGGTTCAATATCGATACGAATATCGTTGCACCCCTAGTAAAAGGCCTGTTGTTGTTGTTTTTGCTGTTGTTGTTATTCTTCTTCTCCTCTGTGCTGGGACAAACAGTCCTTTTCATTAGCAGTTAATAGATTAACATGTGTCATGCATATTTCCCCCCTCCTGTCAAATGTCGGAAACAAGTGAAAAAATGACCATCGCAGTATTTCACAGCCAAATAATAACAGAATCAGTTTAAGGTCCTTTTAAAGCAGCAGTGAATTTTTGCAGTGGAGGAGCAGAAGTAGTCCGTGCATTGAATCATCGTTGCATTTCTGTCTTTTAGGTGGTTTTGAGATGTGACTGTTTCTCAGTCAGGTGACAGTGAAGTGTCTGTTTTTTTGTTTGAGCCGAGCTCTCATCAGACCGTATGCTTCCTTTTGAGCTTTTTTATAATTTGTCTTTTGTTTTCTTGAAGATGAATTGCTTGCATGGAGTCACTTCATTTGCATTGACCACTTTCACCCACACTAAGCAAACCCATCCAACATGTGCTTGTCTTCTTGATTGGCTGATAGTGGGGTGGGGCGGGGGGGATGAGAGAAGAGTCTCTCCATCATGAGGCCTCTCCCCTTGACGGTCACTGTCAGTAAGACTGCCTCGGTGAATAGACCTCGGGTTGTAAAATCTGTGAAACGCCAAAGATGTTGACATTCAGGCTGGTGCAGCATCCACCATGAAGGCAGGCAGAGCTGCGCTATTTGCAGGTCTGTCGTTGCCATAGCTGTAATCCCAGAGCTGCAGTTACTACACAGAGGCCAATTTGATCTGTGCAGGCGTGTTGTGGCCTTTTAGATTCAAGCCCCGGGGATGCAAATGCACCACCCTGCATATTCTGTATATTCTACCTGCCTGGGTGAAGCCTCCTGGTCAAGCCACTAGGCATGGCCTGCTTTACGTGTGCATTAATGTTTGCGGTGGCTAAAGATTGTTTCTGTTTATCTTTTATAATGAAGATTTGTTTCTTAGCCCAGCCTGGAATTGGTGCATCCCAACATCATACTGTGGAAAACCTGTGATTGGAATAGCTAAATGAATATGCAGTGGACTGTAAAGTAAAACAAAGATAGTAAAGTGAAGTAAATGCATGGATTCATGGATGATAGAATTTTCTGAATCCAGCTGTCAGCTCTGAGCTTTAGCTGTTTGAATGTCTTTGGTTTGTGGATGCTTGGTTTTGTTCTTGAACAGTAACGGGCGTAAAAAGAGTTTACTGACATTATGGCTTTTCTATAAACGTGCTGCAGCATTGATTTCATGCACAGGTTCTTTAACAGCAGATATTTTCTTGCTAGGCTTTGTGTTTAGGCAGCGAGTACACGTTAGAGCTGGCCAGATCAATAAATTTGTACTTTGCTTCACTCAGTCAACAAACCCCATCGCTTCATGTTCCGTCCTTTTTATATACGTTCTTGCTCTTCTCTGGCTTCGTGGCTTTACTCCTGTCTCTCTCGTTTGCGTGTACAGTACAAAAGCAGGTTGCATGTGCTCGTGTGTCCTTCTGACCCTTCTTTATAAGGTTACTCCCCCTTTCACTTAGCCTGCAATCTCTTCCCATTAACCCTCTGAAAAGAAGACCTCTGTGCTTTCAGAGGAGGCGTGAGCTGTGTGCGCCTGCGTTTTAACTTCTTCTGAAGCACGTGAGCGAGGGGTGTGTGCAGCAAGGTGATAAGAGGTTTTTACCGCATCAGTACAGCGCCTTTGGTTGAGGTGGGTCTCTGCACATGTCCTGTAGAAGTCCCAGTTACTGGACTACTGCTGCTGCACTGTTTCTGGACCCCCTTGAGGAACTGATAGTAAGATTCTGCAGCAGGAGAAGCGTCTGGTGTGGGGAAGTCTCTAACGGGAAGTATGTAGGCCAAGTGTAGACAGACTTGTGGGTGTTTTTCCCTCCAGGGAGTCACATTCTCTTTGTTAATTTGAACTCCTCCTCCTGCTTCTTGCACTCGAAGCTCTGAGCAAAGCTTCATCTCATTCTTGTGACATGACAGAAATGAAACTGGAAGACCTGACATTTAACAGCAAACTAGAATATATCATAGAAATACACATTTTTAGCAGTGTTTAAGCTGAGCAACAGTCAACTATTCTGGCTCACACAGAAAGCCCCCAGGTTGGATTCAAACCTAGGCCCTTCTTGCTGTGGGGCAACAGCGCTAACCTTCCCGCCTCTGTGGCTGTTTCTGTGTTAGTTTTGTAACAGTCTGTTTGTCCAGGGTGTCCTTCACCTCTCGCCCTGTGGCATCTGGGGTAGGCTCAAGCACCCCCACAACCCTGATTTGGATCAGTGGAATGGATGGATGGCTTAGAGCAGAAATATAGAGAACCAAGGACTTTTTTAAAACATGTGCTTGATTTTGCTTCAAAACAACTTATTTGCACATGGAACCGTATATTTTCACTAAAAGCTCTCAGTAGCTTAAAGCCAACTCTCTCGTTAGTGGTATTCAAAAGGCATTGCAGTGAAAAGTGAGTCACTAAATGTAAAATAGCAAACGTACAAAAGGGAGGTTTTGGGAAATTTGAATGAAAAACAACATTTTCAACTGAGTTCAGAGATTATGAATGACTGGACAGCAGGAATGATCTAACAGCGTGTCTTTTTCAGGTCAGAAGCCTTAAACAGGCCAGTCCTCTGGTCTCTTCCGATCCACGATCTGTAGTATTATCGTGTAAAGTTCCTCAAGCTGTTAGCTGATCTCTGAGAGGTTCATTTCCTCACTGACCATATTAATGGTCCCTTTTAGCATGGAATCCATTCATAGCTTTGCGATCTGAGTAGCCTGTGAAATATATCTGTCTTAAAAATATCTTTTTTTGTGGGTTAGACGAAGACAAAGTTCAGTCCAGAATCAATGCAGATCTCTAAGAACAGCAAGTGTAGCGAGGTGGACAGCAAATGTCTAGAAGTTGAGTTGTATTTGGACTTTTATTGAGTCACGTGGGATGGAGGGAAATGATTATCACAGTTATTTTGATCAATATCAATCACTAAATATAGTGCAAAAATGCTTTTACTTCACTGTCATGTAAACTGTTTGCACATTTGCTGCACCATTCCTTTGCAGCAGAATAAATTTGCTCCTCTTTATTTATCTAAATTCAGAGCATCTCATTGAAGAAAAGTATGAAATATAAATTGTACCAAAGCTTAATGCAAAATTAAATCAACAGAGCTGCTTCACTTTAACACTGTGCTGCAGCCCTGTGAGTTTATCTTTACAGACGAATGTGTGTTTGTGCGTCTCCTAGAAGCAAAATACATTCGTGGTGCCTGCAGGATGAATGTAAATAAAATAAACTTGAAACTTGTGTATGCCTTTCCACTTCTCCTGTGATCTTTGCCATCAGCGCAGGTTTGCAGAAAAAGGCGAAAACATCTTTTTTGTCCAGTGTCTTGACCATTTTGCTGAAGTCGTCGTTATTTACTGATTATCGATCACGTATTGTGCCATATCTTGCAAACTGGGATGCGATTGCTTTACTGACTTCAGTTCAGACTTCATCTTTGTGGGTGGTGTTGACACGCCGACATGCTGTGCAGCCTCCTTTTCCTGGACGTGCGAGTTTGTGTCGGATGCTGCGCCGTTTCTCTTTGGCCTCGTGCACTGGTCGTGCTGCAGATTGTGGCGTGTTTTTAGACGGCTGACTAACTTGTGTTTCTTTGCAGTGCAGCCACGTGGCGCCCTTATGATTTCTTCTTGGTTAACGTCTCTTGCCCTAAATCTGAATTATTTCCAAACAACAGATGACGATCTGCTTCAAGGGACAAGCTCTTCACCTTCTGCTGTGCCACAAATTTGAATTTTGTGTCAGTGCTGTGTTATCTGTTGCATATCACGGAGGTCAAGCGTGCTCAGGGAACTCCACACTGTGCGGTCCAGGGAACAGCTGTGATTGGCACATGCAGGCACAGTATCAGGCGCCGATTTAGGGAGCGCTTGATTTGCCTTTGCTTTGCGTTTTGTTGGCAGAGCATGCAGTTTTAGTATTGCTCAGTCATTTTTATTTATTTTAATGAACCAAAATTGTGATTGAGATTAAAGCTCAGCTGTCCAGCCCTACTTGGAGGTGGGTTGCAAAGCAGCTTGCAATTTTGAAGCAGTTCTAGACCTGCTAAAGCAGTTTATATAACATACAATTTATGAGTTACATTATTAGATGTGTAGACAGGTATCAGCTAATCTAAGGTTGCTGGATTTTAAAAAATGCTGGCAATGGACCATAATTAGCACCACATACTGATGCTGTAATCAGTCATATTAACTGTTTCGGCGAATTTCACAGATATGACATAAATACATGTATAAAGCAGACTGGTTAAACTTTAGTGTAAGGGAGCAACTACCTTGCTAGTGTTTTGTTGAACAAGGTATTGACTTGTGATTGAGATTCAGGGCTGGTGATTTGACGTCGAAGTGTTTCTTGAATTACAAGATGAAGGAGTGTTATTAATATTATTCTTCAGATAGTTAGGGATAAATCAGACAAATTAAAGACTACTATGAAGGTTTTTTTGCATTAAAGATGAATAATGTGAGATAAACACATGAGACTTGTGTAAACAGGGAGCTGATCTGGAACACTGAACTGGCTAATAAAAGAGTAGCAGGCACAGCCAAGAAAGTCAATTAATCCACAGATGAAGGGTGAAGGATACTGGGTCCCTATAATCCTTTTTTACAGTGTATTCATAGTTGGCCTGCAGCATGCATGTGCGCACGTACACTCACACACAAACACAGGCATTTCACTGCTCTCTGGGCGCTGTGCTTTAGGACTGGTTCTTCAAAGCGGCTGCTTCGATGTGCAGAGGACATTTGGTCTAAATAGAAACGCCTTTTTAAAACGTGAAATTTATGATTTGTTAAATCCTTTACTAGCAAAAGACTCTTTTTAAAAAAGATCCAGGAATACTTTTTTTAAGAACAGCTGACACAACCTCACATTTCTGTTCCACTTTCATGAAATCATGATATTAGACATCCCCTTTATTGCAATTAGCACGTGCTCTTGTTTTGAGTGGTTCTGCTTCATTAAAATCTAAATTCTCCTGTTAAAACTGAGCTTTAACAGCAAAGTTTTAAATAGATGTCAATAATTAGCGTTCACAAATGAGATCCGGTTCAATTTCAGCAAAAGCAGGTGATTATAAAGTCAGAGAACCAGCATATCAGCACATACAGAGCCAACAGACCGGCATCAGCGATGTTTTAGACACGGTGAAAGCACTGCCTTCCTTTCCGCTCTCTCCACACTTTCATCATTGCATTAAAAAATTATAAAACACTTGAGGATGGTGTCCAGTAAAGACGCTGGGAGTTAATGGTTTGGGAACGTAGCCAAGTGGATCTAACTGTCCGCGGTCCTCTCTTCCCTGTTTCCTTTTGTAAAATACCCGAATCAGTCTGAAAGTGAGCAGCACATGGTAGCTCTCTACCTACCTAACCACCCATCCATCCATTAGTCGATGAGCAATCCAAATCCTAAAGAAGTCATTTTGCAGGAAACCAAGTCACTAAAATGAGTGAAAAATATAGATTAATTGACTGGTAAGAAAGTAAGAACTGATCAAATTAATCACCATTAAAGGTTAAACATTGTCCATGTAGATATTTGAGCTCTTTGAAGCTCTTATATCAACCTCTTTAATAACTGAAGCTTTTGTAAATGCTGATAACATGTTTGTGACTTTCTGCTGTGCAGAGCACATAGACCAGGGGTGTCGAACTCCAGGCCTCGAGGGCCGGTGTCCTGCAGGTTTTAGATATCACCCTGTTTCAACACACCAATATCAAATGATTAGTTCATTATCAGGCTTCTGGAGAACTTCAAGACATGTTGAGGAGGTAATTTAGCCATTTAAATCAGCTGTGATGGATCAAGGACACATCTAAAACCTGCAGGACACTGGCCCTCGAGGCCTGGAGTTCGACACCTGTGACATAGACTATAACAATGGATAGTCACCGTAACGTCACCCTCTGGGTCAGTAAAATCCAATATAAGCTTCAAGAAAACTATTTTTCCGGTTCCATCTCAGTGTTTTGAAACTGGACATGATGAGCGAGGGTGGATCCGACTGAGGAACTGAGAGATACTGTGCACTCATTGGCTCGTTGACTTGTCAGTTGCTTGGTAGACATGCCATACTGTTTTTATTATCCTTTTTTACTCTAGCAGGGATCAAGAATTAAGAAAACAGACATCATGCAGTACTATAGGATAGGATTTGAAACTAAACTCATCAGGAGAGTGTTCACTAAGGTCAAAGAGCAAAGATGTTGAGGCTCGTTTTCCAACAGACTTCTTAACAGATCTGTCCGCCAGAGGGAGTTGGCCTTTGCTAGCCATTAGAAAGAATAGCGGTTTAAACCACTTAACTCAATGGCAGAACATTGCACACACATACAGTCAGGTTAGTGTTGCACGTAGGGGTGGGGGTGGGGTTGATATATAGCGTGGTATGGCAATATTTTGTGTGGCGATATTGTATTAATGCATAGACGCCGAATATCAATATTTTATTAGATACATTTGATTTTATGTGTCATGTGATTGCCACCTCTATTAGCAACACCACTGCTAGCACCATAGACTCCATGATTTATGGATTCAGGTTCATTTACAATGACTGTATGGTAGATGCCAGCTGTGTTTTGCCAGGCTTTTATTCGTCTCACTTTCCACCTTTCTTGTATACAACTTCCTGTCACATAGTGAGAGTGGTGCTGCTGTCTGATGGGACTATAGTGCTGGCTAAGGGCATCTAAGAACAACAGTTAATTGCTGTTGCACATAAATGAATATGGATAATTAGCTTAACCTATTAGTATTTCTGGTGCCAACAGAGGGCAAAAATATTTAATCGTCTAATTAATTGCACATATCCCTAAAGGGATTCACCAGTCAGATCCAGAGTTTTGGCATTTTTTTCTTTACATATTATAGAAGAATTTGATTGCAGAATTATTAGCTTGGGGTGCCCATTGAGTTTGTCCCGGTTTTAGTCCTCCATTTGCTCAGGTGCACTGCAGTTGCCTGCCTAAATAGAGAACAGGCTGTTAGCTCAATGCTCCTTCACAGTTGCGATGCTCTCCCCTGGGGCCACAGACACCAGCACAGCTCCTCGGTCACGGGTCTTGTGTCGCTGCTGGCAGGCCAACGAGACTAAGGTCACATTCCTGTTCGACATCTAGTCAGCAGACATGCAAACTTGTGATTACGATTTGTGGCCTTTTCCCACACCAAAGAGAATTTGCACGTATGTGATTCAGGATGATTTTTGAGATTACTGAGCCAGCTGTTGCCATAGATTAAAACAGGAACCTGCAACTGCTGTGAGCAGGCCTGACATCCACTGACCTTGACATCCACTCAGTCTCTGTTCCCTCTGCAGCTAAGTTTCGCACTTTTCTTCCTGTTGCACTTAATATAGTACAGTATACTAGAGGCCTGTGCTTCCACTGTGCTTACGTTCTTGTCTGATTTACAGTAATTCATGTAGGTCATGTACAATCCGCACAACCTCTTTCTCAAACAGACTGAATCGACATGAAGAACAAAACACACCATAAGCAATAACATCAAAGCAGAGGTGCCATTGCTGCTGGTAGAAATATCAACAGTGATTGGTTAAAATGAAATAATATGTGTGCTAATAGAAAAGCCCACATGGTGAATGAAAATAAAAGCACCTGCACTGCAGGACAAATGTTATTACTGTACAGAGAAGTGATGTCCAGATAGCAAATAAGCATGATAGGAGCTAGAGTTTAGGATTAGGTCTTTTTCAGGTTTTACCACCAATCAGAGGGTGCCCCTCCCTGACCCTGGTTCTGCTGGAGCTTTCTTCCTGCTAAAAGGGAGTTTTTCCTTCCCACTGTCACCAAAGTGCTTGCTTGATTATTAGGCTTTTCTCTCTATTATTGTAGGGTCTTTATCTTACAGTAAGGCGACTGTTGTTGTCATTTGATGCCATATAAATAAGTTAAAGTCGAAATTGTGGTTTTACTATGCAGCAGATCAACAATCGTGTTCTGAGCTGCCCGAAAAATGTTCCCAAGGTCTGAGTGTGCGTG
Source organism: Mchenga conophoros (assembly GCF_057382185.1). Lineage (NCBI taxonomy): Eukaryota > Metazoa > Chordata > Actinopteri > Cichliformes > Cichlidae > Mchenga > Mchenga conophoros. The sequence continues at coordinate 74,898,596 of NC_140528.1, read as the reverse complement.
ACTGTGTGTGCATCTGCGGGGAGATCATGGGGCTCAAAGAGAAAACACACAAAGCAGACTTTCTGCTCAGCCCGGCCCAGCAGCTCATTCTCCCCCACTTTTACAGCTTACATTGCATATTTGACTGTGGTGAATGATGTAATCCAAACATGGATCAACAGGAGAGCCAAAGTAAAGGGAAGGTCGAAGCTCTTCTTCAAGCCCTGCCCTATGTCTCATTTTCTACTTTTAAAATTAGGGCATAAGCAAACATGTATCTGTATTTGGAAATCACAAGATGATCATACTCGAACTATTCCTGTAAAACGAATGCCACCAGAGGCTCTAGTTTTGCCGTCCCAGTTAGAGGACAATTTGGTCAGGCTCACCATCCTATTGGTAAAACAGCAGCAAATGAAGGGCAAAATAATAATAATAATAATGAAGCATTTGTTTCACCACAGCTGTTTCTTGCAGTCATCCATGGTGTTGGATTTCTGCTCATCAAAAATTGATACCTAGTTGTTTATTATTACCTCCCACACTTATGTGAAAGCAGCAAAACTGCAGCATGCACATATTTCCATGCAAACAGCCGCCCGTGTGCAAACTAGCGTTGGCATTTCTCACTGATATTTGAACCATGCCAAAGAAATATTCTCATAAGCAAATAGCCATGCATGATGTTCTCCGTCCTTGACATTTTCATCACTGGCTGCCAGAAGCAGTGGCTTTTCAAAGGGCTGCTGAGTGTCTTCAAATAACTGAAGACCCTAAAGGATGCTGTGTGAGCTTAGGGAGCGTTAAATCTCCCGTACCTGAACAAAACCCATTCTGCCAGTCGATGTAGCATTTAAGCAGCTCTAAAAGCTACGAAACACCCTGCAGACATGAGACAAGCGCTACAAACAATCGGACTCTGTTTCACAGAGTAACAGATGGTGAGTTGATGCATTGTGGGATAATAGGAAGACCTGAATGTCATTTCATGTTTTGAATAAGTGGTTATGTGAAGTAATAGTTTAGAAGCTCGTGTTCCCCTTTAAGATAAGAAATACTCATCCGCACAGTAGGTAGTCAGTCTTTTTGCAAGTGTGCTTCTTAGCAGCGTTTCATTTGCCTGATTATGTTATCAGCCCACTGAATGCTCTTTACCAGGTCGAAGTATGCTTTTTTAGTGCCTCTGCTTCTGATAGGAAATGCATTTCAAACGCTCCCACTGCTGATTTGGAAAGTACAAAAATACACTGCTGCTTGTGTTTCGTAATGTTCTCGAAAATGGGCCATTTTCACGGCTAACAATGAAGGGATTAGAAGGAAAAAACACGCCGTCAGACATTCATATTGAAATCTTAGAGAAGATGCTAAAATCTAACAGAATAAGAAAATGGTATCTTATGTAGATAGAAAAAGACTGCAGTTTTGTTCAGTATGAGACTTACTGTGTTTGAAGTTAAAAAATAAATAAAGGTTAATATCTGGCAGCGTCACACTCTGCTAATGGGATAAGGACATTTCTTTGAGTTAGAAGATGAATTCTAATAAAAGTCTTACTCTTTCCACTGGTTCAGTGCAAACTGGGCTGGTGATGTACGCTCACCGGCCACTTTGGCTGTTGTATTTAATGTGTGGTCAAGACGACATAATGTACTAGGGCTGGGCCATATCATACCGCTCACGGTAATACCGGTATAATGTCGGGCAACGATAGGAAAATTAAATATCGGGATAGAATATGGGTAAAGCGTGCATGTGCAGTGCCTTTGTTTTCATACGCACATGGCGGAAAAAGCGTGCCGGCGACAGAGAACAAGAAAGGCGAAAGCGGATCGTTGAATGAAACGGATGAACCAGAATTGCTGCAACTTCAGTGGTGTGGAACTGGTTTAGCTTTCGTCCGTCAGATACACAGCAAAGCACTATTTTTGGTAGAGCGTGCTAGCGGGCCGTCGTTATTAAAGTGTTTTTTGGAAAATATGGCACACTTAAAATCAATCCTTTGATTTTTCTGAAAATCGACAGTGCCCCTTATAATCCCGTGTGCCTTATGTATGAATTCTGGTTGTGTTTACTGACCTCGAAACAATTTTATGTCGTACACGGCGCTCAAAAATCTGTTAAATGTTTTAGTACGACTTTGCTAAGCTACGAACCCGCACCACTTGATGGATTGTCGGAGCGTTGCGGCTACCGTAGGCAGGAGCCTCGCGGAGTGATACGTACTGTGCTTCAACATAATATTACCGTATTATGTGTGTATAACCTCTTTTTAAGTTTTGTGGATATTATACATGGTTATGCTGAGGATATGTCGGTCAATTTCCACTGGAAATGCCTTTTGGTTAAACTGTCAGCAAGGAATTTGCATTTGCACTGTTAACTTTTTATATAACTTTAATGCACATAAAAAACAGCTGCTTGTTTAAGTGAAAATACGTTGATTTATTTATTTTTTTTGCACTAATAAAGTTGTGGAGTTGTAAAGTATTTTGTTTAGTGTCAATTATATCGTCAGTTATATCGTTATCGCAAATTTTCCAATGTATATCGTGATAAATATCTTTGGTCATATCGCCCTGCTCTATAATGTACTTTATTAGGTACTAATAGTGGTACTGGGTTGAACCCTACTTTTAATTCTTCGTGTCATAGATTCAACAAGGTGCAGGAAACATTCTTCACAGACTTTGGTCCATGTTGACATGATAGCATCACACAGTAGCTGCAGGTCTGTGACGTGAATCTGTGGATTGAGATCTGGTGACTGTGGAGGGCGTCTGAGTACAAAGTGAGCTCCTTGTCACGTTCAAGAAACCAGTTTGAAATTATTTTTGGTTTGGTGTTATCCTGCTGGAAGCAGCCATCAGAAGATGGGTACACTGTGGCCATGTAAGGATGGAAATGGTCAATAACAGTACCAACCGGAACCCTCGGTTGTACCATTAAACCACCAGCCCGAACCAGCGATAGGAGGCAGGATGGATACACGCTTTCATGTTGTTTGTTGTGCATTCACAGATGCTCTTCTGCATCTCTTGTTTGTAATGACCTCTGCCATCTAGCTACAGATGGTTGTGTGGGAAAATATAGTAGATCAGCACTTAACTTGAACTTCAGCAGCTCATTTTGATGATATGTACAGAGTTTCTGCCATTTGATTGGCCGATGAGATATTAATGAGCAGTTGAACAAGGGTACCTAATGCGGTGACCGGTAGGTGTAGATAAAAAGCAGCTGTGTAAACCTTTGCGTTAATACGTAGCAGAAAATGGGTAACCTTATAGCAACATAGTGGCTACACTGCGTTGTTTTTCTGTCTCTCTGTTTTAAGAGAGCTGTGGATTGAGAACACAACAATGCATTTCTACCTTGAATCAGAATATTTTATTGATCCTTAAGGAAGTTATGTAAAAGAAAAAGTCTGGCAGCGGTGGGATTCGAACCCACGCCCCCGAAGAGACTGGAGCCTTAATCCAGCGCCTTAGACCGCTCGGCCACGCTACCATGTTGCCTAAGGCGTGCTCTGCAAATGCTGCAACTATGACAGAAGAATTGTAGTTAAATAAAAATGCAGTTTTTTATTTTTTTATACGTATTCTATCATAATTCTCTAATATAAATCACAGTTGCAGCTGCTACTCCCGTAAAGAGTAACTGTATCATGTAAAAACTGACTGGATTACTGACGTCATGTAAACCAGTATCCAGTGTGGTTGAAGTCTTCTGTAATACGAGGTGCAGATGACTCGGAGTATTTCCCCTTCAGTATGGCTGTCTGCTAGATGATTTAAAATCACTTAACATAATAACACATGCAGCTTAGTCAAAGGACAATTTCACTGTCAGCATATTGTTGAAATCGTTTATCTCTTTTTGTCTGCTTTATCTGACGTAAGGTAGTTTAATTCAGTGTCAGACACTCACTTCATTTAGGTAGCTTAAAAAGGATTTATTGTTTTGATATAGCTGATTACCATCAAATGTCATAATAATATTGGCACCTGTGAAGTAGCACTCACTGGTCTGCTGGCTGCTTTTCATTTTTCTTACTGTAACGTCACAAAGCATCACAAAGTATTTTTTTTAATAGAAAGAGGTCGTACCTTCTGCATCTCACAAGCCTGAAGGCAGCATCTGCAGTTGTGGTCACAAGTTAACATACACTCATCAGGGGCGTGATCGTCGTAGCAGTTTTGGGTTTTTAATATTTTCATGATGAACTTTTCTTTTTCCAGGGTGCAACGTACAGCGTCCATCTTTAGTGAATTGGAAAAAAAAATAGAATCGGCACACAAATTTGAATTTTCTCTAATCCATACAGGATTAAATGTATACATGCACCCCCACTGATATATGGTTAAAATGTTGCAGCTGGACCAACTCGATGCTTTGTGGCACTCTGGCTGGATATGTGATCATTGTTGTTGGTAGAACTGGTGGAGATCATTTAAATCTTCTGGTTTCCTGGCACAGAACTGGCTTTAAATCAAATATTGAATAGATTTGAGTTGAATTTAGGACGTCCATTCCAGAAGCTTAATGTTAGCTTGATTTATCTGTTTCAAAACCAGCATTAATGTGTGTTTGTGATCATTGTTCTGTTGGAACACCCGATTGTATCCTAGTTTGAGCCAACAATCTGAAGGCAGTCCTCCTTCACTATTCTATCCACTTTGTGCGATGTACAAATACCACTGGTAACCAACAGCCCCAGAGCATGCTACCACCATCATGTTTGGTTAGTACTTAAGTCTTAAAGTTTAAAAGCTTCAGCTTCACCCCTTCAAAATTTTTTGTCTCATCTTATCATCAAACTTTCTCCAGAATGCATTTGGCATTGGATTTTGGAGCACTGGCTTCATTCTTGGTCAGGTGATATAAAGTGTGCTTCACCATGGACAGTGAAGCTGGTGTGTTCTAGCAGTTTCCAGTTCATGGCATGAACTGGAAACTTGATGGTTCCTGAGTTGCTCCCGAGGAACCAACTCCTTCACATTTTAAGTGACATTTTGGGTCTTCTTCCAGATCTTGGTACAGAGGTAGACAATTGTTTAGACTAATGACTCTTGAATCTTCACTTTGCCCATCAGGCATCTGGAATGGCCGACCAAAATTCTGATCTCAGCAATCTTGAAAATTTGTTTAAAAGCTTGGTCCGTGACAGGGAACCAACAAAATAAATGAACTCCACCAATCCACAAGAAGATCAGATGGCTACCAAAGTCATCTAATTAAAGTTATCTATTTGATTCTGTATTCAAACTTTAAACTTTTGATTAAACTCCTGTAGATTAGAGAACATTTAATTTAAAATTCAGACTTCTGCACTCACTTCTTGTTTTTTAGTCATCAAAGGTGTCTGCTGTATAATCAGTTAAAAAAAATCCTTAAAAGCCCCAAATTACCGTGACGTTCATGGTCATGATGAGTGTTTATATACATCAGTGGTGCTCTGCTAGTCCATTGATGGCTAATACTAACAAGGCAAAATGTACTAACCTGTGGAATAAAACTATGGCAGAGGAGTCATAGAGTAGAGACACTTAACCAAACATGTCCATAATTCAATAATATTTACAGTATCTATAAGGTTTACAAATATTAGCTAATATTAGCCACACCAGTGAATGCTGTGCTAGCTCAAAGAGCTAAGCCGAGGTGCACTTTATCCGGCTGTACCTCTGAATCTCCACATTTTCCATTTCCCCTAAAAAAAGCACATGTTTAAGTATTTAAAGTTATCCTTGTGTATTTCATTTTCCTCACTACTCTCATTTTTTTAGGGTTACATACTGTATCTGTCAACGAGGGAAATATTGTCTGTGCAGCGTATCATAACCCCACATGAGCAGCCCCCGTGTTCACATGTTTGTGTTTTATCTTGTCTGGGCTGTGTGTTTGTCCACATTAAAATAATGAATGTACAGAAGGCTCTGTTTTAAATGTGCTGTTTACTGTAAAACATTCACCTTCTCACACAGATTGCATGTGGGCGATTGAATGACTCTCTCTTTCTCTGTGTGTGTGTGTTAGGGCCAGCTGGATGGGCCTTGGTATTGGGTTACAGCAGGCATGGAGTAGTTTTTGCTCTCTCTGACTGTCTAAGATCAATTAAGAGGGAGCGTGGGGGGGGGGAGAAAGTGAGGGGGATGATGAAAGAAATGGAGTGGATGAGGAGAGAGGAAATGACTGAGCATTAAGCTGGCAGGTGGAGGAGGAGAGACGGTAGAGATAAAAAATAAAATAAAATAAAAAAAGGATATTGCAGGGGAGAGGATGTAATGAAACGGCCAGCAATGCAATAAGCACGCGCGCTGCAGTGTCACTGAAAAAACAGTGGATCCTTAAAGGAATACAGCGATGCTCCGGTAAATAAGCTCTCTGATTGAATCACTGCAAGTTTCAACCTTTGTGGGTGCTTCGCTATTAAATATGCACACGTGCAAAGCAAGGCCAATAAAGAGTCATCAAATCCTGGCCGAGCCGTGAACGGTCGTTTTGAGGAAAATGCTCTTAGAAGGGTGAGATATTAAAAGCAGGAAAATAAATACGCTGCAAGGAGCTTGCTCCCAGTTTGCAATGAATCACAAGCAGCTTTAAAAAAAAAAAAATCATGCTCGGCCTAAATCAAGGACAAGAAATGTGAGATTTTTTTCATTTATCACATTTCCTTGTTTGTGAAAAGCAGCAGCAACAGCAGCGCAGAAAGCTGCTAATCAAATGTTGAGGATGTCTCCAGCTGGGATAACCTTCTCTCATATTTGTTTACTAACCGTCTCCAATTTGTGTTTACATCTCTCACAGCAAATATTCTGTTTCGGAAGGAGAATTTCAACATCTTTGAAAGTCGCTCTGCTGTCAACGCCAGTGTGGACTTTAAGAAAGGAGACGAGTGGCGATGCTTGGCAGCTCAAATAGCTTGTTTCTTATTGATCCTTATGAGAAATCCATTTCCTGATGGCGACTAATCTGATCGTAGGTAATGACCAAAGCAACAAAAAATAAATAAATCACAGACAACAGATGTGAACGCGCGGCCTGAACGCCCAGTCGGTCTCTGTTCATTATGCTTTGTGGTGGAAAAGTGTATTATTAGTAACATTGGATTATTTAAAGATGGGCTTAGCGCGCTACTTAATCTTTTGCCATGACAGAGGTTTCTTTCACAGCCTTTGTCACACAGAGAATGGCTGAGTACGGCATAAAGACTCGCTGCGTGTTTTGATATCCGCCGCTATTAAAATATAATGCCGATTTGGAGCGCAGGTCTTCAGATGTGGCTGTCGGCGTCATTGTTATTCAGTAACAAGCTTCACTTCAACCTCGTTTTTTTGTTTTACTTTAGCATGCACGATGAGAAATTACTGATACATAAGTATGATTTTGTCTTGTTTTTTGGCACTCAGAAGGTCCTAGCGATGATTTGACCTAAAAATAGGAAAAAAAGAGATAATAGTCACTTTCTTAAAAGCCACAAGACCAATCCTTTCTAAAGTTTATAGTAAATTTTATTTTGACCTTTCAAACATCCTGCACAACTTTTAAAAATTCAGACCACGATGATGACAAAATCAGCTTGCCTAAAGATCATGTCAGTCTTTGTAGGGTACAATCATGTTTGATTGTACCCTACAAAGTCCGTTTGGTTTCCTGGATACAAAACATCTCACTTTATCTTAAATTAGACCTTTAATATTCATGTCAAGCTCACTATTTTTGTTCTCAGACTCAACTAGAGTAGCTTTGCATGATTCACAGTTCAGAATAATCCACTTTTACCTGACCAGATGACCATATTAGGAATATCCTCTCTCAGTGATGTCATGTGGACCCAGGACTAGTAAAAAATGTCTAAAACTGAGAGTTTAGAGCACCTTGGAGCCTGAGCTTTTGCCTCAAGAAGATAGCTTGAATTCATTACAATACAGAACAATAACAATATAGAATACATATGACAGAAAATAAGCACTACATTAATTAAACTGCCCCCCCAAAATTACTCTTACCACTTACACTTGTGACAATCAGTCACAGTCTTGATTAGCTCAAGTGCAGTCTGGAAGTTTGAATAGCGATTTCATATATTAATTTATTTAATGCCATGATTTGTACAATTTCCCTGAAAAGCAGATCATAAACTAAATAAGATCATTTGCACAAATCTGATTAACTTTTTAAAGCTTTCATATCATTCTGATAATTACAAAAATTAAGAAACCCAATGGTACCCCAAACTTAATGTGGCCTTCAGGTTAGCTCAAGAACAGTGAATAGGGAGCTTGGTGGAATGGGTTTCCATGGACAAGCAAATGCAATCCAAAATGTCGGATGCAGTGGTGTAAAGCACGTCACCACTGGACTCAGCAGAGAAGTGTTCCCTGAAGTGGTGAATCACGCTTCTCCGTGTGACAATCGAGTCTGGGTTTGGCGGTTGCCAGGAGAAACAGTACTTGTCTAACTGCTTTGCACCAAGTTTGGAGGAGGAGGGATTATGGTGTTGGGTTCGACCCCTTTGTTCCAGTGAAAGGAACTGTTAATGCTTCAGCATACCAAGACATTTTGGACAGTTTCCTGCTCCCAACTTTGTGACTGCGCACCAGTACACAGTCCTGACCTCGGCCTGATAGAAAAACCTTTGGGATGAATTAGAGCGGAGACTGTAAGAAGCTGAGGTAGTTCGGACACCTGATGGAGAAACTGGAGAACAGACGTCTGGAATACCACATTTATGCCACCAAATTTCATGAAAAGCGGTTCTGATATCTGAGCTGACTTGGAGGAATATAATAAGAGCAAAAACCCCCCAAAACACCACATATTCTTTAACCATTTCTGTTTGCCAGTATAGGCTCGATTGCCTCTAACAGTCTGTACATACAACACTATTTACATCTTATATGCTAATACCCAGCTGGTCTCATTACCAATTCTCAGTACCGTCACCAAATGACAACTTCCAAGTATTTCCTGCTCTAATTTAAAGCACCAGGATCACTGGTCCTGAGCTTCCCTGGGAGGTAAATTGTTGTTTACACTTCAGTCTTATTGAAAACGCATAAAACGGGGGACGTCTAATCGCACATCGCAACCCTCGCTTCTCATTAATCTTCCTAATCATGTTGTTTATATGAGCAAGATACATGTTGCACATGTTTCCCTGACAGTTTGCCACGATGTGCACAGATCGTGTGTTTCAGGAGGATTAGATTATTTAGAGATGGACTTAAAGCACGTCACCTAAACCCCTTAAGGTGATATTTATACCGCCCGGACTTTTACACACTGCATGGTGTCTCAGCTCTGATAGCTGCTGTAGCTTCCTTCTACTATTTATAACTGTGCCATTCTCTGCTTTATCTCCCTCTACCTCTTTCTGCCCCCCCCCCCCCCTCTTCCCTTCCCTCCCCATCCTATCTTCCTCTCTGCGTCACTTTATCTGTGCATTGAGCATGTGCGCTTAATGACAGGGCTGCAGAGGCGGCTTGCATGGTAGCTAAAACAGAAGCTGTCCTCCTCTCTTGCCGTCTCTCTGTGTCACACACTCAGCCCCAAACAGAATGACTCTTATTTAAAGAGCTGAGCTGTACTTGCTTATTTAAAAAAAAAAACATCAGAGAGATGGGGAGGGAAGGGAAATGAATGAGTGAAGAGAGGGACCAGAGGAGAAAAATGAAGGGAGGAACCTATCGATGGATAGATGAGCGAGACAGAAGCAGAAGGATGAGGAGGAAGGGGATGATGTCATCTTTTAACCCTGTACCGCTCCCCTCTCCTCTCTCCTGTTTCCTCCCCAGATTCTTCTTCCTTCTTTTCCGTGTCGCTCTCCAGCAGGACTATATTTAGTCGCATGCAGCTGGGGGTATGTGAGTGTTTGTGTTTTGATGGTGTTGCGGCGCTACTCAGTCTTACATTTTAATGCTCCCGTTACCAAATCAGCCCTACCCTCCTCTCACATTTTTACTCTACGTCACATTCTGTCTGTTCCTTCTCCGTGGTCCATCGTCTTTTCTTAGTCGGCCACCGAGCGTTTCTCCTCTCCTGGAAAGCAGATGCTGGAGATTTCTCTTATGGTCAACAAACCCTTTTTAAAAGAAAATGGCTCAGCTTCGCTAAAACATCATCCGTGCCTGTGGGCTTCATGACCAGATCTGTTCAGGTCATGCGTTCGTTCATGGTAAACATCTGATACACAATCACCATCCTGCTGCTGATGCACAACACATATTTACAACTGTTATCATGTGATTCCACAATGATGATAAAATTAGAGCCCAACAAATGCAGTGTTGACTCCGGATCGAGCACCTTTGAGGAGATTCCTTTTTTTTTCTGTTTAGTTAAACTTCAATTCCAAATCACAACAAGAGTTGCCTTTATATATATAAAGAAGCCAAAGGGGATAGACAATCCCCTTTGCACACGAGCTTGGTGGCAGTGGGAAGGATAAACTCCCTTTTAACAGGAAGAAACCTCCGGCAGCACCGGGCTCAGGGTGGGGCAGCCATCTGCCACAACCAGTTGGGGGTGTGAGGGGAGGAAGGCAAAAACAAACTGTGAAAGCCTAAGATTAATAATAACTAATGAAACTATATTTTTATGACACGTTGCCTTCCCACATCGCACAGTGAGAGCTTTGTAATGATGCTGAATTGTGTCAGGAATTTAGCTTTTAACTCTACATGACAAGATGCATGACAACAGCACTTGACACAAGCCTATTTAGGTGGTTTTTTAGCAACAAGAAAAAATCATAACATCAGCTCCACTGTGTGAACCTGAATGTTTTAGACATGAAATGAAACTGTATCATATGAATTTATAAATAATTATAAATATAAAAACCGTATTTTGACCTGCAGAAAGAACAGTTTAGTTACTCGAACCCTTTAGGCTTTAATAAATAACACACACAGGTTTGAGTGGACGACAGTAACTTTTCTTTGATTTCCCAATGGAAAAACCTCACAAAGATGCTGCTCTGATTTGGATAAAAATGCATTTGAGGAGAAAAAAGCGATCCGCTCGGCACATAAAGATCTCTGTATTTTGTAATTGTGTCTTTCTTTTGTATAAATGGTTGTATTTTGGTATAGTGGCCCAGATGTTTGAGGCAGCTATTTAAGACTTTCAGTTTATGTGCAAATGAACTTCTGTGTATCAGTAAAATGTAAAATGATCCTAATTTTCATTCTCACATTATATGTGAGCTTTTATCCCATAAACTGCGCACTGCTTCTTTATTAATTTAATTTTCTTCCCTAAACCGAACATAAACTCTTGATCACTGTAGTTCAGCTATTGTTAAAACTTTCTAACTTAATTGCTTTTTCCATACCTTCAACTCCTTTTGCACCTTCAGAATTTTTAAAAATTCATATGAAAGTATTTTTATCGTGCATCAATAGTAGTGAAGATAAGGGGGACGCATTAAAGGGAAAACCTTGACCCTCTGAAAGTGATCGCAATTGGCTGGTGTGTTTTGGTCCCACTTTTCTCCTTAAGAGGAATGATTACTGCAAATGAATACACAGTTATTCTTTTCAACTTTGTTAAAAAACATGTTGACACAGAAAGAAAGACAGCAGAGACACTTAGGACAGGATTGAACCCGAGCTGCTGTTTTTGGCTATGTGCGTCTAGCCTCCGAGCGAAACAACCACCCGTACACAGCTACACAGAGTGAACATCTTCGTCCTATGATGTAACATTTCTATCTTAGTGGAAATGGTTTTTTTTCAGGGTGACAGTCCCTGTCTTTAGGGTAGATGTTAACAATATACATGCTCGGCATCAACATCTTCAACACACTTTTAATCTTTTTAAAATTACCATGCTACGGTGCGTCGAATCTGTCCTGACAGCATATTGCGGCCTGAACTCTAAAACTTTAATTCATGGATTAAATAATAAAAATCAATAAGATGTTATACAGTATTATATTAAGTTGTCATTTGGAAGCAGCTTACTTTCTAAAGTTAATGTGGGTTTGCTTGCAGTGGCCTGATTACATTAGCGTTTACGTTTGCATTTATGACCCTGGGGACATGTTTTTGTGCACCTGACAAATGCAACACAAATATTCACTCTCCTTTTGCCTCTGTTTTGGCCTCCAACCTTTCCCGAGACAAACGTTTGGGTCTTTATTTGCAAAGTGGCCTACTTTGTTCACTCTTTGGTCATGGGCAGGCAGTGTTCAGCAGGATTTAGATCCGTTTCCCCTCAAAATACCAGCCTATCGCTGGAAATGAGGTTAAACCAAAGCAAAAAGCTTAAAGCTGAGAACGTTACATATAAAGGAAAACTAAAGAAGTTCAAAAGACCAAACTGATCAATTATTCTTCTCATGTCTGAAAAAAATTGTTCTCTTTGCAGCCGTACGAAGACCAGCAGCAAAAAAAAGTATTAGAAAAGCAGTTTTTGAGTACTGATAGCTTACCGGCTCTAATACATGAGTGTAGCTGGGAATATTTTTAAGGGAAAGGGTGTTTGTATTTTACGTGCTTTTATATTCGTGTGCTGCTGATGTAACGCTGGTGTGTGTGTCTGTGTGTGCCACGTCGATGATGGATGTCCTGAGCTAATACAGACGCACTAAATCGAAAAATAAAATGTAACCGCTTGCTTTTAATGGCAGCGGTGTTACAGTCAGAGCACGGCCAATTTGGATTGTCAGAAAACATGAAAATAGCTCAGTCACAAGTGACTCAGTGTGATTAAGATCCTTAGTTGATATTCTAATGGCTTCACTGACATGATATTAAAGCTGCTTTGAATAAGCGAGTCTGCAGTGACCTGCAAAAAACTGAAACGCGCTCATTATCGCCTCAGTTTGATCCGTCTGCCGTCTCATTGTGTATTCAATTTGTATCCTTGTAAATTCTTTTTCTAAATCTAACCACTGTCAACCTGTAAGCGGCATGTCGGGGTGACATCAGCCGCTCCGTCTGGGCCTGTCATCTCCCTACACTTCCCCTCTCTTCTCGGCTCTTTGGTTTGCTCTCTCCCACACTTGCTCTCACACGACCCACCGAGTCCCTTTATTCCCTTCATCCTTCCTCTCTTTTTCTCACCTCCCGTCCTCGTTGCCTGTCTGCACGAGCGCACAAACGCAGTTTTTCATTTCCTTTTCTTTTCACCTTGCCATGTTCGTTTTTTTCCCTTCCTCCTCTCAGTCCCGCACGGTACATCTTCATACAATTACTCTCCATTAAAAATGGATTAGATTTCACCTTCACAGTCGGCCTACAGAGGAAGAGCAGAAAGGGAGGAGAGGTTGAGAGAGGACGGAGAAAAAACAGGGGTGTGGACCTTTGAGGAGTCAGAAGAGAAGATTGGAAAGATGGGAAGGACAGGGGGTGGTAGATTAGGAAGGAGCGAGGAAAAGTGGAGCGGTGGGACACGTCTTCACGTCAACGACATGAAAATGTTTGTACTTTTAGACTCGCATTTGTTCTCCGAGTTGTCAGAAGAAGTAGTTCACCCATGGACTTTTCACACTCGCTTTTTTCCCCATTGCAAATAGTCAGAAGATTGTGCGAACTTGGCTTTCACACGTTTGTCCAGTCACAGAGAAATGGCTCCAATTCAAGAACAAATTGACCACTCAGTGCAGCTCAATGGATGCCAGCCCCAACCGCAACCATTAGTGTTTATGGAAGGCAAGAAGGTTGTAGAAACATCAGAATGAAGAGCTTGATGGAATGATTACTCATGGAGCAGAAACAAGACGTGACCTTGATCCTAACCCCAAAGTGCTAATTCGGATAACCTGGGTCACTGATCTCGTGACTGAGATATTACTGTATGGAAAACACAGAAGGGCACAAACGATGAAATAAAACGGACTCGACAGAGCATGTTCTCACACCTCAAGCGAAGGGTAGTCCTCGTCTATCCTTGTGAAGCTCTGTGCCAAAGGCAGCAGATGGCTGTGGTGTGCCCACAATAGGTGAGGGGTCTGGGGCTTGGAAGAGCTCTAGTCAGCACTCCCATATTCCTCCTGCGCTTCCCACCTGGGGGTTAAGAAGGGTTAAAATTAATCCACTCCCGCTGTGTGTGTGAGTGTGCGAACCTTCGAACACAGTTAGTCTAGACTGTTTCCCAGCCACTGGTAAGCTGTATTTTTTCCTCTGACAGAGGGAGATTAATGGGACATAGCAGACTGAAAGGATATGGAGTAACCAGTATACACCAGTTCAGTTAAATGCAATTAAATGCCATATGTTTTTAAGTATGGTATTTTACACCAGTTTACAGATGCATTAATTACTTTTCTCTTAGCATGCCGAAAATCATCCGATTCTGGTCTCTGGTTAGCTGACCAGTGTATCTGTACTTAGTTATTTTTAAAGTTTTAGGTCTGTGAAGGTTCTGTCATCCAGGTCATCGTAGTCTGAGGAGCTCTGGACTTCTTTAAGTTGCTTGAAGACGTTTCACCTCTCATCCGAGAAGCTTCTTCAGTTCTAAGGTCAAATGGCGGAGAGTCCCAGATTTAAGCCCTATGAGAGTGTCCCCCCCCCCCAAAAGAACCAAGGTGTGAGAACGGGGGTGGGTCACAATCAGCCAAGGTTTTGGGTGAACTCATTGTGAAACCTAGCCCCACCCTATCATGTGATTTCCTGCGGCCAGAAGGGCCGGGATGATCTGGGACTCTCCACCATTTGACCTTTGAGCTGAAGAAGCTTCTCAGATGAGAGGTGAACTTAAAGAAGTCCAGATGCTTTTTCTTCCAAGCTCCTTAGACTTTAAAATTTTAGCTGGTGGTTTAGTTGGATTTTTTAAAAATGTTGCTGCCCCTCCCTGAGGCGGGTTCTGGTGGAGGTTCTTCCTGTTGAATGGGAGTTTTTCCTTCCCACTGTTGCCAAATGCTTGCTCACAGACAGTCATCTGATTGTTGGGCTTTTCTCAGTTTCACTGTAAGGCTTCTACCTTACAATATAAATTGCTTTGAAAGAAATATTGTTGTGACAAAACTAAATTGACTGTAATCAAATGTAGTCAAAAAAGTGGATGCAAACTCTGGAGTAAAAAGTTTTCATATCTACGTCTTTAATTGAGGATGAAGTCATACATGTGCAGGAGGTCAGCACATTCAACAAAGAACACGGAGAAAAAACTACAAATATTGCAGTCGGGGGTTACATCATGAAACAAGAAATGACAGGAACTGAATACACCCAAAGTCCAAAACCATTACATGAACATCCTATGACACCTTCGCATTTTTACATTGTTGCTGTTAGCATGTTAGCACAGAGGAGTTGTTTTAGTATTTTGCACTAGTTTTTTTAACATAATTTTTCTCCGTATGGATTTGTTTATTATCTTTCAGTGCAAGCCTCTCGTACATCTCACTCAGATGTGGATTTTTTGCTGCTATTTTTAGCTATTGAGTCATCAATCATCTGGTTACTCATAAAAAGAAACCAAGCATTCCCATTGGGCAGCTGTCAAACCCTGCAGCTCTCTATTTTCTGTGTGGATTTAATGTTTTTATTTCTTTTGCATAAAGCTTTACAGGCTGCATTGAGTTTCTCACCTCTGCACCCCACCTCCCCACCTCCCCAGGCCTGTGGAATCAATTTAAAACTCATTGTATGAGTTAGGGCTTCAGTAATCCAAATGGATCAGGCACTTTCTCTTTTTCTGTGAAAAGTGGAGCTTTTGGAGGCATGAGATTTCAACGTGACGACCAGCAGCAGGTAGTTTCATCGTGACAAACTGGTCTAAGGAATGAATCTGACAGGTAATAGGAGTGAGATACAACACAGCCCTCTGGAGGAAGGTGTGTGTGTGGACAGTCGTGTATGTATGCGTGGGTGTGTACAGATGTGTTTGTAGAGTAATATTCTCTATCCCAATAGCTTTTAGAGAGGATCCGCGCCAAACAATACGTAAACCCCAGCTTCCTGCGTTACGCTCTACACACAGGGAAGCATTTTTTCGTTTAACCTCCGTGTCTGACGTTTTGCTTTCTCTCTTTCTTCCTACCTCTCAATTGTCCAGACGCCCCGGTGGCAGAGCTGCACGACCTGTTCTGTAAGAAGCTGCAGCAGTGCTGCGTGCTGTTTGATTTCCTGGACTGCGTGGCTGACCTGAAAGGGAAGGAGATCAAACGTGCGGCGCTCAACGAGCTGGTGGAGAGCGTGGCCACGAGCAGAGGAGTCCTCATAGAGCCTCTCTACCCGGAGGCTATAAAGATGGTACAGTAGGAGGGGAGGTTAGGGGTTAAAATGATGCACCAGTGCAAACAATTCCAGCCCAAAGATAAAGATCATAGATCATAGATAACTGAAAGGATGCACAAATGTTCCTCTAATTTTTATTCGTTTGGAAACATGATTACTCTTTTTCTTTGATCTTATAAAAATCCCTTAAAACATGGGTCATCATTTCGTACATAGTACTTAACTTAAAGCACTCCGAGTACAGTTAAATATTGAACAGCATTAATGTGGCACGCCCCTTTTGCTTACTGGTTAATTGTGCAGTGACGCAGACAGAAATCAGCACTGTGTATATGCAGCTCTGCACAATGAAGAGATGTAGGAACACAAAGACACCAGGGAATTTATTTATTTCCCATTTCCAGCATAACAACAGATGTGTACAGATATCAGCATAAAATATATATAACATCATTTACATACAGCAGTGAACGATTTATCTCTTGAAACATCATTAGTGGAGACAAGTGGTTGGATAGCAGCGTAACTAGTAAAACTGTTATTCTGCTGGTTCCCCTTGTTTATTCTAGCTTTTGTTTATGTGTGAAAATACTTAACAGTAAATGTGGGCTTGGAGGATACATTATCTAATGTAAAGGTTCTTTCTTTTGCCAAAAAAAGATGCTGGTAGCTTTCTTAGACTTGCAACACACTGGCAGAAATCCTGGTTCCAGTGGTCAATGTTCATGTTAAGCATGAGGATAGCATGTATACAAATCCCTATGAGCTTGAAGCTCAGGTTTTAGATGCTCTGGCGCTGTGGCTATGCCCACAAAAAGTAAAAGCTCCAAACATCCGTGAAAATCTTGTGCTTCTGAGGGGCAGTCAATCAGAAGAAAGCTGGGAGAAAGGACCTAAAACAGCCTGTTTCAGACGAAGTATGAACTGAGGGGCTGGACTGAGGCACGGGTGAAGATAAAGAAAAAAATGTGATTAATACAAAGTTACAGTAGTACAGTTTAAGAATAGAGAGGTGGAAAATTAGTGCGCTTTAAAAAGCACTAAAACAGTAATGGAAGGGTTAAAAAAGAGACCTCAGGTACAAGGCAATATTCTCCAATATTCACTATCCAAAAACCAAACCAGGAATATTTTGGGAATGGACAGTGACAAACAGTGGTGGGTGGACGAATGAATCGATAGCCTGATACTTGAAGGGAGAAGAGATCTAGAAGGCCGGAAAGACATTTTCACCTGTGAGTCAGTCCCTGTCAAACACCTGGATGCCCATCCCAAGCTGTGGGGAAAATAAAGAGAAGCTAGTCAGTGTGGTATCCAATGGAGGATCTCCGGTGGAGTTACCATGGGAGATAAACAAAGGTGATGAGCGAGGGATAGATAGATAGATAAATAAAAAGGGAGGATGGGAGAGAAAAGTAGAGTGCTTACAAAGGTGCTAAAGAGCAATCGGCTGCACAGATGGTGAGAGAGAGAGTGTGAGAGATGGAAAAGAAAGGAAGAAAGAGTGGAGTGAAAGTGTGGACTCTGGAGATCCCAGAGGATAAAGAGAGGAGGAGAAAGGAGGGTCTGAAACAGGAAAAGAAAGCCAGCAGTAGATAGAGGTGCTATACTCAGAGGATGCGAAAATGCTGATAGGACAGAGGATGGGGGTGGAAGGAAAGTGAATGAACTTAAAAAAGCTTAGAAATCAAACTCTTAAAGCCAAGTGCAGCATTATGGAATGAAAGCAGCGTAGGAGAAACATGCCAAGAAAAAAAAGCGAGGCTAGGTTTGCTACGCTTTGCAAACCTAAGAATCTTAAGTCGAGCTAGACTCTCTTTGATGCTGTGTTATTACCCAGTTATTACCCAGGTTAAAGTCATACTAACGTCCTCACAGTGATGTCAACACGTATGCATCATGGAAATAATGCGATTGCCAAGAAAGAAAGTCGGTTCATTTATGCACTCGTGACTTTTTTGTTTCTCTTTTCCTATAAATAACTGCGTCATTGTGCTGTGGCATGGAGCAGATCAGCAGGTGTTACTGCTGCTTTGATAGTGACCTTTAGCTCATCTGCATTTTTGGTTCTCTTGACAATACCCCATAGGTTCTCTGTGGGGTTAAGGAGTGGGCTCGCCAATCAAGCTCAGTAATAACAGACGCGGTAAACCATTAGTAGTAGTTAAGTACTGTGGTCAGCAGAAGGAAGCATGAAGTGCTCTGGAACCTCCTGGCAGATGCTGTGTTGACTTTGGACTTGTAAAAAACAAAAACGCCACCATCACCAATATCAGCAGATGACATGACAGCCCAAATCATCACAGACTGTGGAAACTTCACACTGGACTTCTAACACCTTGGATTCTGAGCCTCTCCACTCTTCCTCCAAACTCTAGGATGCTGATTTCCAACTAAAATACAGTGTGTAATGCAGCAGTCCAGTTCTTTTTCTCTTTAGTCCACACAAGACGCTTCTGATGATGTCTCTGGTTCTGCTTTCCTGAAGACATCTATGCGTGCTCACTCTTCATGTGTCAGCCCACCCCTCATGAATCTCTCAAGTTCTTCTGTCGAGTTTTCTTGACAATCCTCTCAAAGCTGAGGTCACCGTTGTTGCTTGCAGACCTTTTTCTATCACACTGTCTGTCTGAGCAACAGTCCTGTTACCGATCATCATCTATGGTTTTCCCTCTGTTGATGATCAACATCTGGACAGCTGTCGAACGAGCAGTGCACCGAATGATTGCGGCTGTGTGTGCTCACCCAAATAAAAAGTGTTTATGCTGTTTAAGTAGTAATTTAATCAAGCTTAAAATGAAACGTGCAAATTTAAGATACTTTGATGTTCTGGACCTCTTTGATAGTCAAAGGTTTGGAGATGCACAGTAGGAAAAGTTGCAGCAGACAAACAATCTTAAAGATAGTGAGATGGAAAAATGAACAGGTTAGATGATTTCGGCCTATCCAAGATTCACACAGCGCTTTAAAATGAGCAGGTAACGACAGGGTGAGTTAAACCTTCAGATGTTCAAGTGTGACCAGCGGTAGTGGAAGTTGCTTGGAAACTGATAACATAAACCACAGAAAGACGTTTTTCCCTCATCCCAAAACGTCTTCACGCTTGCTAAGTAGATGTCAGTTGACATAAAAGATTATCACAGACACCCACCAAACACAACAGCTTTACTCCTGGAAACGTTCCATCGGAAGGAGAATTGTTTCATTGTTGCAGCGACTTTTCCGAGAGTTAAAGTGACACAAACGTCCTCAAACTGCAGGTGATTACTGAAGGTAACAAGGCTGCCACGTCCATTATGCGATAGAGTATTAAAAACGATTCATCGCCTGCTTTCATCTCTGAATTATTGCCCATTAAATCCACAATTGGCGAGAATGCATTATTTATTCTTCACTAATCTCTTTTTCTTCTTCCTCCTCCCTTTGCATTTTCATCTTTTCTACTTCCTGTCTCTCTACTTCACACTACCTCCTTCTCCTTGCCTGCGTTTATGATTTTTTTTCCAGATCTCGGTAAATATCTTCAGGACTCTCCCACCCAGCGAGAATCCAGAGTTTGACCCTGAGGAAGATGAGCCGACACTGGAAGCCTCCTGGCCACACCTGCAGGTACACACCATACATCCGTGTGACATGCAGTCACGTGTTGCTGGAGATTTACAAGACTTCATCTAAGTTAACATGAAGGTGTAATGGGAAAAAAAGCACAGTTCAGGCAAAATATGCCTTTAGCACTGTTAATTCTCTCACAGTGGGGTTAAATTGCTTTTAATGCTGTGTTGAGTGTTTACCTCATTTAGATCATTTAAATGTTGGCTCAAGTTTTATGCCAACACATTATGAGTTTAGCCAGCATCAATAACAAATGCAAATCCTGCAAAAAAACCCCACAAATCCTGCATAGACTCGATGTTTACCCAGATGACATTTAGACATGATGTACAGTCACTTTACAGCATCTTCAGGAAGAGATGAGTCAAAATGCGTGTGTGTCTTTGAAAGAATAGTTTGACATTTTGGATGCCACACTATCCACTGAAGATAAAAACACAGACACGCCAAATGTTGTGTAATGTTGTGGTGTTTGTTCCTCTTTCAGCTGGTGTATGAGTTCTTTCTGCGTTTCCTGGAGAGCCCGGACTTCCAGCCCTCCATGGCCAAACGCTACGTGGACCAGAAGTTTGTCTTGCAGGTAATCCTTTCCTCTTCATCTTCTGGAAAGATGCAAAACCAAAGCTTTGAAGGTGTAAAGAAATGAAGCCCTTCTCTTAAACATGCAGCTGTACTTCTCAAATTTCATCAACTATGACCTCTCAGTGCATGTATTAAAAATTGACTTTTTTTTATGTTTAATGTGTTATTAACTGTTATTGTAATATTCATCCTGCTGCATTTGGTACAAATGTTTGATTTTTCTCCAGAAGCTGAAGTTTGAGAGACTAATTGTAAGAGTGAGGAGGTCAGAATTAGAGCGCAGTACTCACAGGTACAGACTTTCATTCATAGCAAATGTGTGTGTGTGTGTGTGTGTGTGTGTGTGTGTGTGTGTGTGTGTGTGAGTAGCTCCTGGAGTTGTTTGACAGCGAGGACCCGAGGGAGAGGGAGTACCTAAAGACCATCCTGCACCGCGTCTACGGAAAACTGCTGGGCCTCCGAGCCTACATCCGCAAACAGATCAACAACATCTTCCTCAGGTACAAGCTACACCAAACCTCCATCCAACCCATGCTCATGATTTAAAAACGAATAATTCAACATCACATGACAGTCAAAGACGATGAGCAGGAAGGGGAGCGGGCTCAGAAACCACGTTTTGTGCATCTATCCTGCATAAATGATAATTATGCTACAGCCACAAAATGACCTCAGAGTTAGTACTTAAACCAGCGTGCACCTTGTGAGAATACTTGTCAAATGCTGGCTCTTTGTATCTCTAATTGAGGTTATAGCCTGAGCTCCAAAGGAGCTATTGCTCTTCTGCAAGAACAAACTTGGTTTATTGGTTTGGCTCTACTTTGCCAAGCCCTTACAGGGGTTTGCATGCTGTGTTAATTCAGAAAGAAACGAAAAGATCTTTTGGATCCTGCAGCAGTTCATTGTAGTGTCTGCTTGGTATTTTTGTTGTACTAGAACTTCTAGTTTATAAAGGAAATTATTAAGAGTGAAAACAGGACTGTTAATGTAACTAGTGTTGTAGCAAAAAGGTCAAATCTAGCTTTAATCTTTAATCAGTTGTATTCTTTCTCCTACAAACACAACATGAATGTGTTCAGCTCACTGAATGTTCATCCTACATGTGTCCTAAATCACAGATTGATCAATCAGTCGTGAAGATGATTATAGAAGATTATATTGGTTCAAAATTGACAAAAAGATGTAAGACTTGGAAACTATGATTCTTACAAGTGTGATGTTGATTGTCGACACATAGAAAGTACTGTGGAAACATTTAAAACATCACGTCACACATGACCTCTCTGACCTGTCCTTCAAGGTCGATCGATTGATCTGAAAGTCAAAGCGATAATAACGCTCTACAGAGCTATTTAAAAATATGTTTCTTATTGCCGTTGTTTGTACTGGCATCATATAGGTATACAGGAAATGATATGTGGTCATTCTAAACAGTAAATTACTTCATAGAATGTCTTTTACCATTAAAACTATGTTTTAAATTCTACTGCCTTTGTTTGTGTTGGTAACATTTGATACTGAATGATACTGTTATATGAGCCTTTCTTTCAAGATTCCCCAGGATGGGTTTTTAAGACAGTATAAATATAATAATCTTTAATTATAAAATGTAACTATAACAAAAACATTATTATACTCAAAATTATTTGAAGTATTTTCATGTCTTTTGTCTTGTGTCCCTCAAACCTAACTAGTCATGGCAGATGGCTGGTTGTCCCAAAGGCTTCTTCCTGTTAAAAGGGAGTTTGTCATTCCCACTGTCACCAGTGTTTCTGTATCATTGTAGGGTCTTTACCTTACAATATAAAGTGCTTTGAGGTGACTGCTGTTGTGATTTTGTGCGATATAAATAAAACAAAATAAAATTGAATTGAAAATATTCAAATAGGTTTAACAAGCCTGCACTTTGCTCTTCTTTTTTCTGCACTACAAACTTTTTAAAGTACGTTAAAAACTATGTTAAAAGAGAACAAAGAAAACAAAATGCAATACTTTTCTTTTAAATAGTGATACTGCCCAGAGAGTGAGCTGCCTCAGTGAAGGCGCTTCTTGCTTTTCATTTTTTCCTTTTGCTGAATGTAGTTTCAGCTAAAATGTGTATAAACTTCACATTCAACTGTGAATGTCACGGAGGTGTGCTTCAGACATGGTTTGATAGGAAATTTGTGAATACTAGCAACTTTCATGCACGCACAGGTCATTTTACAGGAAGATAAAACTGTTTATTTAATGTTTATCTAATTCCTGTTTTTAGTGTTGTTTAACTATCAGCTGTAGCTTGATTTAATAGTGCTTTTGCCTGTGTGTGTCCTGTCTCTGACCTTCAGGTTCATATATGAAACTGAGCACTTCAATGGAGTTGCGGAACTGTTGGAAATCCTCGGCAGGTTTGTCTGCAAAAGCACACGTTTGAACTATACGCTGCTGCTGTGCTGCACACACACACATATACTCTATACTTGCCAGCTGTTCCTGTTTATGAGACAGCCGGCACCAAAAACTGGTTACAAAGCACAGCCGCTGCTGCATCTGCACGGCACATAAAACAATATGCATTTTTATTTTTCCTTCTTTCTTATCAAGTAAAGACAACCCAGGGTGACGGCAAGGGAAATGAGAGTAAGCAAGGGAGGGGAATGAGTAAAGGGGTGAGGTGGGCGATGGTGCAGAAAGGAGAGAAGCGGGAGGAGGTGGGGGTTAAAGATATAAACGAAATATGACTCACAGGTTTGTTTAATTTCTTGCCTTCTTTTGTGAGGGAAAATATGAGGAAGACAGAAATGAAGAGGCAGCGAAGAAGAAAGGCAAACTGATAAACAAACACGTGTTTCTTATGTTGAGCCTCACATGTAAACAACCAGGAGCAAGAATGGACGAATCAGTGAAATGTGCATGCTGTCATTGTGAGATATAAAAAACTACTATCAACACCGTGTCTTCGTGGTAGCTGCTGAGCTTGTGGTTAGCCTAGCATATCAGACTAGGTTAAGGAGAAAGCGATAGCCTGGCTTTGTCCAAGATGGGGAAAAAAAGCCTCTTTATCAACACCTGTGGACCCGTTATGGTTACATTTGATATTCTAAGCAATAATATTTAGCAATAGACTTTATTTCCTAAGGAGACTAAGGTCAAGCGACATCTCCCCACTCTTTTGGACAAAGTGTCATACAGGGGTGGCCAGTGCTCTGTTTTTGCTGTGGACTGTGGTCTGCTGGTGCGGACACCTTTCCCCTGTGACAGGGGCAGAGTAGACAAACTTATCGAGAAAGCCGGCTCAGTGGTCGGTTCTGATCTTGAGACAGTCCAGCAGGTGGCCATGAGAAGAATGCTCTCAAATCAGTTATGATCAACACCCACTCCATGCGCTGGTAGTTATAGAGTAATAGCACAGTAGCACCTTCTGTCAAAGACTGATTGCACCAAGGTGCAAGACTGAGTACCTCTGGAGGTCCTTTATACCAGCTCCTGTAAGACTGTTCAGTGTACAATAATAATAATAATAGCAATAATATAGTAATAATATTTTATCCACATGTTTACATATTTGCAGATATTAGTTCTAGCTGTTTTATTTATTTGCATACATCTATTTATTGCTCTGTTGTTAATTAGCTGAAGGGGTTGTAACTTTAGAATTAGCACCAAAGAAAGAGCTACTGTTAGTATTGTTGGCTAGCAACAAATAAACATTTCCAGTCATATTGCTTTCACTCAAAAAACCCCTAAATTTGTTATCTGCAGGAGACACAAAAATAGTTCTGGATTTAAGTAGATGTACTGCTTCCAGTAGATTAGCTTAGATGCTTAGTAGCTTAGATGAGTACTTAGCATTATATCAATTTTGCACTGATGAGGATTAGGGCCACTGAAAAAAATATTTGGGGGAATTCTGACCATAATCCTCTTCTGTAGCCATGAAAGCCATTTTAAAACAGAACAGACTCCAGAGAAAAGTCTGAATTAAGTTAGCTTAATGTTTTTAGCTCATCCGGCTAAAGTACAGATGAGCTAATGTGATGGCAAGGCGCCCATCTGTCTACAGTGCAAAAGAACAGTATCCTTGCAAACAGTCATCGCATAATGAGTCTTCACTCAAACTGTTGTGAAGTAACCTGTGAGCTGATGAGTTGCAATGCTACTGATGTTCTGGTTTGATGCTGACATATAATCTAAAGCTACATAACAACCTAGCTTTTTAGCAGGCTATATAGCGGTAGCCTAATGGTCTTGTTATGCTAACAAGGGCACTCTAGTAAGTCTAAGGCAGAGAAACCCACAAAGGCACAAGTTTAAAGTCACAGACAGGGAGTAAAAGATGCACATGGCCCCCAGGATTACAGGCCCGTGGCATTGACCTCCCACATCATGAAGACCCTGGAAAGGCTCATCCTGGACCAGCTGCGACCCATAGTAAGACCACACCTGGATCCCCTTCAGTTCGCTTATCAGCCTCGTCTCGGAACTGAGGACGCCATCATCTACCTGCTCAATCGTGTCTACACCCATCTGGACCAGCCGGCGAGCACTGTGAGGGTCATGTTTTTTGACTTTTCCAGTGCTTTCAACACCATCAGGCCGACCCTCCTGGGTGATAAGTTAGCAGCGATGCAGGTGGATGCTTCTCTGGTGTCCTGGATTGTTGATTACCTGACAGGAAGACCACAATATGTACGTCTCCCACAGTGTGTGTCTGACAAGGTGATCAGCAACACAGGGGCACCACAGGGGACTGTCCTCTCCCCTTTCCTCTTCACCCTCTACACCACAGACTTCAGCCACTGCACAGAGACCTGCCATCTTCAGAAGTTTTCTGATGACTCTGCGGTGGTTGGATGCATCAGCAGGGATGATGAGACAGAGTACCGGGCTGTGGTCGACTCCTTTGTCACGTGGTGTGAGCAGAATCATCTGCAGCTCAACGTGGCAAAGACCAAGGAACTGATCGTGGACTTCAGGAAGACCAGGAAACACTTGACCCCTGTTTCAATTCAGGGGGTCAGTGTTGACATTGTGGATGACTATAAATACCTTGGAGTACACATTGACAATAAACTGGACTGGGCTAAAAACACCACAGCACTTTACAGGAAGGGCCAGAGTCGTCTCTATTTTTTGAGGCGACTGAGGTCCTTCAACATCTGCCAGAAAATGCTGAGGATTTTCTATGAGTCTGTTGTGGCCAGTGCGATCCTCTATGCTGTTGCATGCTGGGGGAGCAGGCTGAGGGTCGCAGATGCCAACAGACTTAATAAACTAATCCGTAAGGCCAGCAATGTTGTGGGGATGGAGCTGGACTCCCTCAAGGTGGTGTCGGAGAGGCGGATGCTGTCCAAGATAAAGACAATGTTGGATAACACCTCCCACCCACTCCATGACATGCTGGTCAGTCACAGGAGCTCGTTCAGTGAGAGACTGAGATTACCGAAAAGCACCACTGAACGACACAGGAAATCATTCCTGCCTGTGGCCATCTCCCTGTACAACGCATCCACTTAACACACTGGTTACTGCTACAACTACACGTTTCTTTTCCAACTATTTATTTATGAGTGACTTATGTATGTATGTATGTATATATATGTATATATTGTACTATTCTTAGTTAGTGTATTGTCTGTCTTGTCTTAATGTTGGTTTAAAATGGAGCACTGTAACAAAAAATAATTTCCCCCAGGGATCAATAAAGTATTCTGATTCTGATTCTGATTGACATCAGCTTCTTGATGTCGGATAGTGAAGCCTCGCTGTGAAGCTGCATCCGTGTTTTAAGTCTGTAGCCAGAGCAGATAAACAGATGTGCTAATGATAATTTAGAAATGGAAAGACTAAGACAACAACCCAAAGAAGTAATAAGCAATAAGAACGCAAACAAATCAGTATCAGAAACAATAAATATTAATCCCTCTCAGGGGAATTTCGGCTAATGGAGTCTAGCCTCTGCCCTGTGTGTTTGTCTTTCCTTGTCTGATGTTATACTTAGGAGTTAAAAAGAAGGATGTATCCAGACTGAGAGTGTTTTTTTTCCTGCCATAAGAGACCAACAGTAACTTTTCAGCTCTTAACAATAGTGAGGCGATCTCGGAAACAAGTGGCGGCTCAAGGAAGGCGAGGGAGAGGACGAGTCCAAGGTGAGGGAAAAAGGAGGAATGGAGGGATAGATGGAGCTGGAGAGGGGACGAGTGAGTGAACAGTGAGTCAGAAGTGGAGGAAGGAGGGAGCAGGAGAGGAGAGAGAGGTTTGTATTCATGTTGGTGGTAACAGAGGTATTTATAGCTCCTCCCACACATGGAGAGTGCGGGAGAGAGATGGGTGAGAGAGGATGCGGTGCATAGATAGAGGAGACGGGGAGGCGTTCAGAAAGAGGGCGAGAAAGGAAGCAGAGAGACAGATTAGAGGAACAGCAGGAGGGAGATATTACTGAAGGACTCCTCTGTTAAACTGACAACAGCGCTATTAGAAATGAAGACAGACGGACGGACTGATGCAGACAAACACATGAATCGCCCGTGAAAAAAACTGACGGGCGGCTCGTTTTACAGCTAAATGAGCGTCGCACTTTCCAAGTTTAGTTCCCACTCTACTGCTGCTCATACTTTTCTCTCTGTGAGCAGCCGGTGCAGCTGTGAACAGAGCAGACCACGCGCTCGTCCAGTCACTCGGAAACGGACACAGTACGAAAATAGAGTCTGAGAGCACAGATGAATGCACAGGCGTACACATGTGTGACTCAGAGGAGGGTTTTTTCTTTTTTGAAGCAACACATGATGCTGTGGTGTAAATAAATATTACCATTCGCACCATTCATTGATTGAAACGTGTTCGTTAGAAGATCGCGTTTGGTAACAGGTGACCGGGATGTTTTTGGACAGGTGGCCTTAAAGTTGGAGGGTCGTGGTGCTGATTTTTAAACAGGATGACTTAAGTAAAAGGCGTACATGTGCTTTTTGTCATAAAAAAAACCCCCCACATACCCCCGAGAAACGACGGTCACTTTTAACTGCCTTCTCATCTCCTCTGTTCCAGCATCATAAACGGCTTCGCCCTGCCGCTGAAGTCTGAACATAAGCAGTTCCTGGTTCGGGTCCTCATCCCGCTACACACGGCAAAGTCCCTTTCCATCTTCCACGCGCAGGTCGGTGACTATCCTACCCTCACTACCAGTTTATATTTGTGCTTTAACGTTAGACTCTTTAACAAAGCTCGGCCCTGTCGTCAGCTTCTTTTGATTTTATGTACCATGGGAAACAGTTTTCGACACCTATTTATCACCACGAATGCAGTCACATTTTTTGATGTCGTTTGATGCCCTAATTACATCCGAATGAAGAGGAGAGTATGTGTTTGAATGACTGATGTTCCTTGCAGCCGTACTTTCCTGTGTCCTTATGTGTATTTTGCTTGTATTTGTTACATTTTCAAGCAAAAATACCTGCCTTCACTCAGTTTCAGTCCATTTTAGAGGATTCTTTAGATACTTTGTTACTGTAATATACTGGGATATTTATAATTAGAGCTATTTTGTTATATTTTGTAACTTCTTAATATATTGTATTAATTAATTTAGTTTAGTTAGTTACTGTTCTTACTGTCTTGGAGCAAATGTGACCACATCATTTCCTCTGGGATTAATAAAGTACTCTGATTCTGATTCTGGTACTAGCAGCCTTTCGTAAAACACATAATTTGCTCCCATTTCTTGAGCTGAATCTATGAAAACTCACACAGATAACCCAGTTTGACATGCAAAAAATAGCATTTTTTCACCATCGAGGTGATTCCCGAAGAGTATATCTTGGGAAAAATTGAGGAAGTGGGTAAGTCGTGGGGAAAAGAAGAAGTGGCAGGCCTGAAAACTATTTATAGTAGATGAGCAGTGTATAAAATTCATGTCTTAAGATAAAATTAGCAAAAAAATAAAGACCTCGCACAGGACCTGAGAGATATAGCTATCTGTAAAACATGATGGAGGCTCTGTCGTGGTTTGGGGCTGCATTTAAGTCAGGAGTATTGGAAAACTTGTCAAAACTGATCAAATTATGAACATAGAAAAGTTCTGTCAGATTTAGAGGCACCATGCAATGCCATCTGGAAAGTGGGTGATTGAAAAAGACTTAATTATTCAGCCTGACAGTGATCTCAAACAAACTCCCCATGCAGTGAAAAAACCTACTTGGACAGAAAAAACACAGTAATAATACATTTTATTTAATAAAGCACCTTTCAAAACATTCAAGGACACTGTACACAGCAGAATAGAGACAAGCAACAACAACAACAAACATAACAATTTACAAATTTATAAGGATAAAACATGGAGCAATTAAATAAAATAAATTAAAATAGCAGGATGGAAAAGCTTATGTGGAATAGGCTTTTGTGAACAGGTGAGTTTTGAGTCTGGCCTTAAAAAGAGAAAGGGAAGCGATGTTTCTCATCTCAGGAGGAAGGGAGTTCCAAAGGCGGGGGGCAGAGCGACAGAAAGCCCTGCGCCCCGTGGTAGGTAGCCGAGGGGAAGGGATGGAAAGAGAGACACCGAGCGGGAATGGTGATCTGAACCAGGTCAGAGAGGTATGAAGGCGAGAGATGATGGATAGCCTTGAATGTATACAAAAGTATCTTGAAATTGATGCGGTATTTAACCGGAAGCCAATGAAGCTGCTGCAGAACACGGGTGATGTGGTGCATAGAAGGGGTCCTGGTGATAATATGGGCAGCAGAGTTCAGGTCACGTTGAAGCTTATGGAGAGATTTTTGACTAAGACCAAAAAGAAGAGAGTTGCAGTAGTCGATCCGGGAAGTGACCAGGCTATGAACAAGAATGGCAGTGGCGTGTGGGGAGAGAAAAGGATGGAGACGACTAATGTTATGAGTAGTGAAGCAGCGTCAGTCGTGGATTGGCCTCCCCAGAGCCCAGACATCAACATAGAGCAGTGTGAGATCATCTTGACAGAGAACAGAACAGATCTTTCAGTCCCCTTCAGGAAAACTGGAGAATTATTCCTTAAGACTACTTAAAGAAATTATTACAAGAAAGCTTACCTCACAAGTAAGTGTTTAACAATCAAGGTGGTCATACCAAAAATTAACTTTTAAACTTTTTAGAATTGCACAAACTCTGTTTTTGCCTGATATACTGTATTTCTTTCTATTTGTGTTTCAACTGGTTTGAATAAAATAACATATAAAAAATGAAGGGTAGCTCAAGACTTTTGCACAGCTTTATATTCATGTCTTTGTAAACTAAATCTATAGAAAAAGAGCTCCAGGTAGAAGCAAGCTTGTTGCTTTTATTCTTGACAGACACTTTAATCGGCTATCCTAAACTCTACCTGTCACCATGACCATTGTCTGATTGGTCTCCTGCACTTAAAAACATCTAAACAAACATCTGGCTTGAATATATGTATGAACCCAAGAAGAAGTAAGTGAGCTTAATGTGTCTAAAATTGTTCCTGGTAATACTTAGACATTTTAGCAATGTGTCAAATGTACCACTAGGAGGCAGGGTTGAGTCACAGATAGTGCCGCTGAGAGACGCACTCACATCTGAGTTACATTCGTGTGTGAGTGCCTTTGATTTTTTTTGGTGTTTGTGTACGAGTATGTGTCTGGGTTATTATAATACTTGGTGACACAGATGGCTGCCAGTCTATTGTGTTTGTGCACGCCTGTGCATTTTATTTGTGCCATACTTTGTTTGCTTATGCAGAAGATACAGTTTGTTCCCCACAAAATGTGTGTCTGTGTGTATTCTGGGTCTCAGCATCACTGTGCCCTACATTTCTCCCCATCTCTCCTCTCCCTGTGGTTCACACACATAAATTATTCACACACTCACACACACTCGGTTTGACAGGGTCACGGGAGAAGCAGGGTCTTGTGGATGGCAGTTTTGTACTCAGTAGGTGTGGCTGTTCAGGACTGACCTAGTTCTGGATGCCGGTATCAAAATATGATATCACAGCAAACTGTTTAAACATCTTAGAAGATGAGCACTGAAATACATTTGAATGTATTGATATCACTGACTTAGAGTATGTGGCCCCAGTGTGGGTTCAGTAAAGCTAATCATCTATTCAGCCATCCATTTTCCTAACAGCTTCTCTCACTTAGGGTTACAGGGGGCTGGGCTGGAGTCTCTCGAAACTATCATAGGGAGTGGAAGCAGGTTACACTCTGGAGGTCACCAGCCCATCGTGTGGCTAGCACAGACAGATAATCACACTCTCACATTCACACCTACGGCCAGTTTAAAATCACAGCTTAAACTGAGCTTCACGACTTTGGCTGTCTGATGAAAATAACACAAGTAACATCAGTAACATGTCCACATCGTCTCACACAAACATGTTTCATTAAATGCAGATATATTTGCTTCAACATAAATTAAACACAACACTGCTAAACAATTTTTCTCTTATTTGGCTGCTGCAAGCTTCTTAACCCTTGTGTGGTGTTCGTATTTTTGTTACTCAGCCAGTGTTCATGGGTCTGGTGGACCCGCTAGAGTTTTGGCTTTCCAAATTAACACTATCAAACAATTTTATGTTAAATTACTCAACAGATGTTTACTTCATCCCAATTACAAGACATATGAACAGCAAACATGGTTAATTTTTTCCCTTTACCTTTGTTAGATCACATTTATGAATTAATGTGCTTCTCGTTTTTCTTTTATATAAAATGTTATAAATAAATCAGTTATAATCAAGTGGAGTGAGTGGAAAGACACAACACATTTACACGTGAAAAAATAATTAATTGTTTAATTTTTCTTTTGAAAAAAACTGAACACGGGTCTCACAGACCCGAACACCATACAAGGGTTAAAACAACAATGGATTGTGTTTCAGCAGTAGATATAAACTCATATACAGGAACAGGAACTTCCAGGGTGGCAAGTGTTTATGATCGGAATCTGATTATAAAATGGGGAAGCAAGGGATGCAGTACGGGGGCTTTTTTATTATTCACTTGTGCACTGGCAAAATTATTCATGAACACAAATGGAGTTCTCTGCTCTCCTAACCCCTTAACCATTACCAGTCATTAACTGTGTCACCAGTGTAATTAAAAAGTGTGTTCCTTAGCGATTTATGGCTGTTATTTTCGGCTGCAGGTCCATGGACTACTGTTTGCAGCTCAGATTTTAAAAATATACATATTTTCATTTCTTAAGCATATAGTTAGGCTTTGAGCAGTTACTGTGGATACTGAAGTGTGAGATGTACTGAAGTGACTGAAGTCTATCATTATTTGATAGTAATAACTTTATTTTTATGAACCAACCTTCTTGGACGGTCTCATTCCTCTGATTTCAGTATTTTTATTTTCTTTAATTCCAAAGTGTGGAAACAGTATAGAGACACTACAAAGATGATTTGGTCATAGGCTTTATTTAGCTGTAATATTTGTATTCCAATACTGTATTTAAAGAGCAAAAAACTGATATGCTATAAGTTAATTCTCACATGTGCAACCAGAAAAAGTTTTAGGCCTCTTAGCTTGACATGTTCCAGTCATTGCTAACTGGACACAGGCATGCGCATGAAATAGACAGATTTCAATGGAACCAGGGGCAAGCAGAGCTGCTTTTAGAGACACTAGCCAACTGTGGCCAGAAGATGACAGTAATTTAAAAGATGGTGCAAACAGGCAATGAGAGAAGCTTATGGAACAGATTGTTTGAGATGCAAGGACAGAGATAGCACTCACTTGGGTTTTAATTCATGTCTTTTGCTCGGTTTTTTTGGGCAAGCAGGGCTTGCCTTGCATTTCCATTATCAAGTAGAGCTGACTTCAGCTCCAAAAATAGAGCTTAATTTGACCTGTCACCCTGACAAATCAATATCAGTAAAATCTTTACAAAGGTCCACAGAAGTCTACTACATAATCCCTGCCTAACAATGACCTCATGCAACCGCAAACCTTGACTCGACAGCAGAATCCAATGTCATATTTACCCCAAGTTTCTCAAACGCCTCACTAATGCTTTAAATAGTTTGCCCACTTTATTTTAATCCTCTTCTTTTCTCCTGCTTTCTTTATATTCCAGCTTTCAACACTTCCTTTTTTAGCCGCCACTCCCTCTTACACTGTATTTTTGTAAACATGTTGTGCCACGGGTGCAGCAATAGGAAAGTCTTGGATGAAGGGAGAGAAGAAGATGAACAACAAAGATAGCCAGTATGGAGAAAAAGGGAGATTAGACAGAAAAATCTGTAAGAGATGAAAGCTCAGACAGTGAGGCAGACAATGATGCTGCAGTTCAACAAGGTGGCAAAGGAAGGAACAACAAAGAAGAAAACTGTCCTACAAAAAGATCTAAAAACATCATCAATAATATGACAGTATAATCCCAAAAAACTTTTAATTGAGTCACTTCGGCTCTAACTTATGAAGATAAAATGAACCACTAGTGTAATACTGGGAACCAGTCAAAGGATAGACGGAGGGGGAGAGACAAGAGGTCTAACCTCTATCTCACATTGCCCTTAAGGGACTTTGCGTGTGTGACATCACTCCTTCCGAAGTAAACACACGTACACACAGTCTCCGTCGCCACGGTGCCCACTCGCCACGGCAACCGGCCTGGGCGGAGGGGGCAACCGCAGAACACACATATGCAAACACACAAATGCACACACAATATCAGAATAATAGGAAATGATTGCCGCTAATATAAGAGGAGACAAAAGCTGATGTAGCTGCAGACACACACTCACACGTACGCGCACTCGCGCACATTTGGAAAACTTGTCTTTCCGATCTTTAGCAGTGTGTAATCCTGAGGGATAAGTGCTAAATTCCCCATTGTCTCGTTGACAGCGCCAGAGAGAGAGAGAGTGCGTAGGTGTGAGTGTGACAGTTTGTGTGTGCGTAACCCCGTGTTCTCTGTCGTTACAGCTGGCCTACTGTGTGGTGCAGTTTATGGAGAAAGATGCCACAGTCACTGAATATGTAAGACTGCTTCTTCATTCGCTGTACTTATTCCAACACGTTTTATAAAGATTTTCAGTTTTTTCCTAAGAACTGAAAATATGGGAGAAAATAATGCATGTGAATAATCATAGACGCTTTAAAGCTGTATGAATCATTTCTTTAAGGTAAACAGTGGGTCATCTGACTATTTGTGAAGTGAGGAAAGACAACTGTAGAGATAAACTCACAAAAAGTTATTGGACGAATAGAATTTCATTTATAAACCGTCAAAACAAAGTCGCCTGAAAGCGTTCTTAATTGCAAAGTAAAGACCGGCAAAAATACGACCTGATATCACCACAAAGTGTGTCCATGTCACGCTTTTCCTCTCCAAAACGCGAAGGGAAAAAACACGCAGAAGTTGCAGTAAGTTGCAAACAATAAAAGTTGCAAACAATATAATAATCATGCGAAAGCTTTAAACTGACATTATTGACACATTTACATGTAAACACATATTAACTTAATCATTTCTGACTATTAAGAACCCTGAAATATACTCTATATGTTTTTTGATTTCTTGGCTTTAAAGATATTATCTCCCCCTGCTGGTGCTGCAACATGCGTGCATGTCTTTTTCACATTTTGGAGAGGCAAAGCATGGACACGGTGGACCGGTGTGTCTATTACACGTTTTGCTGATACTGGGTTGAATAATACAGAGGAAACTCTAACAATCAGATGAGCCCCTATGAGCAAACACTTGGCGACAGTGGGAAAGAAAAACTCTCAGCGAGGGGCAACCATATGTTGTGAATTTCCTGAAACTAAGTCATTTGATCTTTTTCTGATTTGATTTTGGGGCCCACAACTTCATTATTTTGGTTTAGATATGCTTCTGTTCACACTTTACAGGAAATTCAAAATTATTCTGAACATTTAGCTGCACGCCTTTTTAGTTTTACTCCCCGAAGAAACCAGTTTAAAATGTTTTAAAAAAATCTTTCTCTTTTTTTTTTTTTTTGCCTTTTTAATAATAACCAAAATAACCGCATGATCCTAGACTTTAGACAGATAGCAAGTAGGAGTTTTAAGCAGCATGGTTAATGTTACCCATGCAGCCAGCTGAGAGTCAGTGAAAACTTAAAGACATTACTCTTAATGCAAAAGCCAGAGCATGGAAATGACTCATTGGAGATGGTAGAGATGGATGTCAGCCAGCTACCCTGCTGAGCTAATGGCTTCAGTGTTTATTTCTCTTAACATGTGCTCATATTTGCTCTGCAGATCATCAGAGGGCTGCTCAAGTACTGGCCTAAAACCTGCACGCAGAAAGAGGTGAGACCGATGACGACGAAAAAGCTGTTGATGTTTCTTTCTCCTCAACTGTTGCATCGCTGCAACTGTGTCGATTTAACTCGTCCTTCCCTATCTCTCTGTATCTGCATTTTAAAAAATGTGCACGCACTTAGGTGATGTTCCTGGGGGAGATCGAGGAGATCCTGGATGTGATAGAGCCATCTCAGTTCATGCGGATTCAGGAGCCGCTCTTCAAGCAGATAGCAGCCTGCATCTCCAGTCCTCACTTCCAGGTGCTAAAATAACGCAGAAGTGGAAACAATAACCACAGAAGTCACTCACAGATTAAAACCGCTTTGGGTGTAGACAGGATTAAAACAAATGTGATTATAGTAATCTGATTACCTCCAGGTATTAGGCTAGAAAATCAGTTACTTCTTAGACGAATCAGTTTAATAAAAAGAATGTTGCACAACTCTGATGAAAGAAAATCAACTCTTCTTTGTGCCCGTGTGTGTGTGTGTGTGTGTGTGTGTGTGTGTGTGTGTGTGTGTGTGTGTGTGTGTGTGTGTGTGTGTGTTTTAGGTAGCGGAGCGGGCTCTTTACTTCTGGAACAATGAATACATCCTCAGTCTGATTGAGGAAAACTGTCAAGTCATCCTTCCACTGGTGTTCGCTACCCTCTACAGAGTCTCCAAGGAGCACTGGAACCAGTCAGTGGCACGCATAACCACTCCCATCGTAACTTTTTGTTTAGAGCTTAACCTCTGTTACGAGCAAATATCACAACTTGTCCAGTCAGAGGGTGAAAAGGGTCATGATGGGTTCACAGGCTTAGTCGTTAGCTTCAAGTCCTTATGAATACAGCCTGATGTTCACTTTCAATTTATGGTCCCATTAGAGTCAAAAAGGAGTCTGCAGCCGTGTGGCTCATACGATGATACGCCACGAGCGTGCATAACCCTCCGTTTCTCACTGAGATCTGCTCCTCATTCGTAATATTCGGTTACAAACCCCCAAGATGGCAACATGTAAA
The DNA here is from genome assembly GCF_057382185.1 of Mchenga conophoros. Lineage (NCBI taxonomy): Eukaryota > Metazoa > Chordata > Actinopteri > Cichliformes > Cichlidae > Mchenga > Mchenga conophoros. Next base: position 74,862,980 of record NC_140528.1, on the reverse strand, counting down.
ATACTCAGGCCAAAGCTTTCCAGCTTAAAGTAGGCAGGGGCTGGTTTCCATCTTTTATATTCAGCCTATGAGTTTAGTCTGTTAGTGGCGAGTTCATTTGGGAAGATCTTTTGTCATATTTTAGGCTACAAATTAGTTGAATAATGAAAATAATTGTTGGTAGGAACCCTTAAGTTAGCCATAACAGAAGTCCTTTTATTCTTGTCTTTATCACACACAGTATTCAGACCCTGATACTATACTGCCATATTACTATACAAGCTCCTGTTACGTTTCACTATTCATTTAAATTTTTAGGTACACACCAAATGACTTTTTTCATATTCTCACCATCATTGAAGCATTTGATGACCCATCTGTGTTTCTCCAGGACCATCGTGTCTCTGATTTACAACGTGCTGAAGACCTTCATGGAGATGAACAGCAAACTCTTTGATGACCTCACTGCCTCCTACAAAGTGGAGAAACAGAAGTGAGTGTGACTCACTGCTTTTGTGCGTGTCTTTGTGTCACTGGATACGACGGTGACAACAAGAGGAAGAAACTAAGAACTAAGTCATTTTTTAGGCGGCGTTTCTTCCATTATCTGTCACATTGTATTTCACGTTGTAAGTATGTATCGCTTAGGTCATCTTTTGGACACGGATCACATCATAATTCCAGCCTCAACCTCAAGATAGTAGATACCAGAGGAAAATAAAATCTACAGGGATAGTTCAGCAGTTTGATCATCTCTTAATGAAAAGACACGTTTTATTTGTTAAGTGATGAAGTAAAGACTGGATGAATTTATCTAAGTTTAGCTTAGGATAGAAAATTTGGACCCTGTTATTCACGAACTAGATCTAGAATTACATATCTGTAAGAATTAGCATTTTAATAGAAGCTGAAATTAGAGTCAGGGATGACAGTCCGATATAAATCAGCGGTCCCCAACCCCCGAGTCGTTTGGTACTGGGCCGTGAGAGTTGAGGCCCGGTACCACTTTCTAATTTCTGCCCTTTAAACTTAACTACTTTCCTTTCTCCGCCGCCTCTCCAGGGAGCTGAAGCGAGAACGGGAGCGTGCCGAGCTCTGGCGAGGCCTGGAGGAGTACCAGGAGCGCCGGATGCAGATGCTCACGGAGGCCGCCAGGAACCAGCGCAACCTCCAGGAGCGAGGCGAGAGAGGGGACACGCTTAACCCTTCCTCCCCGCAGACAGCTCACTCCGACCAGCCCGAGCCCAAGCCCAGCGGGGCCTCTTCTGGAGCCGGGGAGAGCGCCACCTAGGTGTCACTCCATTAGATCCAATGGGGGGTAGGGGAGGGTTAGGGGACAGGGAGAAATCAGGAAGATGACGGTAAAAGTGTTGGGAGACAGAAAAAGGTACAAAACAATCCACTGTTTTTTTTCCTCTGTCGTCTTGTGTCACGGAGGTGGTTGCTTTTTGTAAAAAGGCGCAAACTCGGTGATCCAAGGTAAACACTGTACCTTCTTTCTAACTGAGTTGTGTGAAACTGGTTCACATTTTGCTGTACACACATTATGTTGCAGACCAGAAGATAAATACTGTCCGAGTGCAGACTCGTGGAAATTTAAATTCGTGGAAACGGCAGATCAGTGCCCTGAAATCGGTAGCTGGCCTGCTTCAAATCTGCCTCAAAACGAGAGATATAACATCTCTTTTGGTGCAACACTTACCACGTTTAACACATTTCTAAGTCACCTAAGGGAGGAAGGGTCTGCGCCGTGGCCTCGTATTTATCTTTTGGTCAGAGATGCTGATTTCATGCGTGGATAGCACAATACATCAATAAACAAAAGAAGCAATTTCACACAAAAGTCCCAAAACTATTGCCGAACCCACGAACCGCCACATAGACGCGGGCGCAGGTACATTTTTACTGTAAATATCAGAGGACAGAGCTACAGAGAGTTTATCCAGGTTAAACAATTCACACGCCAACAGCTGATTCATGCACCTGAATATTACTTTAAATCACACTGTCTCACACACACACACACACACACACATACACAGACACACACGGCTGATTCTGGCGTTAACTCCTCTCCCAGTCTGCCGGGTTCCACCAAAGGATGAGCCTGAAGTCCCTAATAACCACTGATGAAGATGATGATATAAGTACAATAATGTTCCTTCTTCTTACTTGTTACTCTACTACTATTACTCTACTCTAAGTACTACTGATGATGATAATGTTTTTATATATATACATATGTCTCTGGATATTTCTGTAGTGTATTACGGGAGAAACACTAGTGTAGCAGATATCATAAAGGGGAAGTCCACTCGAATTCTGAATTCACATCACGTGTTACATGTGTGAGGCTGTAATGTGAGTGCTGAAATTCAGCAGAATTCCCCTTTAGCAGACCTTAAAAGGAGGAGGAATGAACTGGATTGGCATGGGTGGATTTGCTTTCATTCATTACTTGTGGTGTGGTGGATTTAAAAAAACAAAGAAATCCCCAAACATTCCACGTTTAAAGCTGAATCATTTTTTTTTTAAAGGTGCCGTGTGGAGTTTTGTTCTAAACACAGTTTTACGTTGATGATTTTATGTCTCACTCATCATGAATGTACTTTGTCTGTTAGGGAGGCCTGGTGAATTTACATTTTTAACATCCGCCTTTGCTCGCTAAAAAAAGCTACATATGCTAGGTTTAGCTTCTGTGGTGATACCCACTGGTTTGTGAAGTCCTGTTTTGAAGTTTGGCTTTCTGGATCCAGAGGTTATTGGCTAATGATAGCAACCTTTGTTAGCAAGGTGCATACACTGAATGGGAGTAGCATAGCCTCAATCCATGCATCCATCCGTGACTGATGGCTAATTAATCCTCGACGTGTTGGTCGACGTGTTGGTCGTCGTGTCTGCGAATAATGGCTTTGCCACGACTCGGTACTCGCCGCAGTATTTTCCTAAATGATAGGCGTGGCGATTCAGACAGAACCTCCACATTAGCGCTGGTTCGGTCAAAATCGTAAATAAAGAAATCACTGAATGTTTATTTATTCCAGAATGTCTCATCTTTTCAATACTGTTGCAATCTGTAAATCTGTGTCAATAAAATGGTTGTGAAAATTGACGCGATCGCCACAAAAACTAACCAAGCGCAACTTGATGCATGTTGAGCATACATGGGCCTTTAGGGGGTGCCCGGGAGGCATCCTGGTCACAAACCACCTGAATCGACTTCTTTTCTGTGTGGTGAAGTGGCAGCTTTAGTCTGAGCGCCTCCTGGATGATCGAGCTTTGGGCACATTTGCTTCACTTTCCAGCATTTTCTGGCACAAATTCTACACATCACTAAATGTTGGATCAGGAGAACAGCATGAAATCAGTATTGTGAATGTGTTGCTTACACGCAAACAAAACTTGGATCCAGTCATAAAACATGCTTTATCTATCATCTCTTATTGGTTAAAAGTTCCACAGCTTACCTTTAATTTTAATTTGGCACCAAATGATGATTTTTTTTTGGTGTGTACGTGTGTCTATTCTCTCATTTAGAACCTCATCACAGAGTATTAAATTTAAACGAATCCAAGCAGACTCATAAAGCCCACTCAACACATGAGAATGAATGAAACCCACCGCATGTGTGTCAAATCAAAAGAAAAACACCGCAATCCAGTTGGATTTCTGAACCTGGAACGTCTGCAGGTTCGAGCAGACCAAAAGCTGCTAGATGGTGACCATGATGAGGAAGCTTTTTTTTTTTTTTTTTTTGATGTGAACCAACAAAAATCTGTTTATTCTTGTCTGATCATTATGATAGAGTGATGGGATACAAGAGAGGGAGGAAAAAAACTGAAAAAAAAATTATTTTAGCAATATTTTCATTCTTTCAGGATAATCTGTGTTTTTTAGGGGGTGACGACAGGAAGTGGGTGTCACACTGAAACGTTTACCTCCCACTCTTGTTTTTACTCCTGTTGCGTCCTTGATATTCACATTGTCTTAAAGGTACCTTCTGTGTAGATTTATTTGATGAGAAATGATTTTGCTTTGTAAATTACGTTGTTAATTTTATTGGTTTTTGTATAATCTTGTTTTTTGTGGAAAACTGAGTCTGATGCTATTTATTTTCTATTTGATCAGGAAATGTAACCTTATTTGACGGTCAGGTTGTGTGTGCGTGTGTGTGCGCGCATGTGTTTGCGTGCGTGGGTGCTTGAGCGTGTATCCAGTGAGTGTTTCGGCGAGCAGGAGATATGCGTAGACAGAGCGACAGAGAACGGGAGAAAGCAGTCGTCTCTTTGCTTCTTTTTCTCTCTCTCGCCTTCTCTCCTTCCTGTGGGACAGGGTTTGAATCCGAATGTATCGTGAAACAAAACTGATTGTTCTTTTTTTTTTACGCTTGACAGGCAGAACTAAGTGTCGGCTGCTTCGAACCAAACTTTCAAAAAACCCCGCAGAACCGTTTTTTTCCTAGACGCTCACTTAAAAACTTGTCTGAATCAGCAATGTTTCGAAATCGTTTCCATCTTCGTACCAAAAGGGTTTTTTGCTTTCAAACTTTGGTGAAGCGGCTTTGCGTTTTTTTCTTTTCTTTTTCATAAAGACCTTACAACTTATGTCACCTTTGACGCCAAAAACCAAATTTTGCCACTGTTTGATAGCTACCGTCACATAAAGGCGCCTGAGTTATCGTTACAACAACAGGACAACTGAACACCACCACCAGTCTATGGGTAACGCTAGAAGCGGGCAACTACAGATAAGTTATTGGTGCTGGTTTCATTAATTTGACTTTTTTCTTTGATTGTATTTTGCAAAAAGAGTGCAAAAATCCAAAGTCTGATTTCGTCGTCATCCTCAATCGCCTGAAACTCCAAAAACAAGTGGAACATTTCCTTTCTTAAATCCTATAATTTACTCCACGTCGCCACCTGGCTGACAACGAGAGACCCTTCCATTTTTGGGATTTCAAACATTGTCTTGATTCAGGCAGGTGACACTCAGAAACACAATCGAACAGAGACAAAACTTGACCTCGCTGTCACTAAACTTGGTTTGCTTCATGATTTTTTTTTCTTGGGTTGCTTACTCACAAACCCTCTAGATTGTTGTTGTTGGGATGACCCCAGCTCCCACTGTTCAAGAATTCTCCATGATAATGATTAATAATAATATTCCTCAATTCTAGCATTCTGCCATCCAATCAGGAACTGCTCCAGAACAGGAAGTGAGAGAGGAGAGAGTGTTTGTAGAGAGCTCCGGTGTCGCCTCACAGACAGCCATCAAGCGCTGCTTTCATGGATGCTCGCATTTCCTCTCTGTGGCCGTTTTCAGGAGGCCAGATTTTAACAAATGCTTTAAGTCAGAGGGGCGATGTGGGCGGATCTGATGAAAGACAGACAGTAAAGACAAAAAAAGAAAACAGGAGGGGGAAGATAGAGGAAAGAAAAGACATAGACACGATAGAATGGCAATAAGTCAGAGCAACAGAATGAGAATATAACGTTACCGAAACCTACTACTGCATTACGTAGCAATTTCACTGAATTTCTAGATTTGCACTGTCTGCCCAATGGTCTGTTTGTTGTGTTGAAGAAAAAAAAACAAGAGAAAATGATAAAGATGATGCAGACGAAGAAGATGTATATTTTGGGGACCAACACAGTGGTGGGGGGGTTTGAATGTAGAGTGGCTTACTACTGTATGTATCATTACAGGGAAGTGTAGAATGGAGAAAAAAATATAATGTGCTAAAAACTAAAACTTCACTTTGAGAAAACACTCTGGAGTCTGTGTCTTTTTTGCATCGCCTAATTCCTATCAATGATTCTTCCATTTCCAGACATGATTGGGATACTTATCACATACTTGCCAAACTTGAGACCTCGGAATTGGGGAGACATTCAAAAGGGCAGTTGGGGGGGTGACATACATATATACAAAAAACTTGGAATAAAATTAATTGGATTTCACCGGGTGTCCAAATTCAGAGGCTGCATCCACCTGAGGACCCGGCCTTCGCGGTCTAAGTGGGCTGAGTCCTCCAAAAGCTGGGTAGGCTTGGTTTCCAGTTCCGCTTACAACTTTGTGTGGTGTTGCGTTGAATGGTGTTGTAAACTTGTCCACTTTGTCTTGTTGAACCAGCACTGTGTCTCCCGTGTCAACTTTTGAATACTCAGCTCCCCGTCGTTCATCAGCAGAAATCTTTGATTTTCCTTTCTGTTCAGCGTCTCTGTCACGCACGTCCAACTCCGTTGCTTTTGCCTCACCGATGTTCGGTAACTTTCCTCTCATTTTGCGGTTGAACAGGAGTTCTGCTGGACTTTTGCCCGTGGTTGGATGTTCAATGCTGAGATACACTGTCACATACAGTGGGGCAAAAAAGTATTTAGTCAGCCACCGATTGTGCAAGTTCCCCCACTTAAAATGATGACAGAGGTCAGTAATTTGCACCAGAGGTACACTTCAACTGTGAGAGACAGAATGTGAAAAAAAAAATCCATGAATCCACATGGTAGGATTTGTAAAGAATTTATTCGTAAATCAGGGTGGAAAATAAGTATTTGGTCAATAACAAAAATACAACTCAATACTTTGTAACATAACCTTTGTTGGCAATAACAGAGGTCAAACGTTTACTATAGGTCTTTACCAGGTTTGCACACACAGTAGCTGGTATTTTGGCCCATTCCTCCATGCAGATCTTCTCGAGAGCAGTGATGTTTTGGGGCTGTCGCCGAGCAACACGGACTTTCAACTCCCGCCACAGATTTTCTATGGGGTTGAGGTCTGGAGACTGGCTAGGCCACTCCAGGACTTTCAAATGCTTCTTACGGAGCCACTCCTTTGTTTCCCGGGCGGTGTGTTTTGGATCATTGTCATGTTGGAAGACCCAGCCTCGTTTCATCTTCAAAGTTCTCACTGATGGAAGGAGGTTTTGGCTCAAAATCTCACGATACATGGCCCCATTCATTCTGTCCTTAACACGGATCAGTCGTCCTGTCCCCTTGGCAGAAAAACAGCCCCATAGCATGATGTTTCCACCCCCATGCTTCACAGTAGGTATGGTGTTCTTGGGATGCAACTCAGTATTCTTCTTCCTCCAAACACGACGAGTTGAGTTTATACCAAAAAGTTCTACTTTGGTTTCATCTGACCACATGACATTCTCCCAATCCTCTGCTGTATCATCCATGTGCTCTCTGGCAAACTTCAGACGGGCCTGGACATGCACTGGCTTCAGCAGCGGAACACGTCTGGCACTGCGGGATTAGATTCCCTGCCGTTGTAGTGTGTTACTGATGGTGACCTTTGTTACTTTGGTCCCAGCTCTCTGCAGGTCATTCACCAGGTCCCCCCGTGTGGTTCTGGGATCTTTGCTCACCGTTCTCATGATCATTTTGACCCCACGGGATGAGATCTTGCGTGGAGCCCCAGATCGAGGGAGATTATCAGTGGTCTTGTATGTCTTCCATTTTCTGATGATTGCTCCCACAGTTGATTTTTTCACACCAAGCTGCTTGCCTATTGTAGATTCACTCTTCCCAGTCTGGTGCAGGTCTACAATACTTTTCCTGGTGTCCTTCGAAAGCTCTTTGGTCTTGGCCATGGCGGAGTTTGGAGTCTGACTGTTTGAGGCTGTGGACAGGTGTCTTTTATACAGATGATGAGTTCAAACAGGTGCCATTCATACAGGTAACGAGTGGGGGACAGAAAAGCTTCTTACAGAAGACGTTACAGGTCTGTGAGAGCCAGAGATTTTCCTTGTTTGAGGTGACCAAATACTTATTTTCCACCCTGATTTACGAATAAATTCTTTACAAATCCTACCATGTGGATTCATGGATTTTTTTTTCACATTCTGTCTCTCACAGTTGAAGTGTACCTCTGGTGCAAATTACTGACCTCTGTCATCATTTTAAGTGGGGGAACTTGCACAATCGGTGGCTGACTAAATACTTTTTTGACCCACTGTATTTTCTTAGCTCTCGCTTCCAGTCAAGTCCTTCGGCTTGTGCGATCCTGATTCTTTTCATCAATGATGCATTTTGACATTCCACTTCCCCATTTGCTTGAGCCCATTTTGATGTAGTTCTTATATGTTTGATTCCATTAGTTTCACAATATTCTCTGAACAGCTCAGATTTGAACTGTGGGTCGTTATCAGATTTGATGGTAACTGGTAGCCCATGTCTGCTAGATATACAGTCAATAGAGTCAATGACTTTTTCAGCAGTTGTAGATGACATTACATCATACTCATAGTACCTACTGTAGTAATCTATCAGTACAAGTATTGAGTGGTTCGAAGGTAACGGTCCCAGTAAGTCTACCGTAAAAATCCGGCTGACCGTGTCCTCTCCTTTCTTTTCCCCGGCGACACTCATCGCCGCCATCTGCTCCTCCACGTGTTCGCAGTGTGAAGCCACCTCTAAGCCGGGACCCTCCTCAAGCAGCTTTCTCCGTACATATTCAGAAGTGCATTTACTCAGGATAGCGTCCCTTATCTGGTTATCATTGTCACCTTGAAAGTCACAGTCTTTTGCAGCTCGCCTTAAACGTGTACAAAATTGTTGCACAGTCTCACCTGGTGTTTGGGACAATTTGTGGAAAGTTTGGCGTGCGTATGCTGCATTCACTTGAGGAACAAAATAAGTGTTGAGCGCAGTCACCGCCGCGGTGTAATCCTTCGCCTCTCCCGTCTGTGGTAGAGTGGAGAAGACGTCCTGCACGTCCTGTCCGGCCAAGTGCAGTAGAAGAGCGCGTCTACGCTGTCTGATCGCGTCAAAAGAAGACCTTTCCCATCAGCAAACAACTCGATGGATGTTAACCACGCGTCCATCTCAGTGTAGCAGGCGAATGGTTGAATGCCCGACTTTTCCATGTTAGCCCACAAGTTTTTGCTAACACCGTGCCGCCGCTGGGTCTACTTCTCACAAAAACAAATCCAGGTCCGTGTCATCCTCGTCGCCATTGTTGTGTGCCCACCTTATTACTGAATTAAATCAGGACATAAAGCACGGTCTTTATCTTGCTTTATTGAACACTGTCCATCTGACAACTAGCCACTTAACGGGGCCTCCTTCGGAGAACATATCAATACATGACAATGATGACCTGGATGACTGAGAACCTTCACAGACATATTTGCACTAAAGTTATCAGACAGCAAAATATAAACATTCTATAATATGACAATATTTTTTTTTATCCAAGCGTTTCTGTGTGAAGGGCATGAATCCAGTATGATTATCTTTGTAGCAATAATCTTTCTCAGGCACCGCCTCTTTTAGGAAGAAGTATTATTTCTATATTTTGGAATTTAAGAGAATTTGCAAGATTGCCAGCTGGATTATGATGCTTAGCCATTGGGAATCTTTCAGCACTTCTTGTCTTGCTTTTGTGCTCAGAGATCCTGATTTTTAGTTCCGATTTTGTTTACTTGTATCTGCTAGCGCACAGGGGTATTTTAACAAACTGACTATAATTGTGACTCTGGTTTTTAGATTTTCAACTTGGCAGTGCCAGTGTGTGAGTGCAAAAGAGCATCCCCGATGGTGACAGCACTAGAATGGGTACAGTTTAAACAGTTCTGTAGCTGAGGACACAGTTAATCTGTATTCTGATGCATTAAGATCATATAAATGAAGATTGCAAACACTGCTGATGTCAGCGGTTTGACTTGTGCATTATATATATATATATATATATAGACTATATATATATATATAGACTATATATATATATAGACTATATATATATATATATATAGTCTATCCATTCTGTAACTCTGGTGTACAGTTCAGTACTGCAACTCCCCACATGAAACTGCACACACACACACACACACACACACACAGAGAGAGAGAGAGAGAGAGATACAATACAGGATGAGGTTAAGAAAATACAGACAAGCATCATTATTTTCCAGGGAGTCTCCATTATTTCTGGCTTGGGGTCTCTAATGGTATTTTATTGTAATTGCTATGATGTCAGAGTGTCCGTCCGCCCTATTGGCCTTCTAAAAACAATAACAAGGACAGATTGGTTCCATTCACTGGATTGTCCGGACAGAGAGAGACCCGAGTCCTGCAGCTCAAACCCTCTGAAAGATCTTCAGCTGAAAAGGTGAGAGATCGTCTTCTGAAACATTTTTAAAATAAGGTAGGATGGGTATGCGACAATAACAAATTGAGCTTGATGTGCATGGTTTTGTTCAGATGCTTTTGCAGTCTTTATTGAGTCATTACAGAGTGAGTCCAGTGACCGTGGTCTCAGAGCTTCTGAAAGAATTTAATTTTCTGCTAACTTAATGGGGTTGTATGTATTCTTAAAAGAAACCAGTGAAACAGTTAACAGTCTGGCTACATTGAGTTAAATCCAGCTGTTTCAGTAAACTTCAGGTGGGTTGCTTGAAAACGTTCAGTTTTTGAGTAAACGTCTCCTGTAGCATTAAAGACCTTTGAAAAGACACAAATGTTTATTGTGTTTCCTACAAGAGAAGACGAAGATGAGGTTTTATGCACGTAAACACCAGTGTCAGGTTTCCCATCTGCAAAGATGTTTGTACTCAACACTAAGAAATGTTTTTGTGTCCAACTTTTTAGTGGCGTTACTGGCTGCAGTAGCCAGAGTAGACACTAGAGGGAGTTGTGAGTCATGCTCATTGCCACACTGCTGTAGATCAACTTCTGTTCTCATGTAAAATATTGACAATTCATCACCTTTACTGGCTACTATCACTTGTTTTCAATATACAAGAAGAGATATACACTGTATAGGTATATTCTTTAAGTAATTAGTGATAATATTTCTCCATTTAATATTTTTTTCTTCAATATCAATGATAGCATCTTTCCATGTATCACAGCACATCATGTGTTCCTGATGATTGAGTGAAATAATAATATGATTTACTCCACAAAGCTGCTGAACTTAACCCTCTTTATTTATTATTTGTTCCATTATACCCAGCATGCACCTCCACCGTATCGCCTTCTCCTTCTTCCTCCTGCTGGTTGCCGGGGCAGCCGTGCTGTGTGTCAACGTGACAACAGTACTCCAGGGTTTCCGTGGATGCGCAGTGCGGGAGTTCTCCTTTGTGGCCCACAAGCCTGGCTGCAAGGGGCTGCGCATCACCACAGAGGCCTGCTGGGGGCGCTGTCACACGTGGGAGGTAGCTCTCTCTCTCACACACACACACAGACACACACAGAGAAAATAAATGTCACATCAGCTACTTGTAACCTACACAGGAGTTTGTGTCTTTAACGCTGGGATACTGAAACATCCAATAAAAGAGTCATCTCCTATTAGTGCACTAATAAGATGTCGATACTACAAATTTTGGTATTGATCCGACACTAACTAATTACGGGGCCGATAGCGATACTGATACTTAGGAGAGAGCAGTGTGTTTTAATTTATGAGATGAATCATGAACACTTTTTAATGACTGCCTAATCACTGTGATTTTCATTTTACACAGTAATGACACACCTTTCAGCTTTTTATGTATTGTGAAACTGGGTTTTTTGAAGACATGGAATGTAAATACACCTGTCTCTAAAGGACTTTGGGTTATTTTCTGTTGTTTTAATGCGATATGTGATATAGGCTCTCCGACCTGTTTCCCCACGTCATGTCTTTGCTATGTATGTATGGTCGGGGGGGTCCAATTTCACTGCAGGTGTAAAGACATTTACACCTGCATTTTTCATAGTGCATATTTGAGGTATATTATTTTACTTCCATAAACAAAATAAGTAAATAAGATTTCACATAATACCGTTGGCTATATACTGAAGGTAGCAGATAGAGACATTGTGCTAGAAACAATCTTTTAAAAAACAACAACTTCATTTGCAAACAAAACAGGAAAACATCTTAGAAGAGACATATCCAGGACAAGGACATAGACGACTCAGACGATACAATAATCGAAACATGGGGGATATACGAGCGAGTGTGGTGCGTATTAGAGATGGACCGATCCGATATTACGTATCAGTATCGGTCCGATACTGACCTAAATTACTGGATCGGATATCGGAGAAAAATAAAAAATGTAATCCGATCCATTAAATATCACGAAAGCACCTCACAAAACTTGCAACACGCCGTAACTCACCTCAGAACGTTAGCACGTCGGAGCAGTATGCATCACGTGATAGAGCGGCTGTGGCATGCGGGACCTGTGGTGGTCTGGATAGCATGTGGAGCTTCGCTAGCAACCCGGCATTTCATCTCCGACAAAGTTATCCCCGAGAGAAGTAAAGCAAGTGTGTAAGTCCATCTCTGAATGTTTGTAAAGCATTCCTGCGTTAAGCTTAACAACTGATATATGGAGCGACTGCCTCTTCTTGCTGCTACTTCAATCATGAAACTGCTTAACGATCAGCTGATCGGCTTTTCTGTCGCGAGTCCGTCTCTCTTGTTTGTTTTTGGCCCACTTTGCACCAGAAAGAGGAAACCAGCAGATAAACAACAGCAGCACGTTTAAGCTTGATAAGCTGTTGTTAGAATGTATTTAATATTACTTTCTACACCAGGATCTTTTTCTACGTAGCTGACGCTGGTAACTGTGCAGGGGCGGATCTAGCAAAGTTTAGCCAGGGGGGCCGATAGGGCATTAACAGGGAAAAGGGGGCACAAAGACATACTTTTCTTTCTTATTCTCATTTAAAATGTCGAGCTTTTAATAAATAATTATCTGACACCCAAAGTTTTAATTTGATGCAAAATGAATAGAAGTCAATTACTGTATATAGTAACTATTAAGTCTAATATATATACCCTAGTAAGCTATAGTACTTTTTCCTTTGGGAAGGTACCATCTGTGCAGTCTGCAATTTTGTTGAAGAAAGATGTTGAATCTATTTAATATTTCCTGAAAAATAATTGATTTCTGTGCATTTTTTTCACACTGCATCAAATTAAGGTTGATTACGTCGATTAAGCATCATGAGGTGGAGCGTGAGGGGTGGTTCCCTATTTTTTATTTATTTATTTTTGTTGTTGCTGGGAGTTGGAACCCTATTAGTTAGGTTGCTTAATATTTATGCTAAGTACTCTTTAAAATACCAGAATAGGGAGGATGGTGTAGGTTTAAGTTTATTAGATTGATCAGTATTGCTGAACTATGAAATATTTTTTTTGCATACAGGTATAACAGAATAGCTTTAGTGTAGTTGTTGTTTTAAACTTGAGTATGAACTTATACAAAATGCAGCAAGATATTTAAAAAACAGTTTTGTTGATTAAAAAACACTATATCGGATTCATATCGGTATCGGCAGATATCCAAATTTATGATATCGGTATCGGTATCGGACATAAAAAAGTGGTATCGTGCCATCTCTAGTGCGTATGATGTGCAGGGAAGAAGTGCTTTTAACCAAAACTGGTATCAAACTATCGATATTTGGATTGAACGTCCCACCTACATGTCCTAGGACTTGTACCAAACTATAACAAAGCTGATGATCTGTTATTGTCTTGTTAGCTTTCTGGTAACTTTTTTTTTTATAAGAAATGCTCAGATCCCAGTCAGGGGATACCAATCTTCCGCTGTACTTCTGAAAACTTGACATGTTAATGCTGTACATCTGGGTAACTTTAGACAACAACAACTTGCAGTCTCTGTGATTTTCAGACTGTTTTTTTATGTCAACTATTACTACATAAAATTTGAAGTTTGTTTTCAAACTACCAAAAAAAACCACCAAAATTTATGTTTCTTTGTTTTTAGTTCAACTTCTTAAAAGCTTTTAATTCATGTGAGAGTCATTGAAGTTTGTTTCCTCCAATCGCAACCTGTGATTCACCTGTGTGTGTGTGTGTGTGTGTGTGTGTGTGTGTGTGTGTGTGTGTGTGTGTGTGTGAACCCTGCAGAAACCTGTACCAGAACCCCCCTACATCCACCGTCACCACCGTGTGTGCACGTACAACCGCAGTCGCCACATGACCGCCCGGCTGCCCGGCTGCCAGCCTGACGTCTCCCCTCTCTACCACTATCCCGTGGCTCTGGAGTGCCACTGCGATGTGTGCTCCACACAGGACACAGAGTGTGAGACCTTCTGACAGACAAGGCTCTCCTCTCCCTAAACGCTTCCATCAACAGTGTGATGGCGGAGTCTGAACTGAAAAAAGATAAAAACATGTGATTCAAACTTTAAGTTGGTGGTGATAGCACTTAGAAAGATATAACAGCAGGATGTTTATACTGAAAAACAAAAAAAGTCCAGGAAGATGGATATTTCATGACTTTGTCAACTAACAATAATGTGCATCTATTTTGCATCTGCTGTAAAAAATACAAGTAATGTCATACTCATAATGTTCACGATACTCGGTTTCTCATTATATAGACTGCAGAAAAATTAACATTGAATGCATTTTGTAACGTAACAGTTTTCCTGTCCTTGTGTACCAAGTTATACCGAAATTGGATACAACTAATATGTTTGGGAATACTCACAAATAAAATAAAATAAAATTCCAGCCCGCAGTTTTCCTACTTTTACATCAATGTCTGAAAAGAAAAAAAAACAGGTAATATGCAGTGCACTGTTTGCAAGAGCTCTTCGTCAGCATGTAATACTTAAAGGCATTAAGGAAAACACACTATAAGCAAACAAAAACTATGGGACGCAGTTACCTGTACCATAAAACAGGCTTCAAACACATTAAAGATGACATGGGTGAAAATAAAAGGGAAAGCTAATGCAAGGGAGGTGAGGGCTGTTAACTCGCTATTGATCATATGAGTCATCACATTAAAGAAATGGATGGGTCATTATTACCATCACTGGGGTTAGCAGGTGAAACCTCCGCGGGACCCTCAAAACCGGCACCAAAGGAAACAGCCCTCGTTACAGGAGACGCAAAACATCTTCAGAAACCTAAAGAGGTCCATTTGCCTTCTTTTCAAACTCTCAGATTACTGGACATGGCATCTGCTTGTCTGCCATCAGAGACATGACAGCAGTGCACATGAAAGGAAATGGTAACAATTACAATGTATTTACTGAGTAACGCTCCAGATGTGGGCAGATTTGCATTAATTCCAAAGGCAGGCTGGTCAAAGGCTTTCTACCCATCAGTGTGTGAAGCACTTTGCTTACCATGACGCACTGTTTCTTCTTCACTCACCTTTATTCGCTCCCTGTGTGGTTATACACAACTCCACGTGTAATTTCTTCCACAGTTTCTTTTGTCCCGTCTTCCTCCCTTCATCTCCAACCAGTCTCGGCAGATGGTCGCCTCTCCCTGATCCCGGTTCTGCTCCTTCCTGTTAAAAGGGAGTTTTTCCTTCCCGCTGTCACCAAGTGCTTGCTCGTAGGGCGACGTTTGATTGCTGGGATTTTGTCTGTACTAATGTAATGTCTTTACCTTACAATAATACGAATGAAGAGTTATAAGCTGCATTCGTAATCTGTACTGGCACATTCCACAGGCACATGCTAAATGCATGCTAAGTCGCAGACTAATAAAATGGTAGAATTACTTCTTCTTCTACTTGGACTGGCTCCACCTCATAGCAAGCCAGATTATTAGTCAAATATTTCAATTAAAACAAGGCAGGAAGGCACCAGCAGCACAAACACAGTTACGAGTTCCAGTTCAGTACCTTCAATTACTGGAGGTGAAACCCACCCAACCCAAAACAGTCATGGCTCCTTAGTAATCAAGCAATCCCCTCACTCCACTCCAAGCCTTCACAATGTCCGAGTGCATGAACCAAGTTGAGTTGATATGAAGAGGGAAACTATAGAGACTGAAAAACAGGCTGTAAACATGCTTTTGAACGCTGTAAAGTCGAACATTTCAACTCAGCAGTCTGTGGTTATTGTTTCACTTTTACAGCCAGCCTCAAGTGGCCGTTAAGGGAACTGCAGTTTCTGACACATGCCCACAGCTTGCCTCCTGGTTTACCTACAGATTACAAAGGATTTAGCACTGTATCAACAGTGAGAGATCAAGTGGTTAAACAGTGTGCTGTAAGTGAAATGGAAATAAGTGTGAGCAGCTTCACATGTCAGGCATCTTCAAATAAATCTCACACTGTTTAAATGGATGCAGGCACAGTTTAATCCAGTAAGTGACATCCTGATGCTCCTCAGCACGCTGACTGTCAGATGAGTTCACAGGAACACATTCCACAGGCTTTTGCTCTGCTTTTTGTAGACAATGCTGGCCTTTTTATATTTCCACTCCTCCGTGTGTGTGTGTGTGTGTGTGCACGTGTCCTCAGAATGGTACACCTTGAGCTCACTTTGTGGAAACTCCACTTTCCTCCTGTCAGTCTAAATTAGTTAAGTGTTCTATGTGTGTGTCTGTGTTTCTGTGAGCTTGTGTGTGCAGTCTGAGATATACGATGCTATTTCAGATGCACACAAAGTAGTTATGTACAGCTGATTTGTGTCACTTGTTGGAACTATAAAGATACAGAAAAAGTAAAAGACTGTATGCTTGTTAATTTGTGCGTCTGTGGGTCTGTGTGTGGTGTGTCTAAGGTTGTTTGCATTATCAGTGGAAGTAAATGGGTCGGCAGGATTAAAACATCATCTTAGAAACAGGAAAACTTTGTCTAATCCTCTCCGTGCATTGTCTCTGCGCCCAAAATAACACACACGTAATTTATCTCAAACTCACATCGACTTCAACACTTTGACAGCACACACAATATCCCGTCAGACGTGATGATACACACACGTACGCCGCTTAGAATAACAGTCGCACACAATATCCCTACCCTCACTTCAGACACACACACGCACACAATGAGATTAAAATAACAGGGCAGAAGTGGAAGCGGACACATTAATGATATTATAGTTATTCAAGACGCCATGGTTTCCATGGCAGCTGAAAGCGACGGGGACACTGAGCGATACAAACATCAGTCACCCCGCTGAGTCACCCTGGAGTAATATGTGTGTGTGTGTGCGTGTGTACGCTTCAACTCAGTTCATTGACTCCTGATGAGGTGCTGTGGCCCTTTCAGATTTATAACCTCTCTCTGTCTCTCTTTCTTTTTGTTTCTGGTTGGCATGGAATAAGAGGAAACACACACACACACACACACACACACACACACACACACACACTGTGACCGTCCATGACACTTGGGGTCAACAGGCTAATAGTTTTATGACTCCGTGTGTGTATAGGTGAGGGGTTCACGGTGATGATGTCACACATTCCATTTTCCATTGACATAACTGGAGTGGGAATGTTTGGGGTAGAGGGGCCATATTGATAATTGTGTTTTCCTAAGAAGGTGTGTGTGTGTGTGAGAGAGAGAGAAGAGTGTGTGAGGCTGCACACACTGGAAGCACCAATGTTCTCAGGGGTTGAACTGCTTTGCAGTACCATGGAGATATAACCGCTTATGTCATTCAAATAAAGTGTTCAGAGTGTCCTGGTAGTGAGAAACGTTACCATGTTTTAGCTACAAACTCAAAGTCATGATAAAAGTGAAATTCATGTATGTCTTGTCAATAATGCACATGTCATTAATATTGTTACAGTTATAGTTACAGAATATCTCTCCATCCCGGACAGCGTCATTACTATTTTATATTTCTAATTTTCTAATGATGTATTGATATATTTTGCAATGTTGTTTTCAGTGTTGTTCACAGTGAGACACTGTAGGTGTCGTTAAAAGCCAGGGAGCAGAAGCTGCAAGGAAGAAAAGCCCAGCTTTCTAACTTTTGCCTACAAGCAACAGGCTTGAAATTTTAAAAATGTTTCTAATCTATGTATATTTTTATTTATTGATTCCTTACAGTGCAAATCAGCCGATTCTTTTCTAAAGCCATTTTTTTTATTGTGGTGTATAAATTATTATCATTTGCTATTGTAAAGTAAAATAAAACAATTCCACTAAATAACTTACAGTAAACATTTTGTTTTAATTAAAAAAAATGTTTAATCAGAATCATATTTTTAATGCTAAAATATAATAATTGCTATTATCAGTGAATTTTAAAATCTGTGCTTTTACAAAAAGTAGTTTATTAAGACGCCAAAAATGATTACAGTCTTTAAAATGATGGCTTTACTGAACAGGAAAATCAGATTTACTGGTTAAATCTAATGTTTCATTAATTTCCCAAAGAAGTCCAGCATGTGGACTAAATATAAAAATGTGACTTTAGTAATTTAGTAATTTGTTTTAAACCAATTTAAAGTTCTAAAGTATTAGTGTTTTTATGGCTGATGGTCTAAATCTTTTGATAAGACTCATGGGACTTGGTATTTTTGCATTTTCTCTCCACATTTATCTATAAGTAAATCACAGAGCAGAATCTTTGAAGGCACGTATAGAAAGCGAAGTTTTGATAAGAGCACAGAGCAGCCCTCCTGTCTTACTCACTGTTGTTACCTTCAGAAATTGCTTGCAGAGTTTCACCTTCTAACATCTTTTGATCTCGAGTGACAGTTTCACTCAGAAACATCTGTTCAAAGAACCCAAACCAAAGTTAAGTTTTATTGACTTTATTGACTTCTTAAAATCGTCTCTACTGGCACAGTATCCAGTTCTGTCAGGGGCATAGATGGCTTTAAAAGGTCCACAGTTGTATAGCCTAACATCAGTGGTCTACTCGGGTCCCAGATTCTTTCTCACAGCATTAAATAAAACTCAATGAAAAACCAAAGACATTAAAGTATCCCTCGGGAACCTTTTTAAAGATTTACACAGCCATCAGCGGTCTGATCTGGCAGTTTGGGACATTAGCGACATGTTGCTGAAGCTGCTGTTAAAAATCCAACTAATAATGTGGGAGTCTATTAAAAGAATGTCTTTACCTGCTGGAGTTTGGATGAGGGTGGTTGCTAAGCTGACTCTCTCTGTTCATGATGAGGAAGAAGAGAAGCAGAGCCAGCTGTTCCCCACAATATACAATATACCTACCATGTGTCTCTCTCTCTTACTAACACATACACACACAGTTGACCCAAACCCACAAAATCTTCGGACCTGACCCCGTCCTTCCTCCGGCAGCCACAAATGGAAAAGCCAGCCCGACTCTGTATGGGCTTGTGTGAGGTCCGCCTTTCAGTTCACTCGTGCTGTGTATCAACTGGCAACCGAGGCCTACAACATTATTATTTCCTGTGTGATTTGTGTGTGTGTCTCCGTGCATGCATGTGGGGCAAAGCTGTGAGCTTGATGGAAAACCTATCTAGTTTTCCTCTGTGTCACAGCAGCGGTCCCCTTAAAAAGGTTAAAAACTGGGGAGCCTGAGACAAAGGGGGAGGGAGTGGTGAAGGGATGGTAACACGCTCCAAGAAGAAGTCATTCAGGAAAAAACGGTTCACCTCGATTTTAGAATATAGAGAGAATTCAGTACCACAAGTTTTGTCGTGCAGGTAGAAAGAGCAGCCACAGAGGAGGAGAAAACGGGAGCAGAGGAAAAGGAAAAAAGCTTCAGACACACTCAGCTCTCTAATTGTGGGCGTGTCCAGAGCTAAAAGTGCCTTCGTTCTTACCTGTGTTACTTATATCCCTGCATGAGGCTCAGAACAAGCACTCTCTCACAGACACCTGTCAGACGACACACCCCTGCACTTGAGAACTCTCAGCTCTGCATCTCCAGGTAAGAGCCTTCTCCTTTTTGTTTAGTTTATTTTTTACACCAGATCTAAACTTTAATGCACTTAGAAATTTAAATCAAATGGTGCTTTTTTCTTTCTTAATTTCCTACAAACTAGATTATATTGACATTACTAAATTTTAAGGAAGCGCTTTCATCTTTTTTCTCGCTTCCTAACATCCTGCTGTGGGAGGATTTTTCATGTATTATATAATAAGAAACATATCACGGTAAAAGCACGTCTTGCGTCATATCAAGTATCCATAAATATGAAAAAATGCTATTTTTTATTCATTTGCATTTCTCAAAAATACATCCAAATGATGCAGTTTGTAGAAAAGAGTTTTGCAGGGGTTTTATTTTGAAAGTCATGACTACAATTGTATCCCTTTGTTTTCAAAATTATCTTTGCAAAACTAAGCAAAGTGAATATCATTTACACAATGGTTTTTTGGAGTCCGTAACATGAAAACAAACAAACATATATAACACACTAATATGTATTTATTTTAGTGTATCATATTCACGGGAAGAGCTTTAGGGTTAAGGAAACAGGTTAAGTTAAAGCTAAATATTTATCTTTTACTTTTTTATTTTCAGAGAAGCCTAAAACTTTTCCCAAAGGGGGGAAATTTCTACTGTCATGCGGTCATATGTAAGCGGCTTGACTGTTGATTTGGTTGCACAGGCAGTGTTAATGGCATCCCCCAAGCCTTTCTGCCAATGCCACAGTCGTGATTTCTCAGAAGTAGAGCTGGAAAGAGCTGCAAATTTAGAGGCAGGGGTCAGCAGCGTGACTTTATTGTTTGCACACGTGTGGGTGAAGTTGGTGGGTACGTCAAACCTACGATGTTCAGGCTCATCGATCGCGACTTGTGTTCGTCTGCGTGTGCGCTTGACATATATATTTGTGGCTGTGTACGTTCTGTGAACTTAAACGGAGTGCGTGCGTGCGTCAGCGGGTACCTGTTAAATGAAGCAGACTGTAAAGATAGAGACAGTGTTGTCTTTATTCACATCAGCCGTTACTCAACCGAGTGACACACAGGCAGACATGCAGGATGGGAAACCACCTTGGCAGAAAGAGCAGGAGGCTCTCAGGAGGCCATTCATTTGAGGGGAAAGTTCATCCTGAGAAGATTTTAAAAAAGGCATCGTGGCTTCTTCATGGCCCAGAAGACCAAATGCAAATCTGATTTAAGTGACGTAATGACTGGCTCCAACTTTTTTTTTGGCATGTTCTTCAAAACCAAACAATGCCTGCTCGGCTTAAAGAGGTTAAACTCTCCAAGATTTTACAGGAAACCAGGCAATAAAATAAGACAAAGCTGAAAAACTCTTTTGTGCAGCAATAATCATTCTGAGCCGTCCTGAGGCTGCTCTGATTTATTGCGCCAAGGATCGGAAACCACTGGCCCTGTGCATTTTGCATGATTTCCTTAAAAGCTGGGGACAAAACACTTTTTCTCTTTCCTGGGTTCTTGTAGCAACATTTAACGTATCCCTCTGTTTGAACCATTCAGATGTCGCTGTGCATGACCTCACATCTCTGCCTGCTGGCCCTACCAGTGATCTCACTCCTGCTGCTCTCCTCTTCTATTGGTTGGAGCTCCGATGTCCTCACCCCAGGCTGTCACCTTTACCGTAAGTTTTGAACTGTATAGTTCAGTTTCCAGGTCTAAAGTTTGTGGAAGAGGTAACCAGAAGAAATTCACAGATGATTCGCGGATTCAGTATGCTCATACTACGGAAATTACCCCACCTTTGGCTGCACAGTTTTATGCGATATTCAATTCCCAAACCTCTTCCAGTGTGGGCTGTTTCTCAGCAGACACTGTAGCCCCTTTCCAAACTGTAAACCAAACAGGAACCAAATTTTGGGTGTTTTTCTTCAAATATAGGTTCACCAACCAGAATGGAAACAGTTCGGTGTTGCTGCAGTGTCCACTTAGATATACTTTTTTGTTCAAAGTTAGCTTTTAGCATTAAATCCTCACAGACTTAAATTATGTCCTATTCTAGCAGCATTATCCTGACAGTGCCAAACCATACTTTTCATAATTGTGGTTTGGATCTTTTTTATTTTAACGTATTTTACTTTTTCATGGATGAATAACCTCAGAGACTGAGGTCTGATTTAAACTGACTTATAGGCTTTTGCATTTATAAACATGACCGAGAAACAATAGTCCCACAATCAATTTGTATGTACTTGTCAAAGTATCATACATCCACTTTCTTCCACTTATCCAATTCAGCGGCCCCGCGGGGTTCTGGAGTTTATCCCAGCTGCCATAGCATGAGCTGGGTACACTCTACAGGACGCCAGGCTGTCCCAGGTCAAAATATCATTTTGACATTTTCATTGTGGACTTAAAAAGTACACTCAGCATTTTTTTTTTTTTTTGGGGGGGGGGGGGGGGGGGGAGGGGGGGTATGTAATAAAAGGTAAATGGACTAGTTCTTATATAGTGCTCTTCTATTAACTGCACTCAAAATGCTTTATACAACATGTCTCATTTATTCATTCATTCATATATGCACTTGTTTTCTATACCTTTTCTACCTAAGTGCTTTCTGTCTAACATTCCCACACTGATGGACGCACTGGGGAGCAACTTAGGGTTCAGTATTTACCTAAGGTTACTTGGGAGCAGCCCAATGCTGCCTTCTCATAAACTTATAATTCATGCATTAAAAATACATAGGAACTGGTCTGAAGTTGGTGGAAACCACCGTGCTCCACCATGTAGCCAGAGACCCACCACATTTGCAGTACACCAAAGCATTACGCCAGCTAATGCTAAGCTTGAGTGTCCATTACATTCTCACAACATATTAGTGCTAATTCACTAAGCGCCAAAGTGCACCAGTGTCACTTCAAAGAAAGTTTTATTATTGTCAGCAAATAGTAGCTGATAGAGGCTAACAATAGCTAATAGACAGTACAGTAGTTAAGGGTGGCAAAGTTTAGCATATCCTCACAAATCACCACAGTAATATTCTTCAGAAGCAAGAATGATGATTTGTATGGGATGATTTTCACAAATTTTTGTTCACAAATTTTATACCGTCTCCCAGTGTAAATAAAGTTGGACACTTTTCACATGGCATTGGCAGGTGAGGTGAAATGTGGAAATGGCAGCCTTCCACAGATAGGGAAAAACTCCCGGATGGATTCAGTCCAAACGGATCAGCTCAGTCTAAATTGAATGTTTTTTTGGCCGTTTGTCCTACAGCAGCCACCGTAGCAAGGACTATGCACTTGAATCTGAGCAGACAAGTATCACATGTGGAGTTCCCCAAGGTTCCATCTTGGGACCCCTTCTGTTTAACATCTACATGCTCCCACTGGCACAGATTATAAACAACAACAAAATAAACTATCACAGCTATGCAGATGACACACAAATATATATCACAATGTCACCAGGAGACCGAGGCCCTGTACAGGCTCTTGGTAAATGCATTGAGGAAATCAATGACTGGTTGTGCCACAATTTTCTCCAGCTAAACAAAAACAAAACTGAGGTAATAGTCTTTGGTGCCAAAGAAAAACGATTACAGGTCACCAGAGAACTTCAATCTATACATCTAAAAACCACAAACCAGGCGAGAAATTTGGGTGTAGTGATGGATGCAGACCTAAACTTAGAAAAACACATTAAGACAATAACAAAGTCAGCTTACTATCACCTCAAGAATATATCAAGGATAAAAGATCTGATGTCTCAACAGGACCTGGAAAAACTAGTCCATGCATTCATCTTTAGTAGGCTAGATTACTGTAACAGCATCTTTACAGGTCTACCTAAAAAATCAGTCAGACAACTACAGCTCATTCAGAACTCTGCTGCTCGAGTCCTCACTAAGACCAAAAAAGTGGACCACATCAGTCCAGTCTGAGGTCCTTACACTGGCTGCCTGTCCGTCAGAGCATAGACTTTAAAGTTCTGATGCTGGTCTATAAAGCTCTGAATGGTTTAGGACCAAAATACATCAATGACCTCCTGACCCAGTATGAACCATCCAGATCCCTCAGGTCATCTGGATCCGGTCTTTTATCAGTTCCCAGAGTCAGAACCAGACACGGAGAAGCTGCATTCAGCTTTTATGCTCCTTATATCTGGAACAAACTCCCAGAAAGCCTCAGATCAGCTGAAACACTCAGTTTATTTAAATCCAGGTTGAAGACTCACCTGTTCTCAGCTGCATTTGAATAAAGCACCAAATCCACACTTTAAGCTTAAATTTCAAAACTTACATTTAACTACTGATTTTATCTACTGTTCTGATTTTATCTGTTTTGCTTTTATATACTGTTGTTTGTTTGTTTGTTTGTTTGTTAATTAGTTAGTTAGTTTATTTGCTTGTTTTATTCAATTTTAAATCATGCTTTTTATTTGTTCTTGTTTCTAATGTCTCTGTAAAGCACTTTGAATCACCTTGTTGTTGAATTGTGCTATACAAATAAACTTGCCTTGCCTTGCCTTGCCTTGAATTGGGAGAGGTAAGAAAACAGAACTCAGTTGATTGGAATCTGCAATCTACTGATATCTAGTGGTGAGAAAATGTACACATTGAGAACTCTTATGCATTTCATTGTATGACAGTGGGACATAACTAAGCACTCTTGGACTTAGTGGGAATGCATATCAAAGACCATGATTCTTTGGGAGTGAGCTATTGGTTAGTCTTAAATTCCTGCATGGATCTGCAAACCTGTACTTTTCCCCCTCCTCCAGCCTTCAACGTGACCATCCGCAGTGACCGTCGCGGCACATGTAAAGGCACCCATCTGGTCTACGCCTGCGTGGGCTACTGTGAGTCCAGTGCCTTTCCATCCAGATACTCAGTACTGATGGCCTCCAACTTCACCCACAACATCACTTCCACTTCACGATGCTGCACCATTAGCAAGGACGCCAAGGTAAGAGGTGGGAGATGTTGAGGAAACAATTATAGGAGCAACTACTGCTTCATTTTTACTGTTGTTCATTTTCTTTGGCTTCTCTTCACTTAGGTCAAAGTTCGCCTGGACTGCCCGCAGGGTCGTCACCATAACGAAATAGAGATCCTGACAGCGAAGGCGTGTCGCTGTGACATGTGCCGCAAATCACGCTATTGATACACAATGATATTATACTGCATACTAATGTTAACCACAATGAGAAACCAGGTTACAGTGTAGGCAGTAAAATACTGACAACTTTTCTTTTTCTGTCCATTTTGGCTTGTTTGAACAAAATTAACTTTAACTGACATTGTAATATGGTACTTTCATAGCAGGGCCTCCTTCACTAAAGTGGACCTATTATGCTTTCCCTTAATTTTGTGAAATATATATACTTTGCTTTAGTGGTGGACGCTCATATTAATTAAACTCATCCTTAATATGGTCATCAGAAGCACAGAGTTTTGGCTATAAACATATATATAGTTTACATATATAGCACACAATTCAAATCTTTTGTTTAAGACAGACAGCCAATCAGAACAAAGTGAGCCTGAGGTGAGGGGGAGGAGCTAAAACGACTTATTTCTGACAGCAGAAGAGCTGAGGGGCTGCACCAAGGCTCAGTATTAGATAATTAAAGATTAATCTGATATGTGATTCATGCAAAGCTACTCTAGTAAAGTCCAAGATCGAAAATGAGCATAACAGGAAATGAAATAACAAGAGATCCAAAATAGAAAAGCTCCCGGCAGTACTAAACGTACTAATGACCACGACACCCTGAAATTGTAGACAGTAAATTCTCTGGCTACAGATCTAACTACTTTATTACTGGATGAAAAATTCACGCTTTTTAATGTGCTGTTAGTTTTTTTGTGTAAAATGTGATGTAAGAGAAACTTGATTGACATGCTTTGAGTTTAGGCTGTAGAAACCATTCTGTCACACACACACTGCACACAAACTAAACATTTTTATAGTGTTGCCTCGGGGCTTTGAGGCTTGGCAAACACTTCATAATTCAATCATCTTTCATCACACTTTGTGACTCAGTAGCAAGTGTCAGGACACAGATATAATCAAACTCGCAGGAACCGAAAGTCAGATTTAGAATGACTTTAATATAAAATGAATGAAAACATAGCAGTCGATAAAACAGTCGAGTCATGTCTTTGTTGACTTCGATTAACAAAAAAGTTGAAATACCGTCTTTGGAAACAACGTAAAGCTCAAATATATGAGGAATGTCATTCTTGTAGTAACCACTAATCACAGTCATGAGACCAAAGAATGTACA
Organism: Mchenga conophoros; assembly: GCF_057382185.1. Classification (NCBI taxonomy): domain Eukaryota; kingdom Metazoa; phylum Chordata; class Actinopteri; order Cichliformes; family Cichlidae; genus Mchenga; species Mchenga conophoros. The sequence continues at coordinate 74,837,152 of NC_140528.1, read as the reverse complement.
CAATTTATTTATATTTAAGAATCTGAACTAAAGTCATTTTGTAAATAATATCTATTGATGAAACCAAAGAATGTTGGAAATGAAAAAGAGGAACAATGCACTGTGTAATTTGTAATGAAACTGTATGTCAATAAATTTCTATTCTGCAACTTTAAAATAATTTCTGTGAATTTTCTATTTTTTTTTCTTAACAACCACGCACAAATAAACTTAAGCGGTCACATAACATGCCTAACCACAACCTCTATCCCTAAGCTTAACTTTAAATTCAGCCTTGAATTAAGTGATAAATGTTGAGTGAGTTTGTGCTCCTATGAACCTCATTCATCACTGACTCACTGTACACGCATCATATCAATAAACAATTCAGTTGGTAATATTACTGAGGAAATGCTTTTCTAATTCTCTGGATCTTTGACGAACAATGAGAAAGGGAAGACATGGCTGCAAAGAAAAAAAACAAAGACTTTTAGAGATTGTTGCAGTGAACGAAATGCACATTTGATAACATTAAGACAGGGTTCTTGGGCTCAGTCCACAGAGCTGCTACCGTATTTCATTACCACCACGAAAAGACTTGTTAAATGGTTTGGCATGCTCGTTCAGAACATGCTCATGTCAGTCCTTGATATGCCTAAGGACATCGGGCGACTGTGAGCAGGCATTTCGCAGGAATACTGTAATTTCTGTGCTTACATGCACAGGAATTACAGCATTCCTGCAGAGTGGGACTTCCCAACCCATTGTAATCTTTGACATCTTATTTTATCAGCAGATCGACCGTACAAATCAGCTCTTGTTTCTCCCCTGGGTGTAAAAAATCAATTAACTGTCTGACTGTTACCCTGCTGTGTCTGCCTGCAGCATTCAAGGAAAAACTCTACTGATGGTGTTGGCACTGCACTGTCATACTGACCTGGCCAGCTGCTTCAGAAATCCTGGTCTCACAGGTGTCCCCTGCTCCTGCAGTACTATCTCAGGCTGCTTTTATTTAAAAAAGAGAAGAAAATATAGATAAATAACACACACCTGCTATAACTTGTTTTCACCACTTTTCCCATATGGTGATATAACCCCAAAAAGCATAAAAAACCCAAATACCCCCAAAACAAATCTAAAATGTTCAAGTATGTGAATTGACCAGGACAGAGCCACAAAAGGGCATAGGAAGAGATGCATTAACTAAGCCAGTATGAGGTTTTCAGTGGTCCATTCAACAGCCAACTTGTTATGTGCACTTTTTCAACTCTTGTTAACTCAAATATGTAACCAACCAATCACATTGCATCGCTCAATGGCTTTAGACGTGAAGACATGGTCCAGACAACCTGCTGAAGTTCAAGCTAAACATGTGGAACCTTAAAACAGATGGGTTATAGCAGCAGAAGACCCCACCAGGTACCACTCCTGTAAGCTAATAATGGGAAACTGAGGGTACAATTCATGAGGTCACCATAACTGGACAATTGAAGATTGGAAAAATGTTGTCTGGTCTGATGAGTCTGATTTCTGCAGCAAAATTCAACTTGGTCTGAATGTGGTGTAAAAACATAAAAGTATAGATCCCTCCAGCCTTATATGAATGGCTCAAGTTGGTGTTAGTGGTACACAATTGGTACTCTTTGGGTCTCGTAGTACTACTTTAGCATTATTTAAACGCCACAGCCTCTCTGAATTCTGTTGCTGACCACATCCATTGGTACACAACCACAGTGAGCCAATCGTCTGATGCCTACTCCCAGCATGATAACGCAACACGTCACAAAGCTCAAACCATCTCAACCTGGTTTCTTGAACATGACAATGAGTTCTTTGTACTCGTATGGCCTCCACAGTCACCAGATCAATCCAATAGAGTAGATTTGGGATCTGGCGGAACAGGAGACTTACATCACAGATGTTCAGCAAACAAATGTGTAGCAACTATGTGATGCTGTCATGTGAAAGACTCAGAGAAAAATCTCTGAGGAATCTTTCCAGCACCTTGTTGAATCTGTGTAATGAGAAATTAAGGTAGTTCTGAAGGCAAAAGCTGAGCCAAACTGATAGTAGCAAGGTTTACTGAACAGTAATAAGGTGACCAGCAAGTGCACATTTGGCTGTTTCGGTGAACAGAAACAGCCAAATGCGACCACAAAATTCTTTCAGTAAGTCCTGGGTTATTCAAAGGAGCTTGCAAAGAAAAGCGTCTGGACTTCTTTAAGTTGCTTGAAGACGTTTCACCTCTCATCCTAGAAGCTTCTTCAGTTCTAAGGTCAAATGGTGGAGAGTCCCAGATTTAAACCTAGTGGGAGTATCGTCCCCAAAGAGGGACAAAAGGACCCCCTGATGATCCTCTAATCCACTGAGCCAAGGTATGAAACTGGGTGTGGGTCCCAATCAGCCAGAGTTTCGGGTGAGCTCATTGTGAAACCTGGCCCCACCTTATCATGCGAATTCCTGAGGTCAGATGGCCCAGGATGGGACTGGGCGTTAAGGCGTCTGGGGAGGGATCTCAAAACTGGATTATAGATGGCAGAGAGTTGGTGTCGTAAACCACTGCCTCTGTTCAAAGATGGTCGCTCACAGTGGACATAGATGGCTTCTTTCACTCCTCTTTCAAACCATCTGTCCTCTCTGTCCAAAATGTGAACATTGGCATCCAATTTTTGAACAGAGAGGAGTGAAAGAAGCCATCTATGTCCACTGTGAGCGACCATCTTTGAACAGAGGCGGTGGTTTACCACACCAACTGTCTGCCATCTATAATCCAGTTTTGAGTTCCCTCCCAAGACGCCTTAACGCCCACTCACATCCTGGGCCATCTGACCTCAGGAATTCGCATGATAAGGTGGGGCCAGGTTTCACAATGAACACACCCGAAACCCTGGCTGATTGGGACCCACACCCAGTTTCACACCTTGGCTCAGGCGATTAGAGGATCATCAGGGGGTCCTTTTGTCCCTCTGCGAGGGGATACTCCCACTAGGTTTAAATCTGGGACTCCCCACCATTTGACCTTAGAACTGAAGAAGCTTCTCGGATGAGAGGTGAAACGTCTTCAAGCAACTTAAAGAAGTCCAGACACTTTTCTTTGCAAGCTCCTTTGACTACGATGACCTGGATGACTGAGAACCTTCACAGACAAGTCCTGGGTTACTAAAACTACATGTAAAAAGCAAACTACGGCCTTAAAATAACCACAAATTTGCAGTCAACATTAGTTTAAATTGAAATTAATTTCATAAAAATGTTTGCCATCCTTCTCTTAAAGCTCGTATGTACATTAACATCATCAAGACCACAACGTTCGAACATAATTCTTTTTAAAGCTTGCAGACTTGTATCGACACTTCCTTCTCAGCGTTAAGACAATAATAACTCAAAGGGCTGACATAACAAGTTTAAATCATTTTTTCCACTTGAAACAAATGCTGAAGGGGAAAAAAAGGAACAGAAGCGAGAGGTGGAAAAAGACAGAGTGGACAAATGTAGAAACAGAGGATCAGGTTAGATGAAAGGGCATGAACGAGAAAGGAACGGAGAGAGGGGTAATTTTGGATTTTACTGCTAATTAAACCAAAGCACATCACCACTCTCTCACATGCACACAATTACAGAGTTCTGTGTCTGATGTAATGCTATTATTAACCTTAATGACACTCGTTATCCTACCTGTCTGCGCTAATGTTAGCCTCGGGCTGCAATAAAGACAAAGATGCTACAAGAGTGTGTGTGTCAGAGAGGAAATGAAAGGGTGTTACAAGACTGACATTAGAGTTTGAAGCGTTGGAATCGTAACTCTAAACAATGACTGACGCTTCAATTTTACACGGAAGAGTGTGAGAATCGATCAGAAGTTACGAGTAAAACGTCGAACTGGAAAGGATCACCTTGTCAACGTGTCCTGGATCTTCTTTGGTCTTTCCCTGAGAGTGCTCACTGACCAAGTCCAACTTGCTGTAATTTAGACACAGACAACTTTCAAGTATCTGAGGAACTTTATTATAAATACAAGAAGATCTGTCAGTCAGTTTTGGTTGCCTCGGCAATAATTGTCCTGATTTAAGTGTGTTGGTGTGATCGTTTAAGTGTGCGTTATGCTCGCTCGGCCACCACAGATCGATACCTTTGTCATCAAATGGAAAATGTTCGCCTTTGATTTTTTTATTTTAACAAGCAAATAGTGGCTCCACAGATTAAGGTGATACATTTGAGGATTCAAAATAGGATTTAAATCTAGCCCATCTATCAGCATTCAGTCCTTTGCGTATTTGCTTAGGATGTTGTTAAAAAGTCCAATTCCATGTCTACTTCAGTTTTTAGAAACAAGGCCTTACATAACCTTTAAATGCTTTTGCTATTATTCACAAACCGTAGTACGATCAGTGAATGCAAGTACCTGACCCAGTCCCTGAGGCAGAGGAACAAGCAATCAAAATTTCAACTGGCTTTACAGCTGCTTTGAGGTTCTTCTGATGAGCAGCTGTCTCACTACAGCAAACATCTCTGTCGTTGAGGCCTGGTCTTTTGAAATTTGTGTTCAGCTTCTTTGTGATTGGTGACGCATGCAAGGTGGCACAACAGTTGCAACAGTTACCTGCAGATCCCAGGATAAAATTTTGGGATTGTTGAAGGATTTTTTTTCTTGGGCATGACACCCAGCCTCGAACGAACTAGCAGTCTTTAAAATATGATAATATGACCAAATTACACACATAAAAAAAACCCAGCAGACTTTTTTGGGGGGGGGGGGATATTGACGATCACCATGTTGCTTAAAAAAAATGAATGTATTCATATTAGTATATACATATCCAAGATAGTAGAGAGTGGTATTGCACTTTAATGCTGGCTTTCAAAAATTAAGGGACACACAGCAACTAGCTAACTTCTATCACCATAAGTCAGAACCCGGAATCACATCGTTGATGGCAGATCTTTGGTCATTTATTAGATCATCTAGTTTCTTTTACATTTCTACTAACTGTAACTAGTCTGCACAGTTCTTAAAAACTCTGACACTGTGACAGTAACAGCAAACAATCAGAGCTTTTGTCATTCTCTAAGTAGGTTCTACTATTTTCACAGAAAGCACCACCCAAGTCCGGCCAAATAAAGAACCTACTGTTAAAACATGTTAGTCCAAGAACTTTAATCTGCTAGGTCAATGACAAGAAATAAATAAAATACACACAAAAAAAGAGCAAAATAAGAACCAACTATTTGCCAAAAGCAAGTTTAAAAAGTTTTTTTTTTTGGTGCTTTTTAAAAGACACCACAGATCTCAGGCTCAATGTGAGAGATCTCCAGAGTCTGGGGCCACTTGTCACAGCTGGGGCAGCAGCCGTGGTGGAGTGAATGAGGACCCAAGTTGCAGACAGTGGTGGAGATGCGAGTGAGGTTTGTTTACAGTGCTCGATAACAAAAGACGAGGGCAGAACTAAACATGAACCTAAACTGGGGAAAACTAATAATAACAAAACCATAACTCACAAAGTCACAGCCGGGGAAAACGTAAGGAGGTACGCAGGGGATGAAGAGCTGGGAAGGAAGATCAGAGTGTGGCGTAGAGATGACCACAAGACGCAGAATGACACAGGTTACACAGACGAACCGACAAGGAGCACAGACTGACACCCACGATATGTACACACAAAAGGTAATCAGGTAATGGCACACAGGAGGGAAGCACAGCAGATGCTAATTCACAAGACGACAGGAAAACACAAGCTGACACAGTGATAACAGACCTTCAAAGTAAAACAGGAAATTCACAAAGACAAACTCAGGGACACGAACAGATCACAGGAGGGAGAACACTAAAGCACTAAACACAAGACCCAAACCCTAAGCCCTAATATAAAATAAGAATTAACACAAAACATAAGATGACACCAAAATGAAACACAAAATGCTGGGTCAACGACCGAGGACCATGACACCACTGTTGCAAAGGCTCTGCCTCCTTTAGTTCACAGCAGGCAGGCCCTGTTCACAACCACCTGCTAGGGATGTATGGATGTAAATGTCCACTTTAAGATGCTGGTGCTTGTCCATGCAGAGTTCTAAAAGTTAAAAACAGCATCTTAAAGTGGACCCTGAAATTGATGGGAGCCAGTACAACCGAGTTAGCGAGGGTCTCACATGGAAGTGTGTAGATTACAGTGGGAGAAATGTAGTGGAAGTACTTTGCCATGTGAGCAAATAACTACACAATGCCAGTTGTGTATGAAATTTGCGCATAAGCTTCATCATTAACTGCTTCCTTATACTGGATCAAGTGTCTGGTTATCAAAATAGTACATGTCAAAAAAAAGCCAACCTTCCATGAAATATCCTTGTACATCTTTAGATCTAACATAATCTGCCATCCACACTATATTAGGTCAGTGAGCAAGTACAAAGAAACTCTACAAGCGCCCTTAAGGGCACTAAACTATTCATTTTTTCTTGTGACTAAGGAAACTTTCTGGTTCAGAAAGCTTCCGATTGGCCAGAAATCTTAAAAACAGCAGTGCTTATATGATTTGTGTGCAAAAAACAAGAACTTCTAAATCCAGATACATAGAGGCTTGAAAATAACCATCATTTAGAGTCAAGGCCCAGAAAAGAGAAAAGTGAACCAATGGTGGCTTGTGTTAAAAATACAATTGAGAGCCTAACTATAACTGATCCTGCTTCACAGGAAAACAGTAGAGATGTAATTCATTTTTATCAGGAAGTCCTAAAAACTCCCTCCTTCAGTTAATCCAAAATGCTGCAGCAAGAGTCCTGACAGGGACTAGAAAGAGAGAGCATATTTCTCCTGTTTTGGCTTCCCCTCATTGGCTTCCTGTTAAATCCAGAATTGAATTCAAAATCCTGCTCCTCACATACAAGGTCTTAAATAATCAGGCCCCATCTTATCTTAATGACCTTGTAGTACCATATCACCCTATTAGAGCACTTCGCTCTCGCTCTGCAGGCCTACTTGTTGTTCCTAGAGTATTTAAAAGTAGAATGGGAGGCAGAGCCTTCAGTTTTCAGGCCCCTCTTCTGTGGAACCAGCTTCCAGTTTGGATTCGGGAGACAGACACTATCTCTACTTTCAAGACTAGGCTTAAAAATCTCAGTGAAATTTTATTTCCTGTGAATTGGTTCTGAAGCTTGAGGCTGTGCCGTTTGCAGGGTGTGTGTGTGTTTCCTGAGTTTTAAAAAGGAGACACTTCTGTTTACATAAGTTAAAACAAACTAGATGGAACACGAGACCTTGTTTATGTGTGTGCACACATTTCAAATAATAATTTTCGCCCCACTGATCTGACTGTCAGAGTGATTGAGGTGGCGCCTCTTGCCTGTTTCATAACTGCAAGAACCACTGAAGCGTGCGTTTGTGTGTGTGAAACAAAGTGGTCGTCAAAATGAATGACTTAGTGATTTTATGAGCAAGGACACTGATTTTGATCCCTAAACTGTGCGTGTATAATACTTGTATGAACAAGTGTCCTCTTATTGTTCGCATCGTCTTATAACAGCAACATAAATGGACTCCGAAGGAGAACACAAAAATATGCACTGGCTTCTTTCCGAGAAAGTTTACCTATGTCAGTCACCTCAGTGACTCAGTCACCTTATTTCACCTGAAATAGAGTAAATCTAAACGAGGGTTAAGGCCCCCACTGGGTGACCCTTTGTCGAGCTCTGCGTGTACACAGAGCCAATACAGAAGCTACAAGATGTGCATTGGTGCAGTCCTCCAGATAGCCAAAAGTATGTCAGCTATGAGCCGATCCTATATAATAATAATCATCATAACAATAATAATTATAACGATTAAATAAAAAAGGAATACACCAGAAGACTAAAATATGTTAATCAATAGAAAAAAAGTGAGAAAAAGATGTCATCACATAAAAAGCAAGTCCTTAAAGGAACTGACTCTACAAGCTTTATGTCCTCTTCTAAGGCCCCAATTGAAAAAGGATGATGACCTTCAGACTGAAAACTTGACTTTGGAAAGGCTCCATCCGTGGATCTAACGCTGTGACTGGCTCAGATGAAGCAGAGGGCAGGTCCGGGCGTGCTTTAGAAGTTATTATTATCTTAAAATCAATTATAAAATGTACAGGGAGCAAACGGATTAATCCATGAAGTCAGGATAAGAACAATGTTATTCTGCAGTTTGCATTGGTTTTAAATCTAGAGCTGGATCTAATTTAGAGGAAGCAGAACTGGACAGCTTTTTGTTGTTGTTGTTGTGTTGGTCCGATTTAAATTGTCCAGTCAAATCTGTCCCCCTTTGGGTTCCAAAACAGCCCTGACCTGTCGAGGCACAGACTTCACCAGACCCGTGAAGGTGTGCTGTGGAATCTGACCATGCCACTTGCCCTAATGCTCTGTGGTCTAGTTCTGATCCTCACATGCCCATTGTTGGTACTTTCAGTAGTGGACAGGGGCCACCATGGACACCCTGACCAACACGCTCTCATCCCAACGTGGAACATACCGATGACTGTGACAAATTATCAGCATGTTTCTATTGGATTCAATTGACAACACAAAGCGTTTGATAAGGACACGGAAGGGTACCTTTCTCGTTACTATGTGACACCTAGGGGTGTGACACATCGTCGGTATGTTACACATTGAGATTAAAGCTCTGCCCTGACTGGTCTGTGGTTATGCAAACAAACTGTGATACTCTGTGTATTCTGACAACTGTCTATCAGAACCAATAATAACTTTTCCCCACAATCTGAGCTACAGTAGCCCGTCTGTTGGATCGTACCACACAGGCCAGCCTCCCCACGAACCTTGGCCATTCATGACCCTGTCTCTGTTTCACCACTGTTTCTTCTTTGGACCACTTTAATAGATACTGACCATTGCAGACGGAAACACCCTACAAGAGCAGCAGTTTTGGAGACGTTCTGACCCAGTAATCCAGCCATCACAGTTTGGTCCTTGTTAGACTCACTCAAATCGTTACGCTTTTTCATTTTTCCTGCTTCGAACATCAGCTTTGAAGATAAAACTCCATCTGCTATGTGCATCCGGGCTTCAGTGAGGCTCACCTTCTACGTCTATAGTTTGTTTACATGCTCAGTTGGCTCGCGCTCAAGTTTCTGCTGAAGAGCACCAATTTCTTCTTTTAACTCTCTTTTCAGTTTGCCTTTCAAAGTGCTTAGTTCGGTTTTTAGCTCTTGCGTAAGGTCTTTTATGTCTCTACCGATTGTAGCAAGCCAAACTCGGAGTGTCTCGTTGTGAACTTGGCGGTCCACTTCTTCTGTTGTGCCATCTTCGCTTTCCAAGACGATTCCAGGTTGTACCACAGCTTTGTATTGCTGCCGGTTCGTTTTTCTACTTCTTTGTTCATTCCCACCACCCATCATCTCACGTTTATTTGGCCTGTTAAAGTATGTGGTGGGTTTATTATGCCCAACTTAGGGGAGTAGCTAACTATGTGTCTGCTCTCTCGCCACCTTCAACTAGCTCACCATTTCACTTCAAACCAAGTGCAACTTCTGCTGTTTTCCATTAGCATAAAACTTGTCACAAGAGAACCAGGTGAGTGTTCAAGATATGCAATTTTTACATTTTCAAAGACAATTTTAAATGTTACAAATGGAGCAAATGCAGTTTGTGAGAGATGTATGTAGAGAGAGAACACTCACCCAGTCACTGCCACCCTGTTTTCGGCCTCCGTGTCATTGATTAAGTCCTTTAGTATGGCCTCCTCTAGTGGTGAATCTCTCTTTAACTGAGGCTCAGGAATGGAAGGGATGTGCTGCCTTACATCATTCTCCTACAGAAAGACGCTTCAATGACTTCCCAGCTCGACTGTACTGTTGTATTACCTGATTGCACTCTATTATATTATAAGGAAAACATCATACAACCTTTCATCTAGTCACTGATTTTAACTTTAAACTATGTGTTCAGAGCAGAACTTTTCGGCACTAACCACAGCAACATATATTTCTTTGTTTAATAGTTTGAATATAAAATGTAAACATTCTCTCGTGTACTCTTGTGAGTAACATAATAATCCACTCACCTCCACTGATTGAGACCCTGAAAGAACACAAATAAACTGACATGAGATATCATCATCCCTGAACACTATCCTTGATCATTGTTCTCATTTCCCAAGATTTTCTCTCTTTGATTCCTTCCCTTATTTCCTCGTGTCTTAAAGATGAGTTATAAAGAAGGCAGGTGTAAACCAACAGGGAAAGAATTTTTTTGTTTTGGAGCCATAATTTTAAATGAAAACAGTTAATATTAGGTATTGCACAATATAGCTGTGTTATGATGTATTGTTATATTTTATGGGCCATTTGACATATTTTATCTGTCAGATGAAGTGGAGTCATCCTTAAGAGATGGACAGAGGAGAAGCAACAAGGTGGCATAAAATAAAGAATAGAAAACTGATAAACCTCTATAAAGTATTCGTCCATGCCTCTGCTTGCATCTTGCTTTTGATGACACAAAAAGATAAATAAGGGTGACGAATTAAATCTCTCTTCCCAGATTCTGTCCTTAAAACATAATTTAAAAAAAAAAAAAAAGGTGAAAGTCAGTTTAGTTGAAGCTTCCTTTACTTTATAGTGTGTTATGTTAGTACGTCAGCTTTAAAGCTGCAAGATATCCAGCAGACGTGCAGCTGCCCTCACCGTTCTGCATGTTTTTCTCCAGGTAGAGGATAAGAGTGAAAGGGTAGATGCTCAGATTCATCTCATCATGTTTGCACACACTCTCCCACTGTTTCTTATCTGACAGCTACAGTTAACAAAATACACCAGGCAGGAGCTACCATTCACATTTTGACTTCTGTGATCCTTATTACATACCTATGGACTGTATTATATCAGTTTAGTAGCATAGGTAGAGAAATAATGGGTCAAATTGAGGGATGAAAGGCGCTTAAACGCAGAGATGATGCAGAGGTGAAGGATACAAGGAAAGATGATGTAATGGGTGGAGGAGAAGGGCTGAAGGTCATCCAGGTTGCCAAGAACGGTTCTAATAATTTCCTTAAAACAGAGAAGAAGAGGCACAAACATGAAAAGAGGATCTAAAAAAGAACAGTGTGTGAAAGAACACATGGGTGCTGAGAAGGATCCACAATTACCTCTAATTCCTGATTGAAGGCGACTTCTCCCATAACATCCTGTTGGCTGTTGAGACACACCCATTTGATGCTCACATAAAGTTTCTCTCTTAAAGAAGTTGTCAACTTATTACAAAAGCAGTAAGGTTAAATATAATATCTATCGTGTCACTAAAGGCTTTTTATCAACCTGGCCATCCTGCTTGGAATTCCCATACGAACTGTGCTATTTAAACCATTTCAGCATGAATAGTTTTCGATGACTGCAAGCTTCTTTGCAACCCACCTCCACCCCCTCTGTTACCACTGAGGTTCTGCTGCTGCTGCTTTGATAGAGTATGGGTGGACACCAGAGCAGAGCCATACTGTACGACCAAATATGACACACTGTGGTGAGAATATTTTGATTAAAGTTGTCCTGACAGAAATAGAAACGGTTAAGTGCTGCAGGGCTTTAAATGTGTAAAAAAAACATGTATGTTGTATTTTAAATAACAGAAAATAGCTTTAAGGCAGAATCAAGGATCACTCAGACTTTTATTATGGGGCATTATCCTGGAATATAGACATACAGCTCCAGTGAGATATGTTTCTCTTTTGCTGATCAAAATAACTGCCAGGAATCATATATCGTGATATATAACAGAAACCCTTATAAAGAGTGGCATTAAAAGCACGGAAATCATCAAAGCTTGAAGCACAGCTGTTTCCCCAACTGATTTGGGGATTGAAAACATTTTACAGTGCTTTAAAGAACTTAGACTATCAAAGGAAAAGGGATGTCCCACGTGGCAAGAAGAAAAAAGGTAGGTGCAACCTGAATCCTTACTTTCTCTGCAGCGCGTGTACTGATTTGAAGCTGTGCTGCAGGTTTGCTCTGCTTTGAAGACATACACGTGGAAGTGGAATCGTCTCAGGCTTAGACACAGTTAAATTATTTCATAGCTGAAAATGCTAGTAAAGCTCATTCTGGTTTGGAGAAAGACTACTAAGAAACGAGCAAACAAGAAAGTCTTCACTAGCACACAATTAGGATTCGACTGTTACCATGTTTATTTCTGCTTTTTTATGTGGGGATGTGACGTTGGTTCATTCTCTATACTGAAGAGAGGCAAAACGCACTAATCACAAAAATCACAGGAACACTTTGAAAACACATCAGATCTCAAACAAAGCCTTGTTTAGTAGAAGACTAAAGAGACGCTCGGTTTAAAGGCGCTTAGCATTACAGTTGTCTCTCACTGTGACTACGATGCTTGATAACTATACTGATATTGACTGAGTTGTGTATTAGGAATGAAAGCATGCAGAATTTCCTGAAAATGAAAATTATCAACCTAGAGAGTAACTGAACTCGAAAAACTCTGAAAATGGGCCGAAATTTCATTGGAGCAACTCAAAATGGTACCCAGTAATTTGCATGGCCCCTACGCGCTTGTATGCAAGCCCGAGAATGTCGGGGCATCCTGGAGGAGTCTCGCTACCTGTGAAACTTTTGTAGAGTCCAGGTATCAACTCATGCTATCAGCAGTGACAGTGATACTAGCCAGATGCAAAACTAGTTAAAAAAATAGTGACAAACGATCAGGAGGGGAAAAATGTCAGTGACGTCCACCCTCTAACACCGTTGCTGTGTTGGGGGTTGTCTTATTGTCGCCCAGTTGTTGTGAACCTTTAGTTAATTCCATTAACACTGCAGCAGCTGAAACTAATTAACAACCCCATCTGCTGTTTAACTGACCACATCAATATTGCTGAAGTTTAGCTAATATTAAGCTATACTCTGATTAAAAAGCCTTCCTTTCATTTTTCTGAGCTGTACACATATAAACTAGAGCCTGAGTACGAAACACTGTGTATAACACTGCCTTGCCTGTAGCTGGAGCCTCCTCTGATCGTGAACTTGTAGATGAAACTCCCTGCTTTAAAGAATCGAGTTTCTGGGAGAGGAAATGAGAAGGCCTGCAACGGCATAGTCGACCTAAATGAGCTTAGGAAATAAAATGAGAAAATTAGCCAATTCATGTATTCATTGTTATAGTGAGGATTCAATAGGAAATACAGCAGGGAGAAAATGTTCAGATAGCTATACAGGGCAGATTTCACATGCAGTACTGTCCTTACATATGTTAGAAAAACAAAATTTCTTTCTCGCTTTAGTTTTTTTTAATTACCGTATTGTCTAATGCTTAAAATTGCGACCTCGAATTCGCTACCTCGTTCACTGGGTTATCTCCGACCTCAAGCAGACCGTGAACAGTTAAATCTGTATCCGTCAATCAAACGTCTGATTCGTCTCGAGATTTGCTGAGCAGGATATATTCCCGCCTTCCGGCCGCTCGGGCTGCTGTGATTCGTTGGATCCCTCACGTCTTCTTCCAATCCACAGTGTCAGAGCAGGTGTCACTATGGTGACGGCGAAAACCGACCCAACTGTCACGTGACTGTCAGCTGACCACACATGGTAGCTAGTAGTAGGAAACTGTGCTCATGCTGGAAGTTACCTTTGCTTTATAACTTGTTAGTAATTTCTTTGAGAGGACACTGCCAGTGTATGCACCGCCTTTCCTAAAGAAGTCACTTGAGGTGAAAAAAAGGTGGGGTGGAAATATTTTTCACGTAAAATTGTTTATATATTAGAGTATACCGTCCCCTTCCTGCATTGTAATGTCCACGTGTCTGCCTACAGAAATTATTAAAAGTGCTCTTCAAGTGTCATAGTCTTCATACACTGTGACCAGCTAAATTAGTGATGTTAGTTTACATCTTCGTGTTGCTTGCCTTTCTTATTTTGCGTTAGAGAAGCACCAAAAAGTCTCTAGTGGAACAAGATAAAATCTGTATTGTTACCAAGTTTAAGGAAGTGCTTTCAAGCAATTTTCCAGTGATGTAACACACAAAATGGGGCAAAGGGCAGCAGAAAACCAGCTAAACTCACTTTCTCTATCCGTCTTTGATAGAGCTTGGCAAACCAGTTATTCCTAACAGGGTGCAAAGTAAAGAAGGGCCTTGCAGTCCAGGATGTCGTCCACCACCACCACCTCTGTTACCCTGAATACTGGGGTTCAAATGCCCCTCCTGGGGTTGGGGACTTACAAGTTGCACGGCTCTGAAGAAGTGTATCGCGCCGTGGATGCCGCCCTGGCTGCGGGTTACCGGGCCTTTGATAGTGCAGCCGTCTACCGGAATGAAGCCGACATGGGCCGATCCCTGAGGGAGCTCCTGCACAAGCATGGCTTGACCAGACAGGATGTGTTCATAACCAGGTGATGCACAGGCTTCTAAAGCATAAGTTGACACATGATTTCTAAGAGAACACATTGGGGCTTCTAAAGCTGACTTGAGGTGTTGCGCTGCTCATTCAGATCCCTGTTTCTCTTCCTGTGTTTCAGTAAGCTGGGCCCTAAGGATCAGGGTGAGCGGGCTATGGAAGGTGCCCTTCACAGCCTGTCTCAGCTGGACTTGGGTTACATTGACCTCTATTTGATTCACTGGCCTGGCACGCAGGGTCTAGCAGTGGCTGATCAGAGCAACCCAGGTAGACTCCACTTTTTTTTTTCCAGGTGTTTCGAGTGATCTATATTTCATTGCTGCACTAACTGCACAAAACCCATTCAAGCTGTCTTCTCTCATTCCTCCACTGCAACATAGCAGGCATTGAGTAACGGCAGAGATGAGGTCCTAATAAATATTTGATCCCAGGAAACCGAGCTCAGAGTTGGGCCACGCTGGAGGAGCTGCATGGCCAGGGGAAGCTGAAGGCCATTGGAGTGTCCAACTATACAGTGGCTCACATGAGAGAACTAATGCAGAGCTGCAAAGTCCCCCCTGCAGTTCTACAGGTACAGTGCAGGAGTTTGAATGGAGGACAGTGAAAGACATTAGCAGCTGTTTGAAATCTCACGTTTTTTTTTGTGTTCTTCAGGTAGAGTTTCACCCACGTCTGTGCCAAGCAGAGCTGAAGAGTGTTTGTGAGGAGTATGGAGTCTGTTTCCAAGCATATTCCTCCTTAGGCCAAGGAGATCTGGTTACTGACCCTGTGGTCCTGGAGGTGGCAAAGCAGTGCCAACGCACCCCTGCACAAGTGAGCCCACTCGCTCTGCTATCTTGGGTATACCTTTGTTTTTATTGCAAACATTTTAAGGTTCTTCTGTCCCTCTCCTCAGGTGCTGCTGCGGTGGGCGGTGCAGCAGGGTGTCGCTGTGCTCCCAAAGTCATCAAACGCAGACCGAATACAGGAGAACGCCAGACTTTTTGACTTTACACTGAGCGACGCAGACATGGACAGACTGTCAGCTTTGGACTGTGGACAGAAGTACTGCTGGGATCCGTCAGGGGTCGCCTGAAACACCAGCTTGTGTCCTCCATGATGCCTTTTTGTCTTCAGTTTTACAGTGGTAGTTTTTTTTGGGTTTTTTTTTGGAGGGGGGGGGGGGGGGGGGGTTGGGTTGTTTTTTTTTTAAAGCTGTTACAAGTTTTGTGTCGACACTTTGTTAATTTCAAGACAAAAATACAGCATATTGTGGTATGAACTCTAAATCTATGGAACGTCACCCATCACATGACTTTATTGTCAACCATAAGCCATGTCTTAGTGAGAACCTTTCCCTTTGTTATTGGATAACGAAAACTTTTACATATCTGTCAGTTTAACTGTTGCTCCTTATTCTTCATAATCTCTTGCCTTTCCTTTGCCTAATATCTTTGACTAACCAGAAATCTCCATTGAACATAACTCAAAGGTCTTCTAAACCTGTGTAAAGACAATTAAAAGAACAAAATACCTTTTAAAAGCTCTCTTAAAATTATTTATTTAGACCAGAGTTTTCACAGTTGTAGAGAAAATACATTTACAAGTCATTAAAACTGAAAAAGAAACCAAAATAAGAAAAAAAAAGTAATATTAAATTTTTATTTTCTCCACACACACATCTCCAGATTCAAGTAATACTAAGGATGGTTGCAAAAAATCCAGGTGCCCAGGCAGGTTTGGGGTGTGTTCACTGTCACGGATGTTTAAAGTCAAAAAGAGTTGCCAAACTCCACATCAGCCATTTTATAGTGTACGCGTGTGTCACTTAAAAATCTCATGACAGTAAATGCACCGGGACATTTTTGTGCTTTCTGTTTTTCCTCTGAGTGTAACTTGTGAAAGCGAGCAGTGAAGTTTAAGGCTGTAATTGGGTAAACAGACGAGGCTGGCTATGCGGCGTCACAGGTCACAGCATGTTCAAGGCAGTTCTTTGCAACATTAAATTCATTTAAATTCCATCTGATCTTTATTTTCAGCAGAGTAAAGCTTTATAATCTGACCCAGAGTTCTCAAAACTGTGTGTGCACTCCCTGCAATTGGATAACATGGGTCTAACGTGTTAAAATGCAAAATGCTATTTCTTGCTTAAACACTCGTGTCTCTAGAAATCTGATATCAGAAAACTCCTCATCCCTTTTTTATAATGGGAAGTAGTTTAAATTTGACAAATGACCAGTCAAGACACATGTGACCAAAAGGATGGTAGAACAGGATGAGTGTCAGGTAAAGTTGCCACCGTTTGATTGTCTGGAATTCTCTGATTAAAAACCAAGCTATATATATTTATATACGCATATATATATTTTTGAATTTGAAAACCATATAAATGCCTGCACACCCGAGCACTTCACAACTCAACGCTACAAGTCGAGAGGAAGGAAGAATAAGACAACTTGAACAAACCCACTATCATTTTCAGCAATCACGTATTTATAAACAAGCCACAAGTAGCCCACTCATGTTTACCGAGCTGCACAGAAATGCTGATCTTTGCCCTTAGTTAGAATTTCCATAAAGCATATATATTATGCGCCTTACGTGCCTAAAAAACACCAGCAAAGCTGGCATCAGATCAGCACTTCTAAAGCTAAGGCATGAGAGTTTATGAGCCCATTTTAATCACATCCCCTTACAGGTCAAAGTGATCAACTCACATTTAAACTGATTAAAAACAAAATAAACAACAAAAAACATCAGGATGTGATTTCTCCTGAAAATCCTTCAAGCAAAAAGCAAGTGGAAATCCCTCATTTTTAATGTGACTGGACTCTGTATTCACCCATGCACCGAGAGCTCAGCACGCAACATTTATCACAACAGCCATGGATTGTACACTGCCTATTGCTGGGTTAGCCGAGCTTAACAGCACGGTAACTTCGTTAATAAAATCTGGCTAAACCATCTTACTCACCCCCTCCCCACCCTTTACCATTTCATAAAATGTTAAAATATTTACACATAAAAATTTCAATTGTTTGTTTATGCTCGTCCAAGGCTTTAAAAACATATTCATATTGGATTGTGCCTTACTGTTTAACGCCCTCAGCTATTATCCCTGAAGTTTTACAAAAAAAGATATTACTTCTGCATCAGAGATTGTCCTTGTAAAAGATTTTTCCTTTTTTTTTTTTGGGATAAATTTGTGATATAAAGCAGATGATAGTTGAGTACAGTTGTTTAAGAAGAGGCCTAAACCGAATCCCAAAAAGAAAGAAAGAAAAAAGTACTGTCTCCTGTTGCTGGCAGATCGTTTTGGCACAATATGAGCGTGCAAGTCAAACACGAACAGCTTCTGGAGATTTCCTCATGAAAATGAGGAAAGCAGGAAGGAAAAAAAAAAATCTAACAGCATTCAATTTGGCCTTCAGTAGTCAGGTGTTATTCCTCTCTCCATACACAGCACACCGTGCAATGTCAATGTGAGAGACAACTGTAATGCTAAGCGTCTTTAAACCGAGCGTCTCTTCTACGACTAAACAAGGCTTTGTTTGTGTGTTTAGAAGAGATTATAGCCCCTCTCTCGGCCCATCTTTTTATCCGTTTTGCAGGATTCCGGCAGCAGTTCCTCCTCATCACTGCCTTTCAATTCCACAGTGGACTTCCCAATAACATTGTTTACACCACACTCAACACGAGTACAAAAGTTCTATTTAAAGGTAGTTAACAATGACATAAAATGGCATGACTATGATGGGATTCACTGAACATGTACTTTTTTGCTTTTTACTGCACGTCCCACTCTTTTTGATCGAGCCAAATCCTCTTCAGTCTTGTTCTGATCTTAAATATTGTCTCTCGGCTACAGTTTCCCCAATCCGCTCCTCCGGACCTTGTATCCTTGTCCTCTCAGTGCTTACTCAGTGCGTTGGTTGTGGTTTTCAAGATGGTTGTTCTCTCCTTCAGTCTCTTGGTGACTAAAGAGATAGCTCCACCAGGTTTTAGAGTGGTGCAGCTTCTTGACCTTCATCTCCTGCACAGTGAAAGAGGAACAATGTCAAGTTAGCAACCTATCATCACCATCTTTTTTCCCCCAAAAAACTAATTTAAGCCTTGACTCACTCCCATTCTTACCCCTTTATCTAGTAAGCTGTCAAACTCGTCACTCATTCGTCGAAGCTGCCTGCCGTACTTCTTGGCAGCCCACAGAGCAGGGGGAGCTGACTTTGACCTTCGCCTGAATGGGTCTCCCTCTGTGGGAGTACAGACCTCATCCTCCCCTCTAGCCATGAGCTCCTCATCCCTGGCAATTGAGGAAGTGTGGGACTCTGAGTTCACCCTGAGCCTTCCAGCAGCTAAATGGAAAAAGGAAAAGTGAGATGGGTTCAGAGTGTTTTAATGTAAGGCAGATAGAAAGGAGGAAATAAAGAGTAATGTAGGAATAGAGGAATTTAAATCATTAGTTGTCTCTGCGACCAGCGACTGTTATTGTACACTGTTATTTTGGCTCTTTTCAGCTGCACGGTAAAAAAAAGAGCCAAAACATCCTCCTATAGTGCTTTGAATGAAGCAATTCAAAATGCAAAACAGGTTAGCTTACAACGCAACCTCATTTTAATGTCCCACCCCAGAATGCATCTCAAGAAAAATAAGGAGAAAGGATATATTCTAAACTTCTCTACAGATACAGCCAAGAAATGGCTAAATAAAGGGGTGGGGGGGGATCTCATCTAGAGCAGGCTGTGGTAACGTATGCTGCAATATATGTTTTGCCATCAGAACTTCTGCTCAGTTAATCCACAACATACAACAAGGTGCAACATCCAGGGCTGAACAGTAAAGCCAGTGCACAAGTCCCAACAGCTTGCCCTCTTAAAGTACAGTTAAAAAAAATAAATACTGCAGCTATAAACATGTTTACAACCATATACAAAAAAAAACAGTGTTTTAATCTGTTCGCATAATTGCACCCCTCATGCCAAGTGCGTGCCACTGGTTGGGTTGTACTAAAAGACACAAACAAACCAATCAGCTTTTCAGCAAGTGTGTTTTAAGTCTATTTTTTGTTTGCTTACCAAAATTAATATCATACTGTAATAAGGACATCCCTTGCTTCCCCCCCAGTTCTACCTCGTGATTCAAACTGTACATAACAGAAAGAGGAAGCCACAGCGATGTCACCCTCTGGTTTGTGGGAGATCGCCTGAAAGCCTCAAGCATTGTGGCCTTGGCTGTTGTTTTGGAAACCGGGTGCAAAGTGACCACATCTGAACGCGTGAGCTGGGGAGTTATCACTAATCCACAAATCTAATTATGCACAATTTTAAGTGTTGATATGGTCCAAAGGGGTTGGCTATTCCACCGTATATCAGACAATTTATTTTGTGTTCCTACCTGTCGTTTTGGTTACAGGAAGGGAAAGCGTCTGGGGCTTGCTTTCTTGAGCTTGTCCTGCTGACTGTTGGTTTTCTCCTTCCCCTACCTCCTCTGATGCCTCTGAATCACTGTCTGAAATTTTGAAGTTTGCAGCCATCCTGACATCTGGAGAGATAGGGTGGTGTTGGAAATATGAACGACAAAAACGGTTAAAGAAATGACAGTGTGTCCTTAAGTGCATGCACATAACAGATCAATATTGTTATGACCGCAGCAGGTTAATACTGGCGTTGCTCTGCCTTTGACCTTTCAAGCAGATATAGAAAAAAACCCCACAATGATAAATTGATTATGTTTTTAAATTTACATCTTATTCTAACAGAAGACTGCACTGCAAAAAGTTGCTATATTGCAAGTGTGCAATTTTATTGTCATATAACACATTACCCAATTATGTGTAAATATACCTAAGACTCGTAAAATGGGATAATTCATTGTATCGGTGGAACAGCCACAGAGCACACCCAGCGGGCTATATCTTTCTTTTTAATGCCTCTGATACTGGCCGGTCCAAAGGTATTTCACTTTAACTACCCACAAGATACCAGACTTGTTTTGACAACACGGGCCTGTATTTGGTGTTATTAATAAGGATTTGATACTTGACTGTTGCTAAATTAACCAATACACCTTCTTCTTCGGTAAACACACTCTCTCGCTTGTTTTGTTGTTGACTGAAGAGGACAAAAGAAAGTTCCTTAAGGGCGGAAGCTGCTCCGGCCAACCTTAGCTAGCAGCGTTTGTAAGGAAATGACTCCACAAAAAACGACTCCTTACCCGAATCTTTATCGTGTGAGCCTCAAAAGTGCGAGTGTGTCTTTAGTTTGCTTCATACGGTCGCAGCTGTTGTTGTCCGCCTCTTGTCTTTTTACTCTACTGCACACTTTAGCTCCGCGCTCACCCAATCGCCGCGCGTCACTGCACCGCAGCGGCGCGCTGACGTCACTGTTGCGAGCTAGGACTGGGCTGTGCCTTTGTTTGTCTCACCGGCTTACCGTAATATGCAGCGTAGATGCGCAGTACCAATTAACTCCAAGAGCCGCCGCATTTTTTTTTAACTGCTGGATTTCTAGTAAAATTGCATAATAAAACTTTATATTTAAGAGTCCCGCTTTTACAATCCCACACAATAAATAATACCGAGGTTGCATAAAAAATGCTCTTAAATTAAAAGTACTGCAATTTTACAGTTAGTCTTTATTTGTTTTTTGTTTTGTTTTTTTATTTAGTTTAATAGGAAAAAATATGCTGCACTCACAAAATATACATTTATTAGTGTGTCATTACATCTCCTAACAAACTAATGCCTTCTTATGAACTTAGAATTATGCCAATGAAAATACTTTTTTTTTCATTCAAACCTTTATTTAAACAACAGTACAATACAAAATAGAATTAAACAGTACCACATTAATGGTGTTGTACTTACAAAAAAAAAAAAAGATTGCATAACATAGACAAACAAATAAATGAACAATATTCAGAACCTACGATATAAACACGCGAGGGGGAAAAGTAACTGATCAAACCAAAGAATAAAGTGATTGAAAGATCTTTATTTTTTCACAAACACCCATAGTTTTTATAGCTTTTGGGTTAGTGGAGTTGTACAAGTTCAAAGGAGAATACATAAAAAGAGGGATGTCTTCCTAAACATTTGGACTTGTGAATATGAAATGTAGCCATTAAAATTAACAAGTTAGTCATATATCTGTTATCAATGTTGAATTGTCTTTGGTTTTTGTGTAGACCAAATAAAACATATTTCCAAAACAGTACCAATCCTTTAAATACATTTTCTGAGATAAAAACATAAGCTCTGCCAAAAATCTTGCACAAGGTTACAAAACCAAAAAAGATGCATAGTAGAGTCCTTGGAAGTTTTACAAAAGCTACAGCTTGTATCAATGTCTAATTTGAATTTGCTTTGAAGATAATCTTTAGATGGATAAATTCTGTGTATTAATATATAAGAAATATCTTTAATTTTGTTGGTAATTAAAAACTGATTAGGGAGTCTCCAAACTTCCCAATATTGTTGTCAGTAATTATCATCAGCAGATTAAACATGTGACCCTCCCATCTCCAGACAGCTGGCTAAATGACAACAGCAACTGGATATAAGCTAATATGCCAGCTAATGTTAGTTTTGAGTGTCCTAAAAAGAAAAAAGACCCTTTTCCTATGATAAAAAGTTTTCTTACATTCTTATGTCTCATGAGAGTTTATTAGCTAAATGTCTGAGTCTTACAATGTTAGATCCGCTTAAAAGAAAGTTTCACTAATGCCAGCGAGCATCAGCTAAAAGCGTAAAAGCAGACAGAAAGGTTCAGGATATCCTCAATAACTCACCTCAGCATCACTGTCACTGGACAGAAGTGAGTTTCACTGACCCACAGTTTCACTGTGGATCTGACTTTTATGGCCTTAAAGTGTGGCCTTACCTTTACTAAATTGCTCCACTCCAGGTCTACAAGTCAGGTTTTTAGGTCTTCAGACAGGGGCCTCTTATGATTCCACGTACCCATGTGAAGGTAAGGATGACTTTGCTAAACCAAAGTACCAAAACTTTGGAACATCTAGAGTTTCTTGATTTGCACTGCACTGCTTGGGAACTTGAAACATCAGCTTGCTCCACAGATTTTATATATATTCGATGGAATCAGGTTAGGGAACTCCATGATCTTAATGTGCTTCTTCTTTAGCCACTAAGAACCTTCACAGACATCTTTAGCCACTCCTTTGTTGCTTTGGCGGTATGCTTTTGGTCACTGTCATGCCAGAAGACTCATCCATGACCCTTCTTCAGTATTCTGGCTGAAGGAAAAAGGTTCTTGGGCAAGATTTTATGGTACGTGCCCCCATCCACTGGCCCCTCAATGCAGTGAAGTCGTCCTGTCCCCTTAGCAGAAAAAATGCCTTAAATCATAATATTTCCACCTCCATGCTTGACTGTAGGGATGGTGTTCTTCAGGTAATACTCAGCATTTCAGCTTCTTCAAACATGGCAGGTCGAGCTAAAACGTAAGACAGGCCTGTACTTTGCGGGTGCTGCAAAATTTCAGTTATGAATTCAATTATGGTATATGTGTTACCAGTGGTGACTGTAGTCCCAACTGCATTCAGATCATTAATAAGCTCCTCCCATGTAGTTTTGGGCTAATCAAACACCTTTCTCATAATCACTGTCACCCCATGATCTAAGATCCAAGATTTTTGGATCACGGAGCTCCAAACTGAGGGTGACTGATCTTTCCATTTCCAAATAATCGGTCTGGAAGAGAGGTTGCAACAGAAGAAACTGATTCTGTGGACAGACATAAGTTTATATAATGAGTTGAGATTGGGAGAATCTGTAAATGGCTGAGTTAACAGAGTTGTTGTGTCGGAGCCAGAATTCGGGCTCGGTTATAGGGGATCAAATACTCATTTTAAGTCAATGACATGCAAATAAATTTATAACTTTTATGTAATGTAATGTTTTTTTCTAGATTTTTTTGTTGATATTCTGTCTCTTTCTATTAAAATGAAACTAATACAAACATTTGAGACTGTTTAATTTAAGTGAGCATTTAAGTGAACAAACATGCTAATTCAGCATGTTAATTAAACATTTACTGTATCTGATTAATATGACTATAAATACAATACAAACTTTGCCTTATAAAGAGCAGGTAGAAGTAACTCCATAGTCATTTAAATTACATTTATGATGAAAAATGCTCTTTTCTTTTCTCCTTCCTGAAATGAAGTGCAGGGAGGACTGACAGCAATTTGTTGCTATTCCCTGTGAGAGCACCAGGTGGGGAGGCAGGACTACAAACTGAGCTGCAACTTAAGTCGAGAAAGTAATGGGCATAAACTGTTGTTATCCTACGTGTAACTACAGCTCCAGAGGGAGTTCCTGCATATCTATGGCTTCAGCAATAATGCGTCTGTCAGAGAACTGATAATGTGAAAGCCTGGCCTCGAGCAAACCTGTATATGGCTCAATGTCCCATGTGGATTGCACTTCATCATCATCAACACAGAAAAGTCAACCATGTAATTATTAACCTTTAACTTGTTTTAAAAAATGTAACGCTGCCTCTAGTCCTCATCTCCACCTTTACATCATTCTTCTCTTTCCATCTTTCCATCAGTCTGTTTTTGCAGAGTCAGTAAATGACACCTGAACAGGAGGAACAAACTGTTTCTGTGGACACTGTGATGTGATTTGAAGCGATGTGATGCAGCATTCTCTGATTCAGTGTATCCAAATGGAGCTAATGTGAGTTTACAAGTTTAGACAAACATCCAAAGCCTTTCATACACTAATGGATCGTCTCAGAAAAGAAATTATTAAATAATCTGTTCTTTTTCACTTCTTTTGACCTCTATTTTGGGATGGATTTCATAGAAATTATACAAGGGACTTTGGGTTGGATTTGGAAAGCTATACAGTTAATATCTGCTTTAATCTGTGTGTGTGTGTGTGTGTGTGTGTGTACTCCCCTTAAAACTGCCATCCATGACAGTGTGTGAGTGTCAAAGCTCTTACGCACTCTGTATGATCAGGATAATTTTCACACGCAAGCATGGAAGCTCAGAAAGTGTGCGTTTGTGCATGAGTCTGCTGGATTTGAGCTTTATCCGAAGGAGCTATACAATTAGCATCCATTTATATCTCCCTGTACCAACCTCGCCCTGCCTCCCTGCCCCTCATCTGCTAGTTATTTTGGGAAATGGAGGCGTATGCACTCCCACACTGTCTCCAAACCACCACTCAGTGTGTTTCAGTGCACCCATCTGTGTGTGTGTGTATGTGTGTGTTTGTGGTTGTGTCCAAGCAGATCCCAAAATGTTCCTTTCAATTTAATGCCCCGACACAGCCTGTCTACCGGCACCACCACAGCTGCACTCTGTCCTTTCGAATATTTTCCTGCCTTTGCAGACCCAAGTTCAGTCAGTTAGCTCTGTGCTGGTGGCGAAGAAGGAGTTTTTGAATACCTGAGTGAGAAAGAGAAGAAAAGAAAGGTGATATGAAAGAAAAGGACAATTTGGTTACCCAGTTCTGAAAAAAATATTAGAAATGCAGTGTGTACCCGCTACTTTGAAATGCAGCGATACAGACAAAGAAAGTGAAAAAGCAACAGATGAACAGATCAAAAGTAAAAGCAGTCCAAGGGATTTGAGAGGTGTCTGAGAGTGCAGAGGAAGAGGTAAGGTAACGGAGGAGCTGAAAAGGTGACATCGTCTGACGGAATAAAAATGAGCTGGAGAGACAGAAATTCAAGGATGGCACATGTGAAAGAGACAGGAACACAGAGAGAGAGCAAACTTAACCTACATCAGAGTGAATCCACTCCTGCAGCCCGCTGCTTCGACTCGAGCCCTTTCATCACTGCTCTCGGTACATGCTCATTATATACGGACCGCTCCCTTGCTGTAGTACCAAGTCACTCTGTGATCACAAAGCTGGCATTTAGCAGCTTTCTAATTTGATCCACCCCGCCCTTGTTTAGCTTGCTGGTCTTATGAACCAGCTCTTCCTAAGGTCTTAAAGCCTGGGAATATATAAATGGGTAAAAACGTCTTTTTCTGTGGTGCAGAAAAATATCAAAACATATCAAATCGATCCCATCTGATAACAAACAAACAAGTAATAGCCTGACAGAGGAAAGCAGTGTGCTTTGATCATTTATAGCAATCAATGTTTGGACCAAAAGTGGTCCATATCTGCAGTTATTGTTGGTTCGCGATGACTCAGCTCAGCCTCAGCTCAGCCTCAGGTCCACCCTATATATATAGCTATGTAGTGGCATTTGGGCCACATCTGGGCCACAAAACACTGCTGTGTTCTTGTCTAGCCTGGTGACTTTTGGGCCACATGCACTCCACATAACATTTGCCAGAGCTGTAACTGAGACAAACATGTCACAATGAGCCCACACAGGGCCCAAATGTGTCAGCTCTGGACTGGGATGATTTGCGCCACTTTCATATCTGTAGCCAGTTTGCAGAGTTTAATATAAATAATGAAAATAAAGAAGACGGCTAACCTAGCTCTGTCTAGAATCAAAAAATACACCTACCAGAATCAAAAATATCGCTAAATGGTATCTTCATTTACTATTTAGAAATAAAAGTGTAACTTGGTGACTTTGGTGAAGATATATAATTCAACACAAAGCCACTTGTGAAACTGGAACATGACATTTTACACTTTTGTTATTTTTTGGTGGTTTAAAAACCAGTATTCATTTATAATAGCAAAAAGTTGAGTTGCTGTAATGTGAAATTACCAGAGTAGTGATTTCCCGTAGGGCTGGGCGATATATCGAGTTTTTTAAAAATATCGATATATTTTTATACGAGATATAAGATGTGATCATATCCTTTATATCGATGTAGTCTATGTTACGTTATAATTAGAGTTGTGGAGCCACAAGTTCGCCTCTCTTTCGTCCACTTTTGTCTCTACGCAACGTTACTCCACAACTCCCCCTCCTCCCCCATCGCTTCACCTGCAGGCAACGACAAGATGGACACGGCGAATCTCCGTTAACGAGTTACTGCGCATCGCCCCGTGCGTGGGGCTGGACGGCGTCAACGTGTTAACGAGCTAACCACGCTAACGCCGTGCAGCCCAGAGGGACTGCACAGCCTAGAATCCTTTCATTCTCTCATAAGTTGACAGCGTGCCTTATGTATGAATTCTGGTTGTGCTTGAAAAACAACATAGTTTTCTTTTATTTATGGAGCATTATTATTTAATAAATGCTGATAATTTATTTTTAAGTAGTTTTTTTTCATGTACATCTGTGCTGTATGTTAATAAAAGTGCCTGTGTGACATCTGGGACACAGCTTTGACTAAGAACTTTCTTTTTGTTCTTACTTTTTGGCTTTAAAAGAAATATCGAGATATATATCTTATATCGCCATCCAGCTAAAAAATATCGAGATATGAATTTTGGGTCATATCGCCCAGCCCTAATTTCCCGATTTGCAGTTATTACACTAAGCTAAGCTAAGTAGCTCCAACCTCATGTAAATTTAATCCTTATCTCAAATCTCAAACTTCTTATTTTAAATACTTGATTATTGATTTTGGTAAGAAGCAACAGTAGCTAACAAAGGTTTGTTTGCCTTTCTCTATGAGCTGAAGGTTAGCAAAGGTTCCACCCAAGCTAGTTCTCTGCTTTGACAAAGAAAAAAACCCACACTTCTGTCTGTTCCTCTTTTTTTAACCCTCCAGTATCATCACATGGTTGGGTTGTTTTCATGTGGTTGGTCTAGGCTGTGTGTGTGAGTTCAGTTCAGAGGCTCATCTGAAACACATGTATCCTTTATATGTCATTAAGGTACAGACTTATTCATTAACTATCATTATATTGTATAATGACACTTAATGAATAGCAGCTGTTTTTTTATATATAAAAAAGGTTGCTCAGATAGGCTTTTACTGTAAAACCTGACATAGTTGTGCATGATTCCAGGTCTTAATCAGCCTTTCTTCAGTGAGTTCAAAAGAAATAATGCATGATTAAGCAAGGACTCTGCTAATGACCACAATATGGTCATTAGCAGAGTGCGGCTTTAATTATCTGTGCTTAATTCAGCTTTTGTTGGCTAATCAGTATTTTTTTTAGCGTGAAGCCGTACCTACAAATTGAAATTGTTCAATCAGCGTAATGAAGTGCCAATGTGTTTCTAAAGGGTAAAACACACTTTAACTTGTGGACCGTTTTGTTCACTAAACAAGAGTTAAAAATGAATGGTACCAACCAAAGCAAGACTGGTTAACATTTAACAGTTATTCTTTTGGCTTTCTGGGTTCAAAGGGAGAGCAAAGTCTAATTTCACTTGATCTAGAAACTTCTACTGAGAAATGTGATAGTATTCTGTAGGATACATCTATGATGTGTGCTAGTTGTTTTCACTATTAAAAGAGAACTGAGCTAGAGTTAGTTTATGCAGGCCTTGAGATCAAGCTTCATGCAGTCCCAGCAATATTTGCTGATTAACTGTGCTATGCTCTCGCTTTTCAAGCCTGTCCAAAGCTGGCATGCATCTGCAAGCCGTTTTGCAACCCAGCTTCTTCCAAGCTCTGATTTTTGTGCTGTGTCTAATAGAGATGGACCGATCCGATATTACGTATCGGTATCGGTCCGATACTGACCTAAATTACTGGATCGGATATCGGAGAAAAATAAAAAATGTAATCCGATCCATTAAATATCACGAAAGCACCTCACAAAACTTGCAACACGCCGTAACTCACCTCAGAGCGGCTGTGGCATGCGGGACCTGTCGTGGTCTGGATAGCATGTGGAGCTTCGCTAGCAACCTGGCATTTCATCTCCGATAAAGTTATCCCGAGAGAAGTAAAGCAAGTGTGTAAGTCCATCTCTGAATGTTTGTAAAGCATTCCTGCGTTAAGCTTAACAAACGACTGCCTCTTCTTGCTGCTACTTCAATCATGAAACTGCTTAACGATCAGCTGATCGGCTTTTCTGTCGCGAGTCCGTGTCTCTTGTTTGCTTTTGGCCCACTTTGCACCAGAAAGAGGAGACCAGCGGCTGAACAACAGCAGCACGTTTAAGCTTGATCAGCTGTTGTTAGAATGTATTTAATATTACTTTCTACACCAGGATCTTTTTCTACATAGCTGACGCTGGTAACTGTGCAGGGGCGGATCTAGCAAAGTTTAGCCAGGGGGGCCGATAGGGCATGAACAGGGAAAAGGGGGCACAAAGACATACTTTTCTTTCTTATTCTCATTTAAAATGTCTAGCTTTTAATAAATAATTATCTGACACCCAAAGTTTTAATTTGATGTAAAATGAATAGAAGTCAATTACTGTATATAGTAACTATTAAGTCTAATATATATACCCTAGTAAGCTATAGTAATTTTTCCTTTGGGAAGGTACCATCTGTGCAGTCTGCAATTTTGTTGAAGAAAGATGTTGAATCTATTTAATATTTCTTGAAAAATAATTGATTTCTGTGCATTTTTTTTTCACACTGCATCAAATTAAGGTTGATTACGTCGATTAAGCATCATGAGGTGGAGCGTGAGGGGTGGTTCCCTATTTTTTATTTATTTATTTTTATTGTTGCTGGGAGTTGGAACTCTATTAGTTAGGTTGCTTAATATATATGCTAAGTACTCTTTAAAATACCAGAATAGGGAGGATGGTGTAGGTTTAAGTTTATTAGATTGATCAGTATTGCTGAACTATGAAATATTTTTTTTTGCATACAGGTATAACAGAATAGCTTTAGTGTAGTTGTTGTTTTAAACTTGAGTATGAACTTATACAAAATGCAGCAAGATATTTAAAAAACAGTTTTGTTGATTAAAAAACACTATATCGGATTCATATCGGTATCGGCAGATATCCAAATTTATGATATCGGTATCGGTATCGGACATAAAAAAGTGGTATCGTGCCATCTCTAGTGTCTAATACTGATACTGTCATTCATGCCTGCTCAGATCTGTGTGGAGATCCTCCTGCTCCTCTCAGCACAGAGCCGAACCTCCAAATATACTGCATTTTTCAGACTACAGGGCACACTTAAAATCCTTTATTTTTCACAAAAATAAACAGTGCACCTTATGTATGAATTCTGGTCGTGCTTACTGACCTCGAACCGATTTTATGTGGTACACTGTGCTCAAAAGTCGGTCAAAAAATGTTTTAGTACGAGATTTCTGAAAAAATTCAAACATACAGCTCTGCTATCACTTCCGACAAAAATGAAGACAGAAAACTAAACAACAGTGACTTTTGTAGAGTTACTGAAGTTGGGCTAGCTGGTATATACTGATGTGCTACGTGATCGCTAGCAACATAGCTAGGTTAGCATAATAAACAGTGAAGCTGGAGGATGAACGCTAACTTTTTCCATTCGATAAAAGTTAACACGAGGGTTCCTGATGGTTAGGGACAAATGCAATCGCATGGCAGGATGCTGTAAACGGACCAAACTTCAGTCAAGAGAACAACTAAGATAATCCATCCACAATACGAGGTTAGTCATTAATATACTGCAACAACATGGGAATGGAGCAGCTGCGAGAGAAATCAACATTAATTAATCAATGGTACCGAGGTGGAGGAAGAATGAGTTGAGTAAAGTCTGACTTATCTGACTGTTTTGTTTCGCTTACTGCGCCTTATAATCCGGTGCGCCTTATGTATGAAAACAGACCCGTTCATCGACAGTGCGCCTTATGGTCGAAAAATGCGGTAAATGACCTCTTTTAACCGTGGTGGTCATGGCTGAAGACCTTTTAATTCACACTGGATTTGTAAGTTTGTACTATGTATGTTAGCTAAGATGGTTGAAACAGTTTAACAGTATCTCAGTTGTGTTTATTCCGCCAGCCATATATTGATTTGCCGCTGTCTTTCATATCAAAAGTGTCAGGTCGTAGCAATTTATTTCAAGGTATCAGGCAACACTTTTCAGTATCTGTGCTTGGGGCCTCTGTTTTTCTTGCCATCCTCCAGAAAAAGGGGTAATCCATCCTCCTTAAAGATTTTATTTGCTTACTGACACTGATGAAAGGCAGGAAATTGGGTGGAGAGGAAAAACACGGTGCAAAACAAGACACATTTCCAGCCCAGACGAGAGTACACGGCATCTGCATTAGTAGATTCATCTTCCTCACTGACTAATTCTCTTCTCCATCATTTCACCCACTCACGAGCTCATCATTTTTGCCTCTTATTTTTTTGTTTTCAATTAGTCTGCCCTTCTGCGTCCATCACTTGTTGCCCCTCTGTGCCTGTTTCCCCCTCTTTTCTCCTCATCTGTCGTTACTTCCCGTCTCACCCTCGACTCACCCTGATTTCTTTTCTCCGCTTCTCTTTCATGTAGTTTCAGTTCTCCCTCTTTCCTTCCTTCCCTCTTTGTATCTGGGTTGCTGAACTAGTTCACCAG
This sequence comes from Mchenga conophoros, assembly GCF_057382185.1. Lineage (NCBI taxonomy): Eukaryota > Metazoa > Chordata > Actinopteri > Cichliformes > Cichlidae > Mchenga > Mchenga conophoros. The sequence continues at coordinate 74,806,449 of NC_140528.1, read as the reverse complement.
GAGCTTCCTCGCTGATGGCGCCATCGCTTGTGTTTAATTGATGCTGTTTGATAGAAACAAGCTGCTTGTTGGATTCACTCAGGTGGTAACAAAATCTTAAGAGCCCTTATGAGGTAAAACTCGAGAGGCGAGTAAAACATTTTTGGGGGTGTCTGCAATTTCACTTTTGGAGTTGTTTTCTTGTGTTTGACGTTAAGAAAAAAAAAAGGTTCACACAGTGTCACGATGAACACTTTTGCTTTTCTCCGATTGCACTTTCATTTGGCAAAGTTAGAGAGAAGTGCTGTTAAAAAAAACTAAACTGTAGAGCGGGAAACACAATTACATTAACAAACTATTGAATTTTAATGAGAACTTACACTCGCTGCTGGCACCAGGACGGCGCAGTCAGCAGAACAGAAATGGGATGAGTAGCTGTAACATTACCATAACAATACAAATCTGCATAAAAATAATCAAATAAAGGCTGTGATAGATGGACATCATTAAAGGAAATGGAATTGGAACCCATTTGCCTATAACTCAATGTATTTTTCATCCTTAGGTCATCACAATGCTCCGCTCAGCTACTGCAGAACTTAGTCCAGTCGCCGCTGGCTACTGAACGTTTCATCAACTCAGCTTTACATTTTAAACCGCACAGCTCGAAACTGCACGCTGGCATAACATGTGAGGAAAAAGTGTGTATCTGCGCCTATATATGTGCGACTGTGAGCTTGTGTGTGGTGATATGAATCACAGTGAAAGGTCACTATGGCTTGAGGAGAGATGAAACAGAGGAGAAGTGATGAATTGCACTCGGACCATTTTCCCTGCAACACTCCAGGTTGTAGTGAACCACGTGAGTGCGTGTGTGAGACACAAGAGAGAGAGAGAGGGAGGGCGTTCAGGTGCGCACGAGTAGGTGTGTGGCACACGTGTGCGTGTTCCCGTGTGTGTATGCTCAGCAGAAGTAAAGTAAGAGGAAATAAATGCTATAGTGTGTAAAGGATAAGAGAGAAGTATCACACGGTCATAGACGCGGGCTCGCAAACTTGACAGTTTATATGCACAGCAGCACGTGTGCATGTTGCGGTTGTACTGGACACTCTCGCAGTTACACTCATCATTGCGAAGTGGAACTCTCCATAAATGACTTGCATCACTTGCATAAACTTCTCCTTTCATTTTTGGGCAGCAATTATGGAACAACAACGATCGGCAGGGGCGCAGAATATTAGAAATGTGTTTGCGGGGGTGGTGGATGGTGTTGACATGAGCTCAGGATACATGCGATTGGGGAGGAGGGGGTTTCTACAGTTGTGCCTGGGCTTTGCTTTTCTGTCACGGGTCTGATTGGTTTCTGTCCCCTGATTATGCAGCGCCTTTTCAGCACAAACCAATAACCCAGCAACTGAATATGTCAGCTGGGTTTGAGTGCTGCCATCATCTATGCCTTTAAAAAAAATTTATATATATACATGTATATATATATGTATGAGTATGTACATGTGTGTTTGAACAGATGGACACGAATGCTACAGTGCATCAACTGTTTGTGCACATAACAGCCGCTCCCTGAGCCACATAAGCCCTTACCAATCAAGTTTTATTGTAACTGACGATGAGCTCAACAGCCACAACACCACAGCCAGAGATGCTTTGATGCACTTGTAAGGCCATTAGCTCTGTTACAACCTGGAGTGGACAGAAAAGAAGCAACTGGTGCGTGTGGGAGCATATGTTTTCCTGATTGTGGATGTGGTTTGCCAAGACAGGACCGTGGGTATATACAGGCAAACGATACAGTTTTATCCAGTGTTTCTGAGCAGACGTGAGAGGGACCGGGTGTAATGTGGCTGTGATACTTATTTGCTCGCAAAGGATCAGGGCTCATTTTCTCACAATCCTCCTCATCATCATTGTGTTCTGTTTCACAGCTCCCCTATGGACTGTACTCAGCATGACTTACAATTGCTTCAGTTGTCTGACACAGTGAGTTTGAGGCAGCTCATGAATAGTCAGGAGCCAACGGTGCTTTATAAAGTTGGAGATAAAGCGGAGTGGGGGCATATTAGCAGGCTACTGTGTAATCATGCCCAAGGTCTGAGCGGTCTTCATGGGGAGATACGAGGATTGCATAATGAAAGTTGGGGACTTTGGCCTCTAGTAGACTTTATTACTGAACATAGCTTCAGTAATTACATTAGGGTGTTTCAGGCAGCGCCTTGTTTACACAAGTTTGCTGGTTGTTTTTGGAATTTCTTTAAAAGTATTAATATAACATCTTATAGGAAGTGAAAGTGATGTGACTGCAGATGCATATTGTGAAATAGTTGTATTCTTCCATTAGGAAATTGATGTTACAGGCTCAAGACTTAAGCAGCTTTATTGTCATATAATAACCTACAGCTCCTGTAGAGTATAGAGAATACCAGAATCGACAAAACGTGCACCAACACCAACCCATGTGTGCCAGATAGTTCAAAAGAGTACAATAATTTCGTAGTAACATTTTGTAAATACACAGTAAAACTAACTTTCTAAGGCTGACTTTCTCTGGCCTCTGCAGCATTTTATGTGTTGCACCTTTGAAGCAATTTAAGAAAGAAATGTTTTCAGCAAAGGCTCAAAGATGAGAGGTGTTATCAGACTAGTCTCTGTTAGATAGTGTGGCTGTACTAACCCTAACCTCAGTACCTGTTCCAGGCAACAGGAAGGAATAGAGTTTGTGTGAAGTGTGTAAATGTGTGTGTAGGGTCATCTACAAAACTGGTGATTTTGTGTAGGCAGCGTGTAGTGTAAATATCTGAGATGCAAAAAGGAGAGACAATATTCTCAGCTGTCCTCACTTTCTCTTGCACGGTCTTGTCTGAGATGAATCGGGCAGTGATTCAGCTGGTCGGGATGCTCTCGATGGTCCCTTTGTAGGATGTGGTAAGAATGGAGGGAGGGAAATGAGCTTCTCTCAGCCTTCGCAGAAGGTAGACAAACTACTTGAGTATTGTTTGGCTAAAATTTAACAGCAATAGTCACCTGGGGGGACATTTAGGGGAATGCGTTTACCCTTGTTACTTGGACAACACAGTCGATGAAAGAGAAGCCAGCGGGTAGTTAGCTTAGCATGCGAGGGTAAAAATAGTTGTGATTAAGATCAAATGTGTTATTTATTTATTTAAACTTTTGAGGCGCTAGTAGGTGGGTTTTGCTGCCATCAAACACAATCAGTTTCACAGTTTCAGGCCTCTTGCTAAGCTAATGTGCTAATGTCAGGAAACATGAGAGGTGTGTCAATTTTTATGAAGCTGACCTGTGCTTTTAGACTTTAGGGAAGGAAAAGGTCCAAAAAAACTACAATGTGCTGCTTTTGTATTTTAGTAAAATGAGGCATAAGAGGTCAGCTAGCTCTAAAGCCTCGATTAAACTCTTTTCCAGACACAGATGGTTGGAGACCCGATGGCCGAGTAACGGCCTGCTATTCGTTTTTAATTTCCACTTAAAATCTGCTGCCTGGGGGGCATGCGTAATTGTTGCATTGTAAAGTAATCTTAGCGGACTCATGGATGCGAAAAGTATAGTCCCTGCTTAAGTGTTGCCTTTAGCGTCTAGTCTGTGTGCTATGCTAAGCTAACAACCCTCACTGTAAGGTTTCTCAAAATGTCAAACTCTTTCTTTTATCACATTTCCACGCTGGAGCTTTCTGAGTTTTCTGCTCATCTGTTAGTTTAGTGGTCACTGTAATTCAGTGATTGTCAGACTGTGGAGTGGGCTCCGCTAGTGGAGGATTGAGCCACTGGGCATGGATAACCAGACGAAAAATACAAATTGAAGCTACTTAACTTATCTAAAGTCAAAGTTTAATAAATGCAATTGATAGCTTGAGAAGGTTTGAGAGCCGCTGCTGTAATTTACAAGATAATCCTATAAAGACATAACAGAACAAAAGAATGCAGAATAACACTTGTTAAATATCTTAATACAGTATTGTAGCAGTTGCACTGTATTGGTATGCAGCCAGTGTAGAGCAGTTTATATCAGCTGCAAAGGGGATGGGAATAGGGAATAACAAATCAGTGTGAAGAAGAACTAGCTTCGGTTTTTTTTATTGCCTTTAGAGCCGTGCCAACTGATTGTCTGCCAAAGTCTGTTAAACACACGACAGACTACAGCATGCACTGTTCATTCAGGGAGTCCAAATCTTGGGTTGTTAAGTGCTATCACCTTTGAAAAATTCAGTGCAAGTGCCACAGTCTGTGGCTGTGGTAACAAAGCAAATCTTAATTTTCTACTTTTCTGCTTTTGATACCTCAATGTATATATATATTTAAATATATATATTAATATATGTGTGTAGATGGCTGGAACACTGCTGGACACTGACTTATAGGCATCAAATACAGATTAGCGTGTCCTCAGCAAATTAAACCATGGTGTTGCTGAGTTAATATTTCTAAGGGACATGTAAGCAAATGGTTGAGAAAGATTATTAACATAACTTATTTGCCTAAATTAGAGGTAAAAGGAACATTTGCCTAGAAAAATAACCTAATGCAGAGGTCAAGAGCAACATTATGCTATAGTAATATTATATACAGTACTGTGCAAAGGTTTTGAGTCACACCTGAGTTCTTTCTATTTTGGAGCTAGACTTTCTTGGATTTTTTAAAAAACAGTGGTCTTCTTCCACGTGGAATTTCCATGTCCTCCCCGTGTTTGCGTGGATTCTTCCTGGGTACATCGGCTTCCTCCCACAGTCCAAACATGTACAGTTTGTGGGGCTAAGTTAAGGTTAGGTTGGTGCCCATAGTTGTGAGTATGAATGGCTGCCTATCACTCTGTGTCAGATAGGAGATCTGTCCAGAGTGTATCCCGCCTTTCGCCCTACAGTAGCTGTAGCCAGCCCCGCCTCCCCCGGGATCCTGATAAGGATAAGTGGAAGAAGTTGGATAGTCTTGAGTAGTTCTGAAGGCCTTTTTAAATTTTGGCATTGGCTTCTTTTTCACTCGTTTTTAGTTTTTACCATTTTCAGAAGTATTTTCACACTAACAAGGCAAATCCCAAATTAGCTGCAAATGGCATATTTGGCATGATGTGCAGTGTGTGCAAAAAATTCGGGGAAACTGGACAAGTGGAGGGCAAAGAAAAAGGTGACGGGTCTAAAAATATCAGCAACAGACAGTATCTGAAAGTCATGTCCTTATGAAATAAAAAGTAAACTTCAGCAAAGTCCTGACACAGGACCTGAAAGATGCATCTTGATCCATCTACTTCTTCAGAAATAGTCTCAGTGGAAGGGTGAAAAGAAACCGTTCTTATAGAAGGAAAAACAGACTAGACTAATCCACATACAAATACTTTTTGCTATTTATACTTAATGTGTCTTTGACTAATCTAGAACTTGTTGACAACATAAGAAAGACTCAGTTCTGTGTATAGCTAACAGACGTTTAACCAGCGTGCTACAGTTTCAGGATTCTCACGCTAAAAGAACAACATAATATTTAATGGAAAGAAATGATTATCCTCCAGGCTGAGGCTGTTCACATTGCTGCTTTCAAAGACCCCCTCTGCCCTGTGGTACCGTCATCATTTTCAGCTGTTTTATAGTAGTGAGATAAGGGGGTTCTGCTTATTCTCTCATTGCCATAGAAACTGAGTGGAAATGCAGTTTTCTTAGAAGATATCATTGTGGTTTGTTTGGCAATATACTAGCAGAAGCAGGCAAAAGCACACCACGAGGAGATGGGCGAAGTTTAATTGGTGCCGGGTCTGTAATATTTTGATGCTGTGCTGAGAGAGCAAGCAGCACAACAGCTGGGAAAAAATGAAAAGCATTATATGAATCTGAATATTACGTTCCTTTATGAAATGACTTTTATAATAAAATGTTTCAATACTTTTAGTAGTTCCCCTTTTCTTCTCATACTGACCTTAGTTGACTTTTTAAGCCTTAAAAAACACTGCTCCACTTAAAGGCACATTTATTTCATCCTTTTTAAATGATATGCTTTTTAAGAATTTTGTTATTTTTATCTGTCTCGCATTCAAGAAAGAAAACATTGTGCCAGTCCCTCTGCTCTATAAAAAGACTTTCTAAGAACTGTTTTTTCACTGTTATATAAAATAAGCACATGGTTAAGAAAATGTTGTAGTTATCCTTTAATAAAATAAACACAGATTTTCTTTCTCAAATAGGAAACTAACAGTACAACACCCCTGTGAATGCCAGTGTTTTGTTGACCTATCTGTCCACCCCAGTCCCCTCCCGTTGTGGGCTTTGCTGCTCTGTAGAAACACCACCTGATTTCCTGCTTTGGCCGCACCACAAATCAATGAATTGATCTTTTCAGCAAGATCTTTAAATAAAAGATGAATGATCACAGCAGTCAATTGTTCCTATAGCTACAACTTACAGGAGTATTTCCAACTAAAACTCCACATTAGAAGGTAGGAGGCTTTGGAAAAGAGGCAAGGGCACAGCTGACTGACCAGGATAAGAGTTTAACTCTCCTTTGAGACCACTTTTAAATTTCACTTTTCATCAGTGTTTACTTTTCACTTGCTGTTTGATGCAGTCTAGGCACAACATGCACTTGTATAAAAGTGCAGCCTTTCACGGTGTTAAAGTGTTTTAGCTCGACTGATCAGGTTCCACTCGCACAAATGACCTACGAGCTCACCTTGGAGAGGTCTTATTCAGCTTAAAGTCTCTTAAAAAGATGTAGTTGAAACCATGAATTTATGGCCTATATTTGGCTCGTTTTAAACTTGATTTGGGGAAACATTTGAAAGCACCGAGATGACAAACAAAAAGAGAGGTGATAAAAGGGAATGTGTTATTTTTGCTCTAGTAATTATTCTGACAGGGAACGTTTTCCTATTTTCAGACACAGACCACCGTGTTCATTAGAAGAGCCCTTTAATATTACATGCACTGTTCACAGAGCCCTCTGTGCCATTAATTTGTGGACTTACCGCAGTAGATGTGATAGAAACGATGCTGCGTGTGTGTCCTCATGTCCAACTATGAATATGCGGTTACATTTGTGTGTGTGTGTGAAGTCGTGTTCTCTCTGCGTATAAAGAGCTGGGCCGGAGCTGTTCGTGTGTGTTTGTGATGTTCCCTCCGGGTGTGAATTAGCTTGCGGTGTAAAGGCCATGCTTCACGCTGAGACAGACCTCTGATCAACTGTGTCGAAAACACGGATCATGTTAAACTACTCCTCTCCGCTTTCTCATTACTTACACTGACTCTTGCACTCCTCTTCTTCACCCTCGCCACTTGTCCCATCTTCACTGCACCCATCCCACACAGCTCCTGCATCCCTCTCTGCCCTTCTCTCCCCTCATTCATCTCTTGGCCTGTCACGTCCTCATCTCATCTCTTTGGAGGCTATCCTTCCATTCCTCTTCCTCTGTAAAGAGGTGCAGCAATGCAGAGAGTACTCAACCGGCCTCTGAATAAATTCCAGCACAAATAAGATGCTTATTTGTTCCCAGTAAAACCAAGACTTTAGTGCAAAAAATGAGCAGTTCAACAATGTCTTGACAACGTTGCTAGTACGTAATTATTGATTATTATTGATCTTCTTCTTTTAAATATGAATATTTTATGTGTTTGTTGGCTAACTGATGAATGGAAGTGAGAGGAAATATCATAACTGGCCCACTTTACAATCATATCATCAACAGTCATAAAAACAGATCTTTCCTGCAGCACCATTGAGTAATGGGGAAGACAACCTGCAGTGATGACAAACAACTGCTCAGCATGATGTTTCATTACTTGATGTGGCAACCCAAAGGGAGTAACTAATGGTTTTTTAAGTTCTAGAAAGGGCGTTATCCGGGTCATGGTTCCTGATACTTCAAAACATTCGTAATTAATTTGTCACTTGTTCTTTAGTAACGCAAGTTTTCATATCCCTTACAACAAAAGGTCATTGGTTAGGGGACAGAGTAGCTCATGCTGCATTGCTTTAATTTATAGACAAATGGCAGCAAATGGAGCCTCATTTTGGCAATTTTTAAAGCGAATGGTTATGGTTACATTTTCTCTGATTAGAGATGAGTTTACTGTTGGTTGATGTAAATCTAATTTATTGGAAGTTGGGGTCCTTAAGTGCAATTTATTAAACTACTAATATGGAAGAAATAATCAATAGATTCACTGTGTACAGTAAATAGCTACTGGTAGGAGCCTTGAACTTGAGCAGGCTGGCCTTTTTTCAATTCATCTTTATCTTCTTCTTATCTCTGCTGCTTCTCAGCTTGACCATTCTCTTCTCTTCTCTTCTCTTCTCTTCTCTTCTCTTCTCTTCTCTTCTCTTCTCTTCTCTTCTCTGTCTTTTTCACTGGTCTGTGTTTATCAGTGCAGTGCTGCTTGGGCTACACGCTCCTTTGGTTTCCATTCATTCGGTGCCTGTTCCACACACACACACACACACACACACACACACACACACACACACACACACACACACACACACACACACACACACACACCGTCTTGCTCTGTGTCTTATCCCTGCACTCCTGCTCACATCAGCTCATCCTTTCCTCAGCCCAATCTCTCTCTTTTTCTCTTCCATCTCTCTCTCGGGAAAGGAGCATCTTCCTCCTTTCCCGCGAGAGAGAGGCAGACGCGCGCGCGCGCACATACACACACTCAGAAAGACAGACACACAGAGAGAGAGAGCGAGGGAGATACAGGGGAGGGCGCAAGAGCGCGCAAGCGAGCCAGCGGGTGAAGTGCGCGTGCTCTGTCACCGCCGCCGCCGCTTGAGAGGAGGAGAGACGTTTATTCAGCTGGTGGATAAGGAAACGAGCGGAGGGCAGGGATGAACAGATAGAGGCACCAGCCAGTGAATCAATGAACGGATCGCGACCTGGGCTTTTTCCAGAGTACCAAACCGGTGAGAGGACACAAATATCGCGCCACTGTTGCTCTTATAATGAATTTATGTGCATTGTTAAAACTGTTTTGTTGCTCTTACGCGAGCCGTGTGTGTGTATGTGTGTGTGTGACAGGAGACAGTCACCGTGTTTAAGAAGTGTGCCGGCATGTGAGGTGCATTCACTTTGACAGTTTGTCTAGACCCTAGCAGCGGGCGCTGCGTGGTGCAGAATTTGGTTCATGTGTGCGTAAATAAGGAGCGAGAAAGTGTTTCGATGAGGCGGAAGAGATAGACGTTGAAACTGAAAGACACCGGAGTGCCCCGCATGACCAGGGAGGTCTCTCAGGTGTGTTGCGACACCGCGGAGTCCTGCCCTGCGCGAGAGACGCATTCAAGTGCCGTTCCAATTAAGCATCTGTCCTGCGCGCAGTCTCCTGTGAGAACCAGCGTAGCCTGTGTCGTATGATAAAAGGATCTTGATCCACGCCGGCTGTTCTCTCAGCTGGAGAGCGAACGATGGAGTAAAATTTACCAAGACCTATAACCTTTGCTGAGCCGGGTTGGGGATTGCGCAAGAAAAGAAGGTGCGGGGACGTAAGATTATGGTTAGGGTTAGGTACACACCTGGGTACTAGGGGACTGTGCACCGGGTCAGGGCGCGCAAGAGTAATAGATTTGTAAGGGGTGAAATAGCAGCACAATAGCGGCCTGTAGCTTCGCATATGAAAGGAAAATCCTGTGAGTTTGAAATAAGGCTGATGATAATCGAAATGTAAAAGTTGGGTGAATACCATTCAGGTTCCTGCATTTCTTTAGAAGAGCTGATTATTGTGACGATTTGTTGATTCTGGTGGTGGTGACGATGATGGCGATGAACGTATTTATGGAAGGAGTTGTGATGATACCAAAGCTGATTGATATGTGACACTTTTAATGATGGCAGTCCCAACATAAATGGATGCTGCTGCTTATAGATGTTACACATTGGTGTGGAGGTGATTTTATAACAGTTGAAGAGTTGGCAACAAAATAATGGAGATGAGGATGATGACGGTGGAGAGTTAATGATGATGGCTGGGCTGCGGGGTACATGATGAGGCTACTGATGAGAACTTTTTCAACAATGATAAATAATTTACCCAAAGATATGTTGCCCTCTCAATAATTCAAGGAGCCAAGCTGTCTAAGGAAATGTAGGCTATAAATTTATCTGCATATCTTAATCCATCCCCAGCATATAAGCAAGAGTAACTCTTTGTGTTAAGCAGCTTTTACACAGGTGTTGCTATCCAGCCACGTCTACAAGGTAGCGATTTTGTACAATTCAGACAAACAAAGCTGTTTTTCTGAATTAATAAAGGGTCAAAATAAGTCTGATGGTTCCTGGAAGGGAAATATATCCACATTTTGAGGTCAGCAAGAGTTTTTTTTTACCTTAAAAAATGATAATACATTCTTTTGCTTTATATCTTGGCTCTCAACTAATCCAAAAGCAGCAACAGTATGATTTTGGCTGCTTGTGTGAGCAGTGACTGTGAATAACTGCAAGTGCAGAGAAACCTGGTGCTTGGAAGGAAAAACACATGCATTTATTCATTATTTATGTAGCGCCTAATCCTAGAAATGTCAATATTGACAATGATTTGGTCAAGTTCCCACATTTATATTTTGTTTCTAGGTCTGTGTGTTTATTGTGTATGCACATAATGGAGGGTGCCTACTAGCTAAGGGTGTTTGCATGCCAGAAATATCCAGGACTTTCCCTGCCTGTCTGTCGTCTTTTCCTGTGACGGTATCCTCAGCTAATCCATTAATGACTTAAACAACACACTCACTTCCCCACAGCAGAGGGTGGTAACCCACATCTTGGCCTCTATTCTTGTCCATGTTAATCTGATTATGTGTTTCGCTGGCACCGGTCTCTGGTTTCTTGTGTTGTTAGTGGTTACTGAGCATAGGGAACCTGTTACTTTAAGCATAATGCATCTGTCCAGTAGCTGGGAGGGACAGGAAACACCCTGTGGTCATAATCCTTTTTTCTCCTGTGTGTGGGTGTTTGTTACACACGGTTAGTAGTGCCAGCTTTCAAAACCTTGTTTTGAGTTGTGTACCAGAAGAAGATTATATTGACAATACTGTGAAATATAAAAAAGAAGACCTATTCATGTTGGCAGGAGCATAAAGGAGCAGGAACTTCAATTAAGCTAGAAGATACATTTTCATGTTCTTTTAATTGATGAATTGTTGAATTGATTTATTGTTTGAGTGGTAGGCTACATGTAGCCAAATTTCTGTTTGGCCTAATGTTGCGATCACTAATCAGTTGTTTGTTATAACTTCAAGGGCTAAAATATTTCCTGATGGCACTGACTGATTGTTTATTATATTTGTCCATACTGGTCAAAGCCTTTATAGATCATCAAGTTTGAATATGTAAAAGTGTAATACAGCAACTGGTGTGATATAACTAGCAATGAACTGATGCAAGTAAAGACATTAAAGCCAAACTCAAAAAGCAACATACTTTAACATAATAATCTTAGGGGGAAAAAAGTTAAATAAAATAATTAAGACGACAAGTTAGAAAATAATGTGTTTAACGTGGGTGTGAAAAAATCCCCCATATATATATAACATAATGGATAAGCGATATACACTCAACTCTCTCGTGTCAAAGTCATCTTCAGTGATGACTCTAACCCTATGCTTTCATGTCTTTTTAAAATTTTTCCAAAAAAGTACTTTATGCTTGCCTCCAAAGCATAATGATGATAACTTAAACCCAACAGGGTTAATATATCATGCCAAAGTAGTTGCGTTCCATTTTATGATAACTGTACCAGAATTCTAGTTTGGCTGCCCTGATGTGATTATTAAAAGCAAACAGTAGTTGGACGTAATATTAACACGGGATCTAAAACAGATTGTATCACATAGAATACACGGCATAGTTGCATGAATCTAATTAAAATGATTGCGCACATTATTATTAAATAGTGATTTGAACTTAAACATTAACAGTCCTGTGAGTTATTGTGCTCATCAATGGGGACTAGAACAACACTGAGATAATAGCTCAACTAACTTATGATCTCTCACAGTTCATAGCTTATCATCTGTAAAATGACAAATGTGATCTTTACATTGACTTTGAGTAACATTTGGGTGAAGACTAATTAGGTGATAATTATTTGTAGGTTTATGACCAGTGCTCTAGTAGCGATTCTTGTGAATTGTGGATGAGCAGATGGCATGAAGTCGTGAAACTGGATAAGCTAAAAGAAAAAGAAAATTAAATGTATTGCTAAAAAAGCAGCTTTGTTGTGTAGTGGTTAACAAATTCCATGAGAAACACAAACCCAGCCTCAGGACGTCACAACCAAATTTAATCCTGTGACCTGAGCATATCACCTTATGTGTGGGAAGTTCTCCTCTTTGAGAGAGATTCTGACTTGAAGGGCTATGCTAGTAGCATATTCAATTCAATTCAATTCAATTCAATTTTATTTATATAGCGCCAAATCACAACAAAAGTCGCCTCAAGGCGCTTCATAGATACAGAGAAAAACCCAACAATCATATGACCCCCTATGAGCAAGCACTTTGGCGACAGTGGGAAGGAAAAACTCCCTTTTAACAGGAAGAAACCTCCGGCAGAACCAGGCTCAGGGAGGGGCGGCCATCTGCTGCGACCGGTTGGGGTGAGAGAAGGAAGACAGGATAAAGACATGCTGTGGAAGAGAGACAGAGGTTAATAACAGATATGATTCAATGCAGAGAGGTCTATTAATACATAGTGAGTGAGAAAGGTGACTGGAAAGGAAAAACTCAATGCATCATGGGAATCCCCCGGCAGCCTACATCTATTGCAGCATAACAAAGGGAGGATTCAGGGTCACCTGGTCCAGCCCTAACTATATGCTTTAGAAAAAAGGAAAGTTTTAAGCCTAATCTTAAAAGTAGAGATAGTGTCTGTCTCCCGAATCCAAACTGGAAGCTGGTTCCACAGAAGATTGTACTTATGGTATGGCTTCTTTCAATTTAACTATTAATGCTGCTCTCCAACTGTCTTTTGCATGGAAGAAACTGCAAATTTGTCATGAAAGCCTTTACCAGGGTGTGCAAGTAGGCCTTGCAGTTTGTATTTAGTTGATTCATTAGTGCAGTGACATCAAAAGTAAATGCAGGACCCATCTTCCTCTGCATCTGAGATGTTACCATCTGGAGTCTATTTGTGATTCAGTGCCCTTGCATTGATGAAGTGAATTATTTTAGTTACAACATCAACAATGTGGTTTATTTTTTAGCACTGACTAATACAACAACTCCTGGTGTGTAATATAATGCAAAAATACCATTAAGGCAAACAAAAGGATTGATAAGTTACCACCGTGCTACTCTCTAACTGGTTGATTTGAAATTGTGTTGCCACTGTAGATGCTCTAGCTAAAAGGTAATTTCATGGTGGTTGGTGAGCTTAAAGGGTATGCAATGCAAAATATGTGATTAACTAAAATGTGGGCGGATCATAAAATATAACATGAAACAACAAAAAACTATAGTACAATATCACATTTAAATGTATTAGAATTTATTTAATTGTAATCGTCTTTTCAATTATTAAGTTATTGTTGATTTTAGTATGGAATCTTTGCATACTATATAATTGCATCGCAATTATTTTTAATATTTATTTAAAATTGAAATATTTGAAACTATGTGTATTGGATTAATTATATTGTAAAATGCCACCTCTTCCCAAGAGGGATCATTAAACTTTCAGCTCTCATCCCCAGGCTTTCTAAGCTATTCGCCCTCATTGTTTTAATTGTGTTTATCTTGATTATGGACAGCGGCTTTATCCAAAATCTTAAAAGTTCACTCCATCTCCATCATTTGTTTTGGCTGCTGTTTGAATCTAGATAATTTCATGAGGCATTTTAATCTCTCTGCAACTGAACAGTGAGTCGCCCCTCGAGGTTTAAAGCACGGCCTCCTGCCTACAGGTTGATTAATTAAGTACACTAACACAATAGAATGAGAGGACAGTGATATATCGAGTGGTTCATCTCTTCTCTCGCTGCGACACGAAGCCATTGGCCTATCCTTTTATTTGACACAGTGTTTGACATTCATGGAAAGTGGCCAGTACCCATGGGTGGCGCCCAGTGCCACATCACATAATGGCACCTCAGTGTTTGCTCGACCGGAGGAAAACGCACTGTGAGTTAAGACCAAGGAGTGAACTTTATAATATCAAACTCAAAGCTTAACAGTCAGTATGGGCATTTGGCAATTTGAGCTGTGAAATTAGACATTACAGCACGATCTAAATCATAACGCAATGAGAGAGAGTGAAAACGCGTTCAACATATTGTGACTAAAGCACAGATGAAATTAAAAATAAAGCGTTGCATCATGGCAAAGTGTCAAAGAAGGCTAAATCCTGTTTTAAATTTCAGTAATCATTGACACAGTCAACTAATTGCAATACAGGTTCCAGATATAGTCTGATTTAAACACCTCTGAGTTTAAAAATCCTATAAAAAGGACGGTTGCAGATTTAATAACATCCTGATATCCCTCACAGGTTCAGCTAGGTTGCCAGGGCCCTCACATCACTCATTCCACTCACTTTCAAATTGCTCTCAAAGTCTCAGTTTATGGCCAAATGGTGCGATTTCCAAGCTGGACAGCAGTTTGAGGTGTCTCAACAGTGATCTCACTTGCATGGCAAACTGATTTAGCCCTTACTCCTGTATACTTCAATTAATCCTTCAGAGGGAAACTACAAATTATGAACTAGTAGCCTGAAGCATTGAGTGCATGCAGCAGTTTGCCTGGTCCACATTTTCACTTGACTGGCAAACACATGTCAGGATTCCAAATATCCAGATGTCAGGATGTTATAGTTCTGCTCAACATTAATCAACAATTAGTAAAATCACCTATTTGTATATTCAGTGCTGGAACTCTTTGTATTTATCCAAATTGATATGGAAACTCATACTAAAAAGCCACGAGGAATGATTATTGGAACTATGACAGTCATAAAACATCAGTTTAGACAAAAGTAGGTATGTCAGGCTAGAAAAAGGAGTGTTGCTTTAAAATCTAATATCTTTATAAGACATAATTGTTTTCTGCATTTTTGAGTTAGTTTATTTATGTCTTGCTCCTTTTTGCTTATCTCCACAAGTAAGTGGCAAAAAAGTGCTCATTAACCAACTGTAAAACAATCTATTATGCAATACTCTCTATGTACTGCTGTTAAGTAAAAGGGTGGAGCAAGGGGTGTATGGGTTTAAAGAGGCAGTTTTAAAAATGAGGTAACACAGTGGTGACTAAGCCTATGGCCAATTGATGAAAGCACTCTGATATTTATATAGCTGAAATGTGTCCAACTGACCATTATTTGATTTTTTTCTACAAATTATATTACAGGATAACACAAACCAAACACTTGTTGCTGTTGCAACGTCATATTAAAAGCATTTAAGCTGGTGAGCCATTAGTTGGCTTTTATTTTGGAACTGTCACGCAAAAAATTCAGTGTCAGTGAGTTGAGTGCTTACCATCATTGGCTAGTCATAAAAAAACAGACTTTTTGGCATTGTCTGGCAAATTAGCTTGAAATACTAAAGGTAGTAATGAAACCAGAAGAAGCAGCCACTGTGAGCTGCAGGCAGCACGCTCAACTCAACGTCTCCTTGTGCAAGCCACAAGGAAATGGATAAATCTGCATGAATTGTTTTTTGAAAGCATGGAAATAACTTGTTTTGCTTTCCCCGGTATTCAGTGATTTACTAGGATTCAATTCTTCAACACAGCCATTTCAAGAGGTCGTTACTAAATACACATCCATCCATGCTCTTACAGCTTATCCAAATTCAAGGTCGCGTGCTAAATAGACATATCCAGGTAAACAAGCCCTCAGTTATACAGGCTTGATAAGAATTTAGCAATTCGTATTCCATTATCGATATCACTTGTCAATTTGATTCCTTATCAGTTCTCTTATCAATTCTTATTGGCTCTGCTTTGACAGTTCCCACGATCCCTAAGCAGCATATCAGAGAATTCACATTGGTGCAAATTAATTGGATGGTGTGGGTCAAATGTTTGTGCATTACGGGGCGGTCGTGGCTCAAGAGTTGGGAGTTCGCCTTGTAATCGGAAGGTTGCCGGTTCGAGCCCTGGCTTGGACAGTCTCGGTCGTTGTGTCCTTGGGCAAGACACTTCACCCGTTGCCTACTGGTGGTGGTCAGAGGGCCCGGTGGCGCCAGTGTCCAGCAGCCTCGCCTCTGTCAGTGCGCCCCAGGGTGGCTGTGGCTACAATGTAGCTTGCCATCACCAGTGTATGAATGTGTGCGTGAATGGGTGGATGACTGGATATGTAAAGCGCTTTGGGGTCCTTAGGGACTAGTAAAGCGCTATATAAATACAGGCCATTTACCATTTACCATGCTGGAAATATTTCCCATCTTTGTTGTGAGCAGTTTTGGGGTCGTTACTGAAAAAAAGTAATGTATTACACAGAACAGAAGTAATACAGTACATTACTGCTTAACGTTCCTTAATTTGTTATACTGCTTGTTACATTACTTTCATGTTCCTCTGTGAAATGATCTGAAACATGCTGTCTCTTAATTACCATTTAACTATATAAACCTACAGGCTACAGCCCCTCACACCAACACAAATCCCTGTCTTAATGACCGGGACGTTACAGACATACATATGATCTTTCTATTAGTATTACACGAAGCCGAAAGCACAAAGCGAAATTGAAAACCAGCACAATGAGATTTTAAAGCAAATGCCACCACATTGATTATACTTTAGAAAGATGAGTGAATGGCAACAGAGACTGAAAGCACGACTGTTCATCTGTTTGTTATCTGATGAAATTCAAGCTATGGCTGCTGTGCTGGGGTTGGCATTCATTCACTTTCACTCTGGGTTCTTGGCTAGCGTAGCATGCTGTCTGGCTAGTTTAGCGTTAGCATGTTGTCTGTCCTGGATGTAGTTTCCACATTATCATCAAGCTCTGTCTTTTGGTGCAATACAAATAAAAGCAGTATCCATTCCGGCATTTTCCTCTGACGACACACGAATTGAAATCAGCTGATTGGGTCGCAAAAGGAAGAACTAATAAGCGGGATTAATAGACAGGCAGACTAACAATTCCAAGGAAATGGCCTAGTGATTCCCATCATTACCTCTGTTCACTAGGGAAAATGTATAATGAAGTTAGTGAATGGTTGCTGTGTTACTAGGTGAAATTGGTCACATGTCTATGTGATTCCTTTGGTCACTAGCAGACTGCAGCACTCACCTGTAGTTAGCATGGATGATACCCACTTGTTTGCAAACACTCCCTAACTACTCCTTAAGGGTAATGTAACTTGAGAAAGGTGTGATGCAAACTTTGAAACGGAGAACGTTCGCCTTCAAAGTAAGAGTTGTGCCTTACTGCTCCAAACCGACACGTTTAAAGCGCAAGTTTTGCTCTGGAGGTGACTGAAGCCCAACTGATGTAAGGGAGGAAGACCGAAGGCACCCCAACAAATTAATGCCTCCGAGTGTGGCTGGATTGTTCAGCTTGGCCTCTGTGGTCATAAGTAGGAATAACAGGATGATGGTAAATGTAACTCGAGTGTGTTTCATTGCTCATCAGTTTGGCAGATACTTCTTCATTCAACTTGGTAACTGAAGCTGCTGGTAGAATATTCCTGTGCCAAATTAACCATGGAGGGAGGTGCACTTGCCAGGACTCCTTGTCTCATTGATCTTGGTGGATTAGTTAAAATCCCACATGAGTTCTGCTGCTCTCAGTCATCTCTATGTCCTTAAGTCCTTGGGTCTGTTTCTAATAAAATAACCATCATCATCATCTGGCAAACAATGACAGGCTTTTCCACAAAATCTAAAAATGTGCACGTATGTAACAAAAGTTGTTGCAGAAAAACCAAAAAAACTCTTTTGCAGACAGACACATTCGATAGTGCTCTGATTACAATTATCATCCCACCAGATTATGTTTAAAGATGAGCCGAGCATTGATATGCAGAGAGGCTCCCCCTGCTGCTGCTAAGAATAGAAAACACCGAGATGGAGGAGAGCCGTTTGTTTTCTGAGTAACCTCAGCATATGATACGCACACTTGGACTCACCACAGTGTGTGAGAGGTAGTGACTGTGTCTTTGAATGTGTCTTTCTCTATGTCTGTGGCTGTCTGTGTCTTGCTCTGCGTGTGCTTGATCCTCATGCGGTGATTCACAGGGCAGACCGTCCCGGATATTTTGCTTATGGCCGTCTGCAGTGCTGTTGTTGCTTTAAATTACATTTTAGGGATGGCTTGGTGCTTGGCAGAATAAAACGGTGCTAAGTGAAGAAAACTGACTAAAGCAGTTACGATTTCTGGAAGATAGAAGAAGGGACAGAGGAGAGGGTGAAAAACAGACGCAACCCTGCTTGTGTCCTTTCCTCGCTACTCTCTGAGGCCAGAATCAGTGCAAGCTGTTCTTTTAATATCATGAATGGGAGGAAAGATGTGAAATGGACAATTGCAGACTTATCCAGCCAACTGTGAAAATGGGCACAGATGAAGAATACAATGACCTTTTAAATCGCTTAAGCCCTAGGCCAGTTTGTGGAATTTGTGTATGGAAAAACAAACTCAATCAACTTCAGTTGCTGGCTGCTCCACAAGTGAAAATGAACAACCTTGGGCTCTGCTTATAAAGAATGCTTTGAAGAATTTTTGAACTACAGTAAATTTCACTCACCAGCCTTGGGTGACACTTGAAAAAACTCAAACAGTATTTACTTCCACCATCTAAATCTGATCAGAAATTAAACACCCGCTTTATAACAAAGAGTCAGCGACACTGATGATGGTGAACCTGATCTAAAAAATCTGACCTACAACCCTGCCAAACCTGGCAGTTGGTGGGACTATGTAGCCTCTCCATTTTAGCCATTTGAGAGCTTTAGAGAGCCAAATGTACCCGGCTTGGTGTTTGGAAATGGTGGCTGCAGGTTATGGAAAAGGTTACAGTTTTTCTGAATGGACAGGTTTGCACTGGATGGTTGAAGAAAGAAGTGTACGCTCTTTTAAAAGAGGAATGGATAAAATCCTGAAGTGGGTGAACGTCTATATGTTTACCACTGATAAACCTCCCTTTTTTCAACACAGGTTTACTTTCTGTTGGTTTCCTGCCCTGTTTTTTCTTGCATTTCCTGTCTACCCTTATGTTACTTTTCCACTTTAATTTTCTCTGTGTGTCCTGTCTTAATGTCTTTCTTATCTGCTTTGTCATTCTTGTATGTGAAATTACTGTCTTAGATGGCCCCAAAAGAGAATTTTCTCCAGGAGATTGGGTTTGTGTCGTATGTGAAACCAAAAGGTCATTCATCCATTTTCTTCTGCTTATCCAATTGCAGGGTGTGTGTGTGTGTGTGTGTGTGTGTGTGTGTGTGTGTGTGTGTGTGTGTGTGTGTGAAAGCATGCTTTTGGACACACAGGGACAGGGGGAACATGCACAGTCCACACGGAAAGGCCCCAACCTGAATTTGAATCCAGAACCTTCTTGCCTCGAGGTGCCAGTGCGAACCACTGCACCACCATGCCACAAAACCGAAAGGCAATGTTGATTCATTTTTTTCATACTAGGTTGACTCAGGGGCCCTTTCTATTGTGACTTTGCGCGTTCTTCCTATGTGTGTTTGGTTGAGTTTCGGATTCAAATTAGCCACAGGTCTGAATGACTGTGATTCGCAAGGTTCCCAGACTGCAGCAGCTCTAGCCCCCCAAGCACCCTGAATTGGATAAGTGGTCAATAAAACAGATGTAAATGATGCAAATTTTTTCTTCTTCTTTTTTCGAATTTCTCAGTTTTCGCTCGTGGTTAGACGAGATCTCGACAACAGAACTAGTCTGCTAGCTGTGGGATAAGATTATACTTTGGGTTAAAATAGATCGCATTTTATGCATTTTCACAACAATAGCAGTGGTCACATGTTAGCTCTTCAGAACATTCTGAAGGCGAACTTGTCCTTTGTCCTGTTTTTCACCAAGCTATCACGTTACATCAAATAAACTGGTCAGTTGCAATCATGGTGCTGGTGCAACATTAACACCAACGCAGCAATATCAAATTGCCCCTCCGCCCCCCTCCTCACGCCTTCTGTTCTGTCTTTGTCTGTCCTTTTAACCTTTTCTGTGTGGCTTCACATCAACACTGTCAGAGCAGTTTATAAAACAAATAGACCTGATATCCTGAAGTCCTGGTAATTCCAGGAATTCTCCATTTTCTCGAGAAAAGACACCCCTATATTTCTTCGCTGTGTAAAACAAAGCAGATCTTAATCTGTTTTGTGTTATATAGCAGACAAAGCCCGCACTCCTTGCAATGCGTTTCTTGCGAGGCGTACAGGAATACCAAAATGTGGCTTCAGATAATCCATGTAGTGTAATGTATGCAGTATCATAATGCCATTTACAAGTACAGTGTTATGCAACTCACAATCAGCATAATCTTCCTTCGCTTTTCTATGGATGGGAAGTCACGGATGTGGTTTGTTCACGCTCCCAAACACACACACACACACACACACACACACACACACACACACACACACACACACACACACACACACACACACACACACACACACTCTTCTCTCCCCAAGCGCAAGTCATATTGCAGATGTTCATATCCAGTATCTGCCAGCCTCTGTTTGTTTGTTTTTGCCTCTGTGCGTGTGTGTGTGTGTGTGTGTGATGTTGAGAGGTACTGGCAGCACAGTGCTCAGACTTCCATCCCTTGCTAATGTCACACACAGAGAGGATAGCAAAAAGCCCGAGGGAGCTCGCATGCTAACCCCCACCTCCCCTCTCCCCATCTCATCCTCAACACGTGCACGCACACACACGCATACACACACATATCATGCATAAATAAGTTAGTATGAATGCTGAGCGTGAACATTTAAACTTCCGCGCTTCCATGCGCACTTTTTCCTTTGCTCATGGATTTAGTTTTTGCTGCAGCGACTTACTCTCGCACACGTCTATACAGAGCCTTTACTTCTGTGTCTCTTTTTTAACCTCTGCTGCCGGGCCTTGATGACACACACACATGCGCTCACGTGGAGTTTACAAATAAAAATCATCACACCTATACATAGCAACACTCTGTATCTCTCTAAAGTACAAGCGGACTTAAACGCGAGGTCCTGGGGGAACCTCGGTCTTTGAGTGTCTGCGCTGCGCTCGCCCTGCGTGCCTTTACACCTCCACTCAAAGCTTCTCTCCATTTTTATGTCACAGCCTTTTGCAGAAGCGGAGGCATTTAGTCTGTGTGACTTCCAAGTGGTACTACAAACAGTAAAAGAAATAAAGGCTTGGAGCAGTCGTGCATTTAGTCAAATTTTGCATATTTGTATCATATGGAATTCTTTGTTCTAATCTGTATTTGTTTAGACTCAGGGATAATGTAACACTTGCTTTGATGCTGATGTTAATGCCTCTAGGCCTCTGTTTTACACCATTTGCGGTCCAGCCTATAATCAGTATTGATAAGGACATTGGTATTAAATTAATTTCTAAATTCATGTCTATCTATGTGGCAAAATGTGAAATGTGACCAAAAAGTTCTGGGAGCCGGTGAAAATCTCACCCAGTTAAAATTTGGCCCTTTTCACATTCAAGGTCATCTTTTCAGGCATGTCCACACAACTTCCAGTGCGGCTGCTATTTTTAGATCCCATTCTGGCCACTTACACCAAGCGATGCACGATTTCATCACTGACCTCAAAGTTGCACGGAGAGCAAACATCAACTTCTCTTTCAAACTGACTCAGGTCTCATGTGGAGGATCGTCTCTGATGTTCAGAGCTTCAGCCAATTCAGTTGAAGAGGGAGCGAGCCAGGTGAGTCGTTCTGCTTAAACATTAATTGTCCATTCGTCCGCCAGGTGAACCTGTCAGTGCAGTATTCTGGTGTAATGCAACTTGGAGTTGATGATATGAACTGCGGTGCATGGCAGTGTGCCATCTCAGAGCACGGTGAATACAGTTTTTTGGCCACACGAAAAATGTTCTCTCACAGGCTGGCGCACTAACTGGAAATGAAAATCAAGTTGAAGGATCACCGTCTTGACACACTGGAGGAGATTGAACTTTAAGTACATACAGTGCATGCAGTGCTCCAAAAATGGCACGAGTGCTGGGAATACTTCATCTTTGCCAAAGGAGATTTTTTCAAATATTTTGAATTCTATTTATCTGAAATTATTTGATTATTAATACAGTTGAATGGATTTATAAGTAGAACTTTACTGTTTTTGTTGGTCTCGATGATGCTAGCTTTTCTCCCAGCGATACAGTGTTTATGCAAGAAAAACTGTTGGACCTGGAGCATGCAACATGTGGGGGGGAACTGTGTCTGTGTATTACAAGTCAATGTTGCATTTGATTCATGTAGTGTTATTCACCCTCTATAACAGTAATTGCTTATTGCTAGCACAGACAGAACTGAGGGGGCTGCACATATGCCACAGAGCAGAGGGAGACGGAAAAACACTGGGGAGGTTATTTCACATTAACTGTACATGTGCGAGAACGCTGACTTAGACGTAACCTCTATTACATCCTTGGCTTAGTGAAGATGAGTGAATGAATACGACTGATTTTACCCAGTGACCTCCAGCAACCGCTCACCAACCAGTCTGGGAATGCACATTTTTTCCCTTACGACCGGTGACTGCCCGATGGTTGCTGTCCAGATCATTCTCATTCCCAGTGCGTAACATACCGACGATTTGTCACATCGTAGGTGTCTCATAGTAACACGAAAGGTACCCTTCGGCGTCCTTATGATCCACTCCGGATTCTCAATTGAATCCAACAGAATGCCGCTTGTGCCTGCAACACACGCTCCACCCTTCCATTCCAGCACCAACCATAACCATAACCCTATCAGATACAACATACAGGCGATTTGTCACGTAGTGTCGGTATGTGACGAGTTGAGATGAGAACATGACATCCAGAAAGACCAGTGTCACATGGTTAGTGCTCACACGACTGCAGTTTATCAGTATTATGTGTACTGTTTATAGACAGTATAGTAGATCTAAAGGTGCCGTACATTGATTCCATAGCAGCTTAAATCTAACTGGTTCCACAAAGTGCTTTACACTGTGTCTTGGGAGAGGACATAAGCCAAAATAGCTAGGAACGACTGGTTCAGTCTGAAGCATCTTATTTAAAAAATAATAACAAAATCTACTTTTGAAGATTAACTATTAATTACAGAATGTTGCTAAAGATTTGCTATAAGTGCAGACTAGCATATAATTGAAATATAATTAGTCTAATTTCTTTAATTTACTGAACTAATTAAATCCTCAGATGCTTTCCCAAAACCTCTCATCTCGTTTCTTTTACCTTCTGTTCCACCAAGATTTTATTTTCATCATAGCTCCACTGCTTCTTCACTGTTTTCCTCTAACTAAGAGTCTGCAAGTTCTTTGGCTAAACACCTAACTATGTTTAGAGTTGAGGCCTGATCTCTCTGTCCTCCGTTTCTTTAATTTCAAAAGTAAATACCCCCGCAGTGATAAGAAATGACTGCTTCTTTGAACGGATGCAAAAAGAGGTGTGCCGCGGCGCGTGTGTGTGTCCGGGTGTGCGAGCGATGCCAAGAAGAAGTACAGTTTGATGGCCGAGCAGATGGATAGCACGACTGTGTTTCATTTGTTTGTGTTCGGCAAATGGCAGTGACAGAGCTGTGGTGAAACTAATAAAGTTAAATGGAACCACGTCTTTCATTAGCTCAGTGCTTTCCTGTATGATAAAACCCCCGCGCTGCCCTTTCCTCGCTTTACAGGAGCAACTCAGAGAGGCAGTGAAAACACTCCATCTCTGAAATGGATTTACAAAAGAGCCCATTATTTTCAGTGAGAAAGATGAAAGACAACAACAGCTTTATTTTCACGTTCACGCTGACACAAATGCCCTTTTGAACGTGGTAACACTGAGGACTGAGTAGCTGGGAGAGGAGGCCAAACCAAACTTCAATGAACATACAGATAAGCCCCCCCCAAAAAAATCGATTTTCCACGTAATGCAATCATCTGAACAAAGCATGTATATGTGCAGTGAAGGGAGTAATACACAGAGAGAAAGCCTGGATTAGAGTATTTAGGAATGCATGTCGTCAACTCGTGTTCTATTTTATTTTATTGTCCTCCTGTGTACCTCTCCTTTTCGAATGATGGTCATCCCTTCCTAAATCCAATCAGGAAATCACCGGCCATGACAATCCTGACTGCACATACACACTCCCACACACACATGAACATGAAAACTGGAAAAAGACTGGAACAAAAATGGATAAGTAGAATGGGAATTTTAAAGCAGGATGAGGTGTTACACGGCAGGATCTCCACTGATTGAATGGTACGTTGAGCTGAGCATTAAGAGACATTAATAAGGACATATGGCAGTGATTGTGGAAAGAGAGTCAGAGGAGATAAAATTGGTAAACAACAAAGGTGGGAAATGACAGAGATAGGATGAGCGAGAGCACCAGTGTGAGATGAGCAATGCTACTGGAAAACGGGGGAAAGAGGAGACGGCTGTGAGACAAAAAAGGGGGAGGGATAATGAGGGAGACAGACAGGAGGGAATCTAACAAGTGAAATGACGAGACAGGCGATAATCAGCAAGAAGATGTGGCAATAAGAGGAAGTGTCGATGAGAAAAGCTGAGAAAGGAAATAAAGTAGCAGACAAACAAGAATAATGAGGGAGAGAGGGAAACGGTAGCCATCCTTCTATCACAGTAAATCCTATAGCAACACTGGAAGACGAATTTTCCTTCTGTATAGGGTTTACATCATACAACAGCTGTCTACACAACTATTCGGTGTGAAGGTTATCTGTGATTATGGAATCAGTACTATCTACGGGTAAATCGCTGTCCCACCAAAACAGGATTTTAACGCTGCGCCACTGAATATTTATATATTAACAATAGGTCGAATTACTGCGCGTGTGTCTGTGTTTCCAGTGACAAAAAATGAAGATACAGCAAAAACAGCCGAATCGGGATTTTGCCTTTGATGTCTGTCCGTTTTTTTTGAATACAAAACACTCAGTTTAATAGGTACACCCAGCTAAGACTGTTGCACACTTCAGCCTTCCTGAAAGTCACAGTGCTGAGGCGTAGCTGAAACTCAAAGAAGTGCTGATTCTACCACTTTAGACAGTTTACAGCCATTTGCAATCTGAGATGAGGGAGAAAATGAGCTATCAATATGGAGTGGAAAACTGTTAGATTTAGACTGGGTGGATTTGGTCCCAGTGGGGAGAATCTCGGGTTTATCACTGTTCAATTTGAAAAAGTTGCAAGAGAACCAGGATTTGATTTCCTGGAGGGAAACAGGGCGGTGGGTGGGAGGGTGGTAATGGGTTTAGGAGATAGGTGCAGCTGTGTGTAGGCAGGGATAGCTCAGTAGGTAGCATAGTCACCCCATGATTGGAAGGTCAGGGGTCGAATCCACTGAACAGCTACCCTAAAGGTACCTCTGAGCAAGCTACCGTCCCTCCCCGGGTGCCTGATTAGTGGCTGCCCACAACTTCACTGAGAGTAATCAATAAAATATACATTATTATTATTATCAGCATAACAATGGAAACTGATATTAATCTTACAGAAGATATGACCAAGTGGAAGTAGACAGATGTTAAATAGAAGATGCCCCAGGACAGATCCCTGGGGGACACCAGTAGTTCCTGGGATTTGAAATTTAGGAATTTAATGAACGAATATGGTTGAAAAGACTGGATTCAAACCAGTTTAGAGGTGTTAGTGTTAGTCTGTCAAGAAGAATTTTATTGGATTTGGAGGCAGATGAGAATGGTTAATAGACAGGAGTCAGTTGTCACGAGGACGTGATGGCGATATGCGTCTGTGCTTGACCATCTGGATGTAGGTGATGGCAAGCAGGTCTATGTCCCAACTTGACCCAATGTTTTCTGTTGGATACATTTTTCATTCTTCATTTTATGCTTTATTCCAACGGCTGAGCCCATCCAGTTGTATTTCCCTCAGATCCATCTTACAAATGCAGCTATTAACCTTCAGCCCCAGAGCCACGTTCATTAAGTTCATTTTCTAACGCAGTCCTGATCTAGAAGTAGAATGAAACATTCATACACACTTAACCATTCATCTGTCTTCTGATGGTTCAGGAAACCTCTCTGGCCTTTTCAGCCTACAGGCTCCAATGACACTTTTCTCATTTCCTCCTCTGGATCATTCTGCCATTATTCTTCTGCCTTATACTCTTTCTTTCCTTTCGTTTCTCATTCTTACTTCCCTCTTCACTGCGTTGGTTGTCCACTCTGCCATTATCAGCATGAAAATCTGTCGCTGGTCTGCTTGGATCTTAGTCGCAGCTTCAAACATGCTTTTAGATAGATCAAAGTAGATATTAGGCACAAATGCGATCGCATACGTATGCAGACACACGATAGCGTCACATGCGTGAATCTCACACCCTGACAATGAGCCTGTTGCTAATTGCTGGCTTCAAAGACCGAATACATGCTGTACAGCCTGTTACCTCTGAATATTTACACACATACAAATCCGACCCCACATCCTCAAACCGCACAAACAAGTATACCCAGCTAACATGGATTTACTAGATAAATAAATACATAGACGTAGGAGCATTAGATTGTACCCGTGTATGTATGTTTCTTTGTGAGAAAACACAAAAGTGTGCACAGCTAAGAGTGTGATTATCTGGGTAATGAATGCTCAGGTCTGCTGGTTGAGTAGGCTGTCGGATGAGGGTCAAACGCTTCAAAAGCTCTTTCATGCCTGCCTCAGATAGGTCGCATCGACCCCTGGATCTGTGAATCGATCAACCAGCCTTAATGTGACTCATTCGGGGAAACAAGAGTCCCCTAATCAAACTTTAAAATGCTCATGCACTAACACTTTCACTTTAGAATAGAGGATATGAGATTTGGTGATGGAATCGCTTTAGCATAAGAAATAGGCGTGGAATAGCAAATCATCAATACCACAGTTCTTCTCCCTGTTTTCTTGTTGATCATCATTCTTTATGTAATTACGTATGAAAAATAATTCAAATGATACAAATTTATTGCCTGCAACATTTTGCTGTTTCTGTGTTTGCTGTTTATGGATGTTTTAGCACTTAGCGGACCTGCGGAGATGGCTGTAAACACACACATATTCTCACCTTCTAAATGTGATTAGGCAAATGTGTCCACACACAGTTGCTGATTTACATACTCGGCAGACTGTTTGAAAACAGCTGCAGTTGTAAATACATTTGATGTAAGCCTAGAGCAGGAGTGTCGAACCCCAGGCCTCGAGGGCCGGTGTCCTGCAGGTTTTAGATGTCACCCTGTTTCAACACACCTGAATCAAATGATTAGTTCATTATCAGGCCTCTGGAGAACTCCAAGACATGCTGAGGAGGTAATTTAGCCATTTAAATAAGCTGTGTTGGATCAAGGACACATCTGTGGCCTAGAGGCATAAGACGAAATAAAGCAAAGTCTCTGGAGGGAACTTCAGAGTCCTTGGTTATTACTTGGATTTATCTGTCACCTGAACATTGCAAATACATTATTTAAATTTACTTTTAGCTCATTTTTGGTCTCCACCAATTCCTGAGAAAATGACTGCACTCTTTGACTCCTTTGTTCTCTAGCAAGTTGCAGTGTATTCATGGTGATGCTGGGCAGGTAGTGTAGATTGCATGTAGGAGGTGGGAAGTCGGAAATTTTTGTGACTGACCTTGCTACATATGTATTTCTTGGAGTCTCTTTCTTAAGTTTTAAAATATAGGTAGGAGAATTTTTAAATCAAGCGCGCAAACACCCGATTTACGGTGAAGAAAAGAGCATCTTATGATTTGCGCTTGATGTTGAAATGAACTGACTGCGCCTGTGTTTAGAAAAGAGTGCAACTTTTGTTTGTTTTCTCCCAATTAGTAAATGTGACACTTGGTCGAAACCCTGACATCTAAATTGGTCAACACAGCGGCACAAACTGAATGCAGTTTGCAGAGGTTTAGTCGGATGGCCTCTTACAAAGTCAGAAAAATAGATCAGATTATTGCAGGAATTAGATGCTTCGTTGTTTTTTATTAAACAACAACTAATTTAGTTAGTACACAGCTGTGAGCAGATGGCCTCAGATCTTTTACATGTACATAGATTTTTATTATCAGAGCTATTTAAAAAAATATCATTAGAAATCTATCCATACTATTTATGTTATGCACATCTGGACTTCTGTTTCATTTATTTGCACGAGGAACATAATGCATAGGATTGTTATAAATATTCCTCTCTGACACCAATGTCTGAACTATAGATTCAGTGATGGGATTGGCTAAATGTGCAGTTAGCTCAGTAGGAAGGAAGCTTGAGATTCTGCATTTTAATCACCATTGAACAGTATTTCTTTCCACATTCTTTTAATTGACAATGTTTCCTTTATCTAATTTTATTATAACTGATTAAGAGGTAGTTGAAAATAATTCTGCAGTCACAAACTTTATCTTGGTTGGACGTCATACCAGAACATCTGGGTGTGTTGAAGACGCACCTCGAACTGATGTCAGTTCAGCTTTTATTTTGAAAAACTTTTTCAGACATGACTACACATAAAGAAAAGACCATCAGCCAGATGTTTGATGGGGACGCTATGACAGAATAGCCTGTAGAGAACTACAGCAAAGTCAGCCGATAAACTAGTCGCAAGACTCATTTCACATTCTGCGCAGTGATTTGCTTACATCAGCTACAAATAGTGCAGTAGTTTGAGGTTTCACTTGTACAACTTCCAACCTTCCCAAGCCATTACTTACAGCTTACTGTAAACGTGGTGTGAAAATCAAGCTGTAGAGATTTGAAACTTGTTTTGCATATTCCAAAAGCATATTCAAATATACAGATGTGGTATGGCTAAACCTTAGACTGCCATTTAGACAAAACAGCTTTTAATCATTTTGTACTATAGTGAATGGAATAACCTACAGAGTTGGACGTTACTGCACTTCTCACAGGTCTAAAACATCTCTCAGAGCTTAAATGCTGGATTGAACTTGAACGTAATGCCAAGGATTCTTTTTAAAACAGCCATGGTTCACGTGTACATCACTGTAACTGTCCTTGCATCAAAAACAAGTCATTTATTATAACCCACTTACATTTGTTGTGACCTCTAGTGGTCAAAGCAGTTATGACAGGGGCAAAAGAGGAAGTCAGGTGACACAGAAAGAGCTACAAAGTCGGTACAAGTAGGAGGTCAGGATAGATAAATGGACTTGCAAAACACTGGACTTTAACTCAGGATATTAATCGTGGTTCTGCAGCTTTTCTTTCCTTTAAAAAAGTTGCTGACTGTGTTCCTCGTATGAGAGCTGGCGAGTACAGCTCCCAGACTTCAAGGGCACTGGATGTGTACGTCTTTGCTCAAAGAAGAGAAAAAAAAAAATCTTAAAATCTTGAATTACTGGGAAATGTTACTCATTCATCTTTTCCTGTCAGGTTTTGCCAAGCCAATCCAGGGATTTAAACCAACTCCCTCCAGTCAAAGGCTCACATATACTCCTCTAACCTCGCTGCTGCCGGGGTCCTTTGGTGACCCTCTCTGAGTCACGGTGCCTGCAGCTGTTGCTCAGAGGCCGCAGTTTAATTCGTACTTCAAAATAGACAGGAAGGCATAAGATTTACTCAGAAATCTTCTCTATACATGTTGTGTGTTTTTATTGACCTCCTTCACCCTTCTTGGCAAACGTTGTCCCACTTACATGGGAGAAACTGGTATCGATCCAAAGATAGAAAAGCAGCCGAGGGGGGGCTAAACTCATTTCACAGAGAACTTCTCATTTCTCTTGTCTCTGTCTTGCTTTGACTTTATCTCTCTGTCACACACACACACACACACACACATACGCAAACGCACACAGTCACACACTCCTCTCGTACCCGTAATGATAACGTTAAAGACTTTTGTATCTCATTAATCACCATAGAAACAGTATTGGACCTACTTTCTGCACTCCTCTCCTTTGTTTAACTCTCTGTGTCTTGCACACATGCATTCCCCTCCATTATACAGTCATCTATATTAAGTACTATATTGGATATTATTGGATGTGACAAACTGCCGATGCTTTCTCATTGTGTCTTAGATTATGTTGCTGAAGGATGTGCTGCTGCTGCGGTGATTTTATATGCAAGTGTGTGTTTGTGAAGCGGGTGTGTGTAACCACAGAAGGGCAGAGCTACGTGGTAACAGAGTTGCACTACATCTCAGTGTGCGTGTGCCTGTGTGCTCCCGGCCAATCAGAATAATGTGGATTATCGCTGGTTATGTAGATTGCGTAAATGTAGAGATTGAGTTTGTGTATGCGTGTCTCTGTGCGAGCAGGTGAGAACAGCTCAAGATGTCTTTAAGCGAGAGCAGATGGGAAGTCAAATGTTATTGGAGCGTATGCTACATAATTAATTTATGTTGTGTGTATGTGTTCCTGGATCTCACTGTGAATATACAGTTGTCGCCCTGAGGGGGCAATAGAAACACAGGCTCATTATAAGGGACATGTACAATGTGCCCAATACAACATTTAGCAGATATTTAAAGATTTGTTTCATTCTTTTCTATTCAGGTATAAAAACTGAGCCAGGTAGAGTTGGCTTTGCATTAATCAGCTGCTAGTCTGTTGTTTATTTGCTAAAAAAAGACTTACACCTGTCTGTTAAAGCCGAGCAACCAGGGCTGAAAAATGAAGCCAGTGGCGAATCTGCAGTTCCTAGAACAGCCACTTGAGGGTGGCTCTAAAAGCGAGTCACTCTTTATAGACTCCTGTGTAAAAAATGGCCAACTTTACAAAAAGCTGCTGTCAGGTTAGCTTTTTTTTGTTCCACTTTTATAAAATAGCTGCTTGAATTTCACTGATACTCAGAATTAATCATAATTAAGTGTGGGGATGCTTTAAGTGTATGTGGCTGCTGGCTCAGTTTATAGCTTATTGCAAGGCTTCAGTTCAATTAACGTGAGTCACTGAAATGACTCTTGTTACTGCATTTTAAATGACATCTGACAAACAGCAATAATAATAAAAAAATAAGATCACAGAGCAGATTTGTGGATTTTGTGAAGGAAGATATGATGGTGTTGCCCATAAAACTAAAATTCAGGCACCAAAATGTGAGTCCTGTTATTGAAATCAGAAATATATTGATGTTCAGGCAGTTAGGTTGTCTTTGCGAGGTTTTAATTTCACTGTGCAAACGGATCAAACAACATTACAGAGCACGACAGTAATGGCGAGATTATGGTGGCCATCTTTTATTTACAGTCTGTGGTTAAAGCTGGCTTTGAATAAGCATTGGCCTATTTGGAGTCATGAGCTTAATGTTCCACTTCTACCAAGGTTGCATTTTATGGTCATTAAAAAAAGGCAGGAGTGTAAACATCTGCTGGACCTGAGTAGGACGCATAGTGAAGAGGATTTTTCACACTGTGAAGGCAGGTCAGTCCTCTCTTCTAAACAGTCTGATGGCGCCCCTGTTTCTAAATCATCTCAAACCTATATTGGCATTTCTGCTTGGCAAGTTTTTGCAATAAACTACGCTCTGCTGTAATGCCAGCCTGGCTGATTTATGGCTCTAGCATCCTGCTGAAAAAAACTCCCAGTAAAACAGGAAAAGAAATGAAATGATAGTAAGCATAATATGCACTATGTGTACCTCGTAGTACTTCAAATCATCGGATTAATGAGAAACTAACATGGGTTTTCTCTCTTTCTACGTCTCAGTTTCTGCAGTGACGACATGCAAAACATATGAAAGAGCAGAATCGAAGATGACATGTTTAGATTTTTAATTTTTTATCTGACCAACCATCTAAAACCTACTTATATTCAATAATGATTAGAGACTCAAGTACACACAGAAATTCATATCTTATTAGTAAGCTATTATTAAGTTATCAGCTGAGTCTATGTGAAGTTTGCACTGTGTGTTGTGTTCATAGATCCAATTTAAGAATCAGAGCCAAGTTGCAATAAAGCGGGTTGGTAATTTTGCCATTTTTTTTCTGTGGCTTTATTTTAGTTGGTTCATTCTCAGAAAATTGGTTGAGATTTTTTTTTCATTCTGCAGCAGACTGAAAGACATTAAATCAAAAGTACTCCTCCAGGTGCTAGGTAGGGGGGATATTGCTCTCAGCAGGGACTGGGGATTTGAGGAGATTTGGGCAAAATCCATAACGACTCAGGAGTGCTGTTGTTATGGTGGAATATCAATTGGTGTTTTTCAACTGCTTCAAATCACAACCTGGAACGAGCTTTTGGATGTGACCTTTAGAAATGCGCCCTTGCGTACGGACACTTTGGCTCATCATTTCTGTGCCACTGTTTTTCACATGCTCGATAGTACACAATAAACACCTGTAGGTGATGCACGTCGCAATTCTTGGTCCTTTTCTTTTCCGTTTGTTGGTGTAGTGTATTTATTTCTCTGACAGACTGCACAGACGTGCTGTGTTTGAAAAGAAAGCGAAGGCTGTGAAGTGAAGCTTTTGTCTCTGGCTCTGCTGCTGACGGAGTGACAGTGCTGGCATATTTGGCGCTCAGGGCAAGAGCACGAGTACCCAGGCTCCTCAAATGACCTGTGACTGAGCGACGCATGCCATGACCGCTCCTCAAGAACTAGTTGTTTTTTTGCTAGAAAAACAACTAGTTCGAAATATCTCTCAGTAAATTGAAATGTCTCTCAAAAAACAGTTTTAAGAGCAGCCTTTTAACGCAACACTCGGCGGTGTATTTTGAGGCTAGACCCGCACCAGACAGAAGCGATTCAGCAGAAAACACACTAGCGGGGGTGATTATTAAGTGAGTGGTTGGGTGTCAGACGGCTAGGCCACCAAGTCGTGTTAAAGTAAAGACATCACAATTAGATGACTTGCAGTCAGACCTGTCATTGGCCGACTTGCCTGCTGCTGATACTGAGGCCTCCTGAGGGCACGAGAAACTGAATATTGCTACTGCAGAAAGAAAAGTACTCTGAGAACAGTTTTACCAGCACTGCTTGCTGTTGCTAAATTGCTTTTATTGGATTTTGTCTTTACATGTAAGACTCCGGCGACTTCTCAAAGAGCAGGAATGATTGTTTAAAATTACTGTTTGGCTAAGAATCCACTAACTTAAGTTAAATAACCAAACACTTTTCTTTAGCTGTCTCTGTACCCTCTACTTACAGTCGTGAAAAAGAAAGTTTTCAGGTGACTCTGTGCAGACACGTGGAAAAACTAAGTATCACCATACTGCTTTCATATGATTTAAGAGGGTAAATAGCAGCCAGGTGATGCTGATCAAATACACTTAATTAACGGATCATCAGCAGGTGTGAGAACCTCTGTAAAAGCAGATGTTTTGTCAATTTGCCAGTGTGGAGCATTCAGGTGTGTGTTAACACAAAGCCACAATTTTCCCGGCAGTGGACGTCCAAGCAAATTTAGCCCAAGGTCAGTCCATGCAATGTTCAGAGAAACTGCAGCTACACCTCAGACTCTGCAGACCTCGGTTAGAATGTTAAATTTGAAACTTCATGACACTGCAATTAGAAAAGGATTTGCTTGTTTGGAAACGTTGCCAGGAGGACGGCTCTTCTCTCTAAAAAGAACAGCACAGTTTAGGTTTGCAATGTTTAATATGAACATACCACAAGATCTCTGGAGCAATGTCCTTTGGACAGAGGAGATCAAAGTGGAGATGTTTGACTGTAACGCACAACTACACATGTGGTGAAAACCAAACACAGCATAGCACAAAGACGTCGATTGAGTCGATCATGACCTCCACTGTACATCAAAGTAAAACCATCTGTCCAACATCTGAAGCTCAGCCAAAATTGGGTCATGCAACAGGACAGCAATCCCAAGAACAGCAGAGCCCATCAAATATATGCTGGAATGGCTCAAAAGATTCAAGGTGTTGTAATGTCCCAGTCGAAGTCCAGACATCAAGTCATCATTGACCAGATATGATTCAAACCTCAATGACCTGATGAAACATTATAAAGAAGAGCGGACAAAAATTCCTCTATTACAAAGACACTGCTTAATGTGGTTCAACTACTGAATCATGGGATATACTTCGTTTGTCACATGACTGCATAGAGTCCTGTGAAAATGTATTTTTCCACATTACTGCACTAGCAGGATACACTGGAATTATAGGCTAGCATGCTTAAGGTAACCCAAACAAACCCATGCCTCAAAGAGCCTCATCAGGTCAGTCTTGTTGTTGCTAGGCTATTTTCCTCTTAAGTTTTTCTTTCTATAGCCTTTAGCATTACCTAACCATGCAAATGCACCACAAATGCTCTGCTTTCTGTCTAGTTTTTGAAGCTACAGGCACATTTACAATGTAAAATAATCTGCTAGCAATAGTGGTATTTGACTTGCTAACACCTGACTCAAAGAAATTTAAGGAATTGACAGATTTCTCAGTACACAGCTAAAATATGTTGTTTAAGTTAGTCATTTTAGGAAACACAGATAGGCCTATAAGCTTGTTGTTAAAAAGAAACTTTCATTTCTTTATTGTATTTATGCTACACACATCGAGGCTTCAAGCACTTAGCTTAGCATATTTACAAGCCACAAGGAAAAACTGCTAACCTAAAGCATCGTGTGTGTTTAATATATAGTTAAAACAAATGGGAAGACAACAAGTTGCGATTTTGTGGATAGATAACTACTTTTCATGGATACATGTGTCTCCAGCAATGTATGGTCTCACTGCTGCTAGTTTTCCCAATGAGCTAACTTTCTCCATGCTATAGCTATGCATTAAATATCAATCTTCGGAAGACATTTGTCATGAGCTATAAGAATCTTTATTAAAATGTCAGCATATACCCTTCAATGATGATATAAGTGTAAGTGGAAATAGTAGATTCAGTGTAAGTAGGCACTCAATTAAATTGCCCACATAAAAAGGAAATAGAATAACCATCATTTCCATTGCATCCAATATCACTTGAATAATACTTGACTCGTGCTTAATTCTTGTAATTATATTGCACGAGAATAATTTTGAATCATGAGGAAAAACTTATATAAAAGTTGAATATTATTTGCTATTTCTTTTCACATTTCTTTGCCAGCATAAATCACTGCAGGAAGACTGTGAGCAACAATATATATATTTTATAGCAGCATTAAAGACAGTCAAGCATATGATGTTGATCAGGAACAACTTTCTAAACATTCAAGGATATGATTTTTTTATTCATCTTATTTCCATATGTACCGAAGACCTTGTCCAGAGAGCACACGGTGCAGGTCAGGCAGCCAGGTGGTGGCAAAGTCAAACTCCCCTGTTGTTGGGAACAGTGTCTGAAGACAGGTATGAGTCATCTCCTCAGCTGACTTACACACCTTTAAAACTGTTCATTGCAGTCTGTTTGTGTGTATTTGTGTGTGTTTGTGAGTGCACCCGTGCATTAACTCTGCGTGTGTGTCTTTTGGCAATGCAGACAGCCAAATAGGCAGTCAGCTGCAACAGTGAGCCACTCAATCACTCGCCCTCGACTCAATACGCTGCCATTTAGACAATACTGCAACTCACTGTGAGGTGTGAGCGCGTGCATGTGCGGTCCTTGTCTGTGTTTTCGTGGGCTTTCATTTCA
This sequence comes from Mchenga conophoros, assembly GCF_057382185.1. Classification (NCBI taxonomy): domain Eukaryota; kingdom Metazoa; phylum Chordata; class Actinopteri; order Cichliformes; family Cichlidae; genus Mchenga; species Mchenga conophoros. The sequence continues at coordinate 74,770,802 of NC_140528.1, read as the reverse complement.
CATTTCAGGATTTCATTAATATTTTTGCATCTTTGTGCACGCTCTGCATTAGCTACGCATCTCTGTGTCGGCAAACGATGCATTGCATGTGTAAGCTGTGCATGTGTGATGGCGTGTGTCTGTATTTACACATAAGCTCTGTGTTTTTCTTTGACCTTTGGAATTCCCTCGGTCCGTCGCACACCGCTGCTTCACTATAGGTCCACGCGCACCATTCATTTTGTGTGTGTGTGTGTATGTGTGTGTGTGTGTAGGCACTCTGCAGACACTGAGAGAGCGAGTGGCAGACAGATAGAGGAGGAGCGGGAAATGGCATAAATGTTTAATTTCTGAGTTGAATTTGTGCAATTTTTTATATTGTTCATGTATAATTCATGGCTGTGTCATGAATTAAATTAAATAAAAGCAAGAAAAAATAAAAAATACAAAGAGAATTGAAAGAAAAGGCACGTCTGTCCATCTGATCTGCTCACAGCTTGTGGATGGAAGTCCATTTAAGCAGTCGCATTAACAAAATAACCCTATAACGGCTCTTTTAGCAGGCCTTTGATTACACGTAGGACCTTTCCATGTGCAGTATGAATCCTGGCACTGATCAATATCTGAATTCCTGCAAAGCTTTACTACAGGATTGCTAATAAACACACAGGAAGCTAATCAAAATGCACTACCAAAGAGGACAAGAGGTGAGCCAGATTCAAATAAAGGCCTTCTCACATGATTGGGGAAGAATAATTAAAAAGGTCTTTTTCATTAGCTGCTAACCACTGGCAATATGGATGAGGCTGTATTTTCTTCCTCTCTCCCCCTTTTCCCTCTTTGATTAATTACAAATTTCCGTGGCTTTTTTGGCTCTTTCTTTTCTTCCTTTATTCTAAATCATTTAGCATGGAAGCTATTTCCACACTGACATAATTAGTTTTGTTGAGCTTGACTTCCCCGCTGCCACATGTCCTGAAGATGCTGATTTATACAGCCTGCGCTGTTTTATTGCATCGGTAAATGTACAAAATCAATTGTGCCACGAAGAGAGAAATTAGGAGAGAGGATATTTGGATTTATGGGAAAGAAACAAAACAGGGAAATATACGTGTGGAAATGAAAGACGAGCCGAGAGAGGGAGGATTCAGAAGGATAGAGAGGGGGGGAAAGGACACGACAGAGGAGGGGGAAGTGGGTGAGCGATGTAACTCACAAGAGCAGGGGAACAAAGATCGAGACAAATACGGAAGGGAGCAATGAAGTGAGTAAAATATGCAGCAAAAAATGTGAATGGAAGAGGCAGAGAAAGTGGAGAGGACAGTGCAGACAATAGATGTGAAGAGGTGGTGTGAGAGGCAAAGTAGGTGAGAAAAATGGCAGAGATTAGCAGAGATGAGAGGGTGATGCAAAGTGGAGTGCAGGGCTGCTGCAGGTGGTGGAGAATGGATGGCTGATTGGTATGGAGATAGAGCGAGGGACCAGATTAAACCTAATTAGAACATTATAATGACTTTGTAAGGTGAAACAAAGAGATGAAAGCCATTATATGCTGGAGATAAAGAATGGATGCTGGCCAGCTCTTTAATGAAGAATAACACTGATTTCAACCGTTTGGAAAAGCCAAAATTGATGTTGTGTTGTGGGAGTTTGAGAAACACTGAGACAAATGAAAAGGATGGACATGCATGGACGATCAGTGAAATGACCAGAGGTCTGTGCCCAAATGGCAGAAGATGGAGGTTATAAAGGCCATGGGTACCGAGGAAAGAAAAATGGAAGAAGAGAGAGAGGAAAAACGGGCAAAATTATCAAATAATGGGGACGATGAGAAAGAGAACGAGAGCGTTACAGCTCCATCGAAGGAGAATGACCAAATCTGAAGAATTGGCAGAAATACAGCGTCACAAAGCTGCCAGCCTTTCTGTCTTTCTGCACTTGTTGGATAAACAGAAGAGAACACGAGTCGTTAGATGAGCAGCGGTAGCCACAACGGCTGAACAAGGACACTGCATCGCATTCAGATCACAAGCATCCTCAACCTCTGTGGTTTAGCTGGGCCGAAAACCTTCCATCAGACATGATTATGAATTGTGCACATGCTGATATCAGAGTTTTGGCGTACCCTTGATTTAATGAATGCAGAATATGTGTGTGGTCCGCATCTAGCTCTTGCCCTTTGGGTGCTCTGCGCTGTTCATCAGCACCATGTGAAAGTCAGAGACATACTGTCTCATCTAATGTGACACTTCAGAAAGATCTACATCAGAGGCTGAAACAGAGGTCTCTCGACTTTATCTCAGAGCTGGTGGCACACGAAGGAGATGGTACAGGGATTTAAGCAGAGGTTTTTTAAAAAGAACATATACTTAGCCACTGGTTAGTGAAGCCCTGTTAACCATGAAGTTGAGCCATTTTGCCGTTACCATCTTTTTATTTTGATACCAGATTTTATTAGCAAGGGTTGGATCTGACTGTGAAACCGAGCTGCAACTACCGTAAAAGGTCCTTCTATTTTATTCTGCTTATCCAATTCGGGGTCACAGGGTGCTGGAGACTATCCCAGCTGCCATAGGACAAGAGCCAGGGTACACTCTGCAAAGGTCACCAATCTGTCGCAGGGCTAACACACAGAGACAAATAACTGGTCAAACCAATTCACTTTAAAATCACCTTGCGTGTCTTATGTCTGTGGGAGGAAGCTGGAGTACCTGGAGAGACCCAGACGGATACAAGGAGCACATAGACTCCTCACAGAAAGGTCTCAGACTAGATTTCAATTTCTTGCTGGGAGGTGACAGTGCTAACTAGTAACCGTTATGCTCACCTGCCCTAAAACATACCTTGTTTTAGCCTCCATCCACAATGAACATGACTTTGCATTCAACAAGCAACGCAGACCATATACTCAACATATTTACTTCTTTTTGCAACCTGAGGAGTCGCAACCTGGTGGCCATCAAGATGAATGCACATTTAAGGCACTCATTCATTAGCTTTGCTTTCAAGCTTGGAGTCTTTAATACAGTTGATGGTTTCAAGTCGGTTTAGAGCAGCGGTCCCCAAGACCGCGAGAGTTGAGGCTCGGGTGTGAAATGTATGGTTTTTAGGGTTTTTGTCGTTAACTCTGTTTCCCTGGGTCTTTTCACGTGTTGTAGTTGTGTGTCTTATTTTGAAATAAGTATTTAGGCGTTACCATAGCGACAAGAGAGCTTTAAGGGGCAGCGAGGAGGACGTTACTTTCAATGTTGTTGGTGCATTTCAGGAGGACGCTGCTAATTAAAGTTACACAATTACACAGTGGATTCAAGTTTATTATTATATTTACAAAATACCACAGTTTTTGTCTTGGTCATATTTTGTTGTAGTTATCCGGGACACCTTATAGGCCAGTCCGTGAAAATATTCTGACGTTAAACTGGTCCATCGCAAAAAAGGTTGGAGACCGCTGCTTTAGAGTATTAGAGTATGAAAGTACTTTACATGAAAAGCATGGAAACTAAAGTAAATCTTTCTGAAGTACTTCTAGCCATCAGTAGCTTTTATTTACCAATCAAAGTACAACTAAATCAGATTGATATTTGGTGCGACCACTCTTCACCTCTAGAACATCACCAGTTCTCTTTGCTACACTTATGTACAGTTTTTCAAGGTTATTGCTTGGCAGATTGTTCACAACATCTTAGAGAACTTGCCACAGTTCTTCTATGGATTTGTGCTGAATTGTTTCTCTTCATATGATCCACGCCGCTGATATCTGTGGGTCCATACCATCTATGAGTGACTGGGGGCAGATCAGATGCCTCCCTGATGGTACAATGTAATCATCTTAAATTCCTAAAAGCTTTGAAGAGCATATGCTCTTTAGGTAAGATTGGACGAGAAATTTAGGTGAATGAAGTCACTTTAGGCTTCAATAATCCCAAGACATGCGCTTGCATAGTCTTCTCAGGACACAAATATCCACATACTGAAGCGCTTCATGTGTGACACTTAAGTCTGTGCATTTAAGTCTGATGTGCACAGCCATGCAAGGAAACATAGGCGTGCCACTACCTGCGCAACACTTCTGAGGAGAATACTGGAGTTAAATGGAAGAATCGAAAGCAGCTTGTGTATTACATTTAGTACAACAATTTAGCTCCAGCCTGGCAATATGACTGCACAAAAGTCATTCTAGCAAAGACGACTGGGGCCTAATGGTTAATAAGGTGAGGCTGAGGCGGAGAGATTGCGTGATTGAATCGCAAGAAAAGCTGGATTGCCTGGACAGAGAAACACACACGCGCGCACACAATTTGCCCTCAAACAGCAGCCACTACCACACTGCCCTTGGATCTAACAGTGGCTAATAATGCAGAACTGTGAGACTGCAGATAGGTGAAAATGCAATTGTTCTTACACAGTCGTCTCTAGCTAAATATTACTGATACTATTTCTGAAACCTGTATGTATACTGACTGTTCATCCATCCATCCATCCGTCCGTCCGTCCGTCTGTCCGTCCATCCGTCCGTCCGTCCATCCATCCATCCATCCATCCATCCAGTGCCACCAGGCTAAGCAGGGTATTCCAGATGTCTTTCTCTCCACTTCCTTTGGCAGTCTTCCAGGTTCTCCAGGTTGGGAAGATGCTCCCAGGCCAGATCACATATATAATCCTTCCAGTGTGTTCTAATTCTAGCCCTTGGTCTTCTCCCATCTGGACATTTCTTGGATAACCTCCAAAAGAAGTTTCCTAGCATTACCCACACCTCCTTAGGCACCTCCTTTCAATTCAAGCAAGCAGTGGCTCCATCCAGACGCACAGATTCCTTACCCCATCCCTAGGGCTGATCCAACCACCCAACACAGAAACAAATATTGGCTGCTTGTGTCCATGACTTCATTCTTTCTCACTCTGCAGGTATGGGCCATAGGTGGATGGATAACACCTACATTACTGTTGACACCAAAGCCAATCCTTCTACCTGCATTTTGCTCCATTTTACCATCATTTATGAAAAAGATTTATAGAATTAACTTGCAGATTTTAGATTATTGTACCTCATTTTGTAAAGAAGGGAAAAAAAACGTAATAAGCTTAACTTCACATATCAATACGATTGTCAATAAGACTGTCTTCTAGTTTGTTTGGGTTTTTTTTGGTGCTTTCAGCTAAATAGTGAGGTCAGATGAATTTATTTGTGTATGCACGGGGTTCTCCAGCTTCCACTGAAGCAGATGCATGCTAAGATGGACTGAACATATATTCTCACAATCATTTCAAATTTGTTGTCTGGATCCGGGTGTTGTTCTGAGTCCAGCGACTCGGTTCTTGCACTGTTCGGAGGGAAGTTTCAGCCTTGGTGGAGGCATGCAGCCTCGGGCCCGTACGTTTCTCTATTTTCTTTACTGAATGCATTGCAGTGACAGCATCATCCATCAACAGAGCACTCAATAATAAAAATAAATGTAGAAGTGTATAAGAATGCATGAGTAATAAAAGCTAGGATGGCTTAACAGACAAGAAAAAGAGAACAACAAATGGAAAGTAAAACTTTCTAAAAGAGAAAATCAAAGGGAATGATGTTACAGCCCCATACGTTAACTGACAAATGAGTCTGGGAAGTGCAGTGCGAATACAGCAATTCTGGGAGCTCCACTGCCTCCCATATACGGATGTTTACACTCTCTCGGATGTCTGCATTTAATATTTCAATACTTTAAATTTAATGCAGGGCTTGGTTGAGAGTGCCAGACAGACACTCATAAATTTCACTCCTGGGAAAAGCCAAAGCATCCCGGGGATGATTTCTTAGGGTGCTGTGAGAGAAGGTCATCTGCATCCTAAATGAGTCCAGGCTGGATGTATTCAGTTTTATGTGAACATAAATAAGTTATTAATACGACTTGTGGGTGTGGATGATGTCACGCATTTTAATTACTGTAATTTTTTTCCTTCTTCTCCATCAAACCAGTGTGCAGGTTTGAATTCACAAACAGAATCTGCACATTTTTAGTGTCACAGTGTGTTTAAATTAGTTCATTTTGCATCATTCGGTGTTAAATGTTGCGCTGGACTGTGTTTGTGTGTGTATGTGAGGTTCCCTGCAGACGAGCTAGATGGCTCTGTCAAGTGCAGATGACTAAAATCAAATGCTACGACATCACCACTCCACATCAAGCTGCAGTCGCCGTGTGTGTGTGTCTGTGACCGTGTGCTGGTGGACCAATCAGAAGGTCGGGGTGACTCAGGGACTAGCAGCACCTGTTTCTTCAAGTGCCTCACTGTAGCAGAGGGGCGGTTTAACCCATGGCTGCACATAGACACATACATACAGACACGCGCACACACTTAGACACATGGAGGCAGCAATAGTAATTAACAGCTAGCTGCGAGAAGCCATTATCATTACAGGAATGAGGTGGGATCAGAAGCTCCCACCTACATAATGGACAATAAGTGTGCGCATCATCAAGAGTCCAGTAGAAAACTCTCGGCTCTTTCGGGAATGGAAGCAGCAGTGATTAGTTTTCGCACTCTGGAGACAGTAATGTGCATTTTTTATGAGGGCCATTGTGGTACAAAATAGATTTCACTGCGATTTCCCCTGTTCTTTTAATTGCTCTGGACAGATTATTAGAAATTACAGATGGCTTGGCCGGGCTCATAGAAAAGTGACAGTTTTCGGTTTGACAGGACAAATAAGAATTGATTGTTTTTGTGTGTTACCTTTTTGGTAAAAGACACGTAATCTACGCAACCGCATGATAAATCATATTGTGCAGTTCCACAAATACCAAAAAGGATTACTTTGCAGAACATTTACATAACAGAAATGCTCCATTGCACCGGGCGCAGCGTCCTGTCTCTCAGCTGCCAGGCATCTTCTATCAATCTCGTCAAAATAAAAGCCTCCCCATTTAGAATAATACAAAACAAGACTAGAAAAATAGTTAAACAAATAGTTTCTCAAGGGACTTTGCAAAAAGGTGGAAGAAAAAGGTAATTCATCCTCATGGAGAACACAAGAATACCTTTCTGCCTGACTCAGTCGCTCTGATTGCTCTGATTTAAATTTGGTTCTGTGCTGTAATTATCTTTAATTTCTAAACTCTGGCTTCCTACAGAGCTACTCCTTCTAAAGCTCTTTATGGAACTTTAATAACTTTCTGTACTTTATTTCTCTAACATTGCTGCATGCTTCCATTAAATCAAATTCAGCTCAGGCTGATTGTGTGCATAATCAGAGACTGGTTTGTCTGTCCTTCTACACCCTCACCAGTGCACCTCACCTCAATTTTATAGTCACTTCAACTCCTGAGGTACAATTTATGGAAAAAGCAACTCATGGTTCATTTCTGGGCGGCAATATTGTAAAAATGACTATGACTAGCGAAACGTTGAAACGATTTTGGTCTTTTCTGGTGCTATTTTATTAAAGACTATCTGCACCGTGTTCCCTTTGAGTAGCAGATCACATATAAAGGTCCAAAGAAAAAAAAAAAAAAATTAAAATTGGAACATCACCGTATTTTTCAGCCATTAGCACCATTACAAGCTGCGGCGCGATAGCTGCGAGCGATATCAGCTCTTTTCGTGTGATATCAGTCAAATCTGGCTTCCCACTGATGCTGCTGTTACATTTAAAATTTGCAGAGGTAAAATCATTCAGATACTTAAGAGCTTGCAGACAATTACACACGGGTTACATCCAGCCGCGTTTGGCTCGGAGCAGAAACTCAGTCATCAGTCGCTGCTGATGAGTCGAGTTGCGAGAAGAGTATTGTAAAAGTAACTCAAGGTAATCTGATTCCACTTTGCTTTCTTTAATCTCTTGCAAGGATTGATCCCATAGCGCAATGCGGGGGTCTGACATGGAGAGCGTTTTTAAAATTAAACATCCTGTGCTCGTCTGCTGAACAGAGATGAATGCATTAGAGGCCAGACAAATTGGCTGAAAGACCCCCACCCCTCCCCGATTCTCGCCCCTCACTTCAGTTTGAGCTAATGGAGGCTCGATGAAGGCCGTGGCCAAAGCGCCCTGCATGACTGCTCCCTAAATTGATCCCAGACTGCACACTTGTCTACTTGACACATTATACAAGATAGTATGTCTTGCTTTTCTTTTTTCTTCTCTTGCATCTTTTATTGATTGACAGAAGAATTTTCAGACATTATTGGAGAATTGTAACAAATGAGAAGCTAATGTTGCATGCTGTTTTTTTCTTAGGGTTTTTATGTGACGTCTTACCAGGGGTTTGCATATGAGTAGAGACTCTCTGTGACTGTCACTGGAATTGTGTGTGCGTAGGTTTTTAATTCCTCCTCAAGGTTGTAATGGAAATGCACACCGTCCACATTAGTCAGGCCGTATATCTCCTTGAGCCCCTTAGCGCTCATTCTTTCTGGAGGCTCATTTCCTCTGCTCACTGCTTCAGCTGAAGATTTTACGTTCTTCTTTTATCAGTCACATCACAAATATATAAACTGCTGTATTCTAGGCTCTAATCCTCTCTTCACCTCCTCGTCCTCTATCGATTGCGGCGCCCGTTAATTAAGAGAATTTATTTCTAATGAGTCAAACGCTGATTACCTTGTTCCAGTCGGAGAAACAACCTCTTGCGAGGCTTTAGCCAGACCTTCAAACATGTGCTCGAAATTACCCAGCAACACTCAAACCAGAGCTCCTTGTTGTTGCCTCACGGCTGATTTGAGTTGGATCACACCTATAGCCGCGGCCTCTCGAGGTTTCACACCGAACAGCTGGAAAGTAGTCGCTCCTGCTGCCAGCTTCCTTCCTGCAAAATATCAAGAGGTGATTTGAAGGTTTCTGAGCATATGGGGCTTATGCTTCTGAAATCTCTCACAAAAAAGATTTCCTAGAGAAAAGAGGATATTGTGTGCATGTATGTGTGCACCGCAAGCCTCCTGCTGTTGATCCGGTGATGCAACAGTCAGCTGGTTCGGACTTTAGCGCGGTACACAGAGGATGGCTGTCTCATTCATGTTGTCAGTGGCTTCTCTGAACTTGGACCAAACACACATAAGACACCACAACTCCGGCTTTACTTCCGTGCATCGTTTACACATTAAATTACATTAAATGTCTCAGCTCAGCACAACAAAAGGCCTATATTAGTTGATTTACCACCACATGCAGGGAGCATGGCATCTTTCACTTTAACCTTGTCCTTTATTTAAACTGGGCAGTATGGATACTCTGCCATGATGTTTTTCTTATGTTTAGGAATGGCAATAGGTCAGCACTCAGCAGCAAAAATGATCTTAGCATCTAATAATAATAATAATCCAGATGGAATTAAAGTATTTTCACTGTCTTGCATGCTGTCAAAAAGCTCTTTTCAACAACTAAGTGAAGCCGACTCTTCCAGACTCGTGAGTTGTTCGTCTTTCGCGGCCTCGATTAGTTGGACAGTTTATGCCACTGAGTGACTTTGATGTTTTAATGTGTTATTTTGTAGGGAACTGGCGCACTAAACTTTTTTTCCTACCAGGTAAAAACTTGTTTTTGTTAATGGAGTCTGGTGGCTTTGATGAGAGCAATTACTGTCTTAGCATTTCATTTTCACAAAACAAGGCAGGTTGTCAAGTGTTGCCGCAGAATTTTAATTATCTTTAAACTTCAGGTTGGTGTTAATTGTTGGACCGGTCCTTGTGTCTTTCTGCATGTTAGAGAGAGCTTTGAAAGTGAGCAGATCTAACCACTACTGTCTAATTCTAGATATCTTTTCTCATATATAGCAATGTATTTTTTTTTAATTATCCAACCCTAGCTTTCCCTCAAACAGAACCAAATGTCTCATGTCATTGCTGCATTGATCATCTTCCATCTCAGACCTCCAACTAGTGCCTTACCTCTTCATCCCTTGCAAAACCTTCTAGGAGTAACCCTTGAACCCTTGAATACTTAGTGACAATGGTCTCCGCCTCTCTAGCTACCCCTGGAAAAATTATTGTAACGCCTATCAAACCACATCTATACTGATGTATCAAAACTCATCATTAAAAGTACAGGGGAGCTCATCAAACTGGAGCTAAATGCTGAAGCTGTAATGTGACATGGCAGATAGGAAAGACTCCAGCCTAACCGTGACCTTGCATTGGACAAGTTGAACGCGATGGATGGATATGTCCAACGCCACTTTGGAACACAACATCGAGTTTCTTTTAGTACAATAATAGGTGATCCCGCTCTTTTGTGCATGATGCAAGATCAGATTTGTGATTAAGCTTCTTCAGAACTTCTCATGAAAATACCGAACATCTAAACCGGGCTTAGAAACATCTAGATGAGTGCCTCTTTAAGCTCCGCGCTTTTCTCTAATCAATGCTCGCACAAGTAGCCGGTTAATCCTTTCACTGAGCTCCTCAAATAGTCAATAAAGACAGAGTGCAGAGAAGAAGACCCAAAGTGTGGCAACAACAAAGAACGTAGAAGTCTTTTTTGTTGCCTGTCTTTAGACGGTTGTTGACATTGTTTGTAAGATGAGCATTCGAGGGTGAAACTGAAGAGAGCGAATTTAAGTGACAGTGAGACAGCATGTTGAAATTGTACGTCTCTAGAAATAGTGCGGTGCCCTCGATCTCTCACACTGCTGTCTAGTTTCATTTATGTGTGTGTGTCTGGGGAGGTGTGTGACCTTGAGGTAACGAGGTCCATTCAGATGCTGATTGCTGGCGACTCTGCTGGTGATGCCACGAATTGATTGGCTGCAGAACCTGGAAAATTTTTCACTACCTAATCCAAATCGCTCTCCTTTTTTTTGTCTCGGTGCCTTTGTCTCCGCTCTGTCCCTCTCTTCTTGGCCTTGCAGTCCATTCTCGAAGTGGATTTGATTTGCTTATCTGCGGATAAGCCACTGCTGCTGTGCGCACGTTTGTGTGTGTCAGTGTGAGTCACTCTGCTAATTGCACCTGTTAAAAGTTTTGCCAACCTCGTTGCTTAACTGTCCTAGTCATTACAACAGTGGCAGTAAAGGTCTATCCACATTCATTTGCATTTTACAGTTACTGTTTGTGCCTGTGTGAATATGTGAAGAAAATCTGAACTGATGTCAAAGTGTGTGTGTGTCTGTGTGTGTGTGTGCAGCCACTCAGGCTGGCGGGAACAGTGACTATTCTTTTCCTCATAATAGCAGTAAAGGTTCATTCCAGCTACTCCACATTGTCTATAGCTGTAATTTGCATGCATGTGAATGTTTAATTGTCTGTGCAACAGTAAAAATATGAAAGCTCCCTCTCCACCCACACACACTCTCTCTCTCACACACACACGCACAGACACACAAAAGCAGTTAACCCCCCTCCCATTGCATAATTACAGCAGGGAAGTTTTTTGCTGCTTCTTTATTAACAGGTTTATGAGGATTACGAGCAGAGATGCATGTTCTGGTTCCCGGTATCTGGGGGGATTTAGTGGTAGAACAAAGTTTTAAACACTGAGCAAACATTATTAATAGATACTGAGAAAAATATATCGAGCTCTGTGCTGCCCACCCTGTCACTGCAGCAAAATAAGCAGCTGCAGGACCGTGTTTGCTGAAATGGTGCTACACTTATTAACAAGAATACACCGTGTAGAAAAGCCCGTGGTTGCATACGTTCTGTTTACTTTTGCATTGGCGTGGAGCTGATTGCTGTGCTGTGCAGTAACTGTTAATTGGCTGCTAAAGACAGAAACCGTTTCAGGATTCACAGACAACTGCCTGCACCTTGGTGAAGATATAATAGTGTTGGAGCAATAAATGAGGCGCTTGATAGCGTGCCGCATATTAGCAATATGCAATCAGATTCGTTACTTTCTCTTCTAATATAAGTGAAAAGCTTTTGATGTAAAGTAAATGCAAAATTATCATAACTAGGAGAATGTAACTACTTATGGAAGCTCAGGGCATTGCTGCCTCAAGACAACAAAGGTCTTGGGTTCAAAGTGAGGTCGCTATTTGGACTCTTTATGCAGACTGTGTGCTGTTTCCTCCGGGAGCTCTGGTTTCTCCCACCATCTAAAACATGTTAACTCGTCCATCATTGTGCCCTTGATCAAGGCACCGTCTGACAGCTGGAATTTGTCCCAGGGAGCTGCAGATGGTGGCTGCCCACTGCTCCTAATGCTCAGGATGGGTTAAATACAGAAAAAACGATTCGACATTTAATCCAGAAACCGAGGAAGTAAGGCACCATCATTCTCTGTTGTGTAAGATGTATTTCAGGACATGTAGATCACTTATGATTTATTGTAGGAGTAGGAGGAAGAAGATGCAAAGAAAGAGTAGAATGAGATTTGTACAAAAAATCTTGTTCTGGGTCTAAAATGTTTGTTTTTTCTGCACCAGTCTGAGAAAAACAGTCTTTTTTCCAGACGTCTTATTAAAATCATTATGATTATGTCTTCAAAGATTTGTGTGCATGATTTCTAGTTTGAAGCTTGGGTGGTGCGGTGGTTAGCACAGTCAACTTTAAGCAAGAAGGTTCTTTGTGTGCTCCGGCTTCCTCCCAATATCCGAAGACATGCATGAAATGATGCCAATTTAGAAATGGTGATCTTAAATTGTCCCTATGTGTGAATGGTTCCCTGTTTTAGCTCTACCACAGACTGGTGACTAGGTGTACCTTACCTCTTGCCCTCTGCCAGCTGGGATAGACTGCAGCCCCCAAAATGACCCTGAATTGGATAAGTGGAAGAAGCTGCAAGCGCGTTGAATCTATGTAGAGCCTACGATGCAGCCTACACAAGTGGCTGACCCCATTGGCAGCATTTATACTTGTGCACAGTGTGCCTCAGACAAATCAACAAGAATGTGCATGACAGATTAGTCATAGCGTGGTCACGGCATTTTTTATGTATGTATGTGATAATGAAAGGGTTTGTGGTTATGATGTATTTAAAACAGAATGGTAAATGGCCTGTATTTGTATAGCACTTTTCTAGTCCCTAAGGACCCCAAAGCACTTTACACATCCAGTCATCCACCCATTCACACACACATTCACACACTGGTGATGGCAAGCTACATTGTAGCCACAGCCACCCTGGGGGGCACTGACAGAGGCGAGGCTGCCGGACACTGGCGCCACCGGGCCCTCTGACCACCACCAGTAGGCAACGGGTGAAGTGTCTTGCCCAAGGACACAACGACCGAGACTGTCCAAGCCGGGGCTCGAACCGGCAACCTTCCGATTACAAGGCGAACTCCCAACTCTTGAGCCACGATCGCCCCGTATAAAGAAGTATAATTCCACTATATATTATTTTTTTGGGGGATTTTTGTGTCTAAAGGATGATGTTAAAGCAATAAATGCTATTTATTAAGACTTCCTTCCAACATTTTGGCTTTTTTCCAAAAGTTTCGCAAACTGGTATCTTTGTTTTGGATGGGAGTCTGTTTATGGTGCATGGAAACCAATGTTTATTTGCTTTAGCGCCACTGAGCTTATTTATTTACAACATTATTCACTGTGTATTGTTAATATTAATGTCAGTACCACTATACTGCCTCACCCGTACTAAAAAGGAATCATTACACAAAACTTACTAGGAGTAATTGTTTTTGTTTTTATTAGGATATCTATTGTTTGTATGGCAACTTAGCTTCAGCCTGTTATTGTAATCCCCACTTAACAGCATAATTTATGAGGAAACCCCTGTAATCTAATTGATTTAGTTAATGTTTTCCTTGTGAATAATCTGCTAACACTACTCTCTGGTTTCTCCTATCTGGCTCACACACGCTCAGCGCACAAGCACACATTCTAAGAGCATCACCCACTCATTTCATACCCATAATGATAATGATAATAACTTTCCCTATCCCATTAATCACTGTGGTAATGCCACAGCAGAACAGCAGCAGAGGCCTGTTCTCTCTCTAGCCCCACTCTCGTTTTGTTTTGTCCCTCCTTCTGATAATCCCTTCTTTTATATTTATATGACCTCCAATATCAGGTTGGCTCTTTTTGCACCGTACTCAAGATAAGTGCTGTCCTCTTCATTGTTTAGTATTAGCGGCAAAATCTTGCAACAGTAAATGAAGAGGTTTTCAGTGTGTCACACAGCAGATGAAGATGCTTTGTGAATCTTTAAAATGACTGAGGGTAGACAGAGGTGCATAAATATGAACCTTTGCGGCTGCCTGAGATGTCTAACTGTAGCAATAACTATTATATTTATTCATCTTTTAAATAAGAATGAATCCTGCACAGGCTGATTACTCAAACCAGATGAATTAGAGTAATGTGTCAGCATACAAGAGTACTTTTTGGTGAAAATTTACAGATTGTAATGGTTTCGCAGGGTAAAATGGCTCTAGAGCATCACCTATGCGTGGTTAAATGAAGTCCTATGATCACTTAGTTTGAGCTATATGAATAAAATTTGGTGCACATGTGTAACATAGCAAAACGAGCAAAAAAGTCTGGGGTTCATAGACCCAAACCCAACAGGAAGTCCGCTGTTTTGAATTGACGTTGACATGTTCGTGCCGATTGTCATTTTCAGGTGCTGTACCTTTGCGAACTCCTCCTAGAGATGTTATCAGATCAACTTCATATTTGGTCAGTCTTAACTACAGACTTGGGCAACATTAAATTGCCGAGTTTTCGTCATAGGGCGTGGCTGTGATGCCATCATTCGCCATGAAATTTTTATTTGTTCTTATTCCCACATACATTGTCCAATCTGGACCAAACTTCTCACATGTGATAAGGCTCCACCCCTGAACACATTGCAACTGCCATATTTGACACTGGTGACAGCGCCACCTAGTGGGAACAGGAAATGTTGTGTTTTACACTTTGGGGTACAGTGTAGAGGTGAGTGACCCCAGCAACATCAAATTTGTCCCGGAAACTCTTAAGGAGCTGGTCTTGGGTTACACTGAAAACTGTAAATTTTCATCAAAGGGCGTGACCTTGGTGGGGATGGCGAATTTAAATGTTGCAACATGAAGAACGAAATTTCTTTAACTCATAAGAAATTCAGTCCAATCTCTGCCAAACTTCACAGGCGTGATAAGAGTCCCGCCCTAAACACATTGATATGCCCAATGTCAGGAATAGTAAGAGCACCACCTAGTGGGAACAGGAAATGTCATGTCTTATACTTTGATGTACTGCTCCTCACGGGTTGAGCCCACCCACCTAAAAAGCAGTGAAAATTAACATCAGTCCCTCATGATGCTTCAGTGTGAACATTGTGAGTTTTGAGGGGCTTGGAAAACTCAAAAGGTAGCGATCCAAATGGAGGAGCAGAGGAGTTTGCGGCATTTAAGCAGCCCTTTGCTGCCCAATCCGACCGGGCTAAAGCTATTACAAAAGCTATTGGGGTGTTTAGCTGCAGACGGGAGGCCGTATGTGCCGTTGTGCAAAACAAGGGGTTTAAACTGTGATGAAACATGCTTGAGCCACGCAATGATATCCCGTTGCGCGTCCACTTCAGTGTGGCAAGATCGTTCCAAGCATGTATGAGCAGGAGAAGTTTAAAGTTATGGCTGAACTGTCCCGGGCATCTTCTGTTGCCCTAACTACAAATGGGTGGACCTCCATGGCAACGGAAAGCCATGTGACCGTGACGTTATATCACAGTGGAGTGGTCAATACAAAGCCCTGTACTGCCCTATAGATTACATTAGATTATTTATCCCTCGGGTGGGTTCCTCCGGGAAATTCAGTTTCCAGTAGCACAGCACCGACAGAAGTTGCAGAATGTGAGCAGAAATATACCATATATACACATATATAAATACAGAGTATACAAAAGGGATAAATAGGAATAAGAATACAAGGGAACGGCACATTTCAAGTATTGTGAGTCTATTACACCGTTGGATATTAACAAAAACTATTGCACAGTGAAAAGGCACTACAGCTTACTTGTCCTCCCCCTCCTTTGTCCCCGTTTCCCCTCCATCTCCCCTCCAGAGAGGAGTTAAACAGTTTTATGGCGTGTGGGACAAAGGAGTTTTTAAGTCTGCTGGTCCTTGACTTTGGGAGAAGCAACCTCTCACTGAACAGACTCCTCTGGTTGTTTATGGCCGTGTGCAGAGGATGCCCAGCATGGTCCATAATGTCCACATTGCACCTTAATTTGTTTTTATATAAGTGTGTGGAATGAGTCTTCAGTTGAATGTTTTTTAATAGGCAAAAAATACCTAAATAAGTAAATGGCGAGTCGAATTTTTGTCTTCTTTTTCTATTTTTGCTGATCCGAAAATTGATCCGATCCGTGACTTAAAACCGTGATCCAATCCGAACCGTGAGATTTTTGATCCGTTGCACCACTAATTCTTTTAGATGCATTTTTTTTTTGTCAAAAGCACATATATTTTTTTAGAAATCAAGGATAGGCTTTCAGTAGTGCATGAAGTTATCTGCAAGCTACTTTGCAACCCACCTCCATTCTACCTCTACCTTTCTTGTTGTGTCCTTCTTAGCTGTCATATCAGTCTTCGGTGATACCTGTATATTTGTTTCTAGGGTCTTGCTGCTTTTCTCGCCATGTCAGACTTTCCATGCATGAACATGACAGAGCAGGGAAAATCCCAGAAAAGAGACATAAATGCTTTTTATAAACTACTATGAGAGAAATTTCCCTTAGATTAATCTTGATGGTCCTGCCTGAAAGGAAGGTTTTGTATATAATTTTGGTCTCCCTGGGTCATTTTCTGTGACCTTTTTTGTAGGTGAAGCCTAAAGGTCCTCCTTATTCCCAGAGTCCCAGTGCCAGTGCGTGATAGTCCCATTCAATAGTCCATCCAAGCACGACAGCAAAGAGTAAGAGGTTTCATGATAGAAGGAAAGAGGGGAAAAAATAGATGTCTATATATAGAAACTGAAAAGTGACAACTAGAAGCATGAAGAGTGTGGAAAATGGCTGCCTTACAGCACATGGTGCTGTTGCCACAGTGACTAATGGGATAACAAACTTATTCTGGCCACATGGGTTGAAGAAAGTCACTCATTCTTTGAGTATGTAAAAGAAGTAGAGGGAGTAAAATCACATCTCAGTGTGATGTTCAAATAAATGTACTGTGTGTATGGATGTATACTGACAGGTATTCTTTATATATGTGTGTGTGTGTGTGTGTGTGTGTGTGTGTGTGTGTGTGTGTGTGTGTGTGTGTGTGTGTGTGTGTGCATCCTCCAGTACTCAGGGATATGAGAGAGATCAGGAGGGATTAATGCAGCTACCAATAACTGCTCTTGCGGTTGCTTTCTCTCTCCTCTTCATCCTCATCTTCCCATTGACAATTACACATACATGCACAAGCAAATGACCCGTGTCCCTTTCTGTCTCTTTCTGCATCCTCTAAGCTCACAGTGACAAGAGGATTTTCTTTACACTTTTTATTAAAACTGTTGTTGTTAGAGTTTGTATTGTTGATTGTCATTTATGCTTAGAAATATTTAACCATAGATGCTTAGAGGTGTATAATCAATTGTGTAGTGATAAGTTGTGTGATCTTTAACAGGCTACAGAGGCTTGGTGTGCATTCCACACTAGAATGCACACCTACATCCTGGGAGCACGGGAAGAGGTCGCATCTTGTTTTAATTGTTTTATGGTAGGATTAACGTAGCTACGTCTGTTCTAGTCTAAGTGCTTTTCTGTTTAGATGAACTGCTGGACTTCCTCACCGGGGGGGGGGTCTAGTCTACCCTCTTCCTGACCAAGGATGTTTGACCCTTTGATCAGCAACACACACACACACACACACACACACACACACACACACACACACACACACACACACACACACACACACAGGCAAGGTACTCTTTGTTTGTATGTAGACGTCGGTATGTTAATGAACCTATGCATATTCATGTAACCTCAATAAAAGGACAGTGTATGGGAGGACGGACGAGAGCTACTGGGGTCAAGCGAAGGAACGGCGTTTGTCTGGTTCTCTCCCGTGCACGAGTACCATGAAGAAGTTTGCCTACTTGCGTCTTGCTTGCAGTGTAATTATATTGTCTTAACGTTCCAGCGAATAGGTTTATGCTACAAACCTAACAGTTGTTTACTTGCATGAAAGAGTGTCAGGCTAAGATGGGGGGAAAGGGGGACTGCATGCAAAGAAATACACAGAGTTACCAGACAAGGGTGTGAGTCAGAAGGAAAGAAGCATGAATGAAATGAAAGAAAAAAATTGGATGAGTAATGTCGTAGGTAATGACAAACACAGACTGCAAAAGAGAAGATCAGGAGGTGAGCAGAGGTAAAAGAAAGACGCAGGGGAGGAAGTGATTAGGAAGGACGGAAAAGAAAGGAAGAAGCAAACAAGACCAACTTGCATCTGTGCAGCGGTAACATTTTCACTGTGACTGACACACACACACAAACCACATCTGGATTTTGTTGTCAAACTGTGCCACAAGTTCTAATCTAACAGAATCCAGTTCTAATGCTAAAAAAATCAGAAATGAGCAGTGTTATAAACACTACATAGTGTTTAGTAATTTAATTTTCTCTCCCGATATAGCGGTAATCACTGGACCTTTATCAAGTGCAGTGTTAAATCCAAGATTTTTTGGATGAGCTGTTTTTGTATTTTGGCTAAAACTCAAACTGCCTGCTCAAGCAGTAAAGAGAGGAACACGCATACAGACACCTATGTTGGTTTGGTTGTTTCTATGGGGACATTCATTGCAATTAATGCATTCCCAAGCCTCTTACCGTTATGTAACCATACAACTAAATGCCAAAACTGCCAAAACTTTCAAACAAGCCTGTGAAAAGAATGGGAGTTAATCGAGAGGTTTGATTATTGGAATTTTTGCGATCCACAATCAGCCCGTTCTACAAGGCCACATTTTCAGCAGGCACATTTAATGAGTCAATCCATATATCTGTCCTCTTTTCAAAGCAATAAGAGACCAGAGGAAGCAATAATTCTAATTATTTTAAACTGAAGCAGCAAAAATAACCTGGGTTACACTTTTCTTAAGAGACACTGTAATTAGTCAAATGTAAGACCAGGGAATTAAACCAACCAACAGTGGCAAAGGAGGGGTAGGAGGTCTAGGCAGGGTGGCACATACCTCTTCAGTGAAGTATGTGAAAATCCCCTAAATTAAATGGAAGGGTTTTCATTTCACCACCATCCAACCAACTTGCTATTAATTTAATAAAAAATTCAGCAAGAAAAAACACCAAGATTAAGTGAGGGTCATCGAAGAAAATCTACTGAGAATGAAAACACTCAGCCTGCGAGCTGTGTATAAATATTAAATGGTATTTGTGCAAGCTAAACAGTAATGCAAATGTCTTAAAACACATCTGGTAGTCTTTAGAGGTGGGAAGTAACAAAAAACAAGTACTTTGTTACTTCTATTTTGTCACTGTACTTTGTCACACTTAAAATAAGACTCAATTAGCTACAGAGTAACATTTCAGTGAGATATAGTAACTTGTTTTTAGACAGTACATCTTGGATCTGGAGAATTTTCACTTCTTCTATTGGCAGATTTTTTTTCACTTAATACTTAATAAGATACTTTTGCTTGAAATAAGGGGGGAAAAGCTGCCAATCTGCCAATGAAAATTATGATATGAGATATTTTGACTAGATATTAGATATTAAATATTAAATATTTAAGTAAGTATTTATATTTAAGTATTTATATTTAAGTATAAGACAGAAAACATGTAAGAATGTTTTCTTAGTGACACACTTTGTAAAATGAACACCATTTATTCTAACCTTTTATATCTATATGGCAAAAAAAAGCATCTTATTGTAACTCTGCATTTTGCTGCTGCTTTCTTTTATAAAGAAGGAAGCGCTTTAAAAAACATTGTCAAATCTGTTGATTAGGAATAGTTTCCCGTGATTAAAAACAGAGAAAAGTTCATTAGATTAACTATTATAAACTATTATATTACATTATAAGTATTTAAAACTATTGACTATTGCAATAAAAAATTTTGCACCTCTTAAATTCCCACTGTTATCCAATGCTGTCCAAACTACCAGGCACCAGCACCATTCAGTAAATGTTTGTATACAGTAGCTCAGCAAGTAATATCTAATGTGTTATATTTTGTCAAAGGCACTGACCGGCATCTCATAGCATAAGAAATCCTTTGGTGCTCTTTGCTATGACTCTATGATGAGTTATTGTTTTGCAGGGACATATTTTGGCAAAAGAAAGTTTCAAACTCAGCGCTCTCGAATGGGAGAGCAACCCCCGTCTGACTCTTTTATATTATGATGATTTAAGTTTCAGTTTAACCTCAAGTTTAGTCCTTCCTATATTTCTGAGTGTTTTGGGTTTCCCACGTTATGGTTATTTCTCTGTGAGGTTCCTCTTGTGTCTTTGTCTCACCCCGTGTCGCCTGTGTGACTCTGTCGTGTCATTGTGTTTCTCAGTTCTCTCATCCAGGTCTCACGTTCTGGCTTCTCTGTGTTTTGTGTTTTAACTTTGTTTTAATTTGCCCAGTTTGGTTAGTTAGTCAAGTCTTGGTTTTTTGTTTTGCCTTCTATTTGTATTATCATCCAGCCTTTGATAAACAGTTCGCTTTTTGTTCAACATCACTCTCGCCTTCAGGCGTCTGCGTTTGGGTCCACCTCCTCTCTCCGGCAGATCGTGACACTTGTAAAATTCCTCCTAGACCTTAATGCAGACCTCTTTAAAATTTGCATACAATACTGCGAAGGCCCATGTGTTAAGTCACCAGTCCTGGCTCTAGGATGAGGATGCATTGCCTCATTAACTACACTGGTAGTTATACAGTTAGAATTACAGTGAAAGATGTTAACTCTCCTTGTGATATCTGTATTTGCATTTCACTTAAAAAGTCATCTATGGAGCAAAAAAAGTTAGAAAATCACAGCTGCATATTATTACTTTTTGCATGCTGCTTGATTAGCTACACACGCTCACACACGATACTGAATATGCATGGCCACCTCTGCCACTGGCAAAAATCAGCCTTATTTATGCATTCAAACAAATTAATTTCCTCCGAAGTTCTTCAGTGCTTCTCGCATCTGACACACACAACGTAGGACAACGAACTAACTTTAAAAACGTCCACAAACACCCAAATGGACATAGAAGTCCCCCACACAGCAAGCATAATCATATCATGCATCATCTTTTCTTGTATTAATGTCACAGCCCATTAAAACCATTTTAAGCTTATTTGGCTCATGTTCATGCCTACACAAAGTTTCACATGTTACGCAGCAAAGCGAAAAGGGAACCGATAGTGAGGAAGGAAACAGAAAGTGAGAACTTGGACTGCAGGCCCATATCTTTCTAGTCTACGCAGTCTTATGTGGCATAACAACATGTAACAGCAAGAGTTGGACCACAATAAAAACTACAACAAACAAAATTAAATATAAAGGAAAAGGAAGAGAGTGGAGATGTTTTGCCACTTCAGGCAGGATAGTATTAACCGACACTGACTCGATACCCTGTGGTGAGATTTGTACGGTGCTCTTTTTTTGGCAGTACAAAAAATGCCAAGATTGCTCTACCCATGAACTTCATTTCACCTTCTCCAGTTTCCTAAATTATTCAGAGGCCAAAAAAAAAAAACCCACTTACCATAAAGCCACATGACAAAAACAGGAACTGTTTTTAAATTCATATCACTACTTTTTTGACAGATAAAGCAAGCAGAATAAATGTAAGAGTAAAGGAGAAAGAGAGAAGTTGTACCAAGAGCCATGGGATTGCACGTGAGCTTGCTTTGTCTCTGATTAACCTTTTGACCTCAGCCATAGGCGCAATTGCTATAAATCACGACATCTCACACTGATATATGTACAAGAACATCTCTCCAATTTGTGTCAGCTTATGGGTCTCATGAGTGTGCCAGTGTGAGCGCAGGTATTAGTTACATTGTGGGGACCTGAATGTGTTTGTCTCATTCTGGGGACTCATCTTTAACGGGGACAAAAGCCAAGCACCCATAGTACAAACCATTAAATTCTAAGGTGAAGACATGTTTCAAGGTTCAGGACGAATAGATTTCAGTTAAGGTTAAGTTAAGTAGACATGGTTCAGGTTCAAGCAGCTCAACAGACAATGAATATAAGTCAATGTAATGTCCTCTGAAGTCATGAAAACAAGATTGTGTGTTTAAAAGTGTGCGTTTGTCCTCAGGGTGATGGATAAGCCTAAGGCCGCTCGATGTTGAGCACACTCCTGTAAGGAGAAACATTGAGTGACCAGACGAGTACTGACCACACACACATGCACACCCTTAGCGACTTACTAACAAACTCTCCTGAACGCCTGCAGCTGTTGGCCTGTGAAGTATTTGGGCAGATAAACTTCAAAGATAAACGCGTCTCCATTTGCATTTGATTTTAAAAATACATATTCAGTGTTTGTCGTTTTGCTGAGATCCCGCTTCAAGAAATAATTGGCTAACCGTTTACACCTTTTTCACATTACAGGTCTGTAGTGACCTGCCTTCAGATATTCACTGTTACAAGTTTTCGTGTCATTCTCCTCAACTGAAGGCGGGTGAGGAATAGGTAAGATCCGGTGGGATGCATTTGTGAGCATTGCAAATACTTTTGATGCAGCATTTCTCTCTGTGGATGCACCGTCCTCAATCACAGCTACAGTTCCTCCGATCCGAGCTTGAATCATACATTTATTTTATAAATGCATTGAGTTGAATATAACACTGCAAAACCCAGAATATGGATTTAATGGCTAGCTTCCAGTCATTATCCTCTTTGGAAATACAGATACACGGACACACTGATCTTTAATCCAAAGCTCGCTGAAGCATGTGCAACACTTTACGGTGACTTATAAAGTTATTTAGAGGCTTCCTGTGTCCCTTCTTTCCATTCAGCGTGCATTACTATCACTTTAAAATCTGCACCATGCTCTGGAGAATGTGGAGCACTTTACAACATTCTCTAACATGCTTGGACAGCTGTATCCATGGCCCAGTAGGGCACATTCACTATTGCCCTTAAATCTGCCTAATTATGCATCCCATGAGCTCTTCAGCCACTCGATAGCTGTAATCTCGGAGCCAGACACACTCTGCTTCTCTTTCTCCACGACTTTCTACATCTCTTTTCATCTCCTCTCCTCATTTCTTGGGTTATCATCTTTATTACCCTGCACGCTTTTCTGCTTTCTCCTCTTCCGTTCCACCCCCCTGCTCCCCACTTGCGTCATCCTCATCTTACGTTTAATCTTGTCCTTACCGAGAAACCAAGCTGTTCTAGCAACATGTCCCTCAGGCCAATGTGACCACTACCTCCTGGGTTCGCCTCTCGGTCTTATTGCATACTTCCCCGTCTTGCCACGTCACCCCTCCACCCTGCCGCCAAACCCCCTCTACCTCTTTCCCTGCAAGCCTTGAACTTGACTCAGCCAATAATCAGTCATGCATGCATTTTATTTTTCACACAAACACAATATTTACACAGCACCCATTTACACCCAGTAAACTCTGGCGCACAGCACAGCACGGCACCAGTTAATTTGCAGAGTTCAATCCATGCACATACAACCATAAACACAAATACTCTAAAGAAATAGACCAAGTTATGGTGGATTCTTCTTGCTCTCTGTCATTCTTTGTGAAGAAGTGAGGACACTTTTGTTTGAGACAAAATGAAAGAATAGATTCAAGAGGTGAAAAAGATTGTGAAAAGTGAGATTCAATAATATTAGCATTGGTTTGTATATAACTCCATTTTTGGAGAATGCACAAACGTGAAGTTCAGACTGAAAGGAGATACAGTCAGCAATGCCAGAAAGATCTGCAACAAAGTCTTAAGGCTTATCAGATTTAAGAAAATATCTGAAAATTGCTCTGTTTTTATATTCAGTCCTAATGAAGATAAAGGCAGATTTATCCTAACTAACTAACCAACTCCAGATCTTTTGAACAAAAACCTACCAGGAGGTCTCATTCTGCACGATAAGGCTTCTTCTGAAGTTATATATGATTAGTATCCACATCCATTTTTTCTTTTAAACGTATAATTAAAATCTTATAGTCTTACGCCCCCCTTAACACTCAAGTAGTTAAGGTGCAGATAGATGTCGCTAACTGTGACCCCAACCTTTAAACAGCACTGTGGTTTAGCTTTACGTTGACATCATTCATGGTAGGGCGACTTTGTTGATAGCGATAGAAACTGAGTTCAGTATATAAATTGCATGCTTAACAATAATTATACCTGCAAGCCTCAGGTCTGGCAAGAAAGAGAATGAAGCTGTTTATATGAACAGCGAGTAAAAGTTAATAACAAGGAGGATACGGACGAGACAAAGTCTGGAGGGGTGGCATAATAAAGGTAGCAAGAGATGAGAAGATAAAAATGCCCATCCTGACAAGTAATATTTCTATCTACATACCACACATCGGCTTTCTTTCTAACCTTCAAAACAGCACACACCACAGCCGTGCCATAAAACCAAGACATGACCTGGGATTTAAAGGGAGATAGCAAATAGAGAATGCAATGAAATGCATATTTGCAGTCCTCAGAGAGTACATAAATCTGGGTCTAGCCACTTCTGTGTTGTATTTGTATAAAGCTTTTATCTGAAAGAGCAGCAACATATTAAAGTACTGCCACACAACCCTCACATTTCAGCAAAGCACCTTTTCTCACGGCTGCTTTTGATGACATACCACTTTGGCTCATTATTTAAACAAAATATTATGTGGTGTGTTTAGCTGGGGTTGTGTTAGCTATGTCAAAATAAGGAATTTTAGAACTGAAGAGAAGGGGAGCTTGACACCAGTACAGCCGGTTGAATCAAATGTCGTTTGTTCCTAACACAACAGTGTCTGTGTCCGTCCGTGTGCATATGCATCTATTTGTTGTGATGTGCTCTGTCAAAAAAGGCAGATCAACAAAAGACAGCTGATGCGAATCGACAATCATAGTCAATTGTCTCGCTGCTTCCATTAAAGCGGGCTGAAGCTTGTGACGTGCTTTAGAGAGGGTGTGAACACGAAAGCTGTCTGCCTTCATCTAATCTTCCAGTCTCTCTACTTAAAGCTGGTTAATTTGTCCATCCCTGTGGTTTGATTTTGTCCTCTGATAGTTAAGCGGCAAAAAGAACGAACAACAGGTGTATCTGCTTAGATCTGTCTGATTGTAGTATAGAACAGGAACTGTGTTGTTTGCTTGTTTCAAATTGTAGATTGTAGAATTGTATCGCTAAAAGAGTTGACCCGGTTGCAAATTATTGCATGAAGACGATGGTCATGGCAGTGTAACTCTGGCTTGGGTGTAAGGCAGGTCATCTGCTAACCACAAGGTTGGTAGTTCAATCCATGGATGGATATAGCTTCCGGGTCTGAAAAGTGAGATTTATATAAAATTTCCTAATGGCCAGAAGGGGGCGACTTCATTGGCTGCAAAAAGAAGTCGTGTAGAAGTCAAGGAGAAAATGGCTTTGGTTCCTTTCATCCATCAGTAAACACTTTCTTGACTGGTTTATGATCTCTGTTACTAGTTTGAAGTCTTACTCAGTGCAACATGATGTTCATTTTATACATTTTGTGCCCACTTGGAGTAAAATAAATGATAAAGAGGTCACTACCATTTGTTTTCTCAGTCAGATCCACCCGTTGCTCATTATGTCTGGTTTCAAGATCTCAGATGTGACAGAAAAATGTTCAGCTTCTAAAAGAGGACTGCACAAAGCAGTGGGCGATGTTACAGTGTTTACAGTCACCTTTAAAATTTTGTGGTTACACCTGATTGTATCAACTCTTTGTATGTACGAAGGCAGGCTGTACACCTCACCCCTGGCGTCGTTGCCCACCTCTCAATTTTAAATACACGTAGACATTGAGGGCTATCAGGAGGGGCTATGCGCTTACCTGCTGCTCTCTGGCAGCTAGCTCCATGCCCTCCTGGGTTTTAAATGCACCTTAGAACACACATGCATCAACACTACATATGAGCGGGCGGAGGGAGGTTTGGAGTCTTCTCACACCCCCAGTGTGCAAACACTGAATGGCATTTAATGAAAAATGTAGGCCATGTAGTCCTTTCATCCTTGTAATTGCAGTGGCGTCCAATTGTTGCAACAAGCATCAAACAATGATCAAATTTACTGGTATTTTCACACATTCCTAAGTTCACACGAACACCTGTCGGCTTGAGTGAAAGCAGAAAAAGACATTTGGCAGGAGTGTGTCTGTGCTTGTGTGTGAATCAGCGCAGCCGAGTATTTGTCTCTGTGCCAGTGCATGTGTTGATATTCTAATTTACACACACATGCGTTGCTTTTATGTCAGAAGAGGTCGTTTTGTGTGTGTGATAAGTCAGAATGATTCAGTTCTTACACGGAGAAGTCTTGAGGGAATAAGGAACAAATGCAGCACAAACACAAGCACCAGGGTTAAGAAGTTATTCGGAGCCTTGGACTTGGCCTCGAGCCTCGAGGAAAATCCGACTAACACAATAAAAATGCGATTTTTCCTCTGCTTATACTCCAGTAATTTGTATTAGTTCTTACGAACAAAGCCCCTTGTAATAAACATTAAGTGGACAACTTTTGGGAAAACAAACAATAAATGTGTTTTTTCCTGGTGTAATAAAGATGACTGAGGGTTACATGTTCTTAGGGTCCTACTTTAGTCGGTACAATCTCCTATTATTCTGCTCATCTTTCCTTTTCTCATCTGTGTGCCGACATCTCTGTTTGCACATTATCACTTAAAGGTTGCTCCTTAAATTAGAAAGCATCTCGACTCAGCCCTGGAAAAGGCTAATAGCGTTTTTTAAAGTACAAAAGTACCTCAATACAAATTTTTTTTTTTTTTTTTTTGCACTAACTTGTCTTGTAGCACCTTGGTTCCTGGAGGAACGTTGTTTCGCCTCACTGTGTATTTTTAAACTGTATATGGTTGAAGTGACAATAAAGTTGAACTTGAACTTGAACTAGAAGAACCTTGACACAAATCTAGAAGAACCTTGACACAAATCGAGCTGGTAAGCTTCAGCTACGGCTACATAAAGCCACAGCCGTTTATTTCTACATTTAGCCCCTGCGTTTGTGTTTGTCAAAGCCCATTCAGAGGCTCTCACCAGACATATAGAGCTGAAATCTATAGAAGACTAAGGGGACTTTTTTACCCATAATTCCCTCCATTACCAGTGTTTGCACCAGCATGAACTGTGTAGATATTTTAAGCTGTAACAGCTTTAGATTTGTTTACCGATCAGGATGATATAAAAGGAGCAGGGATGTTGAACTAAAAGGAGGTGTGAAAGAGCGGTTGAGCGGGGGATATTGAGAGGTGCTTGAGACGTGAAGTGGTGACAGTCCATGTGGGCAGAGAGAGAGAGAGACAGAGGACAACAGGACATTGACTTGGAGACATGAGGGTGCAGGAGGCGTGGGTGACTGACAACGAAGCTGAGAGGGAGATGGAAAAGGAGATCAAGCAAGTAAGAGAAAAACAGGAAATAAAGGATCAGAAATGAACTTTAGGGACCTTTTCAGCAGCAACGCGATGATTATGATTTAAAATGATCCAACTACTACTGTGAAAAATCTAGAAACAAAAATATACCACTCACTATTACGGAATAGAAATTTATCTTCATATTTTCATATGTTGTCAGAAATCGGTAGACCAGCTGCTGATGTGAGCTACTCCTGTTTGTGCTGTTGTTAGCCTGCTAGCTTATCTCCTGCCTGGAGGAGTTGGAAGTCCTAACATGCAATGAATGTGCATGCTTTTAACGTTGTAAACTTGGACCATTTAACATGGGAGGCTATGAGGATTGTCTCCGTTTATCACTGCCGCGTGGCTGTATGCCCACAGGTGAAAAGTCACATGCTGAAGGCTGGATTACTAACGAGCAAGGCAGGAAGTGCCCGAGAACTGAGAGCCTCCAGGGCTCTGGGCGCACGGCGTATTGCAACACAAAAGGACATTATGAAGCAGAAATGATAAAGGGAGTTAAAGGATTTTGCACATGAATGTATACAGATCTGAACAGAGACTTTTATCTAAGCCTGTGAACAAATTTTAAAAAAGAAAAAGCTTTTTGTTGCTCCAGAGGGAGTGGTGTGAAGTCTGACAAACAGCCGCAAGGAGTCGGTGCTGAAGACTACAAGTAGAAACTGAAAAAAAGTTTGAGTGCACAAAAAAGTGAGCTTCCCCAATATCTCATCTCTGCTTGAGGCTATCAGCTCAAGGCTACGATAGGTTTTACATGCATAACACACCCGAATGAAACTGTCAGTGGTCAAAGTGTATTATGGGTAATGCATGAACTTTGTTTCAATGCAGAAGAACGCATAGGTGTGCAAGTTTGAAGTATATTCACGTCTAATGCAATGACTGCGTGCCTAACCAAGATAAAGACCCTCAGATTATCTTATGCCTCCCTGGAGACGTGTGCACAGAGTTGCCAAAACACATTTTAGTACCAGGAGGACGTACATGATTTCTAAACATAATCCTGAGATGTGACCACTGAAAACAAAACCAAGCATGCTGCAATGCAGGAGTGAAGTCATTTTTGGTTAAAAGGGACAAAAAATAAATACTGAAAAAGAAAAGGGAGCGTTAGAAGAAGACAGCGGAGGAGAGAAGTGACTTAAAGTGACAGGTTGTTGTCAGAGCGGAAGATAGATTAAGACAGGGTCAGCAACTTGACGCTAATGTCACGACTCATGACTAACCACGGCTGTGTGTGCATAGGTGTGTGTGTAAAAACAGGGTCAGCAGTTTTTATTTGTCCAGAGTGGACTAACCCAGAGAGTGGAGCGTGTTTGTGTTTGCTTGAGAGGATGTCAGTACGAGGCCAGGAACTTCTGCACCATGAGGGTGCTTGACACAGTTTGTGCATTTGGGTGTTTTTTGTGTATTGGTGCATGTGTGCGTGTCTGTCTCCATGACCGTTTGCACTTGTTTGACCTAACGCTGCCTGGTCAAACCATTTCGCTTCCCTTTGTTTTGGTGCATTTTCCCTCACAAACCGTTCACGCTGAACAGTCACTTGTACTCCTCGTCACAAAAACAGATTGCTGTTGTATCTCTGCTGTCGACTGCTTGTTTCCAGCTTAGCTTATGTTTGCTGCCAGAGAAATGTGCAGCAAAGAGCGGCATTTAAAGCTGCTCTTTGTTTTAAATATTGCAGTAACTTGCGTGTAAAGATTCAAGATTCACACATGAAAGACTACAATCAAGGCCAATGGTGGAAACAGAAAAAATCGATGGAGAATGCCCAAATTTAAAGGAATCAGTGCTGAATGTTTCTACATTCAAATTCAGAGTTTTATTTGTTCGGTCTTCTATAGCAGGGTGTGAAATTGCAATCTTTAAACCCGCAGGGATGGATTGATCCATTTTGGCGAGAGATATTTAATGCACTTCAGTTTTATTTATATAGCCCTAAATCACAACAAGGCACTTTATATTGTAAGGTAAAGACCCTATAATAATTCAGAGAAACCCCAATAATCAGACCACCCCTATATATGAGCAAGCACTTGGTGATAGTAGGACAGAAAAACTCCCCTTTAACAGGAAGAAACCTCCAACAGAACCAGTGTCAGGGCGGGGCACAACTGGCTGTGGGTGAGAGAGAAGAATGATTAAATGCAGAGCAGTGTAGAGACAGTAAACAGCAATGACACAATGTCACATTGCAAACCTGGCAAGGCAAACATTTCTTCTTTGGGGCTATCTACTTATTAAATTAAGTGTTTTAGATTTTAGCTCTGTTTTGGTCTCCACCAATTCCTGAAAAAAGTAACCTGCGCCGTAGCTAAGAGCTCATATAAGATTTGACTGTTTAATGCAGAAAAGAGTCTGTAGAACAGTTTTATTAAAGGACCCTGGATGTTAGTTATTCTGGGGCCATCCACTCTGTCCACTGTAACTGGTGTCTTTAAAAGAGTAAATGAACCAGCCAATTTGTTGATGGTAGGGATACACGGAGCATGCTGATCATTGTACTGGACAGACAGCAAACAAGCCAAGCACGATGTGAAAGAGACACAAAAGTTACTGATTTCTTTTCCTGCAATGAAAACGTCCCCTGTGGATTTCTCCAGAGCTGATTCTGACTAGAATTGATTGTGTTCTCATAAAAGCACAACCATCGTCTGTGATTGCAGTTTGCCAAGGGTGCTTTTGTTAATTATTTATTATCAAAATAGAGTTTTTGTATTCATATTTTAGCAATGGAACATGTAACTGTGTAACAATCTCCAAGTTCTTACTGTCTGCTTTGCTTCGAAGCTGCTATTGACTGTTCTGTAGTGATTGATTTTTTTCATCTGGGTTCCCGAGCAGCTCCATCTGCTTCAGCTTTATTGTTTTAACTTGATTACAGATGCTGGCTACAAGTGCATCATCATTTACAGCACTTCTACAGACTCTTTCTTAAACTTCTTTTTAAGTAATGACTTTCCATTATTGCTTTTATTGCTTTTTCATTTCATTGTATCTGTTCAAATGCATTGTAAAGCACTTTGCAACTATGTTCTATTGACTTCTAGGAAGAAAAGAAGTCGTCACACATATAAGGTTTCGCTGACAGCTCACCTGAGCTGTTTTCCTCACATGAAACACAGCGCAGGATTTCAGAACGTTTTAATTGAAGACACCTAACAGTTGTTTTCATACTGAATACAATTAAGTGAACTGAAACAGTTGGTGTGAAAATTCATAAATAGGTGTTAATGAACAGTGAAGTACTTAATCCACCCTTCCTCTGTCTGTCTCCAGGTTTTAGGTATCGACCTACACTGAGCTGACCCAGAGCACAACTCGGTAGAGTCCAGTGAAGGTCCACATCAGCAGAAATGGCTCCGGCAGCCATGTCTAAGCCTCCGTCCTCTCTCAACTCACTCCGCCCTTTCCACTTTTCTCCCTCTTCTTTCCTTCTCTGCCTCCTTCTCTCCTTCTTTTTGTTGCTGTCATGCCCTGGATCGGTCAGTGCAGGTGCCGGAAAGAAAAACTGTTCCTCTGGTGGAGACCCCTGTCAGGAAGGTGGGTCTGTGAGAAAACTGCAGTTTAATGTGAAAGAAGCACTGTAAAGAAGTAAAGAAGCACTGACATGATTAGACTTCTGCATGTAAACCTCTCAGTGAGTGCAGTGAACTGAGAGGGTTCAATAAAATGGGTTACGCCTCTAGTTTGGCTGCCTGTGTACCAGCCAAGTTTTTGCAATCAGGAGAACCGATAAACATGACGATCAGCCTGACACTCAACACATTTCAACACATTTTCTCCTTCGCTGATTATGGAGTATTAACATGCTAGGGAACACCGCCTCAGCGTATGGAGCTCAACATTTTTGAAGCAGTGTCGGATCATCCTGACAGTGAACAGAACAAAAAGCAGCCAGCAGCCAAAGAAGAGCATTGGATGTCCTTCTAGAAGCCTGGAGAACTAAAGCAGAACTATAACCGTCGAGCTTGTTAGAATCGCATGAACTGTGCTGTTGTTTTATATACTTTTGCACATTTTCCATTTTCTTAGCAAAATATTAAAAAATGAGGCATGACGCAAATGTTTTGCACAGTATTGTGTATTTCTCTTATGACACCAATTAATTATTCTAAACCAAGTAGTATAACTTCTTATAACAGCATCGTCCATTCCATATGTCCTGTCCAGATGTGCAAGTAACATTGAAGGGACATATTTGCTAGGTGTCAATGGTCTATGAAAGTGAAATAAAGTCAGGAGAATATTCACGACAGTGTCACATCAGGCATCAGAAAGGTCTGCCAGATGAGCAAAAATGTGCGTTAGAAGTGAAATATGTCAATTTAATGCCACAAATCTAGAACGTTGATCACTTTGGGGTAAGTTTTCATGCTTTCATTAACTTTAACAGTTCCACTAAGTTTTAGTAGGACAAATGGGACCATATAGAAAATTTCCCACTTACAATAATCTTTAATGAGGTTATGCTGCCTCTGTGGTGTCCACAACATGCTCACAGTGGCAGGCTTTATAGGATTAGAGAGGCGGAGAATGATTACACAACTCTGTTGCAACCAAATATTCCCTGTGATATTGCTGAAAAATGATTTGACCTTTTTCCACCTTTATCTTTTCTTTTGATTGCAGGAGTGGTGCTGCCTGTCTGGAACCCTCAGAACCCCTCTGTAGGAGATAAAGTGGCACGAGCCATTGTTTACTTTGTAGCACTCATCTACATGTTCCTGGGCATGAGCATTATAGCGGACCGGTTCATGTCTTCTATAGAGGTAAGTCAATGAATATTCTTTGAATTGTTATTAGATTGCACTATAAGTTACTGATATTAGACCACTAATAGGTAACCTGTATAAAACTAATAAATCCAATATTATTTCTTTCTTTACGCCCTCTCCACTCCAGGTGATAACCTCCCAGGAGAAGGAGATCACCATAAAGAAGTCGAATGGTGAGACCACCACAGCCACCGTGAGAATCTGGAATGAGACTGTTTCTAATCTCACTCTAATGGCCTTGGGTTCCAGTGCCCCCGAGATACTGCTGTCTGTTATTGAGGTCAGTGCAACATGAGCCTGCAGGCTACACGTCAGATTAACTGATAGAGAATGTAATGGAAAGACAGTAATCTTATTTTCACCTCCAACTGCAGGTGTGCGGTCACGGTTTTGAGGCTGGTGATCTAGGTCCCAGCACCATTGTGGGCAGCGCCGCCTTCAATATGTTCGTCATCATCGCTCTGTGTGTGTATGTGGTCCCCGACGGAGAAACGCGCAAAATCAAACACCTTCGGGTGTTTTTTGTCACGGCGGCTTGGAGTATCTTCGCCTACATCTGGCTCTACCTGATTCTGAGTGTCTTTTCCCCTGGAGAGGTGGAGGTGAGGACAGTTTTATGTAAAAACTGCTGAAGTTTAAAGAAAGAAATCACTGGGATGAAATAAGAGGAGGAGAATAAAACAGAAACGCTTTTAATCACATCTCTTCTCTCATTCAGGTGTGGGAGGCAGTGCTTACTTTCCTTTACTTCCCACTCTGCGTGGTCCAGGCCTGGGTGGCCGACCGCCGCCTTCTCTTCTACAAGTATGTCCGCAAGCGTTACCGTGCCGACAAGAATCGGGGAATCATTATTGAGACAGAGGGTGGGGCTGATGGAGGGCTAGGCATGGATGGAGGAGGAGGGGGTGGAGTGCTGGGTCCAGGGGGCTTCACCAAGATGGACATGCTGGAGCTGGACGGACAGATAGCGCTGAACTGTCACAGCGGGATGGATGGAGGCATGATGGAGGATGGAGGAGCAAAGGACGATGAGGACGAGGCTAGGAGGGACATGGCAAGGACGCTAAAGGAGCTGAAGCAGAGGCACCCGGATAAAGACATGGAACAGCTGATTGAGATGGCTAATTATCAGGTTAGCAGCACCCAATCCCATTGATGTCTAAGCTCTGGAAGTCATGACTATATCAGATTTCCACCACACGATTATCACGATTCAAATAACTTTCTAAAACCATATACAAAGAACAGGTTCATTGGCATTTGATAATAAGCAGGATTTTATAAAACAGTAGTAGCTATACACTTTTGCCTTCTTATACATGGTATACAGCCTAATAACCAGTACAACATCATCTGCACTCACTGGCCATCCCATTTGGTACACCTGTTCAACTACTCAACGCAAATATCCAATCAGCCAATCAAATTGTATTGTTTTAACACCACAGCCTACCTGAGGATTGTTGCTGACTATGTCCTTTCCATTATGATCGCTGGCTGCTTCCAGTAGGATAACACACCACGTCACAAAGCTCAAATGGTCTCAAAACGCTTTCTTGTACATGACAATGAGTTCACTGTAATCAAATTGTCTTCACAGTCTCCAGATATCTCAATCCAATAGAGCATCTTTGGGATGGATGCAAATGTGTGATGCTATTATTATGTTATATGGGCCAAAATCTCTGAGGAATGTTTTGAACAAGTTGTTGTTGTCCAACCTAAGACTAGCAAAGTGTATTCAATGACATGGCCATTGACTGTATATTAGAGTGTCAAAAAATAGTTGTTAATGCTGGAATATTCTCAGTATTAATATCTTATTATTATTATTATTATCTGTAAGTACTGATTCATTTTAGATGCCATGATTGTCATCAATGCTAATATATCATGACCCCTATTAATACTTTTTTAAATAAACTTTGACAACTTGTTAAATCAAGTTAAGAAGTTTTGCGGTGTTACAAACAGAGGCGTGATTAGCTTAACTCAGGCTAGCATAAGCTGTAAAGCAACCCCCCCTAGTTTCTATTGAAAATAATTTCCACTAGAAATGTTGTAGTTTTACAGAAGATTACAAAGAGACTGATTTCATTTAGACAATGAAAGATGAGATACGTATGTGCTGATATGGGGAAGTTTTGGAGGTGCTAGTAAACATAAAGATAAAAGCTAGCAACCAAAAGCTAATAGCAATAGCAAAATTTCAATAGTTCTCTCACTTCCATTCATTAATTCTTAGACTTTTGACATATCATTATTTCAATCAATTTCCAGATTTTCTATCTAAACCAGTAGCACACGATGAGATATGTATGTGCTGGTATGGGGACGTTTTGGAGGTGCTAGTAAACATAAAGATAAAAGCTAGCAACCAAAAGCTAATAGCAAATAGCAATAGCAAAATTTCAACGATTCTCTCACTTCACTTCTTTGATTCTCAGACTTTTGACATATTATTATTTCACTCAATTTCCATCTATCTAAACCAGTAGCACACGAGCAAACTTGAGTCACATTCCATATGTTACTCTTCTGAGGGTGATAATGACTCAGAAATGGTGCTATGACACATTCAGTGTGACTTTGAAAGTAGAGGAAGGTGCAGTTCCCCGAGGAAACAGTACAAAGTTACAAAGAGGAAAATCTATAACGCTTACGGCAGTCTCATACAATCAAACCAATAGCATGTTCACATAAACTAAAAACATTAGCGACTGGTTAATTGAGTTGGCTGAGCATCAGCACATTATCTCAGTCTCTCTCAGCTTAACACACAGTAAAACTGTTTTATAAAGTGTTGATTAAACCAGTGTACTGAGTGGAAGCTGTCTGTTGGCTTGACTGACACCAGTAAAACCTTCACCCCTCTGCCATCCAGGTGATTTTTTGCCCGGTAAGTTACATGAAAGCTAAATATATTAACGTGAGTGCCCGTTCTGGACCCTGGAAGCCTTAAAAATATTGACTTGCGGTAACATTGCTGCCTTTTTTTTCTCAGCGATTGAGTTAATCTTTAAAGAGATGTAGCTAAATGCTTTGCTGAAGAACTTAAGCGGGCCTCAAGTTAATATTTTTTGGGGAGAATTTAGATTTGTGATGTGTTGGTTGTGATACCTTAAGCAAAAATTGTTCAAAAATTTAACTCATAGTTAAATTTGGCATTTTGTAACCACATTTTAGCACACCCATACTCCTCTCTGTTATAGCAGTTGCTCACACTTTATTAAAATTTAACTTTTATGGGGAGTAATCATTAAACTGGCTCATTAGAGATTCCTCTTTTTTATGCAGCACACACATTTCAGCTGTAAAAGCTGTCCAAGTCTCTGCTGCTCTCCCTTTCTCTGCTTTCCCACCAATTCCTTCCCTTGCCTCCTCTCCAACTCATTTCTATGTCTTTGGTTTCGGTTTTGAAGGAGGGGAGGGAAGGAGCTTGGCGGGCCAAATGTGCACTGGTCAGCTCCCAGAGGTTTGTTTGCTTTCAGGCCTCCCTATCCCTGCAGCTACTCTGTCCAGTCCGTGCTGTAAATAAGAATGACAGCTGCCCTGTAGATTAAACTTGACTTGCTAAATTTCAGTTCTTGCGGTCATAATGAATCACTGAATGTAAAATTAAATTGCCGTCATGGGATATGGAGCTGGGTGATCTTGTGCAGCAAAAACCCAAATCAGTTTCTTAACTAAACACTTACTTATTCCTTCTATCTAAAGAGATGCAGATATAAACATTCTGTCAGCTCACTTCCATTAAATTTGAATAAATTGCAGCGTTCTCGGCTCTGAGGCCACATTTAGTCTAATGATCTTTCAGCTACAGTGGCCACTTTGTTCATTTTCAATTTAGTGGATCGTTGGGATAATACATCACTATTGAGCCATACGTTTTTATTAAAATCGCTCCTTATAGATTGATAAACCTCATTAGAATGAAAGTTGGCAGTGAAGAGAGCCAGCAACCAAAGCCTGAAGTTATTACGTTAAATGACTCTTTGTCAGTATTATTGCACTGATTTAGTTTGTCTGTCTTCAGACAATCTTTCTGGAAAGGTCAGGGAATCTGCTGTTGACCTTTGACACTGAGTTGAAGTTCAGTTATGGCGGTGTAGGATCTCCCAGGAGAAAATTCTCAGATTGTAGCTCTCTCTTTAAAAGTGATTGCTTTCATAAAAGCACGGCTGTTTGGGCCACAGCAAATTAAATTAACATGAAATGGTTTATTGATTCATTGCGTTTGTTAATTAGGTCCTAATGCAGCAGCAAAAGAGCCGAGCATTTTACCGCATCCAGGCAACCAGGATGATGATCGGAGCAGGTAACATCCTCAAGAAGCACGCTGCTGACCAGGCCCGCAAGGTGAGGCACGCACTCTATTTGCCTTTCTCCATTATATTATATTTGAAGCTACTGGAACCTTGAGCGTGTTTTTTCTCAGGTGGTAAGCAGCCATGAGACCCAGGCCCAGGAGGATGACCCTCACACCATCAGGATTGAGTTTGAACCCTCTTTGTATCAGTGCTTTGAAAACTGTGGGTCCCTGAAACTGACTGTTGGCAGACATGGAGGTGACCCCGGAGTTACTGTCAAGGTGAGTGCACGGGAGGGATGGACAGTAGATCATGAATAAAACTCTGTGTGTGTGTGTGTGAGCCTGTCTTTAAGGGAAACAAGTCTTGCAGAGTCTCATGCAAATAAAAGCAGACAGCAGAGACAGCAGAGAAAACAACAATATTCTGTGGGCTGACTTCCCTGACACCTTTTTCTATCTTAAGCAGATCTTGTGTCATGTGCTCACCTCCAGAGGCTTTGAGCACCTTTGTTTTTCTTTCCTGGTTGGATAAAGGCAGAGAAGTGGGTGGCAGAGGAGAGTAGCTGAGAGGCACCAGAGAAAACACCTTCATCTCCAGATTTCTAGTTTCTGGCTCAGGTTGTAACTCAAAGAAAGCGCACATCCTTTTGCAAAGGCTCATTGATCTCAGACTTAATGCTGGCTTAATGCTGGCTATGAATGAGAGCTCTCCCTGAATGAGAGAGTCTCCCGCTGAGTCTCTGTCAGTGGGATGATATCTGATCTGCTCAGCATTACTACGTTGGCTTCGCAAGGCTGGCTCTCCTTTATTCTTCTTCTTGTTTACAAATTAAACTGTGATGAGAGATCATAGTTTTCTGCTGGTGGCACGGCCTTAGTCAGCCGTCTGCTGAAGGATGCTTTGCAAACATGTTGTCAGAGCAGTCGAGAGACAAAAGAAATATTATTCGTGTCATTTAGGTATTCTCAGAGAGCTCCCTCGTATCGATGGCTGGGTCAATGAAAGTTAAAAGCGACTTACTTTGCACTCATACATTGCTATCTAAAGGCTTTAAAGCACAGGAAAAGGTGCAAAAACATCTACACAGTGCTTTTTCCTTTAAAAGATTTAGCAATGTTAGCACAAGGCAGGCCGTTCCCATCTTTGAAAAAGTTGCCAAATCTTCTATGCTAATGCCAAACAGTTTATTCTGCTTTTGACTCTTGTTTTGACCCTGGTACCCCGGTGCTGATAATCAGGTGCCTGACTAGCAGCACATGTGAGCATGGACCTTGTTAAAGCGGTCACTTGGTGTCTGATCCAAGCATGCCATGTTTGGCTGATGTGGATAGACCCCGTGCCCTATCCAGGTAACCTCCAGCTGGTGTTCTGCAAAACTAAGCTGCAACATTATTTGGAGTAATCCCTAGTACCATTTCCAGGCAACCAGGAAATTGAAGGTCTAAATTGAAGGTCAAGTTCCATGAAAGAGGTGATGGCAGAGACAGGCTACCAAGTGGGCATCTGCAGATATGAACTGAAGGCACTCGTCCAGGGTTTGCAGGACCCAGCATGAGGAGGATGTACAAGGTCCGATAAACGACAATCCGATAAACGACAACAATCAAGAGTGAGTAGCAGAATAAGCTGGTTGATGTTGGCAGAGAATATTTGGCACAACCCGCATACTCAACTCTGCTGCTCAACCTACAAATGCATTTTCCTTACAAATGTAGCATCGGGGAAAACATTGTTACAACAAATAAATAATCAGCCAAATCATGTTTACTTACTTTATGTGCTAAGTTTATATACAGTTTATGATTGAACATTTGAAGCAAGTTCTAATCAAAATATCAACTTTTAAGCAGATATGGTGGAAAAACTGTGTTAGCAAACTGTGGCTGTTTTCACATCCAGCATGCACAGTGCGATATTAGCATCTCTTAGCAGCTCTGCTTGTAGCTACAATATGTACATGGTGCTAGTGTGATAGCAAGCTTTTATTAGCTGAGGGTGTTGAGGGTGAACTTGAAATAATTATCATTGTTTGAAGTCTTGAGTCACAGTTTGGTTCGATTAAGTTGGCAAAACATCAAAGTTTAGCATTTCACAAAAGACAAACTGTGTTTTCTGCGAGTCAGGTGATGAATCACAGTGGACTTGTTACTATTAGCAACACTGTGAATGTTTGAACAGTCATTTCAGCTGTTAAATTAAGATAAATATAATATAAGTTAAAATGCGTCCCTTGTATACAGATACTAGGGGTCTTATTGAGGGCACGTCTGTAGTGTTAAGTCATTAATTTGAACCCATACAGCTCCAAAACAGTCATTCTCATCCAAGCAGCATGATTGACTGATAAGCTACCCCAATCTATCTTCAATCAATTTGTCACATGCAAAGTTTACACCTGCAGTGAAAAAACTGTCAAATGTACAATACAATGGGCAAGAGGGGAAAAAAGACACCTCTACTCATTCTGGGCTCCTTGTGGGAGGTCAGCAAGCTCCTCTGCACAGAGAGCACATACATATCCACATCACAACACCCTAAACCACATGACAAGCAACTGGGTTGGGTAAGGGTGTGAGAGGCTACCTATGGTAGCCGCATTAAATTATGGTGGTTTTCCTTTAGTGCGAACAACTACATGTATATTTTACAGTTGATCTAACAGTCCTTCACTGGTCTCTCAAGCTCCCGTTGGAGAGCTGTGAGCTTGTCCGAGATGTCATCAATTTTGCGCTCAAAGAGTATAGAGCATCTTACATTAGAGGAAACTCAGCTCTTATATAATCACGGGCTGTGACGATATAACTTCTCACACATCAGTCTAAAATGGGAAAAATCAGCTATCCACATATCTTAAAATCTCTTGAGTATTACCCAGCTTCAATTTAATCCCGAAAATATCATCCAACCATTGGATGCATTTAAAAATATATCACTTATACACATTTCATGAGGCACTAAAAATAGAGCAGAGGCTAGGGATTGACTTCAGTAGCACTAGCAGCACCGAGTGACTGACACAGCTTTGCCTTCAAACAGAAAAAAATGGCTTTGAAGCCATTTGAACTAAATGCATTTTAGATATTTGGGTTCTAATGTTGTCTAAATAAGAAGGAGGGGGTTAATTAACACAAAGCAGTTGAAAGGACAGAGAGAAAGGACAGGATACGCAGAAGGTTCTCTTATGTTATCTTCAAAGTCTTTAATATCGGCCTGTTTCTGACCAGAGGGCTTGGTTTAATGAAGCTGTTTTTCTTCTTCTCTCTTACCCTCTGTCCTCATCTCCCCAAATGCCTCTTCTTTGCTGTCCTCCTCTCTATCGCTCTCTCTCCCTCTGTTTGGCACTCCCCCTCTCCCTTTGTGTTTATCTGCCCTTTTCATATCTGCTCACTTGTGTTTCATCTTGACGACTCTTTTTGCTCTCTCCCCATCACTCCTCTGTGTTCCCATCTCCTGCAGGTGGATTATCGCACAGAGGACGGTACGGCCAACGCAGGTTCAGATTATGAGTTTGCAGAGGGAACGCTGCTGTTCAAGCCGGGAGAAACCCTCAAAGGTAAAAAACAACACTGACTACAATAATTTCTGACATATTTTCAATAAACATGTCATTGAAACTGATGCTCAAATAGCAGAGGTCATCTGCAGCTCCTGAGGCAGATTTCTTTTTTCCTTTTTTTTTTTTTTTGCTAGTGGTTTCACGGGGGAAAAATGTAATTAAATTAAACATTTTAGCAAATTATTATAATTACTTTGCACCTGAGAGCAAGATGCTAAAACAACAATTCTTTTCTCAGAGATCACAGTGGGCGTCATTGACGATGACATCTTCGAGGAAGATGAGTATTTCTACGTTCACCTCAGTAACCCTCGTGTCGTTGGCTATCCGGAGATTGGCACTGCACCTCTGGATGCCAGCGCTACCCCGAAAGCCGTGCTGGGTGACAACCACACTGCCACAGTGACCATCTATGACGATGATCACGCAGGTAAAAGGAAGCTTCACCTTAACTGTGTTCACAGGTGTCACGTGGTGTCGTGATATTCAGACTTTTAACACCTTAAAGTATTCAGTCTAAGATTCCTATGGGGAAAACCTGCCGCTGAATAATATTGTGGAGGGCCACAAGTGTCAAAATGAATTAAATAAATAATTCATTGTGTCATTAATTAATTAAAATAGAAAATAATTGAATGATTACATATATAAACAATAAAATATCAAGGAATTCAATTTAAAACATTTACAAAATTATTTATTTCCAATTTTAATTAATTAATGACACATTTAATTAATTATGTAACGATCTATTTATTCAATTCATTGTGGCACTTGTGGCCTTCCATATTTTTAGGCCACGTCACACACTGGTTTGTGAAATTCTTTTTTAAAGCCTCAATTTTAGCATCCTGTTATTAGTAAACAACAAGTGACCATGTTTGGAGGAGACCCTGAATACTAGCTCAGGTTAGTTAGGTTAGTTGGCCAGACTATGCTAATACTTTGAACCATACAAGTGGGATACCGAAACTTCACTTGATAAAACCTGACAAGTTGACTTTGGGACAGGCTGTGAGTGCAATTAGCACCAACAAGGTGCAAAGTCCCATTCACTGAATCAAGTTATCAGCAGTGGAGCCTAGCACACAATCATGTATCCAATAGAGCAGCGGTCCCCAGCCAGGGCCACGGACCGTTACCAGTGAGTCATTTGGTACCAGGCTGTGAGAGTTGAGGCTCAGGTGTGAAATTTATGGTTTTTACCACAGTTTTTGTCTTGGTTGTATCATTTTATTTTGTTGTATTTATCCACGACACTTTGAAGGTCGGAAAATATTGTCTGACATTAAACGTGGCAAAAAAAACGTTGGGGACCGCTGTGTTAGAGGACCCAACTGTAGAGGAGATTAACCCCTGAAACTGCTGCCTGATATACAGGGTGGGCCATTTATATGGATACACCGTAATAAAATGGGAATGGTTGGTGATATTAAAGTCCTGTTTGTGGCACATTAGTATATGTGAGGGGGCAAACTCCTCAAGATGGCTGGTGACCATGGTGGCCATTTAGAAGTCGGCCATCTTGGATACAACTTTTGTTTTTTCAATAGGAAGAGGGCCATGTGGCACATCAAACTTATTGGTAATGTCACAAGAAAAACAATGGTGTGCTTGGTTTCAACGTAACTTTATTCTGTCATGAGTTATTTACAAGTTTCTGACCACTTACAGGGTTCTAGAGTGCGACCAATTTGGTCGCAAATGCGACCAAATTTTTCAGTGGTGCGACTAAAAAAAAATATTTGGTTGCACCTGTGCGACCAACTGTTCGGGTGGCAAAAAAAAAAAAATCTGCAACCTTCCCTGTGGTCAACAAC
The DNA here is from genome assembly GCF_057382185.1 of Mchenga conophoros. Lineage (NCBI taxonomy): Eukaryota > Metazoa > Chordata > Actinopteri > Cichliformes > Cichlidae > Mchenga > Mchenga conophoros. Next base: position 74,728,923 of record NC_140528.1, on the reverse strand, counting down.
AGACACACATTTTGCCCCTATCGTGGACTAAACCAATCAGAGATAGTCAGGGGCGGGACCTCTCTGATTGGCCGTGGTCCAGTTGAAAGTGCAGGTGGAAGTGGAAGGTGAGTAGCTTGAATAAAGCGATATCAATTCATTAAATCCTGAATCGACTTTTAAATATAATTGTGTTTTGCCAGAAACGCCAGATTCTCAGATTAAAGCTCACAAAACCATTTCAACAACAACCAAACAGCAAACGAGAGCAGGTACACGGATTCCACACAAAGACGTAAACACAGAACGGACTGACGCATCAGAATCAGCTTTGTCTTTCTCGGCCCGTAGACAGACACGCTGTCGGAGCTTAGCGATTCTGATGCGTGCGGTCCGCGCTGTGTTTACGTCTTTTTGCGCTGATTCTGAGCTGCAGGTTTTGTCTCTCTCCAGCCAAAATCCCCCGAGCCAGCAGCAAAAGAAGCAGCAAACTGCGCTTCACATTTGATCGATGTCGTCATGAATTTTGCTGTTTTGCTTCCACGACTATTAAAATCACACTTCATGCACAGCTAGCTCTCTCTCTCTCTTTCTGTACTTCAGGAACAGTTTCCCGTCTCCAATCTCTGTTTTCTGTATTATTCATTCGCTTATTACCCACCAGTCTACCGTTGTTTACAGCGCTGTCGGCTGCTGTCTTTTTCTTTTCTTTTTCTTTTTTTCACTTAAATGACCTCGGACAAGAAAGCCTATTTTTTTCTGTTGTTCAATACTGAAGAAATTTAAACTTTATATGCAGAACATTGTAGAATATTTTTAAGGGTATCTGCTATAAAAAGCCAGACCAGGAAAATCTCCTTCATGTCTTTCTGTTTTATTCTCAGTTACTTTCACTCAAAGGCATCTGCTGTGATGTTCACAATTCTGATGAAGTCAGTACTGATAAATGATCAGAATTATAATATTTCTGACTGTCTGAGGCTAAGTTGAATTGAATCAGGACTTTGAAAACCGGAATCGAATGGATTATAGAAATCAGTGATGATACCCAGCCCTAGTGAGCAGCCTGGGCACGACAGAAGTGGATGTAGCTGTAATAGGAAAAGAACTATTGCTAACTTTTCTGTTAAGTTAAGGCCTGATCCTTCTGAAATTCATAGCCAGTGCTGTGACACGGTGTCATCAATCTTTGAATGCTGAAAAAGCACAGTGTATCCAGAAAAACACATTATATTATATAAATTATTAGAAAATTTGTGTGCGCCTAACTTTTGTGCCAGTACGCCCATGGCAAAAAGTTAGTCTAGAGCCCTGACTTATAAAATGTGTTCAATGTGCTGCCCATTGTGTTGGATTGTCAATGCAACCCTCTTCTCCCACTCTTCACACACTGATAGCAACACTGCAGGAGAAATGCCAGCACAGGCATCCAGTATCCGTAGTTTCAGGTGCTGCACATCTCGTATCTTCACACCATAGACAATTGCCTTCAGATGACCCCAAAGATAAAAGTCTAAGGGGGTCAGATCGGGAGACCTTGGGGGCCATTCAACTGGCCCACGACGACCAATCCACTTTCCAGGAAACTGTTCATCTAGGAATGCTTGGACCTGGCAGCCATAATGTGGTGGTGCACCATCTTGCTGGAAAAACTCAGGGAACGTGCCAGCTTCAGTGCATACAGAGGGAAACACATCATCATGTAGCAATTTCAAATATCCAGTGGCCTTGAGGTTTCCATTGATGAAGAATGGACCCACTATCGTTGTACCCAATATACCACACCAAACCATCACTTTTGTTGTTCCAACAGTCTTGGAGGGATCCATCCAATGTGGGTTAGTGTCAGAACAATAGCGGTGGTTTTGTTTGTTAACTTCACCATTCACATAAAAGTTTGCCTCATCACTGAACAAAATCTTCTGCGTGAACTGAGGGTCCTGTTTCAATTTTTGTTTTGCCCATTCTGCAAATTCTGTGCACCGATCTGGTTCGTCCTCGTTGAGATGCTGCAGTAGCTGGAGTTTGTAAGGGTGCCATTTGTGAGTAGCTAATATCTGCCGAAGGGATGTTCGACTAATGCCGCTCTCCAGTGACATGCGGCGAGTGCTACGCTGTGGGCTCTTGCTGAATGAAGCTAGGACAGCCACTGATGTTTCTTCATTAGTGACAGTTTTCTTGCGTCCACATTTTGGCAAATCCAACACTGAACCAGTTTCACGAAACTTAGCAAGCAGTTTGCTAACTGTAGCATGGGAGATGGGTGGTCTCGTAGGGTGTCTTGCATTGAAATCTGCTGCAATGACCCGGTTACTGCGTTCACCAGATATCGACACAATTTCGATCCGCTCCTCACGTGTTAACCTCTTCGACATGTCAATGGCTGTGAACAAAGAGAAACTTGTAAATAACTCATGAAAGAATAAAGTTACATTGAAACCAAGCACACCATTGTTTTTCTTGTGACATTACCAATAAGTTTGATGTGTCACATGGTCCTCTTCCTATTGAAAAAACAAAAGTTGTATCCAAGATGGCCGACTTCTAAATGGCCACCATGGTCACCAGCCATCTTGAGGAGTTTGCCCCCTCACATATACTAATGTGCCACAAACAGGACTTTAATATCACCAACCATTCCCATGTTATTACGGTGTATCCATAGAAATGGCCCACCCTGTATATCTAAAAATTTTGTAAACTGAAATTTCAATTCTCACTATTTCTTGGTATTTGATTCTACAATATTCAAATAGACATATTTGTTTTGCGAAGCGCCTACCTGGTGCTAACACTGCAAAGTAGAAAAGCTTTTTGCACACTGTAAACCTGTGCTTTACTGCTATCAGGAGTCCACATGAATCTGTTGGTGTGCCATAGGTCGTCGCCTCTGGGTGTCCATAAAACAGCATCATTAGAAGGTGACAAAGAGCTCGTCCTTCCAGTGTTGCGACATTTTTCTGCAATTTGAAAACATCCAGGGAGTTAAAAATGCAGGTGGATGAGTGGAGAGTGGGTGTTTACCCATTGTGTTTCATCTAGAGAGAGTGGGAAGTGATCTGTTATCCTCTTACTGTACAGTATATACCGTACACCTCTGAGAGCAAGCTAGTGCGTGAGAGTGTAGGTGTTTGTCAAGCTTTTTAGTGTTTCTCCCCTGTGAAATAAATTCTTTCTTTCATTAATTCTTAGGCATCTTTACATTTGAAAGTGCCACTCAGAGGGTGAGTGAAAGTGTTGGCGTGATGGAGGTGAAGGTGCTCAGGACGTCGGGGGCTCGAGGCCTGGTCGCCATTCCCTATCGAACCTTGGATGGAACCGCTAAGGGAGGGGAGGACTACGAAATGGCTGCAGGCAAGCTGGAGTTTCAGAATGATGAGACCATGTGAGTACCTCGCTGTTGTCTGCATGACATTTCATCCACCTTTGAACACCGTCCTGGTGTATTTTTTACATTTTGCGGTTGGTGTGACATCATATGGAGACTGGGACATTTTTGGATCAACATTGACGCCCTCACATTTCCTCTGTTTTCCTTCCTGTGATTGATTTCTATTCAGAAATTGCTGTGTAGGTTAATCAAGTATTCTGCTGTATAAATGGCTCTATTAGGTAGATAACAGTGTAATAATGTCACATTTCCAGGCAGGCTTCTCTGCATTAAATGCTTGCAAACACATGGGTGCACACATACACATTCATAAAATTGCTCTTGCGTCCTTGGGCGCATGCATTTTTAATATGCTGAAGTTAGCGGTGTTAAATTGACCAATACATAAAATGGTTGGGAATGCAGTTTCTCCAACGCCACTCGGGGCCCATAAAGCAAGCCCTCTGCGTACGTGTGTGTGTAAGAGTGTGTGTGGTTTCACATATCTATATGTATGAGGACCAATTAGACTTTTAGATGTAAGCGTGAGGACATCTGTGCATAATTTAAGAATATTTTATTAGATTGACAAGGTTACAGTGAATAAGGACTGAGCCAGGTGGTGTTATGACATCGGTGTGTTTTCAAAAGCTTTGTGTGTGTGTGTGTGTGTGTGTGTGTGTGTGTGTGTGAGGTTTAAGTTTAAACCTAGATTTAGGTTTTTGACCCTTTGGGGAATATTTGCCTTCAAAGTTCTGCTTGAGAAGAACAATTATGGCTTTGGAGTTAAGATTAAAACTAAATGTTGGATAAGGTGAAGGGCCGGTGTTCTATTTAGTGGTTTGCGATTGCAAAAGATTAGAATTTACAAATGAGCACAAACGTCTGACACCAGCAAACCTCTAAGCAGAGCGTCTTTAAAGCACAGGTCATAGCGTGTTCTTGTGCGTGTGGGACGGAGCGATGTGCTGATGGTGCAGTCACTGCTGCAAGGTCAGGGAGAGATGAAAGGGAGTGCGAGAGAAGCTAAAGCAAACGACAAGAGTTAAATGTAATCAAACAATGCAAACTGTAAAGCTGAGGCAGTCTTCTGAGAGCTGCTGTTATGTGAGCACAGGAGGTTAAATAGAAAGCTGGTATCAGTGGGTCTGAGACTGCAGCAGATCAGATTAGCTGAAAGTGAAACTATTGGTGGTGTGTTTGCTAAAGAGGATTAAAAAGATCACTTAGTAGAGTGTGTTTCAACCCTGAGAGATTGCAACTTTGTGGGTCAAGCATAAGCAGCAATGAGCGTCTTCCTCTGCTGGATATAGATTAGTAGTGAAGGGCATGTTTTTATGAAGCATCGGAGAATAACTCAGTGTATATATGGGAGTCATGGAGTCATAGTTAATGTATTTAATATTCTTAAAGGAACTGCTACAGAACGTGCATATAAACGACTGCTGCAAAAACAAAAAGCTATTGATTCTGATTCTGCTGATCTACATCAACCAACAGTGTATGTTAGTTAGTTTAGAATGCTAAAGCCAAAGTCACACAAGCATAGAGACCAGTCAGTCATGCACTGGTAACCACCACTCGCTATGGAAAAGTGTTGTCCCAGATCAGTTGGTGAGTGGTTGCAGGAGGTTGTTTGCAAGGTGAAAATGTTGGCAAAAAACAAAAACGCTACATCCAGATGAACCGAATCAACTTTTGGGGATTTCCTTAGCTTTTGCTACAGCTCTGTGGTTAGTTAGCAAGTGTCTGCTAGCAACCAAAGCACTTGCAAAAGAAGCTGAGATGCCTTCTGTGACTGAGACTGTGAGCTGAGCAGGAATGGAGGCAGTGTATAGTTTGCATCAAATACAAAAGCAAAAGTAAAGACGCTGAGAGGCCTTGAAGCTGTTGCTTCAGACGAGCAGGGTGACTGCTGGGGAAAGGAGGGGGTGGATCGATAATCCAATGTTTCCATGTAAAGGAGCGTGAGCCAGCTGAGCGAGGGATATGCTGGTGAGAAAGCCCCTGTGGTAAATTGATCTATCCATCCTGGCGTCTCCCGCCTCGCTCCTTCTATTCTTCACCTCTGCATTTACTCCCCGGCCCTAACCTTTCATCTCCTCGCTCTTTTCGCCGGTCAGCGCTTATAACTAATTTTTCCTTTGCTTTTTCTCCATGTGATATTGTTTTTTATACTTAAATAAGTCTATCCATCCACTTCTGATTCACGAGAAACCCAATCAGTTCTCGACTTTGGGTTTAAGGCTGCTCGATCTGCCCTCGTTATCAGTAACTGGCTCTTTCTCTTTACAGTTTTACCCCTTTTGTTCTCGTCTCACTCCCTCTCTCTCTTACTTCACTGATTCAGTCCGTGCTCACTTATTGTTCATCTTCTCTCGCTGCTGCCCCTCTCTGCGTGCTTTCTCTTTTCATCATTGTGCTTTTGAACTACTTGTCAAAAATCCTCCTGCACACTAATGTGAACCTGCTTTAATCTGCTGCACTCGTTTCTCCTTCTCCCTCTGCTTTCTGCCTTTGCCTCATCACATTTCTGTAGTTCATCATGTTTTCTCCATACTAATCTCTCACATATTTTCCTGGCATATTTTTAGATGAGTTTTCTCATGCCCTCCTCCTGCTTCTCCACCTTTTCCTCATACCTCACCTCCCATCACTCTCCTTTCTCACTTATCCCTCGCTTCTGCGCACCTTTGACTTCTCTTCATTTGCATCTTCCTTTCACCTTTTGCTTGTTTACATTGTCAGACTTTTCCTTCACTTCTCCCTTCCTCTCGCTCTACCTGGCACCTTTATTTCCCTCCACCTTCTCTTCTTAATTACATCCTTCTCCCCATCTTCTCCAGCCAACACCGTAAGAACAGGGACTTGCTGCCAAAGCAATTCAGCTGGATCACAACCCAGACATAACTCAGTGTCCACACGCCTCCCTCCACTTCCTTGAGTTCTCCTCCAATATGTGTAATTGTTTTGTTTACCCTCTTTCGCCTATATCCTGCATTTAAGCAACCCCACATTAATCTGTCATGCACGCTGTCTGCCAGAATGAGCTTTGCTTAAAGCTCAGGAAAACGGTAAAGCGGTGATAGGAGGAGAACGGACTGAGACGGGGGAAACATGACGAAGGGCGAGTCAGGTGCAGCTGAAAAAAATCTTGTGGGAAATCTAAAAGTTGCTGGAGCTTAACTGACAGGAGGAGAGGAAAAGCGAAGTGAAGAGAAGGAAGAGGCGCTTCCACTCGATTTCATTATAGAAGATAATGTAATGCTACGCTGAGCCCACAAAGGAAAAGTCCTTTTTTCTTTTGCCTCCCTACATCACAGATACTCCAAGAGGTCGTGCTGAAGGTGTCCGCTCTCAGAAGCCCAAGATGGAGCCTCTCTTTATTAAGCAAAACCATTTTTACACATTAATGTCAGTCGTGAGGAGAACTACTCAACCTGCACATCCTCTTAAAAGGAAGACGAAGAAGCAGCTTTCAGATTTCTGAAAATAAACCCAGATGATGTCATCATTCAAACAGAAATCCAGCTTTAAAAACCGGGTGTGTGCCGCTTGAAGGAGCCTGTCACGTATGAGGGCTCCCGCAGAAGCGAAGTGAAACTAAAACTTTAATGCAGCAAACACCTAAAGCTCTACCGTTACACTGCAAAGTACGTGACAGGAGAAAAATGACGAATGTGGCCACATACACGCGTAACACAAAAGCGACCGTGTTAGCCAGTTCTTGTACCCATACGGCATCACTTTCTGTGATGGAATACATCAGTGTTATGAGATACAGATGCACGTATCAATATTTAGATGTCTCAGTTGCATCAAGGCGTCGACTTAACAGCATAAGCAAGTCTGTGGGTGAGTCAAGTCGGATCTGAATACGGTGCTGTGCAGTTCACTCAGTCACAAGACACACTGTTGAAGAGAGGCAGAGATTAATAATAAATAATGATTAAATCCAGAGTGATATGTAAACACAAATGGGAGGATCCAGTATATGTAAAAGTATATGTTACCCACCATAGCACTGTGCATCTACATTTCTTTACTGTCTGGACTCCCATTATATGCTGCAGCAGCAGCAATGAATTAATTCTCTCTCTGTTCAGCTAATTAATGAATGAATGTTTTTTTTAATTACCCTTTTGTTTCTCCCCATCGGACTTCACGAGCTTTGCTCAGTTTTCTGTCTGCAGGTCTTTATCTGCCACCTCTGCCTTTGGTAGGCCTTTGTTAATCAGAGGGCGTGTGAGTACTATATACAGAAGCAGGAAAGAGAGGGATACGCTCAGTAGGGTCTGTTTATTCTTAGCCTCCCTATGACCTGCAGCTCAGTGCAGATTCACAGCCAAGCTGCAGAAAAATGTGTGTGCGTGCGTCTGTGGCTGTGTTTGCGTGTGGTCCACTCCCCTGGCTGCTCATTATAAATTTGAAACAGGTGTCGCCACCGAACTGTGCCAACGCCTGTTCAATTACTGCCTTGCACTGTGTGTGTGCATGTGTGCATATAGTGTGCACTCACTTTACATACCAAAGCATCCTTACCATTTCTGGGACTTTTTTAAAGTATGTGAGCATATGAATGATGAGGTATTTAACTTCGACTGAGTTCTGAAAAATGCTCTGCAGCATATGTGTTATGGGGTTGTTTGTTTGTTTGTTTTTTTTTGGGGGGGGGGGGGGGTGTCATTGTTTTGTTTTGTTTTTTGTCTGGTTTTGTATGGTAGCTGGGATAGGCTCCCAAGATCCCCCTCCCTGCTTTACCCTGATAAGGATAGGTGGAAGAGGATGGATGGATGTTGGTTTTGTGTGTGTGAACTCCATACTTACTCCAGCACCTGTTCAGCTTTTTGCTCCCTCGAATGGCTTAGAATAAAAAAACTGGTGGATTTATCAGCCAAGCTTCTCGATTACAGCCAAAGGGGCTCTGACTGTGATCAAAAGATTGCCACTGTTGGCAGATTTTATATGAACTATTTATATTATGCTACCGTGCGTGGGCTAATATTAGCTCATAAGAATGGAATATGTCTTTGTACAAGTAGTTTTAGAACCAAATATAACACCGTACTGAAACACTGAGGTAAAGCTACATCTTAGCTTCCTGCATGGCTCATTTATTCGATATGGTTTATGTAAGGGGGGGGTTTCATTTTGCATAATGAGAGGAAAAGCCGTAATAACAAGGACCATCTGTGGTGTTTAGTGAATGTAAAGCGGGCAATGCTGGCTGGTGTTTTCTGAACTGTGTTAGTGAATTCAGTGAAGAGCAGAATATTACCAGTGACTAAACTGTGAGGTCATCCAGGATCATCGACTGTATTTACATTATGTGTGGGTGGATGGTGCTGCACTTGTATCCATTCGCATTAACATGCCATTGTGCAGGGTGAACGATTAAAGTTATGCAACCTATGCAGACATGCTTGTGTTGAGACCTCCAAAAATCAGGCAGCGTGTATTTTGGAGATATGCGCTGGAGATATATGGAGATTACGCTCGACGCAGGTAGAAAAATGAGCCTGAACATGACCGGGAACGTCAGCAGAATTTGAACACTTTGTTTCACTTCACCTCTTTGAATGTTCCAACTTGGCTCTTTTCTGCAGCTCGTTCAAAGAACAACAACAGATGGTTGCAAGAGTAGCTCACAGGAGTGTTTTTAACACTGCCCCCTGGTGACAGTAAACAGGTATAGCAACAATGATCCGCAAAGCTGTGCATAGCTTTGTGTTGGTCCTACGGAAAAGCTACGCACTTGGACAACACGTGTTCACGACTACCGTCCTCACAAAGCTGTCAGAGTTACACAGCTGTAACTGTCGTTCATGCTTCGAGATTTAGAGGTCAAACTTACCGTTTATGGGCCGGATAATTTCACATCTCAATTACTAATGGGTCGACTGTATGCGGAGCCAAATCTTCAGCTCTGCTGGGAATCCATGCAGGAAGGGGTGGGACTTTATTTTGATGGTAACAATCACATGCAAAGACAGACTGGGATCATACCATTATGTGAAAGACGGAATGGGGGAGATGTTCCAGAGACAGCAAGTGTAGTGGTACAGGCCAGGTACACAGCGAGAATGTAAAAGTGTTGTAACGTTTAACCCCACATGTTAACAGTGCTCACTTTCACATGCTGTAGTTGGCTATGCTTATGTTCACTGGTTAAACTCTGTGAATGGAGTTAAAAGTACAACCCGAGACACATCTGGGGGAATCTAAAGCATTTCTGATACAACTGGACAGTAAGTGTTTGAGGAGTTTAGATCATTTAGACTCACACGACAATCCCCTGAGTGATACAGTATTTATCATTTTGCTTCAAAATTATATCACAGATATCCACTCAAACACTACCCAGAATGCACCACTTCATCTGCTCTAATCTCAGCATCCTGCCATTGTGCGTTATGTTTTAATGAGCCTGAACAAAATTTCTTAGTGTTTTTGACGAAGCTGTCAGAAGAGCTGTGATCATACATTAGCTGCTGGTGAAGGAGAAGCAAGCTAGCAAGTTTAAAACAACACATCCTCCCTTTGGCGAGATGTTTCTCGGAATTAGAGAGAGAGAAAAGAAGGAAATACAAGGAGAGCGAGAATGTGAGTCTGTGTGTGTTTATGTGTTTGTGTGTTTGCGTGGGTGTTTGAGCATGTTGCGGTGCTTGTAAAGTGTTTGCTATTTGCAACCTGTTTCTCCGTCTGTCACCAATGTAGGGTGACTAACCCGAAGCTGTTCCCAAAATAAAACATCCTTTGAACTCCAAATCCACCGCGTGTGCATGTGTGCATATGTGTGTGTGTGTGTGCATATAAATACAGACGCAGAGTCAGTGTTTCAGCTTGATTGTTGCTCCAGGTGCTTGTGTTTGTGTGTCAGCAGCTAGCTTCATTTTCTACACAATCATCTATGTTGCTCATCTAGCTGGTGTCAGATCATCAAACTCACACACAAACACACAAGCGCAATCACAGCGCTTTCAGGTTTTTACAAACAATGCACATCTCTTCACAGCGTGTCGATCCTGCCAGTCAGCACACTTCTTAAACTTTTTTCTTTAAATCATCATTTGTGATTAAACTTGGCACGTGCTGTTTATCAGACGTGATGGAGCTGACACCAGGATAAAAAAGTCTGAGCACATATTTGGTAATAATATTCAATCACGCAGCAGAAAAACACAAACACGATGCTCCAAACATGTTTCTGTCATTCATTGTTTGGATGTTTGCCTGCTGCTTTGTGTGAATGTCACACGTTGACGCTGTCGAGCAGTGTATCTGTGTCTCACACACACACACACACTGGCTTTTTTCCTGGTTAGTTAAGATGGATAGTGCTTCCTGCCGGGCATATTTATGCAGCAGAGCTCTTATTAGAAAAATACACCCTAAAACCATGGAGCACATTTCAAAACAGCTTCTGGGTGCTATCTTGAAATTGTAATGATGTGTTTTATTTTGATTTCAAAAGTTAATTGGACAAACGTGACTGATCACACAGTGTTTGCCTACTAACACTGCATTAGTTGTGCACTTGTACATCATTAACAAATCAGACACACGTTTTTCTATGTTAGGCCGCTACTCTTGTAGTCCCATGCTTGTTTCTCTTATTTTCACAGACGTTTTCCTTTTATACAGAATATACCATCTCTGTTTTAAGAGTGACCCTATGTTGTGTTAGACCTAGAATAATATACATGTGTAGTTTAATGAATAAATAAATTAAATCATCTTCTATTTTATTTTTAGTAGGTATATAGATTGTTTTGTGTGCATTTTTCAGGCCTTGTTTTTCAAGTGAACAAGCAAAATCTTTGGACACACACTCACCGACCACTTTTGTTTAGGTAGGGCCGTTCAATTATCCATTAATGCATGCATCTATTCACCCAGACACAAGGTAGAAACTCGGTGCATTAAGGCAAAACGACCTGCTCGAGTTCACACTAAGAATCAGAGTATGTAAGGTGATTTAGGTGATTTTGAATGGTTCGTGTTAGTTACTATACTACTAAACCTGTGTGAAGGATAAAGTTTTATCAACCCAAATCCACGACCCTTAAGACAAGGATAAACAAACTTTAATGCTTCTTGGTCCAAAAAATCCAAGTGATCATAAGGATGCTGAGGAAACTCAGGTCAAGCAGAGCAAGGAGAACACGCAGCAAACAGTGGATTTCTCAACAAAAGAGAGACTCTATCACCATATTCAAAAGATGATCAGGGAGCAGTAACATCTGGGGAACAAATCATTGATGATGTAACAAGAGAAGCAAAACTAAAGACAAAGCACCAAATTAAAAGACTAGGAAGCAGCTAGACGCATAAGACCGACAGTGGAACACAAGGTAAGTTAGATTTAAGCTAAACACACGAGGAAGGAAAAGCAAACCAAAAATTAAACCAGGATACAACAACTGAAAACTCTGGGTTAAAGCCTCAGTCTCTGTATTTAGAAATCTGCTGGGATTTTCCCACACGACCATCTCGAACGGTAGGAGAAATAGAAGATGTCCAGTGAGCAGTAGTTCTCTGGGTGAAAAATTTAAGCTCTTTTCATCAATATTAGAGAGAAAACCTCAGCAATCAGATGATCCCCCGTGTGCAACACTTGGCAAAAGTGGGAAGGAAGAACTCCTTTTTAACAGGAAGACAGGCAGGTGATATCTGAACATGTGGGGAGTGAAAAGAAGGGGTATCAGAGGAAGTCCCACAGCAGTCTGGGCTTATAGCAGCATAACTACAGGATGGCTCAGGGCTGAAGGCTCTGCCTCTCCTCTTACTTTTGGAAAAGGAACTGCTAGTGAGCCTGTAGTCTGAGAGCTCCTGCTCTGATGATAAGGTGCTATGAATACTCCATGATGGCAGATTTAATTGAAAGTTTTATGGTGTGTATATAGAGGTGGATTAGGACAGCATTTACATTTATTCCAATTGTCTCTTGAGGCTGCATTATGGTGCAGAAAAGTATGTTGTTTGCAGCCAAATGGAGAATTTCCTCATTAACACAGACTCACTGGTTCAGTTTAAACTTAGAAAGTGAGGTGCTATACAGGAAGACTCTGTAGCTTTTTATAACAATAGACATCAGGGCGATACATATTTTTTGTGCTTTTCATGACAATTTTTATTTATTCTGTCAGCTGGATTCTAATCCTGTCTATTCTATAAGGCCCGCATCCTTTTAGGTTCAAATGACAGCCTGCAAATGAACAGATAAACACTTTAAACTCCCCCTCCCCCCTTTGTTCTGCTGAAAAACGTCAGGATGCCTCCATAACCGCGAGAGTTTTTCCTCTTTCTTGTCTTCTCCCTGTTTGTTGCCTTAGCAACTTTTGATCCCCTCCCATTGTAAGCACAATAAAGCGGAGACGACGGAAAAACGAAGAACAGAAAGATAAAGAATAAAAGGGAGAAATTATAGGAGTGGGAAAAGGAGCCTTGTTGTCTGTTTTCTTTTTTTTGATTTGTAGTTTTCTTCTAAGGATTTGTTTTTCTGCTGTCTGCACCGGAAGTTCCAAAACTACCGACTGTCTGATCACGTTCTCCATAATTTCTCGCGTCCCCCCCCCCATTGCCCACTCTTCTCGAAGATTTATTGCGAGATATGGAAACATCTACCGCATCTATTGTGTGTGTGTGTGTGAGATAGAAAGAGAGAGGGACACACGTCCATTGTTTGTTCTTTAATTAGTAAAGCAAAACATTCATTGGCCAAGTGGATTATGAAGATTAAAAAGCAAATCACATTTGGGCGCAGTCATGGTCTGCCTGACAGAGAGAAAGACAGAGCAGTCAGAGATAGACTAAATGACAGAGCCGGAGAGCAAAAATAAAGACAGAGAGGAGCGGAAGAGGGAGGATAGAGAGGATGCGAGCTTTTATCCTCCCTTTTCCTCTCCTCTCTCACCTCTTCTTGTTTCTCCTCCTTCTCCGTGCCTTTTGACTCTTTTCTCCCTCTTCTATCCCCCTACTTTTCTTCATCTCCTTTAATGCCAGAGCAGTCAGAGTAAGTAGCTTAAGTCAACATCTTTTACAACGGTAGAAGCCTTCTGTTCGCCTCATTGTGCGTGTGCATCCGTTTCTCTTCGTGTGTGCGGGCCCGAGCGTCTTACGTTTCAGCTGTGTATCAAAATTGATGTGGCAGCCACCATCTGTTGTTTGCCTATTGACATTTTTCTCCCTACTACAGTTATTCAACTTGCAGTGCCGCACACACATAACCAAAGAGCACCCCGGGCTTTCTCTAAACACAAATTTTACCCATTTGTAATCCCTGCCTCTGGCTCCTCTTGCCCTCCCTTCCTCTGCCTCTTCCTCTTGCGGTGCTGCTGTTTAAGCAGCAAAACAGAAATTCTGTTGATTTGTGGGGTGTGAGACGAAGCCAGTGACCTGACCACCGAAGTTGGAGAGATTTCACATCATATCAGAAACATGATGTTGTGTTGCTAGAATCCAAATCAGCCTTCAGTTAGAACAGCTTTGAAATGCTGAGCCTGCTGCTTCCGTCTTTTTCTGGATGTGTGCTTCTCCGTCGCTGTCGTTGTGTCTTCCTCCTTTCCTTAAATCTCTCTTTCTGTTCTGCCATCTAGAATCCCCGTCACTCCCTGTTTCTGCTGCCACTCGCGCTCTGTGTGTCTCTGTCTTTGTACTGCATCGCCCTACATGCTCCCCTGTGGTTGTTTTTTTAGCCCTGCAGTTCCAGCAATTTTCATTGCCAAGTATGCACACACTCACACACAAACACACTCTACAGTCTGAGTTATGTACCCACATACACACAGAGTACAAGCACACGCACACGCTGACTCTTGCCAATGAATCCCTGTCATCAAACCCCTGTGGACTGTGCACACCCTGTAATCATGGCTCTGAGACCTACCAAGAGTTCTTGCAGAGGGCTGCTGGTCCCTGCCCTTTTGTATCCACCGTACCCCCCTGTAGTCTCTGCTCCACAACCGCACAGCCCCCCCCCACCCAGTTCCACCGGTCTCCACCCTGCCATGCTGAAACCACACTAAAGGACTCATACAGTTCGGTTTATTAAAAGGCCAAGGTAGAGTTACATGGGTTGGGTCAGCTGGAGTGCCACTTTTCCAGTTCTTTATTTTGACTGTGGGTTTCCTTAGAGCTTTTAGACTCTTTCTCAGCAGGCTGACTAAAATCATTGCTTCATGTTGCAGTTTTGGTGTTTGCTTCATGGACTTTGGTGTTCAAAAGAAGGAAATATGAGCTTATGATTTACACCACTTCTCTCACTTTTTCATAAACTCAGGAAACCACCACTGCATTCTCACCCCGCGTTTCTCTAAGGGCCATCAGAGAGCAACTTCTTATGTACCAAAGTCCAACTTTAAGTCTATTTTTAACCTACTCCTCGCTTCATTTAAACACTTTCTTGGTAAGTTTGCCATTTAGCTATTGTTAAGCCATATTATAATACTATTATAGCATGATGTTCATTTGATAAGTCATTGTCCCATTTAGAGTAAAATAGAAAATAAAGCAGGGTGTGCCTTAGGGTGGACTAGTTTGAAGTTGAGAAGCTGCTACCATATGAGAGTGCAGTGTCCTCAGTTGGATCTAAAACACCAACATGTAACTGCCAAGACGCTCAACCAAAGCACTCTTTTCTATGCCATCTTATATATCTATCTATATATATTTATATCTATATAAATATATTTTTAAATACTCATCTATTTCTGTCATCTGCTACTGTTCTGTCATTTAAATGTAACATTTTTACTGGTAAATCTACCAGCAATGATAAATAATGATAATTTTCTGTCATTTAATAGTTTGATCTATAAAGTGTAAAAGTATAAAAAAATAAAACATCCCATCATAGCTTCGCAAAACCCAGAGGAACTTGTTCTGTTGAGAAAAGTAACAATAGCAAAGTTTATCTCCCTTTTTTTCTGTTTTCACTTCAGTCATCTTGCAGTTATACTGCAGCCATTGCCTCATACTAACTAACTGTTTGCCCTCTGATTTGTTGGAGGGGATTGTTAAATTCTGCCAGAGCGGTGACCTTTAGCTCCGATGGCAGTAACAAACTAATGAAATCAAGTGAAATCGTAACAGCAGCCTCAGACTGCAAGGCTTCTGTTTCTGCAGCTTGGCTGGAATTACCAAACTAGAAAACCAGGCAGATTTTAATGTAAATAGGAGACATATTCTGATTGCAGCTGTGTTAGCAATCAGGTGCAATCAGTTGATAAGTGTTTAAATAAAACAATAAACTGGGTCAGTTGCAGGTGGGACATTTTTCCATGGAAGGAGATGTTTGTAGGTGATGATAATAACAGTATTCAGTTTTTTATTTATTTATGATGATTTAAAAGATTAATTTTGACTCTGAAAAATCACATTATGTGAATCCAATAATCCAATAAAAGCCATCACTTTTATATCTAGTAGTTTAAAATCATTTGTAGTTGGTTAGCTAACATAGCTAACAGCTAACATGCTAGCCATCGAGCAGTCGATAGTAGTCACAATAACTCTCTTAGATTCTTTCTATTTTAATTTTTTCATCAGAATTTTACATAATTTGATCAATATGATTTTATTGCTAGATTACTTTCTTTGTCAGTTAGCATGTTAGCTGTCTTACTACTAAACGCATACAAAACCCGTATTTTGCTAATTTCAATGTTATTATTGGCTCATTTGTGCATTTAACTAATTTTGAAAGAATCTTTACACTTTTTAACACTTGTATATAGTTTTTTAAAAAGAGTGTCGGATTCTGTTGCAGATTGGTTGTTTTTTTTATTCAAAGACAAAGAAGCTATCCAGGCTAACACGTTTGCAGTCTGTTTGCTAACTAGCTTGCTAGCTTGGTTGGTAATTGTGTAGTTTCATCAAAACAATAGACTGCAGTCCCCTTTATCTATTCAGGCAGAACATTTACAGAGTAGAGTTTATAAGTACATAGAACAATAAAAGTTCATAAGAACAATAGCTTTACTGTTGTTCACTGATCTTTGAGTCATTGGTAAGCAATAAAAATTAGTTTCTGTTCAGATTTTACCAGCTGTTTTTTGCTTTGAAGTTTATCAGTTTCACACTCACAAAGGATATCAATTCATATCCTCTTGCATCAATCTAGTGGGAACCCACCGGTGAAACTTGCAACCTGTTTTGGGTCTCAGTCCAGTGCTTGAGAAACCTCACTCTGACATGATGAATGTACGCTATTGTAGAAGAGTGATGAGCCAGTTCCTGACTGCATTACCTCAGGGTAATCTAGTATGATACACACTCATACACACACACACACACACTGATGTCAGAGTCATTAAAATCACTGATAGCTTGTGGAGATGATGTGACTCACATAAGCACTCACTCTCCTTTCCAGTTCTTTTTCTTCTCTCCATCTGACTCTATTTACCACATTATCTGTTTCATCCTGCTGCCCTCCCCCCTCCCCATTTGTCCCTTATCTTTCCCTCTCTACTTACTTTCCCTTCAGTTTTTGCCCTGCTCTCTTCTTCTCTGTCCTGTTTTTCTGCCCTGATCTCAACATCCATGCGTCTATCTCTCATCTGCCTTTTTATTAATCTTTCGATTTCTTTTTTGTCCTCCACTAATTCTCGATCGAACTCTTGTGCCTGTCATCACCTCACTTTTATTCTTCTTTGTCTGTCTCTTCATTTTAGAGAATGATACAGTGTATCCCTTTTGCCGTAGTGGTTCTTCTCAGTGCTCCAGCGTTTGCCGTCTATAATCCTGCATCATCATCGTCCTCCTTTGTGCCTACTCCTCCTTCTCTGTTATTTTGTCTGTGCATTAATAGCGGGGGAACGTTTAAGCAGTTTGTTTTGCTAGAGAAAAAAAAAGTTTAAGAAAGACTGAACAGTGCTTTTAAAATGTCAGCACAGAGTGGACTGGAACTAGACTCACATAGATCATGCACAAACACTCGCTGTTTTCACAAGCACTTGGTAGTGTGCTTTATGGCTTGTGATTATTGATTTCTTCACTATGGAATAAATGCATTGCCAGTAAAGCTTAGTGTGGAGAAGGCTTTCAGTCTTCATGGTCAGTGTATATATATGAGTAGCAGGTAGAGTTGCAGGTGAAGGGTAAACTGGAGAGAGATCTGTTGATCCAATAAACAACTGAAAAAAGCAGAGATATGTTCAAGAGTGCGCTGTGAGGAGCTCTTTGGAGCCAGCAATGAAGGTACTGCAACTGTATAGGTAGCCACAAGAGATCAATTCAAAAGAAGTATAATTGTTTAGCTTATGTGCTCATAGTGCATTTTACCCTCATTAGTTTGCAGCCAATACCTCATGACTTCTTTTAGGATGAGGTAGCTGCCCAACTAACTTTGTTCAAATACATCGTGGTGATTACTCACCATAACGATGAGCTTCTTAATTTCCATGTCAAAAGACAGCCCTGCACACGTTCATAATGTGATTTGATCGGCTGGCAGCTGAGCTGGAACATAATGTGACTGCCTGGTGCTTGATATAGTCGAATTGCTCTTTACCACAAGCAGGACAAGCAAAGCAGATCAATAAATCCCCATTTCAGCTCATTTCAGCGACCCTGATGTCACGGCTTTCAATGACACACATCGTTCCTAAATTTAATAATAATTTAGTGCATTTTTTTCTCCCTATTCAAGTATGAATTGCAGTGTTTCATCCCTCTGATCAGGCTGACGTGATCAGTTATTGCATTGTTAAATACAGCAGCTGGAGAGTTGTATGCTCACTGACATCACCGGCTTTTAGAATTCATACATGTGACAGCATCACGATGCCCGGAGATATCCTGTGCAGCTCATTCACTTTCCTTACTCTCATTTCGCCTGATGGACAATGATAAAAACCTCTTGAGACCTCCAGGTTATAAACACACTTGTGCAGGTATTGTGAGTGATAGGTAGAAGAAGAAGGATAGACTGATGAAGGGGGCAGAGAGAAAGAGAGTGGTGGAGATGTCAGAGGAAGATAAATAGGTTTCAGGGGCAGGCAGAAAATGGAAAGAGAGGGAGGAAGATGAACGGATGGAGGGAAGGGCAAGGAAAAAGGACAGACAGAGGCAGAGTCGGTGGAGGGAAGAAGATAGATGAATCGCTGGGAATAAAAGACAAGAGGGAGAGGAAAGGGCAGGTGGAGGTAGAGAGAGAGAGAAGGGGAGCAAATGATGGCTAGAGGGAGATGAATAAAACAAATAGGGCCGAAAAGGAGAAGAGGATTTGGAGAACGGCTCACATTTGGTAAGACCAACTGTCGGCACCCCGGGTGGTGATGGGAGGAGTGCAAGAGGGCAGACGGAAAGAGGAGGAGTAAATGAAGAAGACTGAAGGGAGAAAAAGAGACAAGTGGTAGATTTTCATGTGCCAGGGGCGGAGACCGAAAGAGACGGAGAGAGTGAGAGAGATTTTGGCGAGCTGCCGCACACAGCCCTGGCAGTGGTTGGCATGGTGATATATATATCCCACTGCTTAAAAGCCCTCACCTTGAGCTGCTAATGCCAGTCAATCAACCAAAGGTGTCATTACTCAAGCAAGGCAGGAGATCGTCTATATTCACGCCACTCACTCAGAAATGTCATTTTCTTAATTACAGCCTTTTTCCATGCACTGAGAAAAAAACATTTTCCAAGCCCGCTGAACTTTTTTAAATTCTGGGCAATGTGGACAGGTGACCTATGACACCACATAAAAAACCACATATTGTGTATATCAGCATGTAATTATGAATGCAATATCTCACTTACGCCACCTTAAAGGTTCCCAGGCCAGGAAGGTATCGGGAAGGTATCGGGCTGTCAACCAATCACTTGGGTCACAACTGAACTGTCTCAGCAACAGATCTCTGCAGGTATGACAAGGCTGTTCTTAGGTATGTCCCAATTCATAGGCCGCGTCCTCTGAAGACCGAGAAGGCTGTGAAATGGGATGGTCTAGCCTTCAGATTTGTCTCACCAGCTGTCCCGGTGGAGTTTAATAAATTCAGCCGTCTGCTCCTTGCTCGCTAATATATAACAGGACATTGGAGTAAATTCTCGAACATCTCACACTTTTGTTTAATCAGTTTTCTGTTAGATGTTTATTCGGCTGTGTGAAAATTATAACTTTAATCTCAGCCAAACCGTTTTACTCACGAACAAATAAAACAGCCAAAAAATAACATTTAAGTTATCTAAGGGACTTATGAATCATGTTTAACCTGTGTAGCGAAAGACCACGGGGGGAGTTCGGTGTTCTCGCCTGTTCTACTGAGCCTCGACCTCCCGGTCAGCTTTGAGCTGGTGGGTAACAGACGTCTCCGAAAATGTCTTTTAACTTTTGCAAATATATGATGTTTTGATGGACCGAGCACATATTTGAAGTTTACACAGCTACATTCTCGCCCGAAAATAGGTTAAAAAGTGTATTTTGTGACCCAGAAAGAGTAACATTGAAACTAAGTAGCTGGCGCTATTGTTGGAAACTGGAATTGGCTATGAATTCTTGGATAGGTTGGGCCACGAAGGATACACCCAACCCATCCTTCAAATTCGGGGAAATGAAGGACGCATTTGTTGGCCGCATTTGAAGCAGCCTTTGAATTGGGACAGCCTTCGTCGCATGGTTGTGACATAATCGGCCTTCAAATGCGGCCTCCGAAGGATGCTGCCTATGAATTGGGACACACCTCTTGGTATTCACCGTCCCTACCGTCCCCTACTTGCTCAATGTTACAACATAATCAGTTTTTTCAAGGGGCTAATTTACAATAAAATACTTGTCTTCTTTTAGTCTTAATATTAATACACACGTTTACTTTCGATTCATAAAAAATGCCAAGTATAAGCATCCTTGCTTAAGTAGATTTGGAGAATCCCATTTGGACTTACGCGTCTAAAAGCAGTAAATTTCAAACCTCATCAGATTGTTGGTGTCTGCCTCGCTGATCCTCCTTTATACATTACCAGTACAAAAAAGACATTTAGACAGAGTTAGCTGTGGACCTGAAGAGAGTGCAGAGCAAACATTCTGGAAGAAAGATTAAACACTTTTATTTCAGTGAACTAAATCATGGTTAGACAAAGCCAAAGACTCAACTTGTAAATATCAGCAAGGAATGATGTGAAGTTCACTGCAAACTGAGGACACCTTTGTCCTAAACCACAATATTCTGAGATAAACAACAGGAAATTTCATTATATCAAGTCTAGACGTTGCTTAGAGAAACACAAAGTGAAATTTTCTGAAGACTACTTGGCATAGTCAGTTGATTGTTGATTGTTTAGTATCACAACTGAAGTCTGTTTTGTAAATGATGCTGAATGTGATGAGTCCTGCTGACTTGTTTATTCCCTTGACTTTTGCTGTTATAGTGCCAACAAGAGGTAAAAACTGCATTATTAACTTAATGTTTGACCATATGCCCACAAAGCATCTACTTCTAATAAAGTACTGATTATAGAGTGTTGCATTATCCATATTTTCATATTTTTAATCTTGGATTCTACTAGAGTGGCTTCGGAATGTTAACAATTCTAAAAAATGTATCATGTAGTGCAGCCCCATCAGTTCAACCTCTGGCTGAAACATCCAGTTTTACTTCCTCTTGCTCTAAGCCAACTTTCTTCTGATTGGCTGACCCTCAATAACAGAAGGACCGAACAGCAGGTGGGCGGGGCTTCTGTGTTTACAGCAGGAAACACATCTCCTGGATATTCTTTCTCTGTGATAGCACACAAATCCAAGAGTATATTATTTAAACCTTTGGCTTTACATATACGGGCTTTTTTCAGGAGTTTTGCACAAAATATTAGCATTCAATTCAAAGCAACACGGTGCCAAGATACAGCCGTGCATGAGCTTATTTTATTTCGCTCATTTGTTTTAAATATGTTTTTTTTTTGGTGGGGGTTAGCTGTTTTTCCACATGTCAATGGACTGGTTCTTATATAGCGCTTTTCTACTCTCACTGAGCACTCAAAGCGCTTTATACAACTTGTGCATTCACCCAATCACTTTATCTAAGGTTGCTTCTATCTAACATTCACTCGCATTCACACTCCGATGGATGCATTGGAGGGCAACAGGTTAAGATCTTGCCCAAGGATATTTGGCACGTAGATTGAAGGAGCTTGGGATCGAACCACCAACCTTCCGGTGAGTAGGTGACCCGATCTACCACCTGAGCAACAGCCACCCCGCACACATGTGCTCAGTTTTTTCTCCTACAGCTGTCATTCGATGTGTAATGCTAACTACTTTAGCACAAGTGGTTATGTTTGCATGTTTACCTGAAGTTTAAAGCTGGAGCGCTGCTATATGATTCAAACAAAAGAGCCTAGGTATAATGTCACATTGTTTTATCACTGGACATGTATTCAGTACCAGCAAATCATATTTGAACATTGTCAATTGCAGTGTAATAAAGCAGCGATCCCCAACTCCCGAGCCACGGACCTGTACCAGTCCGTGAGTCGTTTGGTACTGGTCAGCGAGACTTGAGGCTCGGGTGTGAAATTTATGGTTTTCAGGGTTTAAATCTGTTTTGGTTTTTTTTATCGTTTTCATCGTTAACTCAGTTTCCCCATGTCTTTTCCCGTGTGTTATGACTAAATCTTTTTTTTTAAAAACTGGTACTGGTTTTATTTTGTTGTATTTATCCGCAACAACTTAAAGGCCAGTCCGTGAAAATATTGTCGGTCTGTGACGCAACAAAAGTTGGAGACCGCTGTAATAAAGCACAATGTTAATCACCTTGGTGACAGCCTTAAGATGGGTCATGCTTCATTAAGTAATAGATATTGACTGCAATGAGGATTACAAACCTTCCAAAGCAACCAAATGTGGTATAATAATTTTTTGGTTATATAAGACTCAAAGACTATTTGGATTTGATGAAACTGTGCAGCTATTAAAAAATAGGTTTGCATTTTTAATTAAAACTAAGAATGGTAATGAGCCTATCAGAGAATGTTGAGAATAGGAAGAGTTTAATAACCCCAGCGATGCTTACGGGGGAAAAACAAGAAGAATTGGCTAAAGTTAATCCAATCTCAACACCGACAGTGGAAGGCTGTTAGGTAGATTTTGCCCTCGTGTTGTGACATTCTTGCTTCAAGACAGCCGTTTACTTGACCAGATCATTAATATATGATGAGCAGCGTTAAATCATACATGAGAACAGATGAGAAAAGAGTGGAAGAGGCGGGAGGGGGTAAAAGATCAGAATGACGTCAGACGTGGAAAAGTGGCTGTTGCCTATTTATCTCTCTTTGCTTGTCTTCAACACTACTTGTATTTCAGGATGTTTTCCGCCCGTGACAAAGATGGAGAATGGATAAATAGAAGTTGCAATAAAGTTGCGTCGTTCCGGTTTATCGGCCTCATTTTTTACTCTTCTTCTCCGTCTCTGTGGAGCTTTGAGGGCTTCTTTTTTTCCGCCCTGGATTTTGCACGCTGAATCTTTGTGTTTGGCTTTAATCTCTCCATCTGTTAGTCCCCATTGACTGCTCCATCCTTCATTCTTCGATTTATTTGCTTGTTTCTTTATTTCTGTGTGTTGTAATTCCATATTCTTTGTTTCAAAATCTTTTCCTCCAGCTTCATTTCCATCCATTCCTCCCTCCGTGCATCAAAGGAAAAAGAACTGATGCAAATGTATAATTGAAAGCTGCTGAAAGCATTTACAGTAGGGGGTGAGTGGGAACTGGCAGCCACAACATTTGAAAACATGAAGAAACAAAGTCAGGTGGGCTGCTGCTGTATGTAAGTTGGTCATCGCCATGGCAAACCTTCTGACAGTTAACCTTAATGAGAGCTTCAAGCTGTTAAGTTAAAGAGTCTGAGATGGTGTGTAATGCTACAGTCACAGTGGGGAAAAACAGTGGTTGGAGACTGCAGCATTAACTAAAATATTGCAACCAATGAGTGCAATGAGCTTGTGATCTTGTCGCCTGTGAAGTGGCAGTCGAACTGCTGTCATTTTGCAATTGAACAGGGTCAACTTTGAAAACTGTTTGTGATAATACAGCCATGAATCAGCAAACGTCACAAATTCAGCCATTTCAGCTGGAACCTCTAGAACACAGGTGTCGAACTCCAGGCCTCGAGGGCCGGAATCCTGCAGGTTTTAGATGTGTCCTTGATCCATCACAGCTGATTTAAATGGCTAAATTACCTTCTCAACATGTCTTGAAGTTCTCCAGAAGCCTGGTAATGAACTAATCATTTGATTCAAGTGTGTTGACCCAGGATGATGTCTAAAACCTGCAGGACACCGGCCCTCGAGGCCTGGAGTTCGACACCCCTGCTCTAGAACATCTAGAACCAAAATTCATCCACAAACAGTGACGTAGTTGCTGCAGGACAGTGATTTAATTGCAACCTAACCTTGCATCTGTATAGGAATATACCAGAACACAACTAATTGGGAACCAATCAAGCCCCCTTTCCCAAAGACTACACAGCACAGATGGGTTGAGCTCATCATCGCAGGCTAACTTAGACTGATTGCAACTTGCTGGTTTATGAATTAGACGACAGTTATTTGCAAGCATTCGCAAATCTGCCTGAGAGTGATTGCAGGTAGGCCTCAATTGTTTTGAGACAGGTTGCCTCCCACCAGGCAACATGAGTTTGTACTTAAGGACAGCACAGTTTCACCAGCAGCACCAGCAGACTCGTGCTCCACAGTGTGGATTCATCAATATTTGTGGATATTTTCGGGAAATTGTTTTGCATTTGATTTGCGAAGTTGTTAAAATCTGCAAGGTGCATGTTTCATTTGCCTGCCTGAAGGACAAAATGAGTTGCTGCAGTATGATTCAATTTCAATTTTATTTTATTTATATAGCGCCAAATCACAACAAAAGTCGCCTCAAGGTATGATAATACTAATAAACTGTCGTTTCTGTACAGGTGAGCACTGCCCGGCTGTTTATCACAGTTTCCACGGTGTAGGCTGCCGTTTTCTAGGGCTGAACTGTAGCCGCAGCCACGGCTCCTTCACAGCAAAAATGGCTGTCAGCTGTTATATAAGCTGTTACATAAAGTCAAAGTGTTTGGTCAAACCTCTGACCCAAGCTAAACGAACCACATTAGAAAACTTGTCAGCTAACTCAGAGACTCACACGCTCTCATGAGGTTGTGCGATTCCCTTTGGAGGCACACCGTGTTTCTATGGGAAGCAGGGAAAGCTGTGATGAGAGGTAAAATAATTTCTTTCTCATCACACAAAAAGAAAGAAGAAAACAAAAATATTCAGGAATTAGAAAAAAACATCAAATCACTAGAAGAAGCCTACGCGTGCGACCAAGATCAGGAAACATTGAACAAAATATGCAAAACAAAACTAGAATTAAATGAAATTATTAATAAAAAAACACAATTCCTTATACAAAGACTTCGCTTGCAGAATTTTGAACACAGTAACAAATCAGGTCGATTTCTAGCTAACCAGCTAAAAATAAATAAAGAAAAAACAACTATATGTGCTGCTAAAGATTTATCGGGGAACACAATATATGATCCTGGAAGAATAAACAACATTTTTAGGGATTTCTATGAAACTTTATACTCACCACAAATAAACCCATCTAAAAATGAAATTGATCTGTTTCTTGACAACGTAACTCTTCCAAAATTACTAGACAGTCAAGCAATGGAATTGGATTCGCCACTGACGCCAAGTGAACTCCAGGAAGCCCTGATAAGTATGCCCAATAATAAGGCTCCAGGTCCAGACGGCTTCCCTGCAGAATTCTACAAAGAATTCTGGACAATTTTGGCACCAGTATTCCACAGCATGTTGCAGGAAATCGAGGAAAAGGGCAGACTACCACCAAATATGAATTCTGCCAACATTAGTCTCCTGCTAAAACCAGGCAAAGACCCTTTATTTCCCTCAAGCTATCGTCCAATTTCTCTTTTAAATGTAGACCTTAAAATAATCTGCAAAGCTCTCTCAAAGAGATTAGAGAAAATGACCCCCCTCTTAATTCATCCTGACCAAACTGGTTTCATAAAAGGTCGGCACTCCTCAACAAACACTCGTAGATTACTTAATTTAATAGACTACTCATACGATAAAAACATCGAAGCCATAATATTATCTCTAGATGCAGAAAAAGCATTTGACAGAGTTAATTGGAAATTTTTATTCGCAACTTTACACAAATTTGGTTTTGGAAACTCTTTCATAAACTGGATAAGAATATTATACAATTCCCCAACGGCTCGTATCAGAACAAATGACCAGACATCCTCCAGCTTCTGTCTCCTGAGGGGCACCAGACAGGGATGCCCACTCTCCCCCTCACTTTTTGCAATTTTTATCGAACCTCTAGCAGCAGCATTTAGACAGGCTACAACAATTAAGGGCATAAAATGTAAGAACATAGAACATAAAATCAGTCTCTATGCGGATGATGTGTTGCTTTTTCTGCAAAACACACAAACCAACCTCTCTGAGGTAATTACTTTAATAAACTGGTTTTCAAGAGTTTCAGATTATTCAATTAACTGGCCAAAATCTACAGTTCTCCCCATTAACTGCTCCTTCCATAATTCTTCCTCTGCCCCACTGCAATCCGGAAATATTAAATATTTAGGTATTAATGTCTCTCCTAAGCTTTCAGACTTAACTAAACTAAACCACATCCCACTTCTAAAGAAAGTAGAAGGCGATCTGACTAGATGGAAATCTTTACCCATATCACTCATGGGAAGGGTCGCCACTATAAAAATGATGATCTTGCCAAAAATAAATTACTTATTTTTGATGATCCCTAACAAACCATCACAAGATTGGTTCAGATCTCTGGATTCATATATTTCCAAATTCCTTTGGAAAGATAAACCCCCGCGTATTAGCTTAAAAACGCTACAAAGAACCAAGGATAGAGGAGGATTAGATCTGCCTAATTTTCACCAATACTTCTTAGCCAACAGGCTTCAGTTCATCTCAGAATGGTTAAAACATACCTTCTTAGTTGAGCCCTGGCTAGATGTTGAACAGGCACTATGCAAGGATCTAGAGATTTCAGACCTACCATTTATTAGCTCAAACATCAAAAGACATGAATGCTTTAAAAGTATCAACATCAGCTTTTCTCTAACAGCATGGTGGGAGTTTCTAAAAATAACGGAGTCTTCATTAATCCCATGCAAACGTACACCTATCTGGAATAACCCTGACATATTACAAAACAATAATATGATTAATTTCCCAGAATGGAGTTGTAAAGGAATTAAATACTTAGAACATATATTAGAGGGAACAGAATTTATTCCATTTGACAGACTAGTTGAACAATATGGGATCAACAAGACAAGGTTTTTAGAATATCAACAAATTAAATCCATAGTAAAAAAGAAATTTAACCTCAGTCAAGTTGAATTACAAACACCACTAAGTGCGGCACATTTTCTTACTCTTAAATCCCCCAAATTATTATCTAAAATATACAGAACACTTTCTAAATTAGATGAATCAATATCCCTTCCTACTGCAAAGTGGGAAGCAGATTTATCAGTCAACCTAGACCAAAACTTCTGGTCTCAGATTTGCTTAAAAACTTTTAAATTAATTAAAAATCCCAGTCTGCAATTAATACAATACAAAATACTTCATAGAGTGCACTATACAGGTCATCGGATGTTTAAGATGGGCTTTACATCTTCCAACAACTGCTCACACTGTCAAGGCAATACACCAGACAATTACATCCACGCTCTTTGGTTCTGTCCACCAGTGCAAAAGTTTTGGCGCGAGATATGTGAAGACTTATCAAAATGTCTGAAATGTAACATTCCAACTTCCCCCTTAGTGTGTTTGTTGGGCAGCTTAGATAATGTCACTTCAGAAAAGAATATAGCCCATATGATCTTCACTGCCCTATGCATAGCCAAGAAAACAGTCCTCATGAACTGGAAAAATAAAAATAATCTTAATTCTAACCAATATAGAAATTATCTATTAGATTACATTAGTCTTGACACAGCCTCTGCCACCACATCAGATCAATTGCTCTGGGCCCCTTTTATCAGCTCCATCACCTAGTGGGGGTGGGGGGTCATAGTTTGGTCCCGCCTTCACTGTTGTGATTGGTGAGGGGGTAGGGACAGGCTTAGGGCGTCGGGGGGTTCCCCGGAGGCATCTTCCTTGGGGGGCTCAACCCGGGGTAGCGGTCACGTCCGGTTGAGGGCTCTGTTGGCTCTCAGGTGACTGTTTCCTCGCGGCTGCGTGCAGCGGGGCTAGGGGAGGGTCTGTGCTGACGGACGTGGGTTACTGACCTGGCAACCTGGCTGCCCCTGGGTGGGTCCGGGATGGGCGTGAGGTTCTGGGGGTGCTCCGTCTCTGGGCGGGGGCCCGGGCCGGGCCTCGGGGGCTCGGGTCCTGGTTGGTGTGTTGCCGGGGTTGTGGGCGGGTGGGTGCATGGGGGCCCGGCCCTGGAGCAGGGTGCCGCCGGTGCATCGAGCCGCCTGGGGGGCTCTTCAACTGGTGGGGGGGATGGTCACATCTGGCAGGAGCTTTCTTCTCTCAGGAACTCTCTGCAGGAGGGGGAGATACAGGAGAGGTGGAGGAAGATCTCAGCCTGGGCGTTTACCGTCTTATGTAGTCTGGAAGATGTGTGGTTGGTGGGGTGGGTGCAGTTTTCTCTGTGGTGGGGTTGGGTGGACTGTCCAGGGCTCTGTGGAGCCGGGGGGCGCTACTGCACTGGGCCCCGGTCTGATGGGCCTGGGCCCCCCTTCCCTGGCGGGTCGCGGAGGGTGGGAGTGCCTACTGGGGTCAGCGGGGGAGCTGGCCCCAGGGAGGGGTTACCTGCCCCTCCCTTCCTTCCCTCCCCATCTCCAGCTGCCTCCCTCTTCCCGCTCCTCCACAACCACCCACACATGCAGGGCCTTGGAGTGGGGGTATGTCACCAGGGTGCAGAGGAGGCTACCCCCCCCCCTGTCCCCTTCTGGCTGCCTCTGCCTCAATTTTATCCCACAACTTAGACATTCACATTATTCACACTCTCATTACACATACATATAGGATCTTGGGGGTGGGCACAATCACGGAGTCCAAATCACCATCAGGGTGTATACCTCACCCCTGACGTCGTTGCCCACCTCTCAATTTTAAATACACTTAGTCATTGAGGGCTAGCAGGAGGGACCATGCGCTTACCTGCTGCTCCTTGGCAGGTAGCTCCATGCCCTCCTGGGTTTTAATTGCACCTTAGAACACATATGCATCAACACTACCATGAGCGGGTGGAGGGAGGTTTGGAGTCTTCTCCCACCCCCATTCTCTGCGGCCTGCTGGAGCGGGGGGGCTAGTAGGAGGAGTTGGCCGTCCGACTGCGGTCTGGGGTGTGGGGCCTCCCTGCTACTGCGGAGTCGGGGTGGTCTGCCTCTCCCCACCGCAGGGAAAAGGGTAACACCACCTGGGTCTGGGTGCAAATCCCCCCTCCAGGGGCAAGGGTACCTAGACCCGGTTTGTAGAGTACGCTTGGGGAGTGTGATTGTGTGTACAGCGTCTCTTTATGTCTGTCTCCACGTTGGTTGAGTGTGGAGTGAGTGCATATGAGAGCATGAGGGTGGGAATGGATGTTTGTGTCTGTGTGTGCCTGTATGTCTGTGTCTATATGTCAGGTTGGGTATCAGACGCCACCTCTCTGGGGACACCTCAGGCCCTCCAAGGTTTGGAGGCCTATCTCCACCCACCACCACTTCCCCTGCCGGTGGCGGACTCCCTCAGGTGTCGGTGTGTTGGTGGTTCTTTGTGTCTGGGGGTGGGCGTCCGGGTACACACCGGCTCACTCCTTGGCGGCCGCTTGTCGGGGCCTGGGGCCTGGGGCTCGCTCGGGCCCCTTTGGAGGTGGGGTGCCCCCGGCCTCTCGGCCTAGGGCTCGGTCACTCAGGCGCAGCTGGGGGCCGGCGGAGCTCACGGGCGCGTCACTGCAACCCCCCCTGGCTTCTGCTCCGCGGCTGCTGAGTGAGCCCTCATCTGGGACTCTCCTCAGCTCTTACTGGAACAGTGGCGCGGCTGCCCCTCTGTTGGTCTTCCATGGTCTCTTGTGTTCTGGGGGCCTCTGGATGTCTGGAGTTTTGATCTCCTCCATACCCGCTTCACACCCTGGAGGACGGGGCTGTGGCCCCCCCACACTCCCTAGCAGATCATTACATGGAGAAACCTTTGGAATGCAAGCATGCTGATCCACACAGGTATGCACACATGGGTATTCACAGACGCGGACTAAAGCTTTCTTGGCTGCTGCCTCAAAGCACACTGTGCGCTGTCTATCTTGCGTGCTGCACAATATCGTTTATTACTTAGTAAATACTGATATCTATGACTAGCTAGTTTATTGTGATGGTGCTTTGTTTTCTCTATTATTATGTTGCTCTTTGTTGTTTGCTGTCTCCTCTGTTTGTTTGTTTGTTTGTTTGTTTGTTTTTTCTCCATACAGGTGACCCAGGAGTTTTTTTTTTTTTTTTTTTTTTTGTCTCTCTTCCCCCCCCCTTCTCACCGTCTCTTCTCCCCTTGGGTTTTCTTTCTTTCTCTCCCCCTCTCTCTCTCATTCATTCCCCCTGTCCTATTTATTAAAAAAAAAAAAAAAAAAAAAAAAAAAAAAAATGACAAAGGATGAACTGAAGCTCTGCCATCACGTAATGTCGCATACTGCTGTTTCTGATGTCATTTAAAAAAAAAAAAAAAAAAAAAAAAAAAAAAAAAAAAAAGAACATCTAGAACCAAAATTCATCCACAAACAGTGACGTAGTTGCTGCAGGACAGTGATTTAATTGCAACCTAACCTTGCATCTGTATAGGAATATACCAGAACACAACTAATTGGGAACCAATCAAGCCCCCTTTCCCAAAGACTACACAGCACAGATGGGTTGAGCTCATCATCGCAGGCTAACTTAGACTGATTGCAACTTGCTGGTTTATGAATTAGACGACAGTTATTTGCAAGCATTCGCAAATCTGCCTGAGAGTGATTGCAGGTAGGCCTCAATTGTTTTGAGACAGGTTGCCTCCCACCAGGCAACATGAGTTTGTACTTAAGGACAGCACAGTTTCACCAGCAGCACCAGCAGACTCGTGCTCCACAGTGTGGATTCATCAATATTTGTGGATATTTTCGGGAAATTGTTTTGCATTTGATTTGCGAAGTTGTTAAAATCTGCAAGGTGCATGTTTCATTTGCCTGCCTGAAGGACAAAATGAGTTGCTGCAGTATGATTCAATTTCAATTTTATTTTATTTATATAGCGCCAAATCACAACAAAAGTCGCCTCAAGGTATGATAATACTAATAAACTGTCGTTTCTGTACAGGTGAGCACTGCCCGGCTGTTTATCACAGTTTCCACGGTGTAGGCTGCCGTTTTCTAGGGCTGAACTGTAGCCGCAGCCACGGCTCCTTCACAGCAAAAATGGCTGTCAGCTGTTATATAAGCTGTTACATAAAGTCAAAGTGTTTGGTCAAACCTCTGACCCAAGCTAAACGAACCACATTAGAAAACTTGTCAGCTAACTCAGAGACTCACACGCTCTCATGAGGTTGTGCGATTCCCTTTGGAGGCACACCGTGTGTCGTTGTTCCTCTGTACCCAAAACCCTTTCATAGTGCCACTCGGGGATTCTGCTCTACTCTATTCGCACTTTCAAATTACACAAAAAGGGGCTAACTGCCATCTAAAAAAGGCAAGCGTGTGGGTCTGTCTTTCGTCTGTCATCGACATCATGAGGCTGAGCTACGCTAAGCCCTCAGACTTGACTCTCCATGCCGAATAAAAACCAATTCACTCTCATTCACTCATTTTTTTTTGTCATTGTGCTTATTTCCTTTAACATTTTTCCTGGTAAAGTCAGTCTTGCCCTCATGAGACCATCTCCAAGTAGCACATCACACGCAGCAGAAGAGATATTGGAGTGGGGTAACGCAACAATCCCAATTAGGACACAGAGCCGCAGAGACGAGCAGCTTTTATGATCACAACAGAGGAATATATTTTCCATATCTGGAACAGAAGCAACACATACATGTGCACACTGCGTCCCCGCAGCACCAATCCCATGGACGGTCACATGTCATACGCTTTATTTCACAGCAGTCCCAGTCCTCATTCATGCAAATGTAACGATAGGATTGTGGAGGAGGGAGCAGGAGCGAGGGGGAAGCTGCGAGGGCGGATGATGATCAGGAGAGAAATGAAAGTGTTTGCGTGCAAGTGTGCAGAATGTGCGATGTTCACTTTGTCACTTTCACGTGTCTGCATGTCGCACATGTGTGTCGCCTCATTTCTGTTCTACTTGCTTTCGATTTGCAAACCTAACACAGGCAACATGTCTGATCAGATTTTTACTCCCTTGTCTTTTTTTCCTCCTCATTCTTCCCATCATCCCCCCGGAACTAATTTCCCATCCTCTGATTTCTCTTTCTTTCCCCCTTTTCCCTCCTTCCATAATCGGATCGCTCTTCACGTCAGACGTTTCTTTCATTCTGTCTTTTATTTAATACTCTTGACATTCCTGTGTAGTTTTCCTCATCCCTTCTCTTCCATCCTTTTCCTTCATCCTGTTTTTTTTTCTTCTGTTCCTCGTGGAGCAGGAGAAAGAAGTAGCTCCTCTGGATTATGGTGCATCTTGCAGGATTTGTGTGTGCATGTGTGAGGGAGGTGATGTGATTTGTGAACTTAATTTTACACAATATAACGAGGTTAGGATTTTACACACACACACACCGTGTGCCTTATGGTCCCATAAATACGGTACACAGTTTTGTAACCAGCTGCTGCCAGCATTTCAATGTTAACAGTGCTTTAGGAAAATTGGAGTCTGTTCTCTAGTTGGACAAACATAGTCCAGTCTGAACACCCCTCGATTTCTACTGTGACATTTGGGCAATAGGGTCAGATTTTGGCATAAATGGCATGAAATCAGTGGATCTGCGTTCGACTACTCTGCCTAGGCTGCACTGTCGAGCGCAGATCCACTGAGCACAGTGCAAGCTAGCAAGACAGAAGCTAAGCTTGTTGCAACATGGCAAATTGAACCTCCCCCCCCTCATTCAGATCTGGCGTTTGGAACTATCTTGGTTTTCATGTGAAACATGACCCTGACGGTAAGCGCGTCATGGGCAAAAGTAAAACAGTATGTCGGATGTGCCACGCAATGCTCAGTTACATTGGTGGGAACTAGTGCGTTAGCGCAGTTTGCTCGTTAACGTGTTGACTCCGTCCGGCCACGCACAGGGTGATCCGCGGTAGCTCGTTAACGGAGATTTGCCGCGTTATGGCGTTAATGTAATTTTAACGAGATTAACGCTGACAGCACTAGTGGGAACACAACGAATATGACTGCACATTTACGCCGACATCATCCTAGTGCAAAGACGAGTGGAAGCAGACAAAAACAACAAGCATGCATGCTACAAACTTTACCTGAGTCATTTAGACAGCCGTTAGCACAGGATTCTCCTTATGGGGACCTGATATGTTTAATATGCTGCTGAGAATATAGCCCAGAAGAAGCGTATAGTATAGCTTTTATGTTGGAAAGAGCCATTTCTCTGTAATAAAATCTCTTTTCCAAAGATGAGTGATTCCTCAATCAGATAGATTTTTTATTTTATTTTGTTGTTTCAGCAACATTACATTTAAAAACTGTACTTTTGAGTTAAAATATATATTTAGAATTTTAATAAATGACAAATTAAAAAGGCATGAACATTTTTGTATCGAAAAAATATCGAACCGTGACACCAAAGTATCTAACCGAACCAAACCGTGAATTTTGTGTATCATTGCACCCCTACTTTTGCACATGTCGAGGAGCGTGTCAGGCTACATTTCACTGTGTGTTATACTTGTATAACTATGCATGTGACAAATAATAAAGAACCTAGAACCTGAGCACCACAGCTACTGCTGCTAACATGTGACGCACCAAGTCACAAAGCACAAATCAAATTACTTTGTTGAATAATGACACTGTACTCAAATGGCACCAGATTGCAATCCAATAGAGCATCTGTGATCTGTGTGTGTGCATATGTGTGTGTCTCCCCCTAAACCCTGGATTTGATGTGATACTTCAAGTTTCTTTCTTTGGTTCCACCTATAAGATTTCATCCCCTATTTTTGCGAGTTGTCCTCCAGGTCTTGCCTTATTAACTTTGAGCCTTTCTTGCTATCCACCATCATTTTTGTACCATCGCGTTACCAAGCAGTGTACCCGAAAGTAGCAGCTGCAGCAGCTGCCCCATGAAAACAAACACCAGCTGTGCCTACAACTATAGCAGATTAGTCACTAAAGTACCCTGAATGCTGCGTGACAGGATTTCCAAAGCTTCATTTGACTGCGGGTTTAGCAACTTTGCTAAAGTATACAAATGACAATTTTATTTGGAGTTTAGTGGAGTCTTAACATATGAAATATTGAGGACTTTGAAGTAAAAACCTATTTTTTTCATGCACCTTTTGTGCAGAAACACACAGATGACTTCGTATCGAGAGCGCATCTGTCTGGAGATAAAACGATCATCCATATATTTTTGAATCGTTAGTGGGTCACTTATGCCAGAATCGCATTAAATTTCCTGTGTGAGAAGCTGGGGAAACCTTTTTTTAATTCGCTCTCATCTGTTTCGGCTTTTCATTCTTAGCTCCCTTTTTTTAGCCTCACTTCATACCCTCGTCTGTGTCCCTTCCTCATCCTCCTCCTCATTTTAATGTCCTGCTTCTCTTACCTCTTCTCCCCCTCCTCCCCGTACCCCTCTCTCTCACCCTCAGTTCATCCCCTGCACCTTTCCATCTTCCCACATACACACCAGAGATAAAACTTTATTACTCACCACAGCCAGAGACCAGTCAGTATGCGTATGTGTATTTTGCATTTCCTCATTATGCGTTCCGTGATATCATTAAGAGGGGTGATATCTCTCCCCTAAAGAGCTTTTTATCTCACCCTCTCTCTGCTGGCCTCACTCAAATTGCTTTGTTTGTGTTGCTTCCACGCAGACGAGAAGAGCTAAACGAAGGACTTCTCTCAGCCTACCTGCTCATGTAGAAGCATGTGTGGGTGTATGAGTGATATTCAGAACCATTCATATCATTTGATCAGCTCTTCAGTGATGTCTTTTTGCATCTTTCTACTATCTTTGAAAAGGAAAAATCCTCCTTGATTGCAGCGTTAGCAGTTTTTACTCTGGATTCATTCATAAAGTCGTTTCTGGCATTCCGACAGTCAAAAATGTAGGATTTCAATGACGAATTGGGAATTTTAGTTGGATTTTCATAGCATTGTATTCAACAAACAGCCTGTGTTATTTGTTATTTAAAGGGGACCTATTGTGCTCATCTCCATGCTTTTATTCTTTGACTCTACCAGAGTGCCTTTGCATGAGTCACAGTTCAAAACTTGCTTATTTACTTATAATGGGTCTTGGTGCAATCAGTGGTCTGAAACAAGCTTTTTTGGTTCTCTCCGTTTAAGCTAGCTTTCATCTGATTGGATGCTGGTCACAAACAGAAGGTTTGAACAGCCGTGTGCCTGAGATGACTGTGACATCGAACTGTGAAATCAAGTGCTTTGAGCTTTTAGCTTACAGGATTACTGTACAACGTCAGCTTCCCTCATTGTGTGAGGGTAAAGAAAGAGGTTTCCTTTCAAGCTAAGAAATCCAGACGGTGTCATGCATGTGCACTCAGCAGTTTGGATCCAGATTGAAATACTGCTTAGATGTAAACTTAAACAGAGCAAAGCCCGGAGTCTGTAAAAGGCGGATCGCTGCCCCCTCTCCTCAGCTGTCATCTTTCAGCTGCTATCAAGCATGTTTTGCGTTAACCTTTCGTAGTATGTAGGAGTATTCTGGTAGAAGAACAGCCTGACGTGGACACGTGTAGATGGTGAAAGCATCAGCATTCGGGGCTGAATAAGCAGAGGAGGGGCATTCATCCTTGTTTAAGAAACTGCAAGACCGTTGTGTTTGTTGTCTAGGGAAATAGGCTAACACGAGATGCTGCTAGTGGAGCTAGGGTTAGAGACAGGCTGCAGACTTAGCTGCGCGCCACCTTGACGGGGTAAATGTAAGCTAAAGCAGGAAAGACTTGTGTGCAGTCGAGATGAGTCATGTCCTGCATGCTAAGAGCAGAATTAGCAACAATCCTAATCCAGCTGATATTGTTTACCAACAGACAAGCTGCAGGACTTTTTAGCAGCTCATAAAAAGCTCGTAATTCTTTTAAAATATCTAGCTAATGCTAGCTTTAGCAAATGGAGTGAAACCTGCAGTACAGTAATTTACCAATCACACCCTCCAAATGTTGCAGTCTACTTAAGCTAGAAGTTTCCCAACTGACATGTCAGTGCTGCCGCTGCCCTGCAGCTGTTTCGTCCCCTCCACTACCCGAGCATCCACCTGTCGGCTCTCATGGGATAATTACTCATCACTCTCCACTTTCTGTGCATCATATTTGCAGGGAGCAATGAGCATAGTGTACCATATCTGAGATAGATACGCTGGGTCACTCTCGGTAAACTATCAAAATCTGTAGCAGAGTGCTATTCTCCCTTTTGGACTATAATCAAATTTTTGTAATCCTGTTACTTGTTGTTATGTCCATTACCATCCTGGCAGCCATCTAAAGGTCTGCTCAAGATATACGCCCCCCGTCTTCGCTCCTCGTCTTTGTTCTTGTTTTATTTTCACAGCCAGACTTCGGCTTCCCTTTTCCAAGTTTTACCCTTTAAACTAAAATATTTTACCGTCATGAGTTTGCATAGTTGCAATCCTGTCTCTGAGCGAGTGCATACATGAATAAGAGATTTAGTGGTTCCACCAGAAGGCACAATAGTAAAACTGGCGTGTGTATATAAATCAGAATCACTTAAGAAAATGAATTGTTAGCTGCTGCGGTTCTCTACGATGCTCTTTCTATAAAAATATGGTGGACTGTCTTTCAGTGCCTGAAACAGCACTCATGCACACAACACACACACAAACAGAAAAGCAGGATTGGAGGTAGGAGAAAATGGAAAGTGATGGAGACAAAGATATAAACAGAGGTTTTGTCCATTAAGTAATGCAGTGAGGGCTTAACTAATCAAACCAAACTCGGACCGTCGCTCCTGTAAGAACTTTAGAGCCACGCACAAACACGCAGGCACGCTGCAACGGTATAAAACTTACCCATTAAATCGATTTACAGCTCACTCGGTTCTGTCTGGGGTTTTTCAATCAACAACACCTTTTGTTGACCTTTTTTTCACTCTGTCCTTCTAAAAGTCTCTATTTCTGGCAGTGCAAGTTGTGTGCTCAGTGAACCTGGTATGTGTCTGATTTTTGTGTCAGTCCGTTGACAGAGCGGGGCGTTGAGGCTCCGCTCTGACAGAGGAACTTTCTGGGGAGCAGGTGTCAAAAAGTAACAAGGTAGAAACAGAAGGCGAGACGGAAGGGAAAGATTTAAAAAATGTGTAAAAAGGAAGAATATCACAAATTTAGGACATTAGGACGTGTTTTTATGCACTGTTCTTGCATTTTGAGTTCATTTTTGTTAAATAGATAATAGCATTATTTTTTTTATAAATAAGCGCTGCTGGAGCCTTAACTTCTTCAGATCGTATCCTTTTCTCCCTGCACCCGAAGCCTGTTTGGCAATAAAAAAAAGATCTATAGAAGCAGAAGCAAAAGTATATATGTAGAGCAGGTCGTGGATGTTGGTGGTTTGATCCCTGGCTGCTCCAGTCTGCATGCCAAATACTATCGGGCAAGATACTAACCCCAGGTCGCTCTCCAATACATCCATCAGAGTATGAATGTTTGTGAATGTTAGATAGAAAGCACTTAAGCATAGAAAAAAGTGCTTGTATAAGTTGGTGTGAATGGATGAACGAGGCATGTTGTATAAAGTGGTTTGAGTGCTCCGGGAGAGAAGAAAAGTGCTATAAGAATCAGTCCATCAACGTTTACCTTAAATCTATAGCGTTATAAGGCCGCTTGTGGCACATCCCCTAGGAAGTAGTCTGGACAGTGGTTCCCAGGGGATGAAATCAGTGGACAAGTTACAATGATGTCAGTGTTGATTTCTTCATTTTCACCTCCTCATTCCTCCTGCAGACACAGCTCCAGCTTTGTGAGCTCCCTTTTTCCAGCTTAGTTTCTTCTCATTTGGGCTGAGCGCTGAGCTGCCCACGAGGCTCAAACAAGGCTTGAGGTGGTATTATCTCCGTGCCTATGATGCTGCAGGCCAGAAGGACAACTTTAAAGTCCTCCATCAGGACCTCTGCCCTGCCAGGCACAGCCTCAAATAGTACGACTTTGAGTGATTCACAAGTTCAGCAAGAGGTTTAAAGAACAATCCCTTTTTTTTTAAAAAGCCTGGTTCTTTTGTTACTGTGGTTTGTAGAAGTTTGTATCTCTGGCTTGTTAAAAAGCAAAAGCAGGACACAGAATGGTGAATCCTTTCACTGAAGCCCTGCCTGTGATCACTTCTGCTTTAAAAGTCTCCAAACAGAAGGTGGGGGGATTTAAGGATCTGAAGTCCTGCTTTGAGATGTGTCCCATGATCGTTGAAGACAAGCCTTTGGTCGCCACTGTCTCCACTGGTAGCCTGTCAGACTGTCGCTAAGGATTAGAGATGCACTTTCTGCTACTTTATAGAAATCATCAATAAATCTCATCTGTGATCTAGGGGAAAGACTTCTGGAAGACTTCAGTATTTCCACTCAGACGTTTCCTCCTAAACTGACTCTCATCATCATTTTGGCTCACATCATCACTAGGTGTCTGGGAGGGAGTGGACACTCCTGCAGGAGGCCTTAGTCACTGTAGAGTGGACATGAGGCTGTGCAATGAGGAGAGGAGATGTGCATCACCTCTGAGCCTCAGCTCCCACCTGTAATCCGTTACAGTAACGCTATGTTTTGAGAAAAGCAAAACAGACATGTCATTTAGACTTATGATCTTCTTTGTTTCCTGATTACCAAAACAAATGTTTTATTTTATCTAAAATAAAAATGACATCACCTGAATGGCTGGGGTTAGAGTTATGCATCAAGTTCTGTTGTTTATCTATGAACGTAGACACAGTGCCTCATTCTTCAATTCAGCAAAGGGCATTTTATGGTCATGGTTCTCTGTCCTGGTTGTCTTGTAACACTGAATGAACTCTGTGTGTATTTAGCTGTAACCCCTCATATCTCAGTAGACTCTATGTATTACTCATATTCATCTTCCAGCCTTTTTCCTCTCTGTCACCTCCTTTTTCTTCATCCCATCCCTATCTCTCCTCTTTCACTTCCTCCTCCTCTCTGTTTGCCTGCTTTGCATTTCATTACTTCTCTATCCACTTACCTCTGTCTTCCCTCGCCCATGTCACTGTCAGTTTGTGCTTATTTATTGTTGCTACTCTCGTTCTTCCTTCTATGTGGTCACATTGGAGTTTACTGCGATTGTGCCTTTTTAATTTACCTTTTAATTGTCTTTTTGTGTGTGTTTAGAACGTTGAGTTCTTGGTTTCAGATGGATGTTCACATTTTAGCAGCTGATGTTAAATTAGAGCTAATAACTAGCTGGGACCACATCCTCTGTAACGATGGGCGATGAGGCATGAGGAAGTGTGAGCTGGTGCTGCGGTTTGGGGAAGGCCTCAAAGGGGACTGCGACTGCTCCTAACGAGAAGTGAATGAAGGAAAGGAAGAGAAAAGAGAGGGAAAATGGGGGGGAAGGGTGGGGCATGAAAATGAGAACAGCAGGTATAGGTGAAAGGGGGCTTTTATAGCCTGAGGCCGGAGGGGGGTGATGGAGGAGACGCCCCGCTCCTGAAATTCAGATGATATCTCCACTAAAAGTAGAATATAGCGCCGCTGCCAGAAGCTCACTTTAAGTCAAAGTGTTGGGTTTTAAAGCATTGAATTTAATAGTAGAGCAGCGGTCCCCAACCCCAGGGCCACGGACCGGTACCAGCTCGGGTGTGAAATTTATTTTTTTCAGGGTTTTTATCGTTAACTCGGTTTCCCTGGGTCTTTTCCTGTGTTGTAGTTGTGCGTCTTTTTTTTTTTTCAAGAAATATTTAGGCATTACCATGGTGACCAGAGAGCATTAGAGTTCATACTACGATAATTATTTTCAAACTTTATGATTTTCTTCCAGTTTTTGTAGTTTCTAGATAATCAGAAGTTTGACAAACGTGCTGCGTAACAAATGCTAAGCTACAAAAAAAAAAAAAAATCCCAGTTCAGAGGAAAAGGTTTAACGATGTCTGTGTAATCTTTTACATAACTCAGCATTACAATTTCATTTGTGAAATCATTTGAACAATATCAAATGTTCCAGCTAAAGACACAAATCCCCTTTGAGGATGCGTCAGGATGCTAAGACTGACATGTGGAGCTACCCGCTGTGGCGACACCTTGTGGCATGAAAGTAGCTACATAATAAAGCAAGAAGAAGACATAAATGCAGTTTCTCTAATGGCCACTGATGGCTGGCTCCAAAAGCAAGTCAGTCGCCACAGATTCCCAAGTAAACTTGCCTAAATATACAGCATTAAAAGCACCACCATTTTTTATTTACAGTCTGTGGATATAACGAGCGTAATTTCAGTTCCCTGTAGTCCTCCTAAATATAGGATGTTTTTTATCTCCTTTTGTTTCACATCTGATTAAACAACATTTTAATTTCTTCTCCATCACTGGCTGGGAGTTGGCCACTCACGCTGATGTGACGCTGGAAATACCAAATCAATCAAGTTACATCCACTGTTGCCTTGACAGCTCGCCAACGATAAAAATGGACTTCCACGTCTCTTCCCC
The DNA here is from genome assembly GCF_057382185.1 of Mchenga conophoros. Lineage (NCBI taxonomy): Eukaryota > Metazoa > Chordata > Actinopteri > Cichliformes > Cichlidae > Mchenga > Mchenga conophoros. The sequence goes on along the minus strand of NC_140528.1, from coordinate 74,688,778 downwards.
TTCGTCGCTTTCTCTTTCCCTCGCTGCCCTTCCTCCACCCTCCATATACGTCTCCCCGCCCATTTCTCCCTCTCGCTTCCTCTTTCTGCTGAAGCAAAGCCTATTTTCCGCATTATAGTCAACATGGCTCACAGCGAAACGTGCGATTACACAACCAGGTGGAAGTGAACGCTCTTTCTTCCTCTCCGCTTGGTAGACGCAGCTGGATCGTGGTGATGAAGATGAAACGGGCCAGAAAGATACCAAACCTGATGAAATTTCCTTAGAAGCATCAAAGCTGCTGCACGACACGCACAAATAACAATTAAACAGAGAAATACTTTATAAGCTATAGAAGTAGTTCTCCTTTTAAAGTGAGGATAAACGCTGCATGTAATGACTTTAGTGAAACATTTAATCTCTCCATTTAAAGTAATTGGAAGTATAATTTGCTGAAGCTTTGTCCTCTCTGATAAAATCTTCCTTTCTTGGCTTTGTTATATTTAACCAGTTTTATATTTTATGGTCTTAAAATAATAATCAGCTGTGACTTACATGTCTATGTGGCATTGCTGTAGCTTTAACTGCTCTCCCTGGCTTATGCTTTCCACGTATGCGCTTGGAAGTGTGGGGACTTCCCAGAACTGAGCCATACCGCCAAATATAACGCATTGCAGATGAACCAAACAATCTCCTTTTGATTATCGTTGTCCTGAATGAACTAAGTTTGGTTCAGCCAGACAGTTCTGTTTGAAATGTTTATTTACATCGAGCAGTTTAGTGTATAGGCTTTGACCTCATCTTCCACAGAATCTAAACGCACAGATGTGTTTGGTAGTGATGAGTAAATATCATCCCACCATTCAGAATCAGCAGCAGTACCGTGGTGCAAAGCAAAGGCAGACATAGGAAATTAACATCTTCGATAGAACACCCAAATTAGAGGGAATAGCCTTGATTGAAGGTGCTTGCAGTGCATATTGTCTTTGTATGTGGGATTGTTAGAATCTAGTTGAGTTTGGACCTTGACTGGGCCATTGCAACACCTCAGTTGTTTTCTTTTTCAGGCGTTATGTTGTAGATTTGCTGCTGTGCTTGGGATCACTGCTGCATGACCCTGTTTCAGACAAGCTTTAGCTGTCAGACAGATGGCCATACATTTGACTACTTTCATATGCAGAGGTGTTCATGGTTGACTCAATAGCTGCAAGCTGCCCAGGCCCCGTGACTGCAAAATAACCCCAAATCATCACCCTCCACCCCCGTGGTTGGCAGTCGATATGTGGTGCTTTTGATGATATGCTGAGTTTGCTTTTCTCCAGATGCTTCAGCGTGCTTTACAGGCAAACATCTCTACATTGTTCTTGTCTTTCCAAAGGATTGTTCCAGACATATTGTGGTTTTTGTTGATGCAACTTTGCCGTGTTCTTTTAGAAAGAAGAGGCTTTCTCCTTCAAAACAAGCTCTACTCCTTTTCTGATTGTACCGTCAAGACCTTTAAGATTTAACGTTTCATTAAATGTTAACTGAAGTCCGTACTCTCTGAGCTCCAACTCTTGGCTCTTTGTGGTTTCTATGTACATTACATGGTCTGATCTTGGGGTGAATTTGCTGAGAATGACACCTGGACTTTGTGTTAACACACAGCTGAACGCTCCAGCATTCAGCCACATCTGAGTCACGCAGAGTGAATCCAGTCCTCGGGATTTGAAATCCCAAGCATAAAAGTTTTCTCACGAGTAATCTAGCATTTACCAGACCAATCCTGGCAGGAACCGGGGGTCGTTAGCTGTCTGAGGAGCCCGACACAGAGGCCTTGCGAATGCCATGGCTTTCAATCATCATGGCACAAGATCCAACTAACCTAGTCTCCTCCTAAAAGTCCTCAATTGCTAAGAAGTAGCTCTGGTCTGGGTTTTTGTGCTTCACACAAAGAAACGTAGATATGAAGCCGGTTAAACATGCGAAACCAGCTGGTAAATGTAACACGCAGAAAGACAGAAGCTATGCACTGAGTGGAAACTGAAGGAAATAACAAGCCAGTAAATATGAACGCACACACTTTGTGAGGTTAAAAAAAATTGCAGATGTTTAAAGTGGGGAAAAATTGATTCAATAGATTTGCCACATACAAAGAATGGTTTAATTATTGTTGGTTTACATTGAAACTCCACATGCAAAGCAATCACAGCTTTCAGTCTGTCCTGTTAAACTCCCGTCACATTTACAGCCTCCCTGCACTGACACCTTAATGTCTGCAGTTTTAGACACAAATTATTCGTTTTTATGGTTTTCAAAGATTCTTTTCTTTATGAAGACAATAAAATCATTATTTAAATATATCAATAATCTGTCTTTTGCAACACAAGCAGTACTAAGAAATGCTCCAATAGCTATTTTTGAAAATCTCCACACCTTTTTTCCGCTCCAATTTACACATCCCCTCAAAACTCTCTGCACTGCATTTTAGTTGCTCCCCAGGGCGCTCCTGATTGAAAATGTTTCCCCAGTAGTTGTGGTGTTCATAGCATCACTGTCAGTTGTCAAGCCTGGGAGGTAGCTAGCACCCTCACACGCCGTTCCCCCGAGTACTGCCAATCTGGGCTTCAGCCTTCAGTTTTGCTCAGACTCGTCATCCTTTTCTCTGAGAGAAATCACAAGGGGATCAAATCTAATTATTTTTCCTTTTTTGGGTGTGTTTATTATAACTGTTACTTCAAGTTAGGTAGTATAATGATTACTTATGTCAGTGTTTTTCAGTGTAGGGGCAGCAGAAATGACCTCATGTCCGATTACAACCTGTCACGGGGAGAGTTTTAATAGACTGGTCCTTTGCCATGAACAAGCTCTTACTATGATGGAGAACAACCAAAAAAGGTAATTATCTGGACTGCACACACTGAGCCTCGTCGTCTCTCTCTTCTTTTAACAAACAGGAAGATCATCGAGGTGAAAATCATTGATGATGAAGAGTATGAGAAGAACAAGACCTTTACCATCGAGCTGGGAGAGCCTGTTCTGTTGGAGATAGGACAGAAACACGGTGAGTCTGTGTGTGTGTGTGTGTGTGTGTGTGTGTGTGTGTGTGTGTGTGTGTGTGTGTGTGTGTGTGTGTGTGTGTGTGTGTGTGTGTGTGTGTGTTTGTTCAAAGAGAGTATCAAGAAGTCAGGAGTGAGAGCAGGAACAGGGAAAGTGTGACAGACAGAATGACGTCTTTATTTATCAGCAAACAGGCCCGGTGCACATCTGTCGCTTGGAGACAAGGTGAGACCAGCATTGATTACCTGAAGCCTCCAATCTAAACTCAGATTAACCGTGGAAACATTTCACTTTGAGCCACTGAGGATGTGACTTGGGAAGGATTTCGACATCACTGGCCCTGAGCTGCGATGCGTTTTTGAAGTAATCGTGTCACAGGAGGGATAGGAGTAATAACTCATCCAAATCAGCATGTGATCTGCTTAATTATGTCACCATAAGGAGGTTTGGTGTATGCAGTATAAACAAAAGCCAGAAAGCTTCCTTTCGTTGTCTGGAATCGCTGTAGTATCGCAGCGTCGTCGCAGATGGAACACAATTTGCAGTTTAGTCATGGCAAATGAACCATCTCGATCAGCTTCTTTCCTCTCGTACTGTCATCTGCTAATTCAAAACCCGCGCAGATCTTTGAAATCCAAGAATCTAAAACATTTAAGCCCCCGCCCTTCTTTTTTTTAAGAATGTGAGAAGCTTTAGATGAAAATTTAAAAGGCTTCTTTAACAGAGAGACAGCTGATCTCCCCGAGGTGACTCAAGGCTGGAGAGAACCAATGCTCAAAGTCAATATGTCATTTATATATATATATATATATATATATATATATATATATATATATATATATATATATTCCACATTTAGTGCTAAACATTACCAGCATTGTACCTCTGAATGTGTTAGCAGCTTCAAAGAGCAGCTAATGTGTCCCAATCAGAAAGTTCACGTATTTTTCAAACAAAAATTCTTCGCCGCGTTCATTTTGTGTCTTTAAAGACGTGCCAGCCAATTAGCCGCACCAGAATCTTCCTGCTTTATCACTCTTTAAACACACACAGAGGCTCTTCTCAAAGCGTCTATAGTGTAGATGTCACACAGGAAGAGCCCATAGCCTGCGGCATGCCGTGGCATGTTTCATTACACAGAAATGTGATGGGTTTTATAATGCTGTCACAGAGCGAGCAGACTGGCAACCACATAATGCTGTCACATACAGTACACAGCTTTTCAATTACAGCGAGCTACACACTGATAACGGCAAAAATTAATAACTTGCTGTCTGTTTTGGAAACGTGAGCGAACAAGGAGACGTTTGGGAGAGATGCTGCAGCATACACGGAAGCGCGCAATAGAGAGGTGGGAGAAAACGTAAAGTTTTTGCGGATAAAGCTCGCGTTTCCCATGTTTAAAGATTTAGCATATACATAAATATTCTTTCACAACCCACAGCATACGTTTTCTCAGTAATAGTTCACACTGCTGTGGTCTCTGCTGAGAATAATGAAAAAAAGAGTCTTAAGATGATGTCTGAAATCTGTCAAATTAAAAGATTAAGCAAACGACTATATGGAGAACCCTCAGGGCAAGATTTGATGATTAAATGCCACGGAGATATTTGAGTAACGTGACTGCCCAAACCTAGAGTAATTGTGCTGAGCTAAAATTTAAAAATGGACCTATTATGTTCATTTCCAGCTCCATTTTTTTTTTTCGTGCACTCCACCAGAGTGACATTAGATGATTCACTGTTATATATATCATTCTTTTGTAGCTCATACATTGGTCTTTGTTGCTAAAACAGCTTTTATTTAATTCCTCTGTCTTTAAGTCTTCTGATTGGCTATCCCTCCCAAACAGAAGGTATGGACCAATAAAGGTGGAAAGTATTGATAGATGATAGAAGATTTCCATCACTGCATAAATAAAACAGTACAATTATCATGTTACATGTTATGTTCTGTTGTATGATATGTAACTAGTATTTGATATTTTCTCTACCATTTTAGACACAATTTTCATCTTAAATCCTTAAAAATATCTCACTGTTAAACAAAAAAACTCAGAATAACACAAGGAAACATTTCAGACCTTATTTTTAATATCTTTTCATTGACTTTTTTTTAAGTAGGATCTTAGATAATAATAAGTCCTATATGTGAAAATATTAGCAAACTAGCTTTGGCCTTTAAAAATGTCAGTGTGCAAGTAAATGGAGCAGTAATAAAGACACTTCAAAATGAAAACGCGTAAACAGTATCCTGGCAGGGCACATCCACTGAAACTGAAAGGTTTGCTCTTATTTTGAAAGTACAGTCACTGCTAACCAACGAGCACCAACCCGTTCTTGTCATGTGCTTCTCTGCTGCCAGGCTGGGCAGGTAGCTGTTTCTGTTATTACTGTAAAGTCTCATCACTACTCATCTCTATTGTCACCTAGGTGACTCGAATGAAAACAAGCCTTTGGTGGGGGCGGAGGAGGAAGAGGTGGCCAAGATGGGCTGTCCCAGTTTGGGCGAACACACACAGGTAGAAGTGGTCATAGAGGAGTCCTACGAGTTCAAGGTAAGTGTGTGTCTGTGCGTGCCGATACTGCACTAACAATGCCTTTACCAGAGCAGGTGTATGTGAGCGATTCTTCTATCAGATGCATTTTAAGTCCTGCTGGGTCGCTAAAACTAAATGTCCAGTGTCATTCTTTCATTTTGCAGTGGATGCATGTAGAGCAACGCCTTCTCTGGTAGGATGCTGCTGATTTTTAAAAAGGACCTGCAAAAAATAAGTTAATAATTTATTAACACGATGTTTTCAGAAACTCAAAGAAGTTAAGTCGCTTTCTTTTCAAGCTCCTTCCATCATCTGGATGACTGAGAACCAACACAGACGATATGCTTTCATCATATTTCAGTACAAAACAGGCATTAAACAAGCCTGGCTTTGTTCTTTCATAAATATTTTAACACTAGGAGGCGGGCCTTCCTAGATCTGATCCATTTCTAACTCTGATGAACACCATCGTCACGAGTGTGCAGCCGGGGAAACACAATAACGACACAACGACAGGGCTCTCTGTGGCTTCACGTGGACCCCTAACTGATGCCTGTCTCTTCATCTTGTGTCATCATATCGTTACTTATTTTTCCTGTTAATTGTCATATTCATTTGTCCTCTCATTCGTCATTTTCATCTCTGTTTGGTCTCGAAATGTCACCACTCGTGTGTCTGCGTACAGATTTCATCATCTCACGTGTCCATTTTTTGTCATTTTGTGTGCGTGTGTGTGTGTGTCTGTGTGCAGAGAGCAGTAAATACACTTCTTAGGCATGCTGAAAAGGTAATCCATCATTTTCATGCATGCAAAGCTTGTTCTCTAATCATCTACTGTACAATACTGAAATGTACTAATGGTGCCTGGGTTAATCACATCCCAATCTATAAATCATTAAGCGTTGCCACACATCGAGATTAATTAGTAATTTATCTTACCGTGACTGCTAAAATATGGCACATTTACCATTTTATGATGCTTTTAACATAGTAGATAGTAAAAAATTCAGAATTCCCTCCAAGCCCTGTCAGTAAAGTTACAGTAATGACTGCTAGTGCTGTGCTCCTTAGCTGCTGTCAGCTCTTTTACAACATCTTTTATCATCTTTCTTCTCTTGCCTGTTTTAGACTAAAACACTGAAGCAGAATGCCTGAAGGTTTTTTCTTCCTGAATTTTACAGCGAGCATAAGTAAAATGTGGCACGGCTGATTTCACAGCTTTATATTAATTAGCACACCTTATACCTGGAGTACCGGGGCCTGAAAATTTCAATGAATGTATGGTTTGGGTTTTAACCGAAAGGCCTGAAGTCAGCAGTTTCCTCTTTCTGTATAGCTGCGAATGAATTAACAGCTTGAGGGTTGTGTTTTTCCTGTTCTGCCTGATTTGTATGCAATGGCATGGTTGATATTTGTGCGTTTGTATATTTGTGTGTGCGTGTGTGTATAGAGTACAGTAGATAAGCTGATCAAGAAGACAAACTTGGCCTTGGTGGTGGGAAGCAGCAGCTGGAGGGAACAGTTTGTCAATGCTGTTACAGTCAGTGCAGGTAACACGCACACACACACACACACACACACACACACACACACACACACACACACAAAGGGCTTCATTTTGATTTATGAACAGTGGTTTTGGCTGACATTTTTCTTGACTTTATTTTTAAAGATGGTGGATGAAGGGAAAGAACTTTTCTTAAAAGGTGACATCAGCATTTAATTTGGACCCTTATAGTGTATTTTGATAAGGAGAGATCATCAGAAGGAATTGAAAGTGATTTATTGATATACAGAATTCAGTTTGAGATATTTGGCGGTTAGACCCTGATGGCCCGGCGCAGCAGAACGGGATCTCAGTGGTGATAGGGATTAGAGCAGGACTCCCCAGAGTCTAGACACTGGTGGTGGAGATGAAGATGGAGGCTTGAATGGAGCCTGAGTTGCACGAAGGCAACTGCAAAGAAGAATGACAGATGTACAGTATGCAGAGTGAAAGCTGATTGGTCAGAAGAAGGCCAGCAGAAAGCTGATTGGACTAGACATGTGATGTCACAATCAGCTTGACAGCGTGGGAAAGTGGAAGTGATGTGGATAATCTAAGCTTAGATTATCCATCAACACCTGGGAAGCAGACAGATGAGTGACTACAGATCTTCCCTATTGAACTTACGCATAAGCTTCGTTTATTACATTCATAGTCTGTTTCTTTACTGTCACAGACAGAAGTCTGATTCAGTTTTAGTTATGTAAAGTAGTTTGACATTGTAGGAAATGCAGTACATGGACAAAAGAATATTTCTACCTGCATGTTACTCATGCACATATGGAGTTGCAGTTATGACTGCTTCCACTCTTTGGAGTGTGTCTGTAGGAATTTCTGCCCATTCATCCGAATTGGGGGATACGTAGGCAGAAACTGATGTTGGATGAGAGGGTACTCTGCACGTATTGAATCAGTAGAGCAGGTTTTATATACTATTGAATAATATCCCTTAGAATTCACTTTGGGATATCTTGGACAGAAGAAATGTATCAAAATTACTTGCTAGTTGCTATGGTGACATTTGATTACAGTATCACACTCAAAAAATGTTTCTTTTGCAAATATTTGTAAAGGCAGAAAGTAAGGCTGCATGCTTGACTCTGTAAACTGGTGGGAATGGGATTGAATGAAACAGCTCTCATATATGGGCATAGTATGGGCTACTAGCAAGCTAGATTAGCATAACATAGCACAATTATTGGTACATTATAGCATTTAATTAATACAGCATTTTGTGTTGCTTAAAACAACCCCTCACTCTTAATTTAAATATATTTCTATAATCTCTAAAGCTTATCAATTAATATGACGTAAGTTATTAGCTTCTAATTAAAATGTTAGGTTGGGGAGGTATTTCAGGCAGTTAGCCATTTTGCTTATATTGGGTAGTTTTTGTGAATTACAGCTACATACCAGCTGCTTTTCATCAAGTCATGACTAAAACATTTAAAACAATGTCAAATACAAATTGAGTGAGATTTAAAGTGCTGCTAAATGGGTGCTTTAAGCAAAGCTATAGATCAGCTGTTTTTTAGTCTTTATGCTAATCTAAGCTAATCAAGAGACTTGGGAGATAAATGTGACAAGAAAAGATATCAAACTTCTGTCTCTTACTAGAGTTAAAGCTGAAGTTTATCTGTCTTGTTTCTTCTTTTTGTCTCATTCCTTTTTATTACTCGTCTTGTTACTTTTACTCCGTTTCAATCTCCCACCTACCCAAAGGAGATGATGACGAGGAGGAGAGCGGCGAGGAGCGGCTGCCCTCCTGCTTCGACTACATCATGCACTTCCTCACCGTCTTCTGGAAGGTTCTGTTCGCCTTCGTCCCTCCCACAGAGTACTGGAACGGCTGGGCCTGCTTCATCGTCTCCATATCGCTTATCGGCGTCCTCACCGCAGTCACGGGCGATTTGGCATCTCACTTCGGCTGCACGATAGGACTGAAAGACTCGGTGACGGCTGTGGTGTTTGTAGCGCTGGGAACATCAGTGCCAGGTGAGGATGAGTGGGGAAGAGCCTTATTATTTGACTTTAAATCCCAATCTAAGCACCAAAACATTCACCACCACACGCTCATCAATGGCCAGCTCATCAAACACATCAGAAAACGTGTCTGGGATCTTTATTTCTTTTATATTGTTTCACCTTCCAAACAACTTGGTTAGATTGGGTTAAAATACAAACTTTCAACAATGGTTACAGTGTCTTATCCATGCTGATGATTGGTCAGCATGGATAAATACCACCCGTTTCCTGAGAACACGCTTTTAGCTGGATTGAAAAACCCTGATTTAACCTATTAAGTTCATAACCACCACCTTTGTGTGACCTCTTAGTCTGATTGTGTTAGGGTTAGTTTAGCTAGATAATGAAAAATTAGTTAGACACATGGTTACATTTAGATGTGGTATTGTGGGTTATTATGAGTAATGCCTGTGTATGAGTGCGGTTGTTGAAAACAAGCAGGAAGAAGATTTTCCCAGCTTGCAGCTTGATCTGAATACAGGTATGAGGAGAGGTTTAGCGGGACTCAAACAGAAACAGATGGCTCGGTGTTACGCCACAGTGGTGCAGAGTGATTATTTTCCACGTTTGCCATGTTACAAATTCCTCCCCTCCCATTACACCACACTCGAGCTTTCCGTTTCACCAGACATGAAATGAGCTGCGTCTTCCCTCCAAAGTTCAGATGTAAATAAACAAACACAAGCCTCTCTCCTGCGCCTGATTTCAATAGCAGCCGCTTTGACTTCCAGGATCGAAATCAAAAATATAATTGTAAAACTCCGGCTCCATCACAGCCTTCAGCCTCGGATTTTTTTCTTGCCCGGAGTGGGCAGATCGTCCCCAGACTTTCATTCAATTCCCTGCCTCATTCCTAACGTCAGCAGGTTTATTGTTGCCCCTTCGTATGATTTATAGAAACGGCTCCTGTGCTGCTCTTCCGGGCGGTAACTTGGATGGCTTGTGATGAGGTCTCTGGAAAGTAGTGTTTGAATCAATTCCTTCTACAACCATGTTATGGTGTGTGAAGGGGAATTTTAGATCCGTAAATCAGCGCGTTTCCTTTTGCAAGGTTCTAATGTTTTCATTTTCCCTCTTGTTGTGAATCTCTGATCACTTTCACTCCCAGCCAGATCTCTATCTGTTCCTTCTTTAGTCTCTCATAGTCCCCCCACTTATCTGTTAGGCTCTCATGCCCCATTCTGGTCAATTTGTTACTCTGACTTGGTGTTACCTTACTCCGCTCTTTCTTTCCTCCTCTTAGTGTTTTTGCTATTGGATCATCCATCATTCTGACCTGTGTATGCTGTAGAAACCAGGCGTGCGTGTGGGTAAAAACGTGTGATTTTCCTGTCGAGGAGCTGCAAGTTAGCATGCAGCATCTCCAGCGGGCCATTATGACTTTCACAGGGAGTGTTTGCTGCCTTCTGCGTGTGTGATCTCCTTAAAACTTGTTAGCAACACTCATCTGCTCTCTCGTTTCCATTTCTCTGACATGCGCCCTTCCCTCCTCCTTCTCTTCTCTCTGTCCTCCTCGAGATTCATAAAAGCATTTCTGTGTTATTTGATTGGAGACACACTCCAGGATTATCGGCCCAATTTACACAGAATTTGCAGACTCAGGCAATTAGAGAGCAAACGCTGATGGTTTGAAAGCTGCACGCTGCAAAAATGTTTCTGCCTGTTTAAGAGGTTTGCACAGCTCATTTGTAGCCATCTGAGGTATTTAAACGGTAAGTGGTGTTTGATATGTGCATCCGTGGTGAACAAATGCTGACGCTGGTTTGCAGTCTTCATCTCATACGCTGCTTCATACCTGAAGTTTATCTCTGTGTGAACTGATTTTTGACTTTTTGGATAATATTGATTTAGTTGTTGTTCTTCCTTTGGTCTAAATACATGAATTTCACTGTGGAAAGTCCTTTTGGAATTTTGTGGGAAGTTGCTGCAACAGAGGATTTAAATTGTTTTAGTATAACAATAAAAATCTGCACAGCCTCGTTCATCAAATGAGAACTTTTAGATATTTTTGTGACCGTTTAGCAGGAATAGTGTGGACGAAAGGAGTTTATACGAGCCAAATGAAGATGTTCAGAAGATGACACTCCAGTAGGTCTGCGTACATTCACCACAGCATTAAACAGGCTGTTCTCATCATTGTTACCTGTGTGGCTGGCTAGGCAGGACCAGATCGCAGGACTCAGAGACGGGGGATTTAAATCTAAGAGGCAGCTTTATTTGCTGTGATGAAGAAGTCAGATGTGGTGCAAAAATAAAAATTAAAAAAAAAACACTAAAAGAAACAAGTTTAGAGCTAAGACTCTTGCAACCAGGACACAATAAAGGAACATGAACTACACACAAGAAACACACTGCAAACATGGAGACCACGACGACCAGAGTGTGACTGAAGACTTAAATACACATGCAGGATAACGAGGGAAACAGGAGAGAAACACAGCAGGAACAAATCAGACGCAACGAGAGAGGGGAAGGAAAACTAAACAATGCATGCAGGACAAGAGACTATCATAACAAGACAGGAAACACTGAGGACAAAACAATAAGGGAAACTAAACCAGAACCACAAAGGATAAACACAAGAATCAGAAACTCATAAACGAAGAAAACTAAACTAGGAAATATGAGAACTCTAAGAATACCACAATAATGACTTATCAAGATTCAAAAAAGTCCACAAACACAAAACACTGGGTCAGAGACCCACAACCATGACAGTTCTGTTTTCTATTTTTAAACATATGAAATTAGGGCTGTGCAATATGACCAAAATCTCATATCCCGATATTAGACATTTATTGTCCCGACAAAGATATATATCACAAAAATTTTACATTTTCTGTAAATTCTGTGAATCTCGGGTAACTCGACTCGTGTGAAGTGTTTTCAGCTGGGCGTCGTGTACCTGGAGTCGAGTGTTTTCACCGACCAGTTTCCTGCATAATTTGCATAGTACAGTTTTCTGGTCCGTGTCATACTTTTCATAACAAAACCATGTCCATGCTACAGAGGTAGCCCCTCATTTAGAAATAAGGTCCTCGATTTGTTTCAACTGCTCTTCCTGTTTGTCATCATTTCAGTTTATTTTGAAAAATCCCAACAGGATCTTCAGCTTTATTGTGAAAGGTTTATGTGGAAAATAAACAAGTGGACGGCGGAGCCACACGCTGGGTTTACCGTCACTGTTGCTAACAACAACGTGGAAAAACAGTCGCGTATCCGCCTGTAGCGTGGTTATTTTAAATATAAGAGAAAGAGAGAGCTTTAAGAAATTAATAAACTACAGTGACCATCAAAGTCATGAAAAATATTGCCGTAAACAGTTTATTTTGCGACACCACGAAACAAACGATAGCGTAAAATGAAACGATAGACGTTTTCATATCGTCATCCGATATATATCTTATATCGAACAGCCTTATATGAAATAGCAAATAAATGTTCATTGAGCACCTATTGGGATTTAAGTTGCTTTTTAGACAAGTGAAGATATTTCTTTAGCAAACTGATTCCTTTTAAGAAACATTGCTAATTCAGAGTCTGTGATGCTGCTGGATTTTGTCCCACTGCATCTCTAACATGTGTCTGATGATCTTATTTGGAGGCAGTAATGTGGAGTTATATGGCTGCCCCTATGTGCACACACACACTTGTTTTTTGTGTCGTCTACCCCCAGCAGGATTACAGTCCCCCCCCGAAAAAATTTTGAGGACAGTTTTAATGTTGGGATATGAATTTCAGCTAATCTCACTGACATTCAAATGAAAATTGAGGCTCTTCTCACCAGCCTGTCTAAAAACAGACGTTCAGTAACTGGCAGCAGCTTCCGCCGGTATTCCCTGCCAACCCAGTTGTAGTCTCTCTGCTTTTCATCCAGTTTCTCCTCACATATCCTGCACCACAGAGCACACTTAGTGTACACCTACAGCATTTCACAGCATTTATTACATTGATTTTGGTTGTTCTGATGCCAGAACACAACTGTAAATTGCAGCAGGACTAGTAAATCTTCTCTGAAACTAATGCAAGTGATGTTTAATTCTGCCCAGTGTGCATAAAAAAAACGATATATGGCAAGTGAATCCATTTCTGACAAAAATGTGTATCGCGGAGCAACGCAAACCTCCTGAGGCTTTTTTAAATGCACATAAATTTTGATAATGTAACTCTAAAGGCTCTCGCCTCAAACAGTGACCCAATGTGAACACAGAAATGATCATTCCACAGGGATCCCACAGGGATGGAAATTTCTCTCTAAAGATATAACCTGGACACAGGGCAACCATTGAGCAACCAGCATTAAACCACTGATTCAGCTCCATGGAGCATGATTACAAAAATATGGACTAAGAGACTTTAACTGTGGCTGACAGATTGTTATTTCCTTATGCAGTATACACTCACCGTCCACTTTGTAAGTTGCTTTGATTCAACAGCTCGTCATTGCATGTATCTAATCAGCGAATCACATCACAGCTGCATTTGCGAATGCAGTCATAGTCAAGAAGATCTGCCAAAATTCAAACTGACCATCAGAATGGGGAAGAAAGGTGATTTAAGTGTATTTGATAGTTGTTGGTGCCAGATGTACGGTGGCCCTGAGAGGCCAAACGGACTACAACTTAAGAAAAGACCAGCAATAAGAAAAACGCTGCAAAAACACACAAAACACAACGGAAATCGGAAAAACAAAAACAGAATTAGGAAAAGACAGATTTCCAAAAGCACAAGGGAAGTGTTTCTGGGGAGACAATAACCCGACGGACCAGTTGCAGGCGCCCAAAACATGGTAGATGTGTTTTATTCTCATGATTCATATAATACTGATGACAGATTTTTAGGCTAATAGTTAGGCTAACACAGTTACCGATAGATCCTCCACTTCTTTTAAGTGTCTCCCAGCACAATTCTTATTGCATATTTTGGTTCCTGCAACTGGTCCGTCGGGTTATTGCCTCCCCAGAAACACTTCCCTTGTGCTTTTAGAAATCTATTTTTACCTATTTCTGTTTTCGTTTTTTCTATTTCCGTTTTCATTTCTTCCTATTTCCGTTGTGTTTTGTGTGCTATTGCAGCGTTTTTCTTATTGCTGATCTTTTCTTAAGTTGTAGTCCATTTGGCCTCTCAGGGCCACCTTACAGATGGGCTGAATGCGGGTGCTTTAGAAACAGCAGATTTTCAACACAACCACCTCTTTAAGGTTTACAGAGAATGATCCAAAAAAGCAAAATACCCAATGAGTGTCAGTTCTTTGTCTTGTTGATGCCAGAGGTCAGAGAATGGCTTTCATAGGACTTCATAGGAATTAAACAGTAAGTCAAATAATCACATAATACAATTAAGGTCTGCAGAGGAGCATCTCTGAATGCACAGTGCATCAAACCTTGAAGCAGATTGGCTACAGCAGCGAAAGACCAGGTGCTGCTCCTGTTAGAGCATGATCTCGTGGACAATAGATCACAGGCATTTAAAACTAAACAATATTGTTTGTTTGTATCAATGGTTTCGTTGTAGCAAGGTGTACCTAAAAAAAGTGGCAAGTGAGTGTGTAATCCTTTCAATTACACATACAGTGTTACACATCCGTGATAATATTTATGCAAAAGGAATGGAGGAACTGACCTTTGTGGTTGCAAAGGGGCTTGCAGATACATAGAAACTGTGGGTGTATAAGATGTCAGCAAGTGTTAGGTGATCTATCAAGAGTGAAGAACTGAGTTTGACTTTAACTGACATGTAGGATATTCCCGGAAATGTCAGGATTTCACTCATCAATGACTTCCAGTGTCTGCAACAAACCTTTTTTTATAAAATCTTATGTATGACTCCCCATCATCTTCGTGATAGCTGACTGGATAAGCACCAGTGTAACCAAATATCTACTGATTGGATTTGACAGCATTGCATATTTAAATTATGCAGGTTATAAAATCTTCTGCTGTATTTGGCTGTCACCCAAGCATTTGTTCGTCCTTTGTCTGTCTTTGAGTATTATGTCCTCAGTTATCGGTACAGTTGCTTTTCTTCTTCCTAGGTGTTGTAACTTTTTTTTCTTAGACTGATAATCAGTGTCTGCCTGTAAAAAAGAACAACCACTTCACAGTTTTGTCCTGTCTTTATGCTTCTCTTTCCATTCTTGAATGACATGATGTTCACTTGTATGTTTTTAAGTGGAAAACAGTTGTTACCTTTAGCTTTTTGCAGCAGCCTGTGAGCAAGTCCTTCACAAAAATACATCTAAAATTTATTCAATTAAAGTAATTTCCATAGTTTTGGTTGGCATAGTGTCATTGTCTTGTTTTGACGCTAGGTCTATGCTTTGCTTTTATGCCTTGTTCTAATCTTGCACATTGATTTTTCTATTGTAGTTTGAAGCGGTTGCTCTGAGGTTTTGAAAAGATGAACGTAGTAGAAGAAAGAACCCTAAAAATGAGGCAGCATAAAAAAGGGTTTTACAATAAAGCCTTTCTTTCTTTCTTTCTTTCTTTCTTTCTTTCTTTCTTTCTTTCTTCTAGACACATTTGCCAGCAAGGTCGCTGCCATCCAGGACCAGTACGCTGACGCCTCCATCGGCAACGTCACCGGCTCCAATGCGGTTAACGTCTTTCTGGGCATTGGCGTGGCATGGACCATCGCTGCCATCGCCTGGCGCTCCAAGGGCAAACCTTTCAAGGTGGACCCAGGAAGTCTGGCCTTCTCTGTCACCCTCTTCACTATCTTAGCTGTGGTGAGCGTGCTCACGCTTCTGTACCGGAGGCGGGCAACAGTCGCCGGTGGCGAGCTGGGTGGGCCGCGGACTTGCAAAATAATAACGTCGCTGATGTTTGTCTCATTGTGGCTGATTTACATCCTGCTGGCTTCCCTGGAGGCCTATTGCCATATACCAGGGTTTTAAATGGAAAGGAAAGCAGAGGGAGAGAGAGGCCCACTGTCAATATGAAAAGAGAAAGAGAGAGAGAGAGCGATGCAGCAGTCTTGAAAGAGGGAGTCGAGATGGATCGATATGGGCCGACTTTTCAGGAAATCTTTAAATCCGTCCAAAGACTATTTCAGTTTTTCATCAGATGTGTTTTTTCCCTACATTCCTCTCTGTCCTGAAAAACAGAGAGTGAGTCCTCATAAACAGTAAAACTTGCCAAATGTCCAAATTAATAATTATTTATTCTACATTAGCAGCTCTTTTAGACAGGAAGCCCCTCCCTCTGGTCTAGTTATGACGAAACTTCTCGAATACATAAAATTAAAATGTAACATCGTGGAAAAAAGGTATAAAACTGACTTTTGAGGGTGCTTCTAAAATCAGCAGTTGACAACAAAGTGTACAGGCTCATGTTGTCCTAATATACTGCCAAGACAGCTGGAACGAAAAGACGATCAGCTGGCTTCTGAAGAGAAAATAGGTTGAGAGTGAGGATTAAAGTGAGATATAAAAATGGAAAAGATGAGACAAGAAGAAACAGAAATAGAGAAAGAAGAAAGTGTGTATAGCATAAACAAGAATATGTGGTAAAAACCTTTTACTGCCCTGTATTAGTCACTCGTTCGCTCCCTCCACCTTTACTGTATCAGTGGACGCTCCTGTCTGAACATTTGAGCTCTAAAACTGACAGTGACTTCACACTTTTAATCCCTCTTCCACCAAATGCACACAGACACACACACACTCACATATACACACTCTTGGGGCCCTTGGGTGATTCTGCAGTTGCGGGGACCAATTTGCGGGCAAGATGAAAAGTGAACATCCTTTCATTTTATTTTATTTTTGTCTTTTTATTCTTTTCTTCCTCAGTACACTGTGCAAAATAGTCCCTACACACACCATACACTTTCCTCAGACCCTTGCTCTTGCCTTACTTTTATCTTCCCCGTAGGAATAAAGTCTTAAAGTTGATGAAATGTTGTAGTCAGCACCGACCGACCTGCCCTCTTTTTAATTGAGCCAGTTTCTGTTTCATTTTGGCATCTGTTTAATGCCAAATTCCCACACTTTTTACTAAACTTTTGAGTGGCGTCACGTGTTGATGTTGTTACCGTGCAATTGTAAAAAATAACAACAATGAAAAACCGTATAAATGCAGCGTGATCTGATAATGGACAAGACAAATTCAAGTGAAGAAATCTCTAAAGTGGGGAGGAAGAACCAACAAGAACAGTCCACCAAGAAAAAGCTGAAGCTTTGTGCACGACACATCGTGAGGTGCATTGTTTACACTTTAAACTACGGATAATGTGAACAACTTTGAGCCAAGCAGGGACTTCTGTGATGCCGTCGATGAACAACACAAGAATCGGAGCGAAGGATCGACTGCGAGACGACGGTGTTGACGACAAATCAGAACCATGACTACAGCCAGTGTTTCTAATTGTACATGATAACAGAAACTGTCGTTGATGTGTGTGCGAGAAGTCATTGATATCCCCTCTATCTTAAGACCCACTCTGTAAGTAAAACTCTGGAGGTATTCAAGAAAGACTCACGTGGACTTTTTTCTCTGAAACAAAGAGAAACGAGAGGACATTTTTAAGGAAACCCAATGCAACAAGAAGAGTGTGAACATAAAACCACAGGAGAGTGAGACACTTTGAAGGAAATGTACGGCAGCTCTGAAATATCACATGACTGTTCTGCTCCAGTCGGGACATTTCTTTGTAATCTAAACAAAAAATTAAAAAAAAAATATATATATATATACATATAAATCACAAGTGTGTGTATCCAAAGATGAGATAGAAGAAAATAGTCACAGATCACGTTTTCAGTGTGCAGTCTACAAGCTGCTGGTTGTAGTTTGTAAAAAAAAAAACAAACAAACAAAATAACTGGCAAGAATTTCATAAAAATGTTCACACTACAGATATATGTGGTAAATGATCTGGTATATTTTATGGGTAAAACTGTGCTATTTATTATGTTTTCGTGAAACTTTTTTTTCTGTGAAACTCAGGCGTGGTGTGCGTGGAAGTGAAAGTAAGATATTCAGAATAGCTAAAAGCGAGAATATTAGGCCATGTATCGTGTGAACTGTTTTGTCATCCGTGTCTGTCGTTTAAAGTGTCAAAGCCCAGATCTGCATTATGTGGTGTTAATAGCCCGGTCCTGCCCGGAGGCTGGACCGAAACTGGACAGAAGGGATGGCATATGGCTTGTCAGTGTAGATTATTATTAAACGCCAACTTCCCTTTGTTGAAAACAGTATAGAAAGAGATACTCTGCAGGAAGTGGGCGATTTTTCTCTCAACTACCCACCATGCTGACGGAGATCTTCAAGAAAAATCATCCTGAGATAAACAATAATTTAGCTTTTTGGTTTGTTGACTGACACAAGAATAGGACAGAAAACAACAATTTACCTGCCTGCCATCCTTATTGTTAAATATGGACAGCCCACTCACTGCTGTCAGCCCGTATAAATGCAGACATGACAAAGCCGCCTTAATTTGTGACCAATCCACGCCTCTGATACAGCCCCGCCAAGTTCGGTGGATGTAGAAATGGAAGATAAGTGGGTGATTGGTGCAAACAGGCATTGCTCTATGGGGGTAAACATTCCTGTATCCATTGCAACTTCACTCTTTCTATGGTACATCTTTTGCTGCAGGAAATAAAGGAAAGCTGTTTTCCCCAGCCCACTTTCAATGATAGAGTTTGGACATCTGCCATATTCCTTTTAGCTGCAAAGATTTAACATTGTTCTACAGAAGTTAAACGTGATGACATGTCCTGTCCCAACACCTGTAGAAAAGGGCGTTGGTCAAGACGTTTTCAGCCTTTCAGATGCTGAGGTCATGTTAAGTCAACCTAAGGCAACTCTACTGTCCATGTGAAAGGTGGGGATAGTCTGAAAGCCAAATTTTGCAAACTGCCACATTGGGAAGATGTGAACTGGAAGTATTCAGTGGGTTGTTGATAGTTTGTCAGCGTTAATCTCGTTAAAATGACATTAACGCCATAACCGCATTAGCAAATCTCAGTTAGCGAGTTAGCGCGAATCGCCCCACGCATGGGGCTGCACATTAACAATGCGTTAGCTTGTTAATGCGTTAGCTCATTAACACGTTAGCGCCGTCCAGCCCCACGCACGGGGCGATCCGCGCTAACTCGCTAACGGAGATTTGCCGCGTTAATGCGGTTATGGTGTTAACGTCATTTTAACGAGATTAACGCTGACAGCACTAAATATAATATATAATGATAAGTCACAGTGAAACTAAGATATGTGTGTTTGTACGTTGACATTTGCCTGATAGGTTGAGATAGCGTCCACGCCCCTAACTTTAAGCCTTACCAGTAAAAAAAAACGACAACTTTAAAAATCTCTTGAATTAGTCATATTTGTACGAGGCTAAAATTGCTAATTTCACGGCTGAGGCTGTTCATTTTAACATTTAACATTCACACCCTTTAATGATCTGTAATTATTTGGTCTCAGCACATAATATGTTGAAACCTAGGCCTGAACCCTCCACGACCGAGGTCAGTGTTTCAATGTTTGGCATGACTTGCACATTGCCATGGCCCCTGCCAGCCTCTTACTAGGGCCAAACTCTTTCTTTTTTTCTCAATGACTTAAGCTTCAGTAACAGTTGCCAGTTTCCGAATGAGTGGGCAGGATAATAGTGCTGCTGACGACACAGGAATACTGGGACGGATTTAGAAATGTAGGCTTTTTAAAGGTTGATAAGCCTTGCTGGAGGACGACTGAAAGTGTTTGCGTGTGTGTGTGAGTTTGTGCGTGTGCCTGCTCTCTAAGTGAATGAAGAAATGCGACCATATTTTTAGTCTTTTGCCTGTTGCTTAGCGACCATCTATCTGCTAGCCGTTGTCTTCTTGACTGTTGCTGGTGTGTGCGAGACACTTCATGTGTGTGTGTGTGTGTGTGTGTGTGTGTGTGTGTGTGTGTGTGAGAGAGAGAGAGAGAGGTTTTCTTATATTTCTCACTTGCCCTTGTTCTAATGAATGTGACAGACTATGGACGACTGTCACGTTTAAAAAAAGGAAATAAGTTGTTTAGCTTTCAGTTCTCATGCAGCTTGATTCTTCCAGAAGATTCTCTAATTTGGTGTTTTGACAATGGTGATAATATATCAGTCCAAAATCTCAAGTCTGTTCGATTAATTTGAGATTATTTGACTGCTCAGACCATTCCAGTCATCTCTCACAACTGATCAGTGGGAACGTTGCTGAGACCACGCCCACCAGGATTTCATTCTAGGACAAAAGTGGCCACATTTGCTTTGCAGTGACCCTTCCACTCACCTAATGGACCTAAACAATGTCAACACAATGCCCCTGTCACACGTATATTACTCCACATGTGTTTTTTGCCTCCCGTCGTTTGCATGTGTATCCATTGTATGTCTATGTCTGTCTGTGCCTTTTTGTGTGCTGGTGCACCTGTGTGGGTTGTAATCTCCTTACAAGGGCTCACCCCATGTGTCCCTAGCTGACTCCCATATGCTAGATTAATGAATTTGAATGCCAACCTGACCCACAGTAAAAAGGCCTGGAAATTTGATTTTCTCCCTTGTGTACATGCCTGCATGTGCGCCTGAAATGGAGATAGAGAGGCAGGTAAATTGTGGCCGGTACTCTACCCCCATAAGGTGTCTTTGTGTCTGTACCTGTCAAATAAGATTATATATATATATAATCGATCTGGCTGTCTATCGAGACTGGAAAGCTGGCACCTTTCTTTAAAAACGAATATGCGTGTGTATGTGAGTGGAGTTTGGCAGTGCCTGTCGTACACTGAGGTCACAGACTCCACATCTCTTGACTGACTGATGACTACAGGCACACACGCTCTTGCACACAATATTTCATCATCAATTCATATGAAAAAATTCAGAAGATGAAAATGGAACCATGTGGAAAAAATCTAACACTTAAAAGTATTTACATTGTGACAACAGCTGTTAAAAATATTTAACTCATTCAATCAAGTGTAATGATATGATTTGCAGTGTGTGTGTGTGTGTTCTAGTCCAGCTATCATAGTGAGGACCAGATGGTATTGTAGACCACTACAGTAAGGACATTTTGGAAAGTGAGACCCTTTTGGTCTGTCCTCACTTTTTCAACCGGTTGTGAAAAAAGGGTCTGTGCCTGTGTTTGTTTTGTGGGGTTTAACAGATGTACTGCATCTATCTGAATAGATAATATCTGAATTTTGAAATGGAAAGATTATTTAAGAGTATTTGTTTTCAGGTAAACCTGGAAACCAGCAGCAGTGTTTTGCTATTGTCATTCATTCATTTTTCCAAGATCTATTATTCCATAGTTTGTATTATTTTTCAAACTATTATTTGATCACATAAATATCCAGGAGCTGATCCATGTGGAAAATAGAAGACATGATTAAATTATTTAAAAATAAATAAAAAAATTTAAAAAAAACATGAATAAATACAGACAAAACACCTAACCTTGAAAAAAATGAATGTTATTCATTACTTATCAGTCTAATGAGCTGAGTATTAATAGTGTAAATCATTACTACAGAGCTATTTGTCAATGATAATTTGGAATATTTTGTCTGTATTCATTTATATAGAGTAAAAATTTATTTCAAGAACTTTGAGTGTCTCGGCGCATGAAGACATCAGTCTGTTTCACACAGTGACGAGTCTGTTGTATACTTTACCAAATGTTTGCTTATATATGTAAAAAATCTGTTGTAACACCTGAACAAATTAACAAAGAACACATTTTTAGCATTTTTGTGCTTTGCCACATTTCTGGTTTGAAACCATATGTAGTGTATCCATGTGTGAAAGATAAAAGAGTATTTCTCCCTTTTTTTTCCAGTTCTCACCCCCTCCATTGTTAGCCACTACGTTGCTCTCTACCTTATATTTTTTTTAATGTATACTTACGCCGCCCTATTTATGAGCTCACAAAGTGCTTTTTAATATAAACATCTGGTATTTTTTCATTCATTTTATTATTGTGCTTTTCATTGCATTGTTTTGTGTTGTTTTGGTGATTTTTGTAATTGATACAAAAAAAATCCCTCACAAAGTAGAACAAGAACATAAGAGTGTACTCTTATTGTTTTGATTGTGTGTGTGTGTGTGTGTGTGTGTGTGTGTGTGTGTGTGTGTGTGTGTGTGTGTGTGTGTGCTGTTCATATCATACTGTGCAAGAGTGTGTTATTGCATGAATTAAAGTCATTCAGAATACAGCGTTCGATGTTGGAAATGTCGTAGTAAAGAGTATTTTTAAATGCTGAAAATGACATGATATGAAACATGATATATAGACCAAACTTTTCTTTTCTTTTTTTTCAAAAATTAAATAAAACGTGACTGGAAAATGCTCAGAAATGTGTTTCTTTTCTAATAATGGAGAGAAAGTCTTTTTTCACCATTAAGATGCTTATTTTAGTAAATAAATCAATCATACTTGAGATAAGTGTTTACCCTGAGTGTATACCTGTAATTGCAATCATCTATAAAAATGTTCATCTACAGTTTCTGCAGCAGACATCCAGAAAAAGCAATATTTTACTTAATTTAGAAAATTAAAAGCCATTTTCAGGCTGAGAGTTTTAACATTAATATTGGCCTGTAGCTCAAGGATCTAATGATGTGCTACTCTGAGAGTGGGTTACCTGCAAACCTCTGAACATGACTGTGTCATCAGCAAACAAAGTCATCAAAATGATTGGCCATGTTATCACTAAAACAACATTTGTCTATTTGAATATATTTATGTACGGGATAATTAAAGCTCAGGGGGTAGAGTAAGTGGTCTACTGATTGGAAAGTTTGTGGTTCAATCCCCCAAGTTGCTCTCCGATGTATCCATCAGTGTGAATGTAGGTAAGTGTTAGATAGAAAGCTTAAAGTGTTTGTGTGAATGGTTGAGAATTGGTGAATGAGGTATGCTGGGGAGAGTAGAAAAGTGAAATATAAGAACTGGTTCAAGCATTTGTAATATATTGAGATATGAATGAACTAGTTCCTAGAAGATGTGGAGGATAAAAGTATTCAACAGAGATCCAGTATATTACAGTCTGATCATCATGATCTAAGTAACTTATAAAAAGGGAAACAGAACTGAATTCAGTTCTGTGCATGACTTTGTAAAGTTTTGTTTTTTGAAATTATAATTGGAGTATTTTAGGGAATTTTTAGATGATGTGGAGGTTGAACACAGTGTTGCAGAAATATTAAGCGGAGTCAAGCAGAATCACACCTGCCACAGACAACTGCCAAATGTGGCCATAAGATGGCAGTAATTTAAAGGATGGATGCAAACAGGTGAGAAGCTTTATGACAAAATTCTTTGAGATGCAATAAGCGACAACGTTGCTGCCAGACACCATGTTGGATTGATCATAGCCAAACTTAACGGCTTTTTTTCAGGTATGACAACATTATACAGGTCAGGTTTTAAAGGAAACATAATCCACTTATCATGCTTTTAATTTGCATTTAGCTGTTTTCCTCCATGACTGTACATATATCCATCTATCCGCTTCCGCTTATCCTTCTCAGGGTCACGGGGGATGCTGGAGCCTATCCCAGCTGTCATAGGGCAAGAGGCGTACACCCTGGACAGGTCTCCAGTCTGTCGCAGGGCTAACAAGCGCGTCATGGACAAAAGTAAAACAGTATGTCGGATGTGCCACGCAATGCTCAATTGATAGGAACTAGTGCGTTAGCGCAGTTACCTTGTTAACATGTTAATGCCGTCCAGCCCCACGCGGTTGCTCGTTAACGGAGATTTGCCGCCTTATGGCATTAATGTCATTTTAACGAGATTAACGCTGACAGCACTAGTGGGAACACAACAAATATGACTGCACATTTACTCCGACATCATCCTAGTGCAAAGACAAGTGGAAGCAGACAAAAACAACAAGCAGCATGCTACAAACTTTACCCGAGTCATTTAGACAGCCGTTAGCACAGGATTCTCCTTATGGGGACCTGATATGTTTAATACGCTGCTGAGAATATAGCCCAGAAGAAGCGGATAGTATAGCTTTTATTTTGGAAAGATTTCTCTGTTATAAACTCTCTTTTCCAAAGAGGAGTAATTTCTCAATCAGGTAGATGTTTTTATTTTTTTTATTATTTTGTTGTTTCAGCGACATTAAATTTAAAAACTGTACTTTTGAGTTAAAATATATATTTATAATTTTAACAAATTAAAAAGGCATGAACATATTTGTATCGAAGAAATATCGAACCGAACCGTGAATTTTGTGTCTCGTTGCACCCCTAATATACATATATATATATATATATGTAGGAAAACACAGTTCAATTGCGTTACCCTTGTAAAAAAGGTAGGATGAGTTCAAGCTGCAAGCTCTACTTCTTGGTGCATTATGTTTTCACATTAATTTCAGTGAACTGACACAACTGCCTGACACTTAATTATCTCGTCAGGATTCAGCACAGCTTTTCAGCTGCTATCTAACCCGGCAACCCGAGAAACACCATCATATTTATAGCAAAGCTAGAGGGGATGTTTGCTGGAAGTTTCCACACTCACGCATGCAAACAGACACACACACACACACACACACACACCTGAGACCTGACCAGCACAAGCGTTGTGTTGCTCCGCTAGCCAATAAACAGCTCTGCTGTGGTTCCCTGATTTGCTTTGCAGCACTTTGGGAATAGTGAGGTAAGAGAGCTTTCACTCTAGCCGCATAATAGTCCAGGTGCTAATCTCATGTGCTTTTCATTCACTCTCAAGACTGACCTAATTAAAGAGGAAAACTCTCAAACTTTGACACAGATGCTTGAAACTAGTTAAGTTTTGCATGATTTTACTTTGCTGGATTCTCTCCCTTTTTCTCGTTCTTCTCTGTCAGTTTCTCAACAACGGAGTGGCAGCTGTTATTCCCACGGCAAGCTGCCGGTAACCACAACGGTGAGGCATGTCTCCATCCTCCACTGGAGGAGAACGAGACAAAGAGTAAACACAACAGTCTTGAGGGAGAGATACAGGAGGAGAGGAGGAACAAGAAAGAGGAAGATCCAGACAGATAAAAAAGAGACTGGGAGAGGGGCGGAAGAAAGAGCGCTACAAAGTGTGAGAGGAGGAAGACAAAAAGAAAGGCCGGAAGAAGGAGAAGAAGGGTGAATGTGACCAGAATTTGAGCCAGAGTGGAAACCAGTGGACAAATCGAAGCGTGAGAAAGAAGTGATGGAGTCGGTGCTGACACAGAGTTATCCTGTGGGATGAGGAGGAAGACGGGGAGTGACATGCTGCAGCGATCACCTCCTCTCATGGGTCCAAATGTTTGCCTCTACGCATAAACTGATTTTGACACTTCTTAGTCGTTTAATTGGCTCTGCACTTACAACAAACAACTTCCTATTAGTATTCACCAAACCAAATGTTGTTTTGCACACAGTAAAGGGAGGGACACCTCAAGATTTGTTTGAGTCATCTGCACACATGAAATAAAAATGACTAAGCAGGTTTGGAAGAGGCAAACGTGGATTTCCATTTACTTAATTTTCCAGCACATCAGTTCATGTTGTATGTTGAACTGTGGGTATTGTTGATGAGATATATACACTTTAAATTAAAAAGCATAATCACCTGCCTCTCTTTGGCTGTTGGAATGCAAAAGTACTGTTTCAAATCAAAAGCATCTATCTTAATAAAAATCTGTTTTTCAAAATAAGGTAACTGAGGGATGCCTTTCCATTATAGGCAAAGCAAGTGTAACTAATATGCACAATGCAGCTTGTTTGCTTATTTGCAGGGTGCAAATGAGGAGGAAACATGAAGGGAAAATAACAATCTGAGACCCGTGAATAGTGCTAGAGAAATGCAGGATCATGTGGGAAAATAATAGGTAGAAAAAGGAAATGAAATGAAATGAAGTGGTTAACCTAGAAAAGATAAGAGGTGCAAATGTAATAGATTTCACAGATGAACTGATTTGTTTATGAGGTTATGAGTAGTTTTGAAATGATGCAGGTGATTACCAAAACGCATTACTGTCGCTGGATAAACTGTGAGTAATCCCTCGAACCAGCCGTCTCCTCAGAGGCTCTGATTACGGAGGATTTGCAGCAGGTAATCAGTGACGGATTATATTTTCAGCTAACCTTCCTTACCATGCCCAGTAGCCACAAAGAAGGACAGTGGAAATAAGAGAAAGAAGGAAGGGGTAGAGATGGTGGTGTAAGGAGCAATGATTTCTGGTTGGATACTACACCTTCTCTGCTTATGGTTATCACAAAAAGGTTCCCTTCTCCAGTGTTTGTGTATGTGTGTCTGTACTGAACAGAGAGGAGCTGCTGGTCTTTGTTACTCTGCTTTTATATTGCAGATCGAGTTTGGGTTCAAATGTGTTTTTACAGAAAGTTACAACCAATCAAGAATATATAGTAATTTTATTTTAATGGCTTACAGTTTGCTTCCAGAAGAACAGGATGATGCGATTCTCACAAGGACTGGGTGCTGCCCCTCGGCAGGCTTCCAGTAGTCAGCCAGTAAGATAAATACACAGAGCAAATTTTTTTAGTGCCAAACAGTGGATGGACTGAGAAACTATGTCTGCTGAAAAAAAAAAAAAATTAAAGGAACACTTTGAAAACACATCAGATCTCAGTGGGATAAAATAAAAATCCCACTGGATAGCTGTACTGATATGGACGGAGTCATGGGTTAGGAATAAAAGGATGCCACATTGTTTGAAAATGAAAAGTATCAACTACAGAGGGCTGAGTTCAAAGACACCCCAAAAGAATGATGCTGCAGCCTTGACCATTTTGCTGAAATTTCATTACAGCAGCTCAACATGGTACTCAGTCATTTGTATGGCCCCCGTGTGGTTGCATACATGGGTGACAATGTCCATAATGGTAAATGGCCTGTATTTGTAAAGCGCTTTACTTAGTCCCTATGGACCCCAAAGTGCTTCACACTACATCCAGTCATCCACTCTTTCACACACTGGTGATGGCAAGCTACATTGTAGCCACAGCCACCCTGGGGCGCACTGACAGAGGCGAGGCTGCCGGACACTGGCGCCACCGGGCCCTCTGACCACCACCAGTAGGCAACGGGTGAAGTGTCTTGCCCAAGGACACAACGACCGAGACTGTCGGAGCTGGGGGCTCGAACCGGCAACCTTCTGATTACAAGACGAACTGCCAACTCTTGAGCCACGATCGCCCCATAATGGTCTCTTGGGGGATCTCCTCCCACATCAATGAGCTTCTGGATAGTCTGAGGTGCAACCTGGCAGGGTGGGGGGGGTGGGGGGTCAGGTTACACACACACTTACTTGATATGGATGGACTATATCAAGTAAGTGTGGGGACGAGTCAGTGGAATCCTTCATCCTCTTGCCACATAAGGTCAAGCATTGTCGTGCACCATGAGGAATGCGGGACCACGTGCACCAGCGTAGGGTCTGCAGGGTTAATGTGTTGTTGCCTAGCCCGTAGAAGTCGGTGCATCCCTCCATGGGTATACCTCCCCAGACCATCACTGGCCAACAGGTCATGCTAACCAATGTTATAGGCAGCACAGCATTCTCCAGACCCTTTCGCATCTATCATGTGTGCTCAGGGTGAACCGGCTCTCATCTGTGAAATACACAGAGCACCACTGGTAGATCTGCTAATACCGGTATTTTATAACCCATGCCAATCAGGCTGCAAGCACAGGACCCACTAGAGGGCGTCGGGTTCTCAGGCCACCCTCAGTATGTCCATTTCTGATTGCTTGGTGAGAGACTTTCACACCAGTGGCCTGCTGGAGGTCATTTTGTAGCTCTGGCAGTTTAGGAGGAGCAGATACACTTCCTGATGATGGGTTAAGGACCTTCCCAAGCAGGGATGGGCAACTCCAGGCCTCGAGGGCCAGCGTCCTGCAGGTTTTAGATGTTTCCTTGATCCAACACATGATTCAAATGGTTAAATGACCTCCTCAACATGTCCTGAAGTTCTCCAGAGGCCTGGTAACGAATTAATCATGTGATTCAGGTGTGTTGACCCAGGGTAATATCTAAAACCCGCAGGACACCGGCCCTCGAGGCCTGGAGTTGCCCACCCCTGTTCTACATCCATGTCCACCTGTGCAACCTCTGGAGTGACTACCAGCAACGACACTGACCCTAGCCAAATGCAAAACGAGAGAAAAACAGTCAGAAAAGATGAGGACAGAAAAATGTCAGTGGCCTCCACGTGCATCGTGCTGTTGCCCCTCTAGTGAGCCTGTCGTTGATTTCATTCACACCAAAGTAGCTGAAACTGATTAACAAATCCCTCTGCTACTTATCTGACCAGATCAATATCCAACAAGGATAACTGCTTTGGTGCTATACTCTGATTAAAAAGTGTTCCTTTCATTTTTTGACTGTGACACAGTCAAAGAGGGTTACATACACACGCACACACACAAATACAGTACAAGTCAGCAGAAAAAGTACAACAACAGAGTACAACACGTGCACAGCACCCAGTGCCTGTAACAGTCCTTTGTTGCCATGTGCTCTATCAGATATAAAACGACTACTTTTAAGAGGGGAGGCTGAAGGCTGCTCTCTCTTAATAATGCATCAGGGCAATAACATGTGTGCATTATACTGAGTGAACCAGGCAGGCTCAGAGAGAGTAATGACTGACATTTTTGTTACTTCAAGACCACAAGGTTAGCCGCATTAATCTTGAGCTATTTCTAAAGCAAGACAGGCCACCTCCCCCACATGGGATGTGTTTTTACTTTTCATTCAAGCACTCGGTGACTTTAGGATAGACTCTTGCTCCTGTCTGCTCTGATCATGTCTTTATGATGTTAATATTGTTATTGATGTCCTTGGGCAGATTGTTTCCTAAAGAGAGGTCAGAGGTGAGGCACAGCTGCGGAACGGCACCGATTATGATGAAGATTAAGGAAATGACGTTGTCCGTTTCAATCATTCTTTTCCTGTTTAGATTCACCTAATTAGATGATACCATTCTTGGGTATTTCCAATTTACAGTATCCTATACTTTGACTTTTCTACTATTCAGAGGCAAATACAGTAAATTCACCAAGTTTAGTGTTCTTTCACTTCGTGTAGTGTCTTATGGATTCACTCAAACCCAAGTACAGACTGAACAACAGCTGTTCCTCTGTTGTCTGTTCTTATCAGATCATTGCCATCGTTGCTTTGACATTTCCTACCCTAATAAACACTGCTGTAGACTAAGTACCAACTTGGGGAGGCAACAGCACTCCTCAGCAGCAGCAGCAATCTCTCTCAGCAGGTCAATGCACCCTGCCAGAGTTCAAAACTGATCAGAAAAGACTTGAGAAAGTGGCTCGAATATCAGCGGCCCACCTTACAACCCACTGGATCCAAAAGACACCAAAGGATACCCACAGATTTACAAAGTGTACCTGCACTATAGCAGTTAGACTGGCAGAATATTTTAATCCACAATGAACAAAAACATATTAGTGTATTAGTAAAGTGAAAACTGTTGGACCCGTGATGGAGTGTCATCCTTTCCAGGTTACCTTGCCTTACCTTCTAATGTTAGCAAGGCTAAGTTCCAGCCACACTGTGATCCTGGTTGGATGGGTGGTTAAAAAGACTGTTGAATAGATGGATAGATTATATTAAAATCAAGCACAACAGTTTATTGTTTAGTACTACAGCACTTGAGGAAGTTTCTCTTGGCAATTCAGTATCTCTACTTGCTGTAAATAGTCTGAATTCAAGAGGATGTGAAGGCAATGCTCTGCCTCAGTCATATTCAATTAACTCAAAACCCATTACACAACTAAAGGTGTTAAATAATAGACACTTTTCATTACAAATGAATGGAAGGCACTGTATATGCCTCAAAATCCTGGGGGAAAAAACTACATTAATGTCAAATTAACCAGCAGCAGAAAGGAAGATGTTGCAGACTTGTTGGTGATGGTGAACAATTACCATCCATCGCAAAAACCAACCAAATGAATCAGGAAAGGTTACAGCCCATCAATGGAGGTTAGACATTTATTATTCAATGCTCAGTCTTATATCAGTTATGAACGAACAATGTAGCATTACATCCAGATCATTGTATAGTATTCCCTTTATATCTCACAGTCATACACTACATACACAGTGTGAACAAGACTGGCTACACATCTTGTCTAATATATCACATGCTGTCTGTCACTAACTGATGTGTACAAACACAGCTGCAGTTTTTGATTAAACTGGTTCAAAAGTGAAAGATGGTCTCATTACTGGGTGAAACTGGAGGCAAGGAAATGGGGCACTGAGGCAAAAGGAATTGAAGAGGGAGGGAGGACAGAACAGCCAAAAGCTGTAGGGCTGGCCTGAGGGAGCAGAGTCACACCAAATGTCTGCGAAGAACAAAGTTGAGCAGTGTTTGTGCATGATGCTAAAGTGAACAGTGTCCAGCGTTATGCTAATGTGTTTGTGTCAGAACACAGTAGTGTCCAGGTCTGTTTGAATGGGATTTTTTAAGGTAAGTGGGACAAAAACAAAAGGTTACAGCTCAAAGCTGACATGAAAAAAACAACAACCCAGGGGCTCTATGCCTTTGGGAAGGAAACTAGCTAACGGCATTAGCACACAGACTGGCCTTCTCTTCCCTGACTGTGTGCCAAAGCAGCATAATGATGCACTCGACTAAAACAGTGTCACGGTAAAGAATTAAAGATCCTGATTGAGGAAATAGTTATAATTTAAAAGACTTCTTTAGAGTTTTATCAACTGTGTAAAAAATCTGACCACCGTATTAACTCTAATAGCCCGTTGACTAGCAAAGATGGGCTTCGCCAGGGCTGCCCTTTGTCTCCGGTTCTGTTCATAATTTTTATGGACAGGATTTCTAGGCGCAGCCAAGTGGCGGAGGGCTTTCGCTTTGGTGGCCTCAGAATCTCATCTCTGATTTTTGCAGATGATGTGGTTCTGTTGGCTTCATCGGGTGAGGGCCTCCAGCTCGCACTGGAACGGTTCGCAGCCGAGTGTGAAGCAGCGGGAATGAGGATCAGCACCTCCAAATCTGAGGCCATGGTTCTCAGCCGGAAAAGGGTGGAGTGCCCACTCCGGGTCGGGGATGAGTTCCTGCCACAAGTGGAGGAGTTCAAGTATCTCGGGGTCTTGTTCGCGAGTGATGGGAGAAGGGAGCCGGAGATCGACAGACGGATTGGGGCTGCAGCTGCAGTAATGCGGACGCTGCACCGGTCCGTCGTGGTGAAGAGGGAGCTGAGTGTAAAAGCAAAGCTCTCAATTTACCGGTCGATCTACGTCCCTACCCTCACCTATGGCCACGAGCTGTGGGTAGTGACCGAAAGAACGAGATCGCGGATACAAGCGGCAGAAATGAGCTTCCTCCGAAGGGTGGCTGGCCTCTCCCTTAGAGATAGGGTGAGAAGTTCGGCCATCCGGGAGGGGCTCAGAGTAGAGCCGCTGCTGCTCCACATCGAAAGGAGCCAGCTGAGGTGGTTCGGGCATCTGACAAGGATGCCCCCCGGGCGCCTCCTGGGTGAGGTGTTCCAGGCATGTCCCACCGGGAGGAGGCCCCGGGGCAGACCCAGGACACGCTGGAGAGATTATATCTCTCGGCTGGCCTGGGAACGCCTTGGTATTCCCCCAGACAAGCTGGAGGAGGTGGCTGGGGAGAGGGAGGTCTGGGCCTCTTTGCTTAGGCTGCTGCCCCCGCGACCCGGCCCCGGACAAAGCGGATGAAGATGGATGGATGGACTAGCAAAGATGCTAATTCTTTAGCATTCAAATTTAGTATTAAACCAATATAATTTAAAGTCTGATCAAAATAAAATGTCAAATCTTGACGTCAGACTAATCAGCAGAGCAATACTTTGGGCTAAATGCAAATATTAGCATGCTAACAGCGGATTTCATCATAGAAATTCTATATGATCAGCAACATTTGTGAACCTGCTATAAACACAAGGTTCAACTGGGCCATATACTGGGTCATATATTCCCATTTAGGCATCTACTCAAACTTGAAGAACTGGAAAAATGTTAGCTGTTGGACCTAGACACCGTTAAGAAAATTATAAAATTAACACAGATTTTTATAATTTCTTGATTAACTATTGTACGGATCTGATTTTTTATTTATTTTTTTAAATAGACTATGCAAATACATTTCTTTTTCACTTGCTACCCTTTACATGCCAAACTATCAAAATATAATTATTTCACTGCCTTACTGGTGGTTGTTGCCAGGCCGGTGATGTTTTTTCAAATTCTTCATTCCATATTTAGGGGTGAATCAAATAAAATTTCACGAACGATACAAATTTTTCAAAGTTACATATGGGCGACATATGTTGACACCTAAACACACATGGACAATTTAACATTGCACTTGCAGGGGATGAAAAATGTGGAAATTACAAGAATTGGGATTTATAATAAAATGTTAATAATCTCAGTGTGTGACGATGCTCGTGCAAACACTGGCCCACTCATGAAGGAGGAGATACATACATCCTATAATCGTTATATTAAGAAGACTGGACGACTCCTCTTTTCCCCCTAGCCTCAGAAGGTGATCCCACCCATATACTTAAAATAAATTAATATTAAGCTGACATCTGTAAACGGTTTTAAAATCTTTGTCTTAGCTCATCTATAAAGACACTGTACATCATCTGTAAAGCCATTGACAACATGAATTTCTACAGTAGAGTAAGAGTCCACATATCAAAAGCTTTGCACAAAAAGAAAAAACAAATTTGAAATACTGTAGCCTACTTATTCACTTGCATACACAGATACATTTCCTGCAAACAGCAGAGAAAAGAGTTGCATTATTAAATTGGAGTTCCACATGGAAATCTCAGATCTGCTTAGAAATGTCACTTCTGGCAAGCGGTGCATGACTTGTGTTTGATTTCTCACTAAAATTTTAAAATCTAAAAACTCATTTAGGATGCGATGACATTTTCCATCCAAAACCCAAAAGAACAGTACAAAATAAATCCAAGCTCAAAGTGCAAAGAGGAAAACCTTTCTTGTACACAAAATAAACAACGGCTGATACGTTACACAAAAAGTAAAATCCTTAGAAAGTAGTTGCATTGATGTCGGCGTCACAGGAACTAAAGGTTTTTATATACACGTAAAATAGAGTAAAAGTGCATTTAAACATAAAGAGATGAAAAATGGGATGTAAGTTTCTCCTCAAAAACAGGAATGGAAAAACCTCGAGTACCCAATAGTCATGACTTTATGATGTTCAAGGACATTAGATAGTGTTAACTGGATATGGAATGTGTTTGACTTTTGTTTCTCAGTGCTTTTTTCCTCTCTTTGCTCCTCCCTCAGCCCCAATAAGCTGAGGCAGATGGGTAGCCTCAGTGGGCGTAGTCAAGCCAGAGGTCATTTCCTGTTAAAAGGGGGTTTTTCCTTGCCACTGTTGCCAAGTGCTTAACTCTTTGTTTTTTTTTCCCCTTTAAAATATTATAGAGTTTCGATCTTACTATGTAAAGTGCCCTGAGATGACTTGTGCTGTGATTTGGCACTATAAAAAGTAATGAATTAAATTGCTTGGACTAAGCTGACCTTTAAAACAGACGACCTGCGAGGAGTATGTTGATATTTTTGGCAAGTAAAATTATTTGAGACTGGTGAGTTTCACCTCTGAGACCAACGTTGGAAATAAAGGCTCAAATCTATAACACACTACACAAATAAGCATGCACATGTAGGTCTACTCTGTGGAGCATGGCACAGAAAATCATCAGAGCCTGTCGCGGCTATCCTACTGTTGACCTATATGAAAAACCAACCAAAGCAAAACTGTTATTAGTTTCAGAGATTCCCTTTTTGAGAACAAAGAACAGCGCCATTAAATCGTCAGATATATTAAAATGCCAAAAAAAATAACACACATACTGAGTCTGTGATGGGGGACTTGATATGAAGGGTTTCATTTTTCAGCAGCCTGAATAGACACAGTCTTTCATCAATAAAGACTTGAATCACAATAAAAGACAAAAGGTTGTATAAAATTCAGTTTCAAAAGATGACAGTTTACATGATGTGTGTGAAGGGGGCAATCAGACAGACAATACAGGCAGCCAGTGCTCATCGAAGGATGGACGCAGGAGAGGACAAGACAGGACTCCCAAAACGTCATCCAATAGTTATTTTCTTTGAGAAAACATTTAAATGAAACCCACGTTTCTCTTCTCAGCCGTTTTTGACCTCTCTCACCTCCATCTTTCACCAGCACTTGTGGTCAGTAGTAAAATTCACATACAGCTAAATACCTACACGGTACCCAAAGAAAGTACCATCGTTTCCCCCTTCGATGAGGACGAGAAAAGAAAACAAAGACCGCTGCTGTTAAACTGACAAAAAAGTAAAGAGGAAAAAATCAAAAGCAAAAATCAAAATATATACAGCCAAACAGGGAGCTCTGCTAGAGACAGAAACTGATATTTAACTTAAATGTACCATTCAGTTTGTACATCACAATGCCACACACCATTTTTGGCTATCCAGTACAGTGAAGGAACCGTGTGGGAAGGGCATATTTAAGCTAACATAAAATGTACATGTACCTTATGTCCATTTAAAAAAAAAAAAAAAGGAAACATGCAAGTGGTATTTTTGAGGCTTTAGTGAAGTTCAAGCAGCATTAAATAATTAATACCACGCTAATAGAAAGCCTTAATTTAAAAAAAAGAAGAAAAATGAGTGCATTTTTACATTAAGATGTCATAGTGCCGCTCTGTGTCATCATCAGACTGTCGTCTACAGTAATGACACTACTTTAGCTTTTGATGTCTTTCTCCAGTCAAACTAACTGCACCAACAGAAGTGCATACACACCAACTCTCCCCATTTAGTAGGAAGTATTACTGTCCCCACAAGCAGATGCCTCATCAACAGATTAAGTTCTGGCCACACACACATACACACTCGAATTCCCTTGAGTGTCGTAATCTCTGATATTTGGAAAAAATTATTTTGATTTGTCCCTATTGTGCGTTAAATACGCATCTATGTGGAGCAGATTGGATGGGATGAGGATTTTAGAGACTTTGGGTTTCTGAACTAATAAACTGTGTATATGTGTCGAGAGAGATGCCCACATGTTTTAGAAAGCGAGTGTTGCGTCACCAAAACCCCTCATAATTTGTAGCCAGATGGATGTGCGCTCATGCCCCCTCCCTCCTCTGCTCCTTCCTCATTAGCTGCAATTTCATGGAGGGTTAAAGGGCAGAGGCTTCATCCCCACCGATGACGCGGCAAATCCAGGTGTGCATGTGCAGGCGTGTGTGTTGGGGTACAGTCTAATAGGATTATCAGGCTGCATGCACAGACAGCTCAAATCACCAATTTAAAAAAAATAAAATGGATAAGGCTGTAGCACCACCTGCTGGTCAGCCACTGTCATTACAGCTAAAAGTTCAGCTGTAATGGAATTTTAAAATCACCCTTTTCCCGTTTTATCCGTCCTGATACTCACATGCTCACATCTGGGATGCATTTTTCTAACCTCATAACAACTGGGAAAAATAAAAATCTCCTTTGGTTGTTTCCTTTTCCCCGTCTTTCTCAAGGAGATAAAGCTGTGAAGAAATAAAGCTGATCAAATTTGTAATGAGAAGTACCCCTTTACCATTACTCTCAGCAGCTGGGAGCTACTTATGTGGTTTATAATTATGTTCCCCCCTCTGCACAGGTTAAAGCTTTCCAGAAACGTCCACAAAAGAGGTTAAAGCCATTATAAGCCTGGGAAAAAGATGACTGACCACACAAAACAATAGGAATGACGGGGGGGCGACATTAAAAGCAAGACAAGAAAAGAACAATGAAACAAAACAGCTCTGGTTACGATTCTTATGAATTATTCCAACATAATCCACAATGAGTTTTCTGACAAAAACGGCCAAAATAAAAAATAATATAGCTCTGTAGACAAGACCAAAAAAGGTCAGGATTAAAAAGAAAGAATAAAATTAGTAAATATTCTACATCATTACTATCCCACATTACAATCACTATAGACCCCTGTTGTATATTCCTTTGAACGAGTAAAAGTTTTAATTGAACGACATTTCTGCGTCTGACAAGACGGGCGTGGTGGACGACGAAGTGGAATCGGCCAGAGAGACGGTGCTATTGTCCCGGCTCCTGTGCAAAGTGCTCCGACTGGGCGTTGACGAGTTAGAGGGCGTGGAGCAGTTGGAGGGCGGGCCCGAGCCTGTACTGGGACTGCTATGATTGGACAAGGCGGAGAACAGCGCGTTCTTTTGGAGATTTTTGTTTTGCAGCTCGAGCTGTAGGTGCTGGCAGATCTCCTCGGGAAGGCGGTGATACTCCTCTTCCAGTTTCCGATCCAACTGAGACTTAAGCTGCAGACGACACGGAGGCAAAATGTTAACACATTTTCATTTCAGCTACAACAGGAAATGACTGGAATAAAGAAACTGACTGTATATAAAAGATAGCTGTAACCATCAGTAAACAGCCGATCTCCTATTTGCAACCAGTGGTGCCGCCCCCTACTGGTCACTAGAAACAATGCAGGTTTAAAGAACTTCCGCACTGGTTTCATTTTTGTGATCCTAAAGTGAGAGTTTAAAAATAAACCCCTGGGCTTATCTTTGTCATTTTTTTATTTCTATTTATAGAGATGCCAGCATTGTTGCTACATGTATTTCTAACTTTGGACAAGTTGGAGATTTTTTGCAGATCCAACTTTTTTAGTCTCGCTTCTTTTGCTCACCTGTGGAAGCTCCTCGTCTATGCGTTGTAGGACGTCCCGATGCCTCTGCAGCAGCTTGTCGTCTCTCCTGGTCTGCGCTTCCTCCAGCTGGGATACAGAAAGGAATAAAAAAAAAAAAAAACAAAGACAGAGGAAGTGCTTTGAAGTTGATATCAATAATAGAAATATGAGCTATAAACAAGAAAAATGGACTGCTGGTGATAAAAGATGAAGTGTGTGTGCGCTAGGGCGAGTACTTACCCCACGGATTAGAGAGACAGAATCTTGAATGTGTTTCCTGTTGATCTCATTCAGTTCCCTAAAGAGAAAAATATAAGGATGAAAAGAAGAGTGAGGAATTCAATTCTTTAAGATAAGGCTGACTTTTTCTTTACTAATGCTTAAAAAAAATTATTACGATTCAGCTTTGTCTTTTTCACGGTTCTTGGCTTCACTGATGCTGTTTAGTCGTTTCCTGTCCAGGATCTTCTGGAGTTCTTTCTTCTCCCTGCAGACACAGTGACACACAGATAGTAGGTCCAAACAAGGACTATCAAATCAATCTTGCAGATAAAGCAAAAATGAAATATACCATAGTAGCTAAAAGGAGATTGTCATCCCCCAAACATCTGATACAAATTCCTTCTGACTCAGCTTTTTCCATTTGATCATTCATGTTAAATTATAATAACATAATAAAAACAAAACAAAAACTAGAAATAAATCTAAAAAAGGAGTGTTCTCTTTTTTTGGTTTCAGTAAGACGTCTGGCTGCTGCATTTTACACTTTGTTGACTCAAACAAGTGTATTATAAAAAATTGGTGCAGAGGTTTTTACAATATTGGTGCTCAGATGTGGTGTTTTCAGTTCGGTAGACACATATGACCCATAAGTCACATTTAGCTGCTGTGGCATCCAGCATTTAATATCCATTTAATAGTCCTTTAATGTACTGATTTCAGGAACGTTGGTGGGATTTTAAAACATTTAAAAAGACATACATCTTCGTCCGTCTAGCAGTGAACATTCACACTATGCCTGCATGATTGACACACGCAACATCTCCCCCAGTGGTAGAAATGGACTGACTTACTTCTCGCATAGTTCCTTGACCTTTTTCACCTGAGCTGCTTGGCATTCACTGGCAATCTCCTTCAACTTCTGGTGGGCCTAGAAACACAGCCCAGAAAAGACGACCTGTTAGCAAATCACTGCACTTTTTACAACATTGCTTCAAATCACTGACATTTGTTTATGCACAGCTCTATTAAGGTAACACCACAGCATTTCAACCAGGTTGAGGTCTGGACTTTGATTGGAGCATTGTGACACAACTACTCAGGCACTCTGTTGTAGGTTGTCTGCTGTGCTTGAGCTCAATGACCTGTTTCGTGACCCAGTTTCAGCCAAGCTTTAGCTTTTGGACAGATGTCCTCACTTTTGTCTCTAGAATACTTTGGTGTACAAAGGAGTTCATGGTTAGCTCAGTGACTGCAAGGTACCCAGGTCCTATTGCTGCAAAGCAAACCCAAATCATCCCACCTCCACCACCATGCTGGGTGTGAGTCATAAACTTTAACATTTAACACGCTAACTGAGGTCTGCAGAGCCTGAGATGAAGTTTTGGCAGTTTCTCTGAGCATTCCACGGTTTGAAGATCGTGGCATTGTGTTAACACACACGAGAATGCTCCAGCACAGAAAACTGACAAAACATTCGCTTTTCTGGAGGTTTTCACAGTACCTGATGATAAATAATCAAGTGCGCTTGATTAGCAGCCTGGCATGTGCTTACCAATTACAATTACCCTTTTAAATCTTATGGAAGTACTAGTAGTTCACAGCACTGTACATGCAAGAGCTGTGCGTGTGCGTTTATGAGAGAGAGATTACCTCTTGCAGGTGTGTTTTTTGCTTCTCTCTTTCGATTGCAAAAAGCTCTTCACGTAGTTTTAGGAGTTGCTGCATGTGAATCTCTTTCAGCTGATTCTTCTGCTTCTCCAGATCATCCAAGGCAGCCAACTCGCTCTGCACCAGTTCCTGGGACTCACTGAGGTACAATTTCAGGTAAGCAATTTCAGTATCTCCTTAACACATTTCATTAGCATTCTTTTGAAAAACTATTTTCCATCACTGGTTCCTTTTTTCATATTTTAGGATTTTTGCCCCCAACATCAGGGGAAAAATTGCCCAGTTACCCCCCATGTCCATCCTTACCTTTTCTTGAAACTGCGTTTAAGTTGTTTCTCAATCTGGCTGCGTTTCCTTTGGGTGTCAGACTGAA
This sequence comes from Mchenga conophoros, assembly GCF_057382185.1. NCBI lineage: Eukaryota > Metazoa > Chordata > Actinopteri > Cichliformes > Cichlidae > Mchenga > Mchenga conophoros. The sequence continues at coordinate 74,649,670 of NC_140528.1, read as the reverse complement.
GCTGGGTTTTCTGGTCCTTACTTAGATTAGACACCTACACAAACCACAAAAACCAATTTATTTTTGCAGCACAAAGGCAACAAGCAACAAACTGATACTTCAATTACTAGTTTCGATAATTAAATCCGTCTGTGCGTACCTTCTTCAGATGTTTCTTGCGCAGCTCTTTGAGTTCTTTTCTTTGTTTTTTAAGGAGCTTTTCATAATGTTTATTCTGCTGCAGCTCCTCTACAGACTGAACCTTGACATCTGACAAACACACAAACCAGCGTAAATATTGCTGTAAACTTGTCATTTCCATCTTGGCCAGCCTGACCACAAAATAATTTTTGCACACTTAGCTGTGTGTGAGATTTCTGTGAAATGAGTGAAATGAATAAGCTGGGATGACCTTACCTGTTAGGACAGTACCTATGAGGTCCTCCTTCTGAGATTGTACTACGCACAAAGAGAAATAAACACAAGAGGAGACACACACACAGGGCGCATGAAATGGATGATGGACAAATGACTCAGATGCAAATAAACAGAACTTGATGCCACTGCTAGAAAAAAAGGACCGTAAAAGTCTTATTTTGAAAAGCCTGACGCTTTAACTTGTGAAAAACTGACATAGCGGACATGGATGAATTACACACACAGTGAAAGTAGGTCATTTCACAGCTTTATCAAAGACGCATATGTGAATATATTTCGTTAGGTAATTTCAACATATAATAGAGTCTTGGACCAAGACTGCACAGTGCTAATACACAGCAATACAGTTTCAAGATATCACAATTTCTATTACGCTATAGATGCAACTATAACAAGCAAACACATGTGCAGGCCTGTAGAATCTATATACTTAATCATTTAGACAAGGTTTGTGACTACCTGGTGCAGGTAACTTGATGACATCAGGGGGATCTTCCTTTGGGGGGAGGTGGGGTGTTGGGGAAGGGGAGGGGATTCCAAATCCTGGACTGAGTTCTCTCTTGTTCTCTCCTTCTTTGGGCTGGTTGGTGAGAGGCTGGGTGAAAATGGCATGTAATGAATTAAAACCTACAATAAAAGTGTGCAGGCGAAAGCAAAAGTAGAGTGTGGGGGAACTAATGTGATCAACATACCTGTCTCACCTCACTGTTGTCTTCTAAGAGACTAGCTAGCTGTGTCTCTCTCTTGTGCTTCTCACTGATATGCTTAATAGGGTTGGTGAGAGCTTCTGCATACTCTGAAGACACACACAGATATCCATGAAACAATATACAGGTTAGTGTAACTTATAGTGCTGTAAACATGGCTGACAAAATAATAATAATATGAGAATAGTTTTCATTTTTAGGGTAGATTCATTTTTTAAATCTGTTTGTGGGAGTCATGCTACCCTTTGCCCTCCATTTTGCCATGCTAAGCTAGGCTAGCTGGTTGCTAACTTTGATACCACTCATGTCTATAGAGTAAACAGTTTAATTTCAGGAAAACAGTAAATAAGTGAATTTCAAAACTAACCTTAAACTATTAAAATTGTTCCTTTAAAGCCACATGTTGCCATGTATATCATATCATAACAACTACCCAACAAACAGAGAAGACAAACATGTTAGCTAAAAGTTAGCTAAAGGTAACAATTTCAATTTCTACTTCTGTTTTTTTTAGCTAAAACGGTATGAGACTTAGATAAGTAAGTATTTCCACAAAAAGTTATTGCTCAACAGATACAATACATATAAAGAAAATGAAAGTAATTAAAAAATAATAATTAAAAAATCCAGATCCAAACACTGAAGCATGGCTTGACCAAATAATAAAACACCTTCATATGCAAGTGGGCTAGAGACAAAACTATACACAAACATGTGCTGGCTAGTGTCATCTTCAGGGTGGTCAGGTGACCACACAGCTAAATCTGCTACTAATTATTTTTTAAAAGTTGCTTCTTTAAAAGTGTTATCTATAAGCTAGGTCGAGGATATATTTGGCAAACGTTGCTGAATGCAAGAAGAAAAGAGAAATGCCTCAAAGGTTTGTGGATGTAGTTTATTTTTAGCCTGTTTGTGTGACATATTAATCCAGAGTGATGCTTGCATGGTGTCATTACCCTGGTGTTCATTAGGGATGTAGTCCTGAGCTTCAGTATAAACCAGAAGTGACGGCAGCATAAGCGGCTGGTTTAGCTCATTCTTCAGGTTGATGTAATGGTAGCCTAGAAGGAGGAAGAAATAAATAACTGACGTTAGTACAGATGGTAAAAGACCATGTACGATGTTCCCACTGAGTGCAAATAAAGTATCAGTGATGGCCTCTGATAGTGACTGTTTGATGCCAAGAGTGTTTATTTCCTTACCCGGCCTAATAGCCGAAACAGGGAGAATCCGGTGTCCAATGAACTTGCCGTTTTCCTCAAACACAGCTATTCTCAGAGAGGCCAGTGTAGGGAGGACCACCTGGAGAGTGTTGACACCACGAGAGAAGTTTAGAGAGCAAGAGATAAAGGTTTAAAAGATATGCGAACCCTGCTCTGTTCGTCTGTTACCTTGTTAAAGACAAACATTTCATCATCCCACACAGGGTCCAGCGAGTTCCCATTAGATGTTTTGGTTCTGTACTTCCTTTTTGTGTCAGCTGGAAGTCCAAAAATGTCCACTTCCACATACACACCAACCTTCTTATCTGTCAGGAACTGGCCTGAGATCACCTGGTAGATGTTGGGTTACAAATTTGTCATTTTTTCACTCACGGGAGCAACGAAATTGCAAATACTGAACTCAGATGTGTCTTACTTTAATTTTGACCGTGTTAGCGACTATGCCGTCTACTATGTTTTCTGTGAAAGGGTCAAAGTGTTTGTCTGTCCTTCTCATGAACTCTGGCTTCAACAGGTAACCGCTCAGGCCATTATACTCAAACACACCCATGTTCAGCTGCATAGGAAGGTCTAAGAGTAAGGAAGAACAAAACAGAGCAGATATTGGTATCAACCAGCATCAGAATTCCAACCTTTAATTGACTAAAGACTTTGAAAGACAACCAAATTAAAACAACTTTACAAATACATAAACCACAGTAATGATAAATGCATATTATTCATAGCTATTAATAATTGTTAGAGCGTTTAGATGGTGCCACCAGGTGTTTGCAGGGTTTATTTAGCATCTTTTCACTCAAAGCTTAATTTTAGGCCGGTTGAATTTGTCACCATTAAGGCCAGTAAAAAATGGGTTGCCCATACTCAGGTGCCAGTTCAATCCAAGCAAACACTACGATGGAGTGGCTTCAGCCTGTGCTGGGGGACAATGTTTGTGTGGCATGAAGATTTGTTGTCCACTCTGAGTCCCATTGCATGTAAAGCATGTAAAAGGGTGGACCATTTACATGGATACACCGTAATAAAATGGGAATGGTTGGTGATATTAAAGTCCTGTTTGTGGCACATTAGTATATGTGAGGGGGCAAACTCCTCAAGATGGGTGGTGACCATGGTGGCCATTTAGAAGTCGGCCATCTTGGATAGAACTTTTGCTTTTTCAATAGGAAGAGGACCATGTGACACATCAAACTTATTGGTAATGTCACAAGAAAAACAATGGTGTGCTTGGTTTCAATGTAACTTTATTCTTTCATGAGTTATTTACAAGTTTCTCTTTGTTCACAGCCATTGACATGTCGAAGAGGTTAACACGTGAGGAGCGGATCGAAATTGTGTCGATATCTGGTGAACGCAGTAACCGGGTCATTGCAGCAGATTTCAATGCAAGACACCCTACGAGACCTCCCATGCTACAGTCAGCAAACTGCTTGCCAAGTTTCGTGAAACTGGTTCAGTGTTGGATTTGCCAAAATGTGGACGCAAGAAAACTGTCACTAATGAAGAAACATCAGTGGCTGTCCTAGCTTCATTCAGCAAGAGCCCACAGCGTAGCACTCGCCGCATGTCACTGGAGAGCGGCATTAGTCGAACATCCCTTCGGCAGATATTAGCTACTCACAAATGGCACCCTTACAAACTCCAGCTACTGCAGCATCTCAACGAGGATGACCCAGATCGGTGCACAGAATTTGCAGAATGGGCAAAACAAAAATTGAAACAGGACCCTCAGTTCACGCAGAAGATTTTTTTCAGTGATGAGGCAAACTTTTATGTGAATGGTGAAGTTAACAAACAAAATCACCGCTATTGGTCTGACACTAACCCACATTGGATGGATCCCTCCAAGACTGTTGGACCAACAAAAGTGATGGTTTGGTGTGGTATATGGGGTACAACGATAGTGGGTCCATTCTTCATCAATGGAAACCTCAAGGCCACTGGATATTTGAAATTGCTACATGATGATGCGTTTCCCTCTTCATGCACTGAAGCTGGCACGTTCCCCGAGTTTTCCACAATGATGGTGCACCACCACATTATGGGTGCCAGGTCCGAGCATTCCTAGATGAACAGTTTCCTGGAAAGTGGATTGATCATTGTGGGCCAGTTGAATGGCCCCCAAGGTCTCCCGATCTGACCCCCTTAGACTTTTATCTTTGGGGTCATCTGAAGGCAATTGTCTATGGTGTGAAGATACGAGATGTGCAGCACCTGAAACTACGGATACTGGATGCCTGTGCTGGCATTTCTCCTGCGGTGTTGCTATCAGTGTGTGAAGAGTGGGAGAAGAGGGTTGCATTGACAATCCAACACAATGGGCAGCACATTGAACACATTTTATAAGTGGTCAGAAACTTGTAAATAACTCATGAAAGAATAAAGTTACGTTGAAACCAAGCACACCATTGTTTTTCTTGTGACATTACCAATAAGTTTGATGTGTCACATGGCCCTCTTCCTATTGAAAAAAAAAACAAAAGTTGTATCCAAGATGGCCGACTTCTAAATGGCCACCATGGTCATCAACCATCTTGAGGAGTTTGCCCCCTCACATATACTAATGCGCCACAAACAGGACTTTAATATCACCAACCATTCCCATTTTATTACGGTGTATCCATATAAATGGCCCACCCTGTATAAAAATAGCTCCATGTAGAATGAGGGTAGTTTGAAGTTATAGGACATCATCACTATTTTTTGGGTTAGGGTTTGAATACTTGAGTCTTTTTGGTGTTCCAAGTTAGTCCCAATTTGTTCCATGATGTGAATGCAAAGGGTTTGCTGTCTTACAGTTTAGGCTTAACTTTTAAACACATCCAGTTTCTTTATGTCCAAGACTAAAAGTAGCACAACTTACCAAGTGTCTGGAAGTTTAGCGCCACCATCTGGCATCCGACGTTCCAGAAAAGCTGAGGCATGTAGTTGGAGCTGTCTACTCTTGTTCCTTTAGGATAGATTCGGCTCAGCTGGTTCTTATTGTACCTGGAGGAGTCCTGCTAAGGATTAACACTGTATACAGAGGTAGAGTGTTGCACATGTGCAGAAACTATTTATTTATTACACACTGTAAACTGCACCAGAAAAAAAGAGTCACTGGTGTTTGGTCTAAGGTCGAGATCAAAACCAGATGAGACATTTTCCTCCATCAATAATGTCAAAAACTGTTGAGAAGGACTGACAGCGCAGCTGATATTTAGAGAAACACAGTTGTTTGGTTGATTTTCTACAGTCAGATGAGAAAACTGATACTACTTTCAATGTCCGCTAAAACTGAGGCTACAGTCTGATGGGCGGTTAACTTGAAGCACGAACATTAGAAATGAGGGAGAAAAGCTAGCCCGCCTAACTACACAGACAGGAAAGTATGCCTACCAGCAGTTTTTGTGCGTTTAATCTTTATTCCTAAGATTTGAGAAAGTCAGTACACCCAGTAAATAATAATTCAGCAAGTAAATTCTCATGAAACCATAAATTGTACTTTTTAAACCTTGCCCAAATACTTCTTTTTACCACTTTTAAACTTAAGCTTGCAAGGATACTCAACAAACTCTATAGGGAAGCTCTTCAGGGCATCCATGCCTTTGGTTTCAACAAACGATGACATCTCAAAGAACCTCTTCCTCTCTGTTGAAAGAAATGAGAAGCAAAGGGGGAAAAAAACAAGTCAGAATAACCTGTGACAAGATGATGCTACCTGCGAGTGAGTCTGTTTGGCTAATGAGCTACACCATAAACACGGCTGCTCCTCTCACTCGCAGTTTTTGCCTGATAAAGTGAATGCATCCTTCCTTTTCCGTTAAGCACTCACACACACACTTACTAGCTGCCCATTCAAAGGTCTTAAATTTGACGGGTTCAATGTAGTTGACGAGATTTGACATCTCCTCCGTGGCGTTCGCCTCGCTGCTGGCGGTACCCTGCGGGAGGCAGATACCACTAATCCATAAAGCAGCCTAATACCAGCCAGTCAAACAATCCATCAGTCCTCTTGCTGGCACCTACCTCGTCGGAGTTTGGCTTTTTCAGCTCTGCCACCGACTCGTCCTCCTCCTCCTCCTCGCTCTCTCCTTCACCTCCTGGTAGGGTGTGATTAGAAAAAGTAACTTTACATAAGACAACTTCTACAATGTGCTGGGATCCTTTGTTTCTTCAACCCACCAATGGACTTCCGAGGCTCGGAGTCTTTCACCATCCTTTCAGCCAGCTTTTCCTCTCCATTGGACAGGAGTTGGCTTCCCTCTTCTGTCAGAGGGCAGTCTACACACGCAACAGCAAACTATCAGCTTAACAGGAATTCTTTTGATCGTCTACATCAACTTCGTTTTCAGTTACAATCATTTACCACATTACAAAGGCTAAGTTGATGTTATTATCCCAGCAGGGGAGAACGGGTGATTGCCTGCACTTTACCGTTGTGAGGCGAAGACTGCTCCCCTGGCTCTTTGCGCCTTATGCTGCCACTCTCAGAGGGTCGGTGATGGTGATGTTTCTTCTTGTTTTTGATAAGAATCTTCCCCATCAATTCCTGCGGCGAAGGCAGCAGCTGACCTTCGCTCAGCTAAAATCACAAGGATAACACCATGCTGTCAGAGGGAGGAGAATAATGTAGTCGCATTGACGAGCTTCTTGATATTTAAATATAATGAGAAGAGGTATTTTAGAGCTACACATATTTGACTAGAAAATACGATTTTTGTGCTCCTTCTTTTCTGCAAGTTTTGCCCTTTTTCTTTATCATATTATATCGTTTTGGTTTTTGCTTTTCTTGCAAGCTATTCTACTTTACTTCGAGCTGTTCTACGGTTAACGTTATAGGTGATGTAACACAGTAATTTTCTAGCTTTGGGGATAAATAAAGCATCTTTTCTTATCTTTACTTGACTGAATGAGCTGAGCAATAAAAAGAAGCACATGTGCCTTTATCTGAGATGAATAATGAGTCTGCGCTAAAAGAAGCAAAGCAAACAAGGTCACAGTTTTCAACAGTTTGGTAATGTTAAACTGGCCTCTATGACTCTTGAAACTAGAAATGCATAGGCTAAAATAAGTGTTGAAACTCCTCCAATTTTCTAAGTAAATATATCTCTAAAGGTGCTATTGACGTGAAATTCTCACCAAATGTCAGCAAGTGATGCAAGTGTTCAACGCGCTTACTGAAATGTATTTAATACTGAGCAAAAGCCTCCTGTATGGAGAAACTAGTCGCATGCTTTGCTAAGGTGTGATTTTGGCCCATTCATCCACACAAACACTCTTCAAATCCTGATTTTTTAAATTGGATCCGGGTCAGGTGATTGGCCGGGCCGTTCTAGCAGCTTTATTTTCTTTCTCTAAAACAAATTAAGTTTCTTTGGCTGTGTGTTTGGGATCATTGTCTTGCTGCAACATCAATCCTCATTTCATCATCATCATCATCCTAGCAGATGGCAGCAGATTCTTAATCAAGAATGTCTTGGTACATTTTCCATTCACCCATCCTTCCTTGTTAGCTTCCTTTTATCTGAAGCTTGCCAGTGCTGCTTGCTAGAACAGCGACACCACACCGTGATGTTCACATCTCCAAACTTCACTCTTGGTGTGGTGTTTTCGGGGTGAAATGCAGTCCCTTTGACCTTCAGACATGGTGTGACTTATTGCATCCAAATGGTTCAATTTTGGTCTCATCTGACAAGACTATAGACTCCCAGTATTTCACAGGCTTGTCTAAATGTTGTTCAGCAAACTTTAAACATGCTTCTTCAGCCTTGTATGATGAGCGTGCATACAGGGCATGGCGGTTGACTGCATGATTTATGGTTTTCTTTGAAACAATGGTGCCTGCTGACTGCAGGTCTTTCTGTAGATCTTGTGGGGACCACCTGGTCGTTGCTGGTTTATGGTGAAATGATGTCATTTCCACTTCTGGATTATGGCCTCAACAGTGTTTGCTTGAACCTTCAATAGTTTAGAAATTGTTCTGTAACCAGTGCCATTAGTATGTTTTGCAACAATAAGGTTGTGAGAGAGCTCATTGGCTTTACCCATGATGAGATGTTTCTACCTTGGTAATTACATTTTTTTATAGGCCATCGGTTGGGACTGAACCAGCTGATACTTCTTGTTCGTTTGTTTGTGCGTTGTGAAACCAAAAGCCAAGACGGGTCAGGTTACAAGCTGATCGGCATAAGGAGTGCAATCGTATTTGATGGTTTGTAAATTGAGTAACACCGTGACAGGCGAGTAAAAAGATATTAGTGTCTTAATAATTTGCCTTGAGGAACAGCAAATGTAATTATTAAAACTAAAAAAAAAAAAAAACTTCAAAGTTGTTATATAAATAAAAAGGGACAAATTGTATATTTTTAGAGATACAGAGAGACTCAGAAAGAGAGAGAAAGAGTGATCATCTAAAACTGAAAAAACAAACACATGACCTAAACCCCCCACGCATTCACACCACTGAATGTGGAACTACATGAGGGTGCTGCTAATTATCATTTAAAAACTCATTGTAGCCGTGGAAAAACATCAAAAGCCAACTTCTAGCCTATAGCACCATCAAGTGCAGTATATACCAAGATGATGCTCTATCCTTTTTGCTGATTTGCTTTTATCTGAACCCCCTCGCTGAGCTGATTATAAAACAAGTACATGGCTAAAGATTCAAATCTAGGCTGATCATTGGCTACCTGGTATAAATGGAGGTCTTCAAGTCATGCACTAGAGCTATGTTCAGGCTCGTGGGATGTTACCTTTCATTATAAACCCCATTAAAAAGGCTGAGTACACATGAAACAGCTAGAAGCCTGTTATCTGTCTTTGCTAATACACTGTTCACTGAGTGCAGGGTTTAGAAACTTTGGGTTCTATTTGGGTGAACGGGGGGGAAAAAGCTTCAAGTTTTTCAGCCCAGCAGTGACCCGATCTGTTCAGACATCTGGAGTCATTTGGACTTTTACACTTTTAAGATAAGATAAAACTTTATTAATCCCTCGGGTGGGTTCCTCTGGGAAATTCGGTACTTTTACAAGTGTGGCAGCAGCAAATTGAGGGAAAAGTTCAGCATCCACATCAGAGATGACTTACTGGATATTTCTCCAATGGCTCGATGAGCAGCGCATCTCCAAAGATTGTCCTGCAGTACTCTGCCATCTTAGCCTGCTGCTTTGCTCTGAAAGGACAGAGGAAATGGTTGGTTGGTTGGTTTAGTGTCCTAAAAATCATTAACCCAATAAACCCTTCATTGGTTTAGGAATGTTTTGCACTCTGAACACTGCACATGTTACAGAGCGAGCATTTCCTTCAAAGGATTGGATTTGCATCTGGTCTGGTATTAAATAACCTGAACTCAAGCGTGCTGTGCTTATCCCTAATGCAAAGAGTCTGCAGAAGACCAAATCATCTGAATACTCCTGACAAAACACACAGACGTGCAACTTACGAATCCACGTGGTTTTCAAAGGACAGGATGACGGGGTATGGCGAGGTCTTGAAAGCACTCTCTGCTATGGCTTCAATCACTTCCTGCAGTCAAGACAAGAATGATAAAAACTCAAAACTGGACACAATCCCTCAGCACAGGTTTTGTTTGTTGAAAATTACTCCACATTAAATTTTTTACAAGAGTAAAAAATGACACAAAACTGCAACTGATCAAGCTGATGAAGAGGAAAACAAAAACGTCAAAGAGAGCAGAATTGTGCCTGTGACATTTCTGCAGCAGCTCCCACCTTAAAGGGGATCTCAGTGGTCATGGTGAACCCGTGGGTGATGTAGGGTTCTTCATCTTGTGGTCGGCCCTTCCAGCAGTCCAGCTCAATACAGCGACAACCGGTGAGCAGCACCTGCCTATACATCTCCACCGAAGAATTCCCGGTCAGCTGGCCCACTAAGATACGAGAAGAGCTATGGGTTCAGAACCAAAAAGCGCCCAGCAAATGAACCATCACGCTTGCATGCATGCCGTTTACATGTCACACCTGTGAGGTACGTGTTGTGTGACGAGTTGATAAAGTAGTGAGAGAGCGGTTGGTTCATGTCGTCGATGATGTCCAGCCTCTCTGGAGGTACGATGGTGTTTTCCTCTCCCCCCAGATACCGACTGAATGCCTGCAAACTGATTTGGTCTGCAAGAAAGAACGCGATGACAGCGTTTCAAAACAGCCGGAAACATCCCAACAGATCAAAGACTGCTGTTCTTAGGAGAGGCATCAACAGGCGCAGAGGGCAGCCAGATGTGATCGCTGCAGCAGGACAGCCAATCATCTCGCAGATCGCGGACTAACATAGTTATGGCTGTGCTGCTAATTTGTTCACAGGTTTATTAATATAATAACACAGATAAAGAACAGCCTTAGTACTTTACCAACGTTTTTTGGCCTGCTATCGCTTCATCAGGGTCATCAAGAACTATAGTGCATACAGCACTTTAAATAACATGCGTGTTTGAGGAGAAAGAGATGAAATTGTAATAGGTCAGTTTTAAAAACAACCAATCATATCCACTGATTCAGCTCTGAATAAAAGCCTGATGCCACACAGAGAGTTACAGACCTCTCTCCAGCTGACTGGTGTTGGTCTCGTATTTCTCCATGATCTGTCGGACTTGGTCTCTTTTCAGTGGGGGGTAGAGCACCTCGTTTAGTCTGGAGTCTCTCTGCCTGCGGTTGATGAAGTCCATTAGCTGGTCCAAAGAGATGAACGGCTTCCTCTTGGAGCCACTGGAGCAGAGACAAAATAAGAGTCCGAGTGTATAACATGTACGCAAGAGTTTTACTAGAAATCCTAAGACTATAGCTAGAGCATCCTTAAAGCGCACCTTTCCTCAAAGATGCTCTGGATCTCAGGTCGAAGACATAAGTTGTCCAGAAGCTTCTGGAAGGCATCCCAGGTGATATCATCTGGCTTTATTCCCTCTGACTGAAGCAAAAAGACAGATTTGATTTTATAAACAGGCTCTGCCTCAAGCACACACATTGATAAGTTAATAAACAACAGACAGCATTACATTACACTGCTATGTGCTGTTGTCTAGAGAGAATATTAACAGGCTTTTATAAGCTGCATTGCTCTGAGTACCCAGCAGGAGGCTCCAGAGTACAGCAATCTACAGAGAAATGCTGACAGCACATTTTGCACAATCTGGTATCGCTTCAAGAAAAAAAAAAAGTCTTGTGACTTCAAACTGATTTTAGGAAAGATTGCACTGACTCATCAAAAAAAAAATTTTTAAATAAATAAATAAATAAAAAACTAATTTTACCTCAAACCCACAGGGCTGAGGTACTGTACACAGCAGATACAAGCAAAGATTAGCAGAAAGTTGTTTTAGAAAGAGTCTTAGTAGAAAGCATGTTACCATGATTAACATTTTAACCGCAGGCACACTGTCGAGAAAACAAGATTCATGGCAATCTTTAGTTTGCTGTGTAAATTGGTTTATTTCCATTGTTGCTAAAATGAACTTCAAGAGGTTTTTATTGGGTGTGAAAGAAAGTACTGTAAGAGAAAGAGTTGCACTTTGTGTAATAATTAAAAAGTTTAGCAAAACACTACGAGCAAGTTGCAGTAATCAAAGCTAGTCAGTTAGCTAGCTATACTATGTTTAGCTAGCTATATGTAGTAGCTGAAGCAGCCAGTTTACCTGTTCATTTATTAGTTCACCTGTATTTTCAGTGCTTTCACCGCATTATTAAACCGTTTCATCAATTTGTATTTTAGTATGCAGTTATTTTATGTACAACAAAGGATTTACATTTGTATGTTAGCTTGCTAGGTGGTTTTTAACTCAGGGTAAAATGTGGCTACAGATAAAAGCTAGAAATGTTAGAAGCTGTGTTTAAAAACTGTGAGGCCAATATTATTTGAATACAAACATGCCTCTAAGAGCAGCATGTTAACTGTTGTGTAAGAGTACAGGCAGCAGCTAGCCTCTCTCTGTAACAAAATCCACAAACAAGCATTTCACGTGTTATGTCTTGTCCTGCAACCCACTGAAATCTTACTATTTTCTGTTATTGCTACTCTTCCACAGGCCTGCCAACTTTTGTTGCCTTCCTTGCACTGCAAAGACACACCAAGAACACAACTATATGCAACGCCTCCGCAGTTCAGTTCATTTCAGCCATTCTCGATACATACACCAGTTCACCAAACCCATATGTCGACTATCCATGTGATCAGTGATTTTATTGAGTGATTACCTTGTTATTAATGAGGCCACACTGCTCCAGAGCTGTCTCCACTCTCTTTTTATCAGAAAACATCTTGATGACACTAAAAGACAAAGTACAAAATCACATTCAGATCAAATGTTTACAGTGACGCGTGCAAGCAAAAAGAGTCAGAAACCTAAGAAGTGATTGTAAACATAAAAAAATCAGAGTCACTATAAAAGAGCCGAGAGAGAAAGTGGAAGAGAGACAAAGAAGAGGAAAAGAAAGAAGAAGTGAGGAGCAGTTTAAAAGTGGTTGGTGAGGGTGGTACTCACTTCTTCACTGGAATCTTCCCTTCCTGGTTCACTTGAAGCTTTAACTTCGTGTACCTGACAAAGACAAAGAACAGTCAAGTATGAGTATTTTTTAATCATCGAAAATTCGCAGTATTGTAGGACGGCACGCACACAAACTCTTACGCTTTGTAAAGAAAGGTGTTCCGCGATACATTCTGGGAAAGTATGTTTGTGGACAAAGCGAACAGCTCATCTGTCCAAATCTGGAAACACACAGACATGAAAGGGATAAAAGACGGTTGTTTGACTGTTCACCTCATGTTAAACCTTGGTGAAACAGTTACTATATACAGTGTAGCAGACACACACAGGAATTAATCTCTGTTTTTAGCTACTTAACATACGCACGCCTTTATGTCAAAGTAAAGTAAGCAATCAGCTCAAGGCTTGAGGGAATAAAGTCAGCTGTACAGGTAGGAGTGCAGTGGGGGACATGAGGATGGAAAAGAGGAAAGAAAAGGAGGAAATACATTAAACTATAAATTATTTGGACAGTTAAGCTAGTTAAGAATTGTGGTTACCTTCGCTACATCCTCTTGCATGGCCTGGAAGTTGAGGAAAGAAACGTTGACCAGGTCATTGCCATAGACGACGGTTAACAGCTTCCCTTCTCCGTTCACCTCCTTAGTAAGGCCCAGCACTTCTTTCACCTTTGCGTCCTGGCACACAAAGATATTTATGCTTTTTCAGGATGTTTCATTACACGGACACGATCTAGCAAATTCAACAACGATCTGAACACTGAGCGGACAGATAAAACTCGTCCGTGTCTCCATCTCCTGAGGATATTAAATGTGATGCATGCGGTGTAGCGCCCTGATCTAATTAACCAAACGACTCTTTCCTCCTTTTTAGCCCAGCCCTGTGTTCCCTCCACCAACTCTCTCTAACACTCAATGGCTTTCTGTCAATTATAGATCACTCTTGTGACATCATGTCTCTCTTTCATTTCAGTTAAATACATTAGCCAGGAGCACTCTTTATAGACTGTTTATAGGGAATATAGTGCTAAAGAAACACGCAAAATGCTCAAAGACGGCGTCCATACTACCAATGTTCACATATCAACATATGAAAATACAGAATCTGTAGGTAAGGGGCACAAATTCGAGCAGGATTTGGTTGGAAGCAGGTAAATACTTCACATGGAGACCAAATCAGGAAGTCTCACCCCAGACTGTAAATCTCAAAGGTGTCGTACAGTCGCTGACGGTTTCCTAGATTCACAGATGCTAACATGAGAGAGGAAGTGCAACCATGAATTATGAGAAGGCTCTTTAATAACAGAGATATCATCCACTGATTATAGCAGGTTTAGTCAATATTTCTAATGCACTTTTCATACTATAACCACGGTATGACATAAAAAATAAGACTTTATCTTACCATTTCAAGAACCATTTGTAATAAACACTTTAACGTGCAGAATGAACTCGCCACACATCTGTGTTTGAATTGTTTACCACTAATACGCGCCCATATTTCACACTCTGCCTTGGTCAGATCTAGGCTCTTACACAATGACTTCCTCACTAACAGTCGCTGGTTATATCACTTCCTGTCTGATAGTCCATCTGTCATCAGCCTCATTAGCACTCCGTCACCTTTGCACCATCAGCTGAGAGAGGAAACGCACATGAATCGTTTGGCGACAGTCACATTTGAGCATCACGTTTGTGGTCAGGGGACAAAGTAACAGCTTCTCCCCCCTCTTTTCTCCCACACAGGCATAAACAAATATTACCAACCTTTGGCTGTTTGGCATACTTTCCCGTTCTGGTGTCCCTGATGTAACTGATGTCCAAAATCTCGACATCCTACAGGAGAGGAATATCAAAAGATTTGTGTTATCACAAACACTCAGTGAAAGCGTGTGAGAGCAGGACAACTAATCTTTATCAGTCAGCCTATTAAACGGGTGGGGAAAGAGGAAATTGTGAGGTGTAAGTTCATCTGTTTCTACACAGTGTCATGCACACATATATTGTTTCCCTGACTCTGAGGGCTTCTGATGTGATACATGATTATAAATCAAGAAATACTTGATGGACTCATAGAAATAAATAGAGGAAAAACAGATCTAATACACAGGATCCATGCAGCACAAATAAAAGCCCTTACACTCTCTGTGCAGAGAGCTGGACTGATTAAAATAAAGTGCATCCATTCATCAAAGAGAAATTTGGGTGAAATGATCACATGTGTTTCTGGTGGTTCTGAATCTATTTTTATTAGTTATTAGGAGGTTTTGGGGTTTTTTGGATTATCAAAATCTCGATTAGAAAACGTGCTTTAACCAATAACGGTGGCCGAGCCTCCTTACGCACCACCGCTCTCGTGTCACATACGGGTTTTAAACATATTATTTACTGCTGTTAGCAGTTTATGTAAGACGCAGCGAACAGAAATGCTGATAGAGCAAAAGTCTGCTGCTCTTGCATGGAGCAGTGTGGGAGAAAGAGAAAAAACTTGAATAAAAGCCTGTGCAAGAAATTAATTCCTCAGGCAAAAAGCTCATGCGCCGTCTACCTCGTTCCATTAAAACCTCTTTTATTTATCTTTCATCAGACTCCACCGCTTCTCTAGACACAAGACACAAGCAGTGACATATGAATTGTGCGGGTGACGGAAGACAGAAAATGGCAAGGGACTCTGCACACACACAGGGAGGACAGATCTTTGGAGAACATTTGCATGTTTGATGCTGCGGCACAAATATATACACACATGAACGCATGCACGCACATGCAAACGAGTGAAAAACGGAGACAGAAACGAGTGAAAAAGAGGTACTCTGTAATAGCGACTGGCAACAATTACACCCTTAGCCTCGAGGTGACGAGGGGAGACAAAAATGGAAGGGTCGGACAGGAGGAGGGGAGCGTGGTCGTAAATCCAGCCATAAACACACGTGAGGATGCATGCATCGCCTTGTGTAAATATTTGTTTAGTCCAACACTCGTTCCCCAAAGCTGTTTTTACTTCATCCATGTCACCAAGTCACTTCTTTTTATCCTCGCTTGCCCTTCTGGGTCTGAGCGGCTTTGCTTTAAAAACCTTATGACTCTGCTTTATGATTTCATCAGTGAAAAATATAAAGCATTTGTGTTTTTTTGCACGAGTCTGCACTCGTTTATGTTGTCAAACATGCCATTTTCATTCCTTTTCCGTGTTCTGCTCACACTGTATGCTCTGTCCAACATAACAGCAAAAACATTTCACAGTATTTAAACTCGTCCCTTCCTGATTCCTATGTCATTATTACACTCGGGTTGTGATTTTACCGCCCTGCAGACTGTCTCCTCCCCCGGGATTGGTTGCGAGTATTAAAGGTCAGAAGTGTTGGACCAATTGGATTAAACTCTGTCTCAAACCTTGTCCTCTGATTGGCCTGTGGAGAATAACTTGCTTCCTGGGGGAATAAACCACTTCTGGGTCTGTAGGACACACATTTATGTGCGCACGCACATGTCTTCTCTCCCACAGGCCATGGTTTCATTCTGCCTTTGCCATGGTGACTCCTTGGAGACCACAGAAATGAGTCTACAAGTTGGTCTGCGGACTGTGTGTGCGCACGTCCTTAACAGTTAACATTTTTGCACTCTAACACACACGCACTCAACACCAGTGATAATGCACGCAGACATATCCTTGATGTGCAGGTTGCAACTTGTGAAACATCCTGACCTGTTGAGCAAGACAGGGTGTGTATGTGTGAGTGTGCAAGCGCATGTGTGTCTGTGTGTGGAAGAGCCTTGCAAGTCAGTGCACATTGGATACACAGAACGCGAGAAAACCTTCACGCAGGATGAGTACGAATGTGTCAGCATGTGATCGGCAGAATGTGCCAAATGAAATCTGTGTTTTGCCACTAGGTCGTGTTTCCAAGTGCATGACGTGGTGTGTGAGTCTGTGTGAAGGTCGATCTTCTCTGAAAGCACATTCCTGACATATTCCATCCTTCTGCCCATTTGGCGTGTGTGTGCATCCGTGTGCTTCAGTGTGTAATATTTAAGCTAGTAACGGCAGCTGTAGCGCTCCATTCATCTTTTCTGTGCAAAGACCAAACACAGCTCCCTCTATTTATCACTTCAGACTCAGCTGCGGGCTCATTACTGCTCTGAATGACTCGGGTTATGAGTTTTCCAGGAGCCATGTTGTGATAAAGTGCTATAAATTACTTTAATTTACTGTTTTTGCTGGACCCGAGAAATTTTCCTGCCGTGTGCACTTCTGCTTCAGTTAGCGATTTCCTACATTTCCCAGAATGCACACCCGCTCCTTTTACAGCGATTACTGTGAACTTGTTGCACTCTGCTGTGGATTACATAGGCAGGTGGCTGACAGAGTGTTCCCACCAAAGAAAAGCTGAGGCGCACCCTTCAGAACAATTCATGTTTTATGTATGTTTCCGCGCTGACGCCAAGGAAGTGATACTAAACTGTCGCTCTTTCGATAAGTGAATTATTTTAATAAACCACAAAAGCACTAATGTAACATACTGCTGCGTAATAGTGGGCTATTATCCGCATTTGTTGCGAGCCATTATGTAAACTAGTGTAAAGACTGCACTAAACATGCAGTATGTTAATGTGACACCGCTTCCTCCGCTGTGTGGGTTTGTTTTTGTGTTGTTTTTACAAGCTCAACAATGAACTGTGAAGTTCAAATTTCAGGCCAACATCAACAACACATCATAAACTTAAAGAAATGACAGCTTAGAAATCTACAGGCACCTGCAAATAAGAATCAAACGATATGATCCAGATCTCAATGTTAAATATTAAACGGACCATTATTACGCCAGTTGTTGTTTAAATAATAAACTTTTAGATAATGCTCAGTGTGCCAGGGAAGCAAGAAGAAGGCTTACCCGGCATCTTGAATCTCACACTCCACCCTAGGGCTGGCTAGAGTCCCGCTCACAGCCACACAACTGATGTTTGAAATGATTCATTACATCACAGGAATACAGTCTGATTTTCGCATCTGGGCCCTCCTGAGCTGCGGAGCTGACATGCCAGAGGGTGAGATGGGAAGCTCTGCAGCTTAAATAGATCAACAAAACTGGGAGGCTGTGTTTGGTGTATGACATGATGACAGCGAGGCATGTCAAGAGTGTATAAAGTAGCGTCGCCGAAAGGATTAAATACAAAACTGTGCAAAGCGACCACCCTCCTGATGCAACGCTCCCCATTTAGCCGGACAGTTGGAGTACACCGACTTGTGACAGCTTCCCCCCTCCCCAGCACATTTCTTTCCCCTCATAATCCAAACCATCATGCCACTCCAGTTCAACAATAAAAGACTTATTATATGGCAACAAGAACAACAATATACTACAAACAAAAAGTGGGCAAGAAAGAAGAAGCACACAAGCTGAACTCGGTCCATCCAGTGTCTCGGATCTCGCAGGTAGAGTCAGGCCTGTTTTTGGAAGAACAACTCTTCCCATTCTTACCTACAGTAAGAGGAGATGAGTAGTTGTCTGTTTTGTCCACGCAATACAATACAAGCAACGCCCAGGAGCCAATCTGACTGGCACAAACACGGGGAGCAACATAACCTGTCTCGTTTAATCAACAGAAAACATGTAAATCTAAAAGCTGATGTTTCTTTCTTAACTAAAAATTAACCAAAAACTCTTAGGCTTCTCACTTTTTTATGTGGATATCGGTATGCGAAATATAACTTTAAAAGGTGGACGTCGGTTGACTTTCCACACAGAGCTGGGTTAATCATCATTCATAGCTATGGGGGGTGGGGGCTGTAGCTCAGGCTGTGTCTTAATGTTTTATTGTTTGCGTGCAGAGGTGAGTTTGATCCAGCAATAACTAGTAGGTCAGTTTATATTTAGTCACTGAAGTGAGTACAGTAAAACGCTGCCGCGTTGCGATTAGGGCCTTGCTCACTTTCACTCCTTTCCTTCATTTCTTTGATTGACTTCCCGCTTCCCCTAGTCTCTCCTGCCTCGCCGCCGTCCCCCATTCATTTTCTCAAGATTAGAATAATATGAAAGGGCAACTAAACAATCAGGGGAGCGCCACTCCTTTCCTGTGACGCGCCCAAGTGTGTGTTTGAAAGATCACCGCTGCTAAATACGTCTCAAATGACCAATCACAGCTCCTATCAAATGGCACACAATGACGGCATAAAAGGAAACTGATACCTCCTGAGCGCTCATACATGCACACTAGCAGGGACAGTTAGGCCAGGACGGCGTGCGTATCCACCCTAGACTTTTCTGGCTGGGACCCAACGGGCCAATCAGTGCACAGCAGTGGAGAGGTAACAGACAGAAGAGGACTTTAAAGGACACAGAAACAGCAGAGACGTAAAACAAAGAGCTTTAAACTGTTTTATGGCTCTGATGGGAGACTTGGCAAGGTGTTTATAGAAGGAGGAGGGGGAACACTTAATACCCCTGTGAAGCATGGGACAGCTCTATAACTCTGTCATTTTGTTATATTTTTTCTGTCTATACCAGTTTGATCCCACTCTTCCACTCTGCCCGTAATCCTCTATTAACTTGCTTTCTTCCTCACTCAGCTGTTTCATATTTCTGTCGTCTTCAGAGTGAAAATGAAAAGCCGGCAAACATTAGAGCGAGAACGCGAACGTTCACATTTCAGCCACTTAGCAGGAGATCTGATCCAGAGTGATTTATAATGCGTGTTACTGTAAAATCACCAGAGACGGAGAAAAGATGCTGAATAAATGGAAAAATTAAGACTGAGACAAACAATAAAACATGAAAGAGAGCCGAGGTCCGTCCAAATGGAAAACATCGTCGTTTATGGAGACGAAAAACAAGACTGAGAGGGGACTTGAACAAAATGAGCACCGCACAGTGTCTCAAAGTGCAAATAAAAACAGGGTGAACCGGGCTGAACACGCACATGAAAACTCGTAAAACACAAGAACAGTTGGACTAATCATGATTGGTCATGAAACACAAACACGCATGGATCAGTGCCGGGTTGAACAAGGCCCTCGTGTGCAGCCACCCGCAGCCCACGACACACACAAACACACACACTTAAAACTGAGTTTGATACTGAAACTGACATTACAGTCACACTCGTATCCTCAGCTAAACCTGAAACTGTAATCAGCATAAATCATTTTCCTGGGTTTGTCTACTTCACAAAATTTATTGTTTGCGTTGTTTCACAATGAAACCAGAACATCAGTGACATAGAAGCGCGTGCAGTTCACAACCCATCACACTTCACAGGCCTGTAAAACAAGAAATTTGAACTGTACGTTTAGCTCAGTTTGGGTGAAGTGACCATCGTGTGCAAATTTGCAACTAAATTCTCAATGCTGTAAAATCTCAAATAAAAATCTCAAGTAGCCTATAAGCGAGACGGCCGGGTTTAACACTGTTAAGCATTGTTCAGGTATGTGCTGTGACCAATGTCTGAGATATTTTATATTGCAATTTGAAAGTTCTGTATATTAGCTGCCAGGCATGACTACTGAACAAGAAATTGAGGAAGAGGAACTGCTTTCACTTTGGTCCCTTTCATCATTATAATCCTAGCCAAACCGGTTGTTGGCATGCCATCACATTCAGGCAGATACCTTGGTTTCCAAGTAACTGGTTGGGGAGAAATAGGTCTGAGTAGGGGCAATGACAGACTACGATAGAAACGAAGTCAGGCAAGAACTTTGTCGGGCTAAAGTAGCTTAGCTTAGCCTAACTTAAAGCAGCAACTGTTGAATATATATTTAATGTGTTGATTAATAACCTTGCAGGTATATTCAGACAACAAGATTAAGTATAAACATGCAGGCAAGTAGACACAAACACCTGTATGTCTTCTACCAACTTCGAGCCGGTAGTCTGTATGTCGACAAAAGAAGCAAGTCTTTACAGATACTATGCTAATCAAAATGCATATTTGAGTGGTGTCTCTAAAGAAAGAGAAAATTAAGTACATCTTACAGGCTGTAAATGAGCCAGCAGTTTAACCACATTACCAAATCTGTACCTGCAAGTAAAACAGTGACAGATATACCCTGAGTACCCACAACTACAATTAACAAAGAATGAACTAATTGTTTGGGTTGTGAGTCGTGTTTCTATTTGCATGTGTTTAATGTGACATAACTGATTTTTCCTCAAATTGACATTTTCTTAGTTTTTATTGTTATTAGAACAGTATTAATAAAATTTTGAGCTTGTTTTAAAAAAAAAAAAAAAAAAGAAATTGTACTTGGACAAATCAAATCAAATCACTTTTATTGTCACATCACATGTGCAGGTACATTGGTACAGCACATGTGAGTGAAATTCTTGTGTGCGAGCTTCACAAGCAACAGAGTTGTGCAAAATACAGGGTTAAAG
This sequence comes from Mchenga conophoros, assembly GCF_057382185.1. Classification (NCBI taxonomy): domain Eukaryota; kingdom Metazoa; phylum Chordata; class Actinopteri; order Cichliformes; family Cichlidae; genus Mchenga; species Mchenga conophoros. The sequence continues at coordinate 74,628,475 of NC_140528.1, read as the reverse complement.
GGTAGGTAGTGGTAGGCTGCTGGGGAAAAAATAGCAGACGTATATATAGAAGACGGGTTGTTTCAGCTTTCATGAAGCAATAGGTGTTAATTTGACCTTGAAGGTTTATGCAATAAAATTCTGCAGGTGTGCAAACATTTGATTACTTACAAATCCCATTTCTGTACAAAGGCTGTGTTGAAACAATCTGGGTTACTATACCCTCTAAATCTTTACTGGGAAAATGCTGTAGTGCAGAAAAAGGTGCTGTGTTTCACTATCAAATGGTGAGAAAGGAGGAGAGATTGGTCGGTTGGCGGTTCATTTTACAGCAAGATAATGATCTAAAACTTCAGAATAAAAGAACCCGACAGTCGGCATCAAATGACCTCGAAACCCCACTAAAGAGTTTTAGGAGGAACTGGACAGAAGAGTGAAAGCTAAGTACAAGTGAAACACATTTATACAAATGTGTTTGCTCAGCTGTTGAGCGGCTCAAAAGTTTATTTTCTATTTAATATTCAGAGATCTATTTTTTTAAAAGGGCCTTTTCATTTTCACTTCAGAGTCTGAAACATTACGCTGCACAATTCAGGAAACTGCAAAAGACTTGAGCAGTAAAGCCACACATACTGATAGACGCAAACACACAGAGACAGGGTGGCAGTCTCATTAGCTACGCCGAGAGAACGACACGTCTGTCAAACAGAAACGCACACATGCACAAGCATCTGCTCACACAATGGATTCGATACCGTGCAGCGTCTCAGTTCTTCTCGCAGAGAAGAACTGAATTTTGACACTGTGCGTGATTTTTGTCTGTGCGTGCGTGTCTGTGTGTGTGCATTAGTGTCACTATGTTTCCGTCTATACAGGAGTTAATGGGAAGACTCGGTCTGCCATGTGCTCGAGCAGATAATGTCAACAGAAAATAAAACACGGGGAGGAAGCTGTCAAAGTATCGGCCGACACGCTCAACTTCCCCTGTGAACCACTGTGTGTGCGCATATGTGTGTGTAAAGATGATCAAGAGTGTGTTATGCAAGCCCCCCGCTCCAAGTTAATTCCTCTGGGGATGTCCGACTTGAGCAAGGGAGATAATCTCTATTAGATCTCTACTTATACCTGCCAACAGTCATTTTACTGACAATTCAGTTGGTTCATTTACAGACACACACAGGGCTGTGTAGCTGCAAGAGGCTGTTACTATACTTCCTAGCCTGGCATATCCACACGCATGCATGCACTCACTATTACCCGTTCAGTATACGGTTCTGGTTCATTAACGGCAACGTTATTACCAAATGACCTCTTTAAAGAGATACACACTTATTTAAAATCCCATCTCAGCCTCATCCACTGCCTAATGCTTTTTGTCATGTTGGATTTGCATGGTTCGTATCACTTTCACGCCTCCTGGGTGTTTTTTAAAACTCACACCACACACACACACAATACCTGACATATCGTTGCAGGTTTTTGTTTGTGGTTTGTGTCCTACACGTCAGTCTGGTGAAGGCGTGCAAAATCACCGACCAAACCGGAAGTCTGAGACACAGGTTACATCCCTCAGGGGGCAAATGTTTATAAGCCCAGGTGGTATCGATATGACACCTTAAAGGAAAGAAGGAAGAAATGACAAGTGGAAGGAGGAAGGACAGAACAAGGGGAATTCAAGAAGAGTAGAAGAAGGGAGGAGGGATGAGGGAAGAGGGGGCAAAAAAAAATTCCCCAGAACCCCCATGCCGCGTCTGAACTACTTCCTGCCCACTTTCCCACGCCAAGAGAGAGAGAGAGTGAGAGATTAGAAGTGCTGTTCCCCCCAAAAAAACAAAACAAAAAAGACCAAACACTGGTGAGAACATGTATTCATTGATTAAAATCTAGAGGAAGAACAAGGACAGAAAACCTAGACAGCGAGGTGGAATGCTAAAAGAAATGGAGATCAGAGAGGGAGGAAATGTCATCCTTCAGTTTATATTAGAGGAACATCTTTTGCCTTATCCCTCTGATAGCTACCAGCTGCCCCAAGAGAGAGAGCAACATGGGGAAGGGAAACGGCAGGGAGAGAAGGACAAATTGAAGAAGGATTAGAAGTGTAGACAGAGCTGAAGCCAAACGTGTGAAAGAAAGGACAGGCAGTGTAAAACCGAGCAAACGGGAAGATTAGTCATTGGGCGAGGTGCATTTCACCTCAAACCAGGTGACAGCTGAGGCTGCTCTCCACCAGGATCGAAAGTACAGAACTGAATTGAGGTCAGTTTTATTCATTGGAAATGATCATCCGTGCTAGCACTGTCAGGACTGTTACCAAGCGAAAAACACTAAAGATGTGCGTTGCTGGCGTTGGTCTTTAAAACCATATGACTCATCACATCCCGCCATATTCGTTTCCCGTTTCTATTCTGTTTAACCCAGACATTTACTCTGCAGTGAAACAAATGGTAGATGGAAGTTGGATTGACAAGAAGAAATGGGAAAATCTCAGCCACGCTCAGTGGTTGATAAATAAATTAAATTAATATAAATAAATAAATGCTAATAAATCAAGTGCTGATTTATTAGCAGGCTAATCCATCACAGCATTTAAATAACCACAGGACATGCAAGGTGCATGGGTCACAAGCAACATATCAGCAGTATCGGTACATCGGCGCTGGCATCTATAGCAGCCTTTATCAGCTGGGCGCTCGTCCCGAGTTAAACTTTTCTCAGCTTTGCAGAAAGAGATGAATGCAAATACCAGCCAAGGACGCCACTGATAGAATATGGAAGGATGGTAAATACATTACAGTGACTGGAACCTTGAATGTCTACTAGTGACTAGCCAGTAGTCACAAAGCGATGTGCAGTGGTTGAACATACTGGCAGATTTACACAGATTTTGGCTGTCAGTTTAGTATAAAAATAGCAATAGAGGGCGACTATAAGAAAAAGGCGAAAACAGGAGTTTAAGGGGAAACTGGCACCCAGCTTCAATAGGCCTCAGTAGGACTGCAATATAAGATTGCAGGTTGAATGTTTTTTTGTCAGCCGTGTGAGTCGGGCTATAAATGTCCCTTGCTCCCTCTCATAGGATGATTTCTTACAGCAAAAAATAAAAAAATGCATAGAAACTAAAATGGCAAACAATAAACTTTTGACATTTTTATGTACTTATGGCTGTAGTTTAACATCCATCCAAATATGCTCCATTCGCCTCAACCTTACTGTTCTTTTAACTCCAGTAGCATCTGCATGATACCTAATTTAACCTCCTAAGACCCGAACTCTTTCATAGTATGCATTTTCAATTTCTCTTTGCTATTTGGGCTGATTGGGACCTGATGAATGTAAAAACAAAGAATTACCTGATTTTCTTTTCTTTTTTTTTTACTGATTTTTGCTTCTGAGAAAAATGAGATCCAGATATGAGGACATTCGTTTTAAATTTCGATAGAACAGCGGCAGCATAATGTCCTCGTAAGTGGATATCAGGCCCTTTTAGAGCAAAATTTTGTATTTTGGTCTTGACACCTCAAAATGTGATGTCCACATATGTGGACGACAGGTCCTAGGAGGTTAAGACACAAATATAAAGAGGAGGAAAGTTTGGCCAGAGGACAGCAGAAGGACACGCTGCAGAATTAGCAGGAAGTTGCAAGCATATGTTGTAACAGATGTGTGGGTATGGGATGTGCATGTGGATCTTGTGTAACCCGCGACCACTGGCATGCACTCTGCGTTCAGCATTTAGCCACAGCTATTTACTCAGTGGGGTCTTTGGGAGTTAAGAATTATGGCAGGTCACAAGCCTTTACTGTTACAGATCTGAAGACGAAACGATGACCGAAAGGGGTTTTTTTTTTTTTTTTTCCTCGACAGTGCCAAAGTGCTAAGTTTTTGCTTAAGGGTTGGAGGGCTGCAATGCCTCCTAGAAAGCTCCTCCATACTGGGTTCCTATTGGACCATAGCGGTCTGCTACAACATGCCTTAGGTTAGTTAAGTAAGGTCAAAGAAAACTTGTATTTAGGACGGTTACATTTGCAGTGTGTGCTGAGGCATCTCATCCAACAACATGTTACTCATCATAATGTCATGGGAAAACATTTAATGCCTCCATAAATCCTCAGAAATGACAGGCTGATTACCAAAAAAAAGAGCTTATTTGAACCCAAGCCAGGTTTTTTTAAATAACCATAAAAAAATAAACAAATTTAAAGTTTAAATTAGAAACTTTGCTGAGCTGTTATTTGCTCAAAGCAAATCAAGTAATTTGTTTTGAGGCCAAAATAACAAATGAACATGCAAATGATGTATAAATGCAATACCAAAAGAGTGTAAATAGCGGTTGAAGTGAAGTTGTTCTTTGACTAGACAGAGAAAACTCTTGTTACTGGTCATGTTCCTTTATCTCAGAGGCAAAGAAAGGAGCACAGTGAAGTGAAAGACAGGGGGAAAAACAGTGCAGACCAGTGCACGGTGGGGTGTGTCTGCCCACAACCACTGTGTACAGCGCGTGTGTGTTTGTGTTTCTGTCAGCAACAGTTGGTCGTTATCGGCACTAGCAGAGTTGAGAATGGATAAACCCGCACACCAAACACCTCTCGCAGAAGGATTTATTTAATGTGTGATGTTTCCCAGGACAAAGCTCTTCCACAGAACAACGGAAGACTTATGGGACGTTCTGGGCTCTGAGTATACACTCATACGTCAGAGGTCTCATAAGCCGAACCTCTGGACGTTACACAAAGATGGAGAGAGGGCGATAACAAAGACAAGGAAGGGGGAGGTGCAGAGGAAGAGATGTGAAAGATTGCTGTAGAAGGATGGAGAAAGAAATTATCAGCAGGAAGAAAATCGCCATGAAGAAAAAGTGTCAGCAAAGAGACGGAGATAAATGAGACCCTGGAAAAAAAAGAAGAGAAAAGTAGAGATATATTTAAAGGGAAATGTTAAACAAAGCGAAGATTGAGACAAAGGTGACACAACGCAGATGGAGATAAGACAGGATGAGGAGAGAATTACCTGGTGAAAAAGGTGAAAAGGCTCAAAGCGACTGAGATAAACCAGATTTCATGAGGAAAAGTTATGTGAAAAGGTGAGAAAAAGGAGGCAGGTAATCCAAATAAAGTCAGCGCGGAATAAAAGGAGGGTAATAGAAGGGTGACGGATGAAGGAAGAGGAAAAGGGATGGAAACATGCTTCCCCTGGGCTGCACGTAGGCCAATATTTAAGTGGTTTGTTAGGGATGCTCTTCTCAACACAAGTTTACTTCTTTTCTTTCTTTCTTTTTTCAAATCAATGGCCCCACTGCATCCTGGGTGGTCAGCTCCTCTTCGAGTTATTCACAACAACATCTTTTCATCCACAGAGTAAATTTATTTCATGTTATGACATTACTGTTGAGCTGCAGCGATTAGAAGAACTATATGCTGGGCGGGAAACGGAAGAGAAACTCCGCTCAAAATGAAATCCAGAGGAGGGGTCGAGCTTTCATGCTTGCGTGCCTGTCCTAAATAAAATGCAATGTCACCTTTGTGGTACAACACATCCTCTTAAGTTGTTAGAAAAGTGCTTTTGACATTTTTGGGTTGCGGACTTTTTCGATGTCCTTCCAGGCCTTTGCTGAGATTCTAAAAATGACTCTAGTGAGTGATCCAGTTCCACTCAGTGACCACGGGCACCCTGAATTAAATGAATCAGGTTGATGCAATAGATCTTGATCAAGTCAACTGGGAAGAATCCTCAAATTAAATCCTCATAGATGACTTTGGTGTAAATCTCTGCTCTTTATCATTTAAATGTCAGAGTGGCAAAAATATAAAAATGCACTGGAGAGCCAATATTTTGGGTGGCTCTATTCAGAGAAATGGGTTTCTTCCAGAATACCCTTGTCATCTGTGTAAAAGCGTATTAACTGTTCTCATTAATGATCGCTGGATATCTGTGTTGCAGTGTCCTCTTTCTTTTCAGCTCTGCTTGGAAATCTCCTGGGGAGTCGCAACGCTGAATTGAAGCTTCACTCTGGTATCGTTGAAATGACTACAGCCACTTTAAATTAGGACTTCTGTAAAGCCCGAGTGCATTTTTATACATTCAGGTGCGCCTATTTTCAACAACACGAGCAACAGGACGTTTGCAAGGAAGATTTCCCCGAGCCCGATTCTCATTTGCTGTTCATTCTGAGAAAAGCTGAAGAAACAAATATAACAGCACTGGCCAGTCATTTTCAACATAACATCCAACATAATGAGCAAACACTATTAGTCACTGCCAGTCTGACCCTATCCATGTCAAGGACACCAGTGTTTCCCTGTAATTAGCCTTGGTGGCCTGAAGGTTTTTAAGGATTTTTCGTGGCCGCGGTCATCAGAGAGCTGGATTCCCGCTACTGAAGTAAGAATGGGGACCACAATCGGCCTTAGTCATGCCAACACTAACAAAGACAAAAGGCAGCAATGAAAGAAAAGTCAAACACTGTGGCACACGAGGCAAATGAGGCGGCACTACCAGCGCTCGCTGCTTGCATTTCCAGTAAGGCAGAGGGGAATCTTCCTCGACTTAGGCATTGGTGTAGTGGAAAGATAAAATCTGATATTATGAAAATCCATTGTTTGCATAACTGGGTTCACGCAAGCAAATGGACTGGAGTCGGCTTGACAGACAGTCCACCTAGATTTCTTTCATCACACTCACAGGGATTAAATCTAATCTGGCATTTAGTGCAACTTTATTTCAAAGGAGGCATTAAACTAATGTTCTTCTTATTTCAAAAAATAAATAAAGAAAGAAACACCACAACGCAAATGATGTAATAACTAATCAGCCTTTTTCCACACATGGCTGGAGTTTCTCTGCTGTAGATCATCACGATTAGAAACACCCTGTTGGGTTTGGGTGAGGGCGCTGCCTTGATAGAGCAAGCAGGAGGGAGGGCACATCTACCCAATTACTGCCCGCTCTATTCTTAAATGGGTATAAAACAAGCACAACACCAGCTTGGCACTAGAGAATTGGCCAGTAAAAGACTGGAACTGTCCCACCCACTAAACAATCTCACGTGCAGCTGCATGGTGGTGAAGTCTAGAAAAGTTTCAGGACTACGGAGCATGTGTAGAAGTGTTTAGAGTCAAGCAAATAAGGAATCAGCATGTGTGTAACAGACGGCTGTTTATCATGGAAATGTTGTTTAACTCTGTAAAGCCTGGACCACAAAATAACTGCTGGAAAATTAGATTAAAAAAAAAACAAAAAAAAACTGAAGTGTTTTTATTGAACCTTTTGGCAACTTAGGAAGAACAAAAAGAAATGAAATATAAATTAGCCCATATGAGTTTTTATTTGTACATTTCTGGTACTTCTGGCATTTTTATGCAACTTAATGTTTAAAAATTTACTCAACTTATGCAACTTATTCAGGTTTTAAATCACACTGATGATGTAGAGGTCTCAAAAACTCTTCTAAATGAAGCTCAAGCTCGCATTAATTCAATTGATTAGTAATGTGAAACCGGTCTATTTCACTTTGTGACAGAACAACATGGACTCAATACAATCCGGTCTTCAAGCGATAACATATGAACCTTGCTTCCAGGTCCAAACTACTCTGCAATTATTAAGGCTGTTTTTTTAATGGTTTTAATGCTTTGTATCTTGTTATTTAACCTAAACAAACCCCTAAAAAACGTCAGTGGATGGATTATATCAGTGGCTCTGACTGAAGTTTGGTCCGTTTACAGGATCCTGCCATACAATTGCATTTCTCCAAAACCATCAGGAACCCTCACGTTAACTTTTATTGAGTGTAAAAAGGTTAACGTTCATCCTCCAGCGTCACTGTGCTAATGTGTTTATGTCATGCTAACCATAGCTGTGTAGCTAGCCACCACGTAGCATCATATGCCAGCTAGCCAAACGTCAGTAACCCTACAAACGTGACTGCTGTTTAGTTTTCTGTCTGTCAGTTATATATGAAGTTATAGCAGAGCTGTGAATTTTAATTTTTTCAGAAATCTCTCAGTCACAACATAGTATATTATGTTTAGGTTGAAACTAGCGAGCTAACTTCCTGCTAACTTCGACCTCCGTTAAATTTCATAAATCCTGTTTTCACAGACGCCTGTATTTTAAACTTAATTGTTACACCTGGCAGAGCAGCCAAACTGATCATTTTATTAAAGATTGAACAATTTAGACAGTTTAACTCTCAGTGATGCCGCAGTGTTCGTTTGACGTTGGGACCTGAAGCGGAGTTTGGACCCAGAAACAGCTAATGGCGTCAGACTTAAAGACCGGATGATGTTCTTTCAAAGCGCAACATCAAATCAAATCAAATCAAATCAAATCACTTTTATTGTCACATCACATGTGCAGGCACACCGGCACAGCACATGCGAGTGAAATTCTTGTGTGCGAGCCCCACAAGCAACAGAGATGTGCAAACACAACAACACAAATGAGCAAAATACAAGAATGGCCAACCTGAAACTAATAAATATATGTACAATATATAATAGTGTATGCATTTCTGGATGTGTATACTAAATATTTTCCTACGTGTGTGTGTGTGTGTGTGTGTGTGTGTGTGTGTGTATACACATTTTTACAAATTAAATAGTAAAAAAAATAAAAAAATAAAAAAAAATAAATAATAATAATAATAATAATAATAAAATATATAAAATCTACAAACATGTGATAAATCTGTGGGTAGGGAAAGAGTGTCCGGTCCACCTCTCACCTCTGCTTCAGTCTATACGGATCTCTGTCCAAACTACTGGTACAATTGTGTTGTGGGTAATTTAGGCATCAAGCTTGCAAAAAGAAAGTGCATAGAGTGTACCTATTTTGATTTTTTTTCTCTAATGACTCCGAGAAAACTAAAGATGTACACTGTTTAATCAGTGACATTGGAAACAATGTGTTGTCCCTTTCCTCTCTTTCCTCAAATGCTGTCTCAAGTCATCTTTTTGTGAAACTATCTTCAGTCACAGTGAGCAGCTTTACCACCTTGTTGAAAACATTCAATGACTGACAATCTGACTCTTTGCTAAACAGTGTCACAGTTGCACCTCAGGCGACAAATGGCCTATTATCCTAATACCCCCCCCCACACACACACACACACACACACACACACACACACACACACACACACACACACACACATATAAGTAAGACGTCAGGATAGAATGAGTATTTAAAGCTTGTGTCTGTTATGTGAATGCACAAACACATGCTGACACATGTGCAGGCCGACAGCGTGACGTGTGCTCTGGCCCAGTTATGCGCACACATGCAGTGCGTACACATACTGCAAAACACGCAGACAGAACCCAGTGATAATATTGCCTATCAACAGGTCATTCCTTACATGCCTTTTGGATAAACAGACAGCCAGAAATAAAGAGGGAGAAGGTTTGTGCATGCAGAAGAAAGGGAAGGAGAAAAACAAAGTCACTGGGAAAGACTTTTGTTTGTGTGTAAGCGCGTGTGGGAGGGAGTTAATTGAGCTGCCCCTGTAATGTCATTTGATCCAGAAAGCCTTATAAAATGTACAGACCAGACCACCATAACCGAGATATACCGGTTATGTGAAGAGATGAGTAAAAGGATAACAGTGAGATATTGCCTATATCTCACTATATAACAGAAGGGCAGCTTTGTTCACAGGATTTGTTTATCCATGACAGCAGATTACCATATCCATACTCCAATATCAAAGGAATAACTCATTATGATCCCATACATCTACATACATAACCACAGTCAGAATCACCATCATGCTGCCAATTCCCAGTTTATTGCTGAATGCCTAAAATGCAAAATCCAATATTACTAAACTAATGGCTTAAACGTAACCTCTAAAGTCAAGGAGAGGAAGGACGGATGTTGGAAAGCAATAACACATGAATGGGGGGGAAAAGAGATGGAGGATTGCTGATAACCACAAAGACTACAGGGATCAGAGTGAACAGGAGAAAACAGGAGACAAACAAGGCCAGGACAAATTGATGAAACCCATTTTGGTTGAACTAATGGGCCGGTAAAACCACAATAAGTGACACAAAGAGCTGAGGAAGAAACAGCAATTTAGAAAGACAGATGAAATATGTAGGAGAAGTGGGAGCGTAGCTATGTAGTGGTGTTAAAGTAGACAAATAACAAGTGTAATATCCATATTAGCACTCATGATGGTACATTTAAAACCCATTATGGTTAGAGTGGCTCATTTGTATTTGATTGTGTCCGAGTACTTCGGAGATGTGCGACAGTCTATTTGGCCGACTTTGAAGGTAATCAGTTTGTATGTGTGTAACTCTGTGTGTGTAAGACATCGAGTACGTCTCACCTGGCCAGCACCTATGGTCCAGTAGAGGAAGAATCCTTCCGGATCAACTTTCAGGTTTATCAGCGTCGGCTGTGTACTGTTAGGCTCCTAGGCGACAACAGAAATGCAGATGTTAAAAAATTGCAAACACAAAATAAAGGTCCAAGAAGAGAAAAAAACACAATGTGCAACTCAAAACAGGAGCCAGTGTTTATTACAATGTGGGTCTTACTTTTTATAGATTTGGCCTTGAATTTGATGGGGTATTATGTTGGAACATTATCACAACACACAGTGAATTAAGGTCTCAAACACTCGCTCTCTGTCATTGTTTGCTAGTAAAAAAGTTTAAATCCTTCAAAAAGCTGAACTATCCACAGGGTAAAGACCTCTAAAGTACATTTCTGAAATGAAAAAGTGAGCCACGCCAGCGATGAAAGAGGATACTGGTATTACATCATGAGGCGTCAGCAGGAAGACTGGGAAACAACTATATTCTGTAATCTAAGATAAGCATGTAGCTTGTACTATAGCAGAATATAGAGCATTTCAAAAGCTATGATTAATATTAATACGCTTGCAAGTACCTTGCTAACTAACTAGACATAAGCTGATAAAATAAATAACTCAACAGCATTGTAAAATTTGGTATTTTTGGCCAACTACAGCCAGTTTGTTGGAGTTTCAGCCAGCTGTTCCATAACATAAGGCAATCAGGCCCCACCAATATAGGATTTTAATATTGATACCAATACTGATATTTGGCGATTTCTTAATTTGATAAATAAGCTGAATTATTTTTGTCTATGATAGAAAAAAACAAACAGATTTGACTAACATTTGTTAAGTCTAGTTATTTATGTTAAACCTTAAATCATCGCAGCCAAATGACTATTTTTAAATGACTTTACTTAAAAATATAAATGTAAGTAAGTGTAAAATCTGTACTTGCATAGCAGAGTGTAGTATTTAGGTCAGTCTCAAATTGCTCTGTAGTATTTTTCATTAGTTTGTTTTTGAATTTTAATTTTACTTTAGCTTTTATTAGCCTTCGTGCTATTTATAAGTGTTGTTTTTGTCATAATATGGGTGCCGTTTGTCAGTGGCACATTAAAGACGTTCTGAACGGGGATCGGAATGTGAACGCTTGAGTCAAACAGAGTCCCAGTATCAAACATGTCCACGGATGCATCCTCAGATTGACTAATCAGACTATATTGAAAAGACTGTAGTCTAAAATTAAAGGCATGTTATATATATTTAATTTTAGTTTGGTTTTTTTGTTTAACAGTTTTAATATAGTTGTAGTTAATTATAAAAAAAAAAATAAAATAAAATAAAAAAAAAACCGTAATGTGTGAAAATAGTGAGAGGTATTTATCATTGATAATTTAAAAAACAAAAAACAAAAAAACAAAAACAGTGATTAGGTAAAACACCTGAACTTGGGACTGCTTTCACACTTTAATCATTTACATATTTATTTACGAGGAAAATGCTGTAGAAAAGAAAGTCATCGCACATTTCATGGACTACATACAGTGGGGCAAAAAAGTATTTAGTCAGCCACCGATTGTGCAAGTTCCCCCACCTAAAATGATGACAGAGGTCAGTAATTTGCACCAGAGGTACACTTCAACTGTGAGAGACAGAATGTGGAAAAAAAAAAAATCCATGAATCCACATGGTAGGATTTGTAAAGAATTTATTCGTAAATCAGGGTGGAAAATAAGTATTTGGTCAATAACAAAAATACAACTCAATACTTTGTAACATAACCTTTGTTGGCAATAACAGAGGTCAAACGTTTACTATAGGTCTTTACCAGGTTTGCACACACAGTAGCTGGTATTTTGGCCCATTCCTCCATGCAGATCTTCTCGAGAGCAGTGATGTTTTGGGGCTGTCGCCGAGCAACACGGACTTTCAACTCCCACCACAGATTTTCTATGGGGTTGAGGTCTGGAGACTGGCTAGGCCACTCCAGGACTTTCAAATGCTTCTTACGGAGCCACTCCTTTGTTGCCCGGGCGGTGTGTTTTGGATCATTGTCATGTTGGAAGACCCAGCCTCGTTTCATCTTCAAGGTTCTCACTGATGGAAGGAGATTTTGGCTCAAAATCTCACGATACATGGCCCCATTCATTCTGTCCTTAACACGGATCAGTCGTCCTGTCCCCTTGGCAGAAAAACAGCCCCATAGCATGATGTTTCCACCCCCATGCTTCACAGTAGGTATGGTGTTCTTGGGATGCAACTCAGTATTCTTCTTCCTCCAAACACGACGAGTTGAGTTTATACCAAAAAGTTCTACTTTGGTTTCATCTGACCACATGACATTCTCCCAATCCTCTGCTGTATCATCCATGTGCTCTCTGGCAAACTTCAGACGGGCCTGGACATGCACTGGCTTCAGCAGCGGAACACGTCTGGCACTGCGGGATTTGATTCCCTGCCGTTGTAGTGTGTTACTGATGGTGACCTTTGTTACTTTGGTCCCAGCTCTCTGCAGGTCATTCACCAGGTCCCCCCGTGTGGTTCTGGGATCTTTGCTCACCGTTCTCATGATCATTTTGACCCCACGGGATGAGATCTTGCGTGGAGCCCCAGATCGAGGGAGATTATCAGTGGTCTTGTATGTCTTCCATTTTCTGATGATTGCTCCCACAGTTGATTTTTTCACACCAAGCTGCTTGCCTATTGTAGATTCACTCTTCCCAGTCTGGTGCAGGTCTACAATACTTTTCCTGGTGTCCTTCGAAAGCTCCTTGGTCTTGGCCATGGCGGAGTTTGGAGTCTGACTGTTTGAGGCTGTGGACAGGTGTCTTTTATACAGATGATGAGTTCAAACAGGTGCCATTCATACAGGTAACGAGTGGGGGACAGAAAAGCTTCTTACAGAAGACGTTACAGGTCTGTGAGAGCCAGAGATTTTCCTTGTTTGAGGTGACCAAATACTTATTTTCCACCCTGATTTATGAATAAATTCTTTACAAATCCTACCATGTGAATTCATGGATTTTTTTTTTTTCACATTCTGTCTCTCACAGTTGAAGTGTACCTCTGGTCCAAATTACTGACCTCTGTCATTATTTTAAGTGGGGGAACTTGCACAATCGGTGGCTGACTAAATACTTTTTTGCCCCACTGTAACTCATTTGCTTATTGTTGAACCGGGACAGATACGCTTTGCTAACACTTTTCAAGGAAAATCACGACCCATCTGTATAGTAGCAGAAGAAGCACGGACTCAACAGATGGGAAAATCCTAAATGCTCGCTACATACTGAAAGTTTGTTGTTACCATCAAAATTATGGCCAACCTACAAAAATAATAAGACCCAGTTAGTATAAAACTCTACTTTGTTTAACTTTATGACATTGTAGATGGACAGAAAGACAAAGGAAAGGACACCGTGTGTTTATGTCACATGTTGCTCAACAGCTGTTTTCAAGCTGGAAACCACAAGCTTTAACCAGCATGAAGATCTCATTCATGTGCAGCATAATGATGGCACAGAAGCCTGAATCAACATATCATTTGCATCATCATTATTGAGTCGTACGCAAGATACGATGACCACATGCACAAACACAGGCACACAAATACACACACAGAGCTTCTGGCTGCGTAATTACAGTCACACTCTGGTCCAACAGACAAACACATTGCCAAGACCGCCCGGGAAACAGGGATGTTGATTCAAATTGCTATTAAAGTGACAGACTCACAACACCAAAGCATCAACTTAACAATATACTTCTCATAATCGGATTATAAAGAGAGAGAAGGACCTCCTGGTAACCACATAAAACTTTCTCACTATCAACTTAACAAAGGAAAGAAGCTTATAATTTCCTTAATGTGTGGTGAAAAACATATGCAGCTATCATGTGAGTTCAACAAAGCTGAAACATTAATGACTGCAATTTTAACTCAAACACAAAAATGAAGCGAACAGGAAAAAAGCACTAGAAGGCTTCCACACAAAAACAGAGTGGGTTGATAAAATAAGTGATGGAGGCAACTGGCAAAGACAGGAAAACTTTATGGGACTCCATAAAGGACTGTAGTCCTTAAGTATACTCTTGTATACTTAAAGTACACAATTTTTCTTTACATCTATAAAACAGTTATAAAACGGCTAACAATGCTAACAGTTTTCATTTATACTTTATATCCAAAAAAGGGAATAAATGTGCACCATATTAGTTTAGTGTTTTCATTTAAACCCATGAGCTATCCAAACAACACATATCTTGTGATATATTGTTATCTTTCACCATCTGTTACCTTTGGACAGAGCCTGGCTAGTCGTATTTCCTGTTTTAGCTTTTATGCTAAGCAACAAATTTAGCGTCTAATGCTGGGTTTCTTGTGTTACCAACCCTAAGCAAAAATATTCCCAGTGTTTCCCAAACTCTTAAAATGTTCCCTTACAGACTCCTTGCAAAACATACATTTTAAGCTGAACCTACCTTCATTTTAGGCTCCAAGGTTGGCTAACAGAGAGCGCAGGTTAGCAAGAGAGGTAAATAAAGGAGAAAGACAAAGGTTTAAGAACAGGATAGAAGTAGGTGGATGGGAGCAAGAAAAAAATGTTATAATAGAAAATAAAACAAAATGTCAGGAGAGGTAGCTGAAGTTAAATCTTAAATTAGCCTCATTTTTCTAACTTGACCATGCATAATGTCAGCCATTTTATTGTTGCTATAGTGACTAGCAATGACTAAGTAGACAAGGGGGCGATTTTAGACCGATCATCAGGCCTTAATAAGCAGCAATATGTTCTTTTAAAAGTGAGCTGCGTTAGCTTAGTTAGCAAGAAGCAGCTATAACACAAAAACACAGTCTGAAGCTCCAGCCAGCTCTAGAGATACCAGCAGTTACTGCTTCGCTCTGAAGAGAAACTCACTGACAGAATAATTTGAATGCAACTTCAATCGTGAAGTCAAACGTGCGCTTAATCACTGAACTCGTGACCTCTGCTTACTCACTGGTGCAAATGGATACATCCCCAATTTCACGCTGTGATTACCATCTTAAGGCTGTGACCTGATGTCATGGCCTCTTTTCAGCCGGTGATTGGTCAGAGCAAATGTCTTGCAGTGAAGCTTGCAAATCTCCAGCCTAGCTTTTGTTTGTGTATCTTATGTCTGTAAGACAACAGAACTGAAAACACAAACTAAAACTTCCATTTGGAAAGTCAGATGTTCCTAGTGCTAAATGACAAACAAATATAACAAAAACCCAAAAACATTCAAACAAAAAAGCCAGTTTTAAAAGATTATACCAATTGTTGCCTTTAAATTAAAGATTTTGCTAAACTAAGGATCTATTCAACCTCACCAGCTAAAAATGATGACGGCAATAAGTGGAACAATATGACAGACCTGACAATGTTACCTCAGCTTCATGCTCTACTGTCCCTGCAAAGCAAGACTGGATATACAGCTAATCATTGCTAGCCTATGTTGTAATAAAACTGCACACATATTGTTAGTTGAAGACAATCCGGTTGTTCAGTCTGACGTCACTAGCCGTGTCTGGGTCTAAACTCCGCTGCAGGTCCATATATCAAACGATCACTATGGCATTACTGAGAGTTGAAAAACTGTCTAAAGTCTTTCATCTTTAATAAAATGATCAGCGTTCTGCTCTACCAGGTGTAACAATTGAGTTTAACATCCAGGCATCCATGAAAACGGAATTTATGACATTTAATGGAGTTAGAAGTTAACAGGAAGTTAGCTCGCTAGCTTCTATCTAAATACAATATAGCATGTCCTGACTGCGGGGTTTTGGAAACAAATTAAAACGTACAGCTCTGTTATCACTTCCAACATAAATGAAGACAGAAAACTAAACAGCAGTGACGTTTGTAGGGTTACTGAAGTTTGGCTAGCTGCTATATAATGATGTGCTACGTGACCGCTAGCGACACAGCTATGTTAGCATAATATAAACAAGCTAACTTTTTTTCCACTCGATAAAAGTTAACGTGAGTGTTCTCGGTGGTCAGGAACAAATGTAATCGCATGGCAGGATGCTGTAAAAGGACCAAACTTCAGCCAGGAGAACAACTGAGATAATCCATCCACAATGCGAGGTTAGTCATTCATATACTGCTGCATGGGCTGTGCTGTAGTTACATCCTAAGGTTTTAAAAACTGAGCTTAAATAAATGATTAGTGGTAATAAAAGCTGAGGGAGGTCAACAGTGATCACTGACTGTTTTAGGAGCTTTTTGAGATTAAATTGAAGTAAATACAAAACATTAAACATGTTAACAACACAAAAGCCATATTAAACGCAGACTACTTTAGGCCCGGAAGTAGGATTCGTCACGTCATCACTTAACGACCGGATAGAAAGGTTACTACTTAGTACACTGAAGTGACCCTGTTCTGAATGTATACAACTTAGTATTAACAAACTCTATAGCATGACTACTGTGCACCATGAATATAATGAGCTGAGAAAACACATAACCAATATTAAATAACAGGCAATAATCCATGAATATGGTCAGGTCAGGTCATGTTTAGCAGAGACAAACAGAGACAGAATAATCAGGTTCACACATACACTGCATCTCAACTGCAAGCACACATTTTGTCATTGTGACTACAGTCATTATCAAGTCCGTATGTTTGAGACTGATGAGTCATCTTCGAAGTCAGTAAAAGCTGCAATGTTATTATTCCTCTAATTGTTAAAAACAGTAATAAAGTAGTAATATAATAATAGTAAAGTAGCAGTAATAAAGATATTTTTAAGCCATGTAGGGGCTTATGTGGTTTAGTTCACTGCCTGCTATCTGCAAACTATTCTATGCATTATATTATAAATGTCATATGTTAGTACCTTCTGTGCAACCTTCAGGAACAACTTGAGAAATTTTTCTGGAATTGAATGAAAGACCTGCAGCTGAAAAATAAGCAGCAGCCTGAAAATTAATGCACAATCGTTTCTAGGAAAACTTGATGCTGTATGCAATTCTGACAGGATTTTCTGATTAGGCAGACCCACCCCTTTTGCACCGAGATCCAGAGAGGGTAGGGAATATTTTAAACCATGCTGGAGACACCAGTGCAACAGGATGATGGAAAGCGGATTTCTTTGTTCACACAAAGAAAAGTACAGGTGCTGCTAATTTACATGCATAAGTGAGAGATGTATAAAGAGACCATCTTTGGTTTAAGCTTGGTTCAGATTGTACTGAAATGGGACTAAATATGAGATTAACTCTAAACCTTACTCGGGTTTTCTTGTTGACACTTGACTATCTACTGACTAATATATGCGCGGTATCTGTGTAATCTAGTGGGGGCAGACACGCAAGCACATACACATGATCTTTAGATTCAGATAACCAGAATTATAACAACATCACTATCAAGCCTACATGCAATACTACAAGTACTGGCTGGAGGATGAACCCAAACACACCCACACACACACACACCAGTATTGGTCAAATATATTTGCATTTTAACGTCTGCTGGATTTTACATACCTGTTAGTTGCCTTTACAACTTGAAATACACACAGTTTCTTGTTTCTTTCACGGTTCATCCACTCTGACTCCACATGAAGTCTGAAATACTTTCACTTAATTCTTTTGTTTAGTTGTTTTTTTCCTCCCTATCACTTAAATCAAGCTCGCATGCCAAACATTCTTTGGCCGTAGCCTCAAAAATGTTCGGATTTGACGCTTGGCTTGATATTTTTTAATCAGCGTACACTGAACGTCTTTGGTTTTGGGATTGTTGGATAGATAAAGTCAGTTATTTGCAGGCTGCAGTTAGGAATTTGTAGACCAAAAGATTAACGGTAGTGACAACAATTTGTCATTTATGCCTCTATTCTTTATCTGAAGGTGTTTTTTTTATTTTTACAACACAAAGGCAAAGGTATTTTCCACCTGACATTAAGTGTAAAGGTTACAAAACTAACCAGGAAATCATTAGCACACGGGCGTGAATACACAGACACCATGTTTACTGTAAACACCCTATGATGTGTTGGTGTAAGAGGGGGATGGTGGGTCTATAATTGGACCTCACCCACTCCCTAATTAACCGCCATATGTAGGATCCCTCTGAAGTCTTATTTCCCTCTTTGCATTTTCATCGTCTCCGTGTCAATCGCTGCCTCGCTTTACTCGCTAAGCAACATTTAAAAACATCTCTTCCTCCTTAATTGATTAAAGACCGTGTCTCCTTCTCCAGACTGCCTCCATATGCCCTGACCCAGTGACAAACACCGTCATTACCTGACCATATAATGTCAAACACACACAGAGTGGAGGGACCACCCCTGGAGCCGATGTCTTACACGGACAAGCTAATGAACACCTCTTGAAAAATCACAATGTGTAACAGCTCAGATGTAGAAAGCCAAATACACGTTATACTGCCTTCACCACAAATTATTGTGTGTGTGTGTAATGCCAGTCAGGAGAAAGCCATTAGTTGGAAACTGATAAAAGTGGCTTCTCCGGCTGCACCTTTGGTCACTGCAACTCTGTGTGTGTGTGTTTTGTAATAGCTTACGGGAGTGGTGTGTGAAAGAGGGCCAGCGTGCACTTAGTGCGAGTGTGTTTCAGCAGCTGCTTTGGCAACATGGTAAAAGTTGATGACAGTAGGTAACCTTTGGACTCAAGACATAGGAGAGCGAGGAGGGAGAAGTGAAGCCAGAGATGTGAAAGTATGCCATAGGATTAAATATGGAAGGAATGAAATAAGCGGGTCTGTGAAGATTTATTTAGTGTAGGTGTAGATGGCGTCTGATGGGCATACACACATACTAGATCTAAACACTAGATCTTCTCTTGAAGTCTTTTTAATATTTTGGTTAGTGCTACCTTCTTGCACATGCTCAGTACTTTTACGAGCACCGTTTTTCCTGTTTGCAGGTGCTGCACCATTTCATTTCCACGGGGTTCATTTAACTCTCATCTGATTGGGCTGTATAGGCAGCAAATGAACCACTAACCCTTCCGACGACAGAGGCACATTCTGCATACTGAACAATACCCAAGTGTGCACAGGTTTCACTCAGCTAAATAAAGTGCCAAGATCCGTTTTTGTGATTTCCCCCCCTACTGGCACACACACAGGACTGGCACTCTGTAGCAGTTTAATGTTCACTAAAAGAGAAAATTGTTGTTTGAAAGGCACTTGTCTGATCAAAGTGCCCTTTGAGAGTAAAGACAAAAGTGTTTGTCGTCGTCAGGAACGACTACAGTCCAGTCTGTGGCACAAAAAAAATTCTTGTTTCTCCTGCAAATGCTCTCCGCTCGACTCGACGGACCTACCGAGCTGAACTGTTTCTCTGCAGAGAACTTGCTTTTAACGCAAGCGCAAAGAATTAAGAGCAACACGAGAAAGCCAACTCCTGCGCTGAACAGATGACAGGCGTCTACATTCAGGGAGCTGATCGGACATGTGCCACAAATACAAAAGCGGCTGAATAATCTGAATGTGGAACAATCACCAGATTTGCACATCACACTATTCAGATTAATGTGCATCAGAGCATAAACAGTTACACCCTCGGCAGTCTTCAATCAGCCAATGTCCATCTCTTTGAATCATCCCTATAACCTGATCCAATTTCAACAGTCTGCTTGTCACAGTGATTTCTAACAGCGCTACGCGGGCCAAGTGTATTTCTATTCCTCGATGAAAACAGCCAAGAAACCTTGCTGCGCAGTAAAATGGTATCACATAGTGATGCTCAACTTTCCTGAAGACTAACATTGATTGGTCAGTTCATCTACAGGAAAGATCCATAGTGGTGATACAAAGTTTTCACATTACAGTTGTTCTAGTACTTTATGTGCTTTATGAGATAAAGGCCATCTAGGACCAAAAACTAATGGTGGACGATTGGATACGGCATGACATCTGACCAGACTCAAAACTCACAAGACACAAGACAGAAAGAGGGAAATACAAGAGGAGGGCAAAGGGGAGACTCGTCTGAAAATTAAGGAAGAGCTTAGGCAAAAGACAGGAAGAAGATAGATGAATAGGAGGAGGAAGAAAGATGGCAATGACAAATGTGCAAGAGATTACATACAAGATAAGAGACGGCAGAAAATGAAGGTAAAATTCGTAACAGAGTCAAAGAGGAGAAGGAGACGAGATGCAGAGTTCAGATGGCGGTCCCAACACTTCACATGTGGCTGTGGTTGACCTTCCACCTTTCTCTCTCCCTCTCCATCCGGCCCTTGTTTCTCACCACTCTGTCAGGATGTCAGCAGCGTTTGTCGACACGGTGTCGGGCCCTTCCCGCGATTCTGCGCATCCGTTCCTCCACTTCTACTCCTTCGCTCCTGCCTTCACTCTAATCTCCCAAACATCTGTCTCATAACGGCAATTTGTGGCGCGCCGCTTCCGCGCATCAATCGAGAGCCAAACCAAGATATCCACTTTGTGAAAATACTGGCACACAGGAGCAATTGGCACAATAGTGAAGCTCATTGTGCTCTCCTATAAAAGGACAGGACGACTCTGCTCGTGAGAGAGATCGGTTTTTCTGGTCTGAAATGTGTTCATTTTAAACACGGCCTTTCACAAACATGTCATTGTGAAACCCTGGTTTGCATCTCCAGCATCGTTAGAATTCAGCGTTGAGACATGAACAGCAAAGGGTCTATTTGAAAACGGAAAGGAAGCGTGGCTCGACAATATCTGATCTTGTTTTCAGAAAGCAAAGATCACCCTAGAATGCTGTGGCAGATATTTCCTATCAGAGCTGCAGCGTGCGACTGGATACGGTCAGGCTGAAATGCAAACCTTTACAAGAAGGTTCAGCTGATAACAGTTTTACTTTCATTTAACATGCTAATAGATTTCTTGCTTAATAGATTATGAGTAATGAGCAATTCAGGATACATTAAAAACTAAACTATAAAAACTTCTCTTATCCAACGCAATGGATGCACACTGATTGGGACAATTATTTAGGAAAATGATGGTTGTGTGTTGAAAAAGGTTGACTTTCATTGGCTATAAGGTGAAATTCAAATAAGCCAAAGTGCAGACTATGTGCATTTCTCTTCATTTTTTAAGCTGAAAATACAACTCAGTACTACAAATAGACATCCCATCCCCCCAGTAAGCAACTGAATATCGTCTTGGAGGCAATACCCCCCCTCAGTCACTTCCAATATTGTCTCCATTTGGCACGATCAGCCGTACTGGCATTAGCATATACGAACTTCGCAAAAAAACTCAAACTGTTAGAGCAATTTTTCAGACATTTTTGAAAACGCTTTCATTCCTGATGTTTTGATACAACAGGTTCCAAGTATTTAAAAACTACTCATGTGACATTTCTCACAATATTGTTTTACATGGGTGTTTTACATGGGAGTTCCGCAAGGAAACGTTTTCGGTCAACTGCCTTTTTTTTTTTCTAAAGTTTTTAAGTACTTAAAACCTGAGTAAGTAATTGTTTTATATGTTTTTGATGCAGTGACTTTTTTCTTCTAAAACACACCCTGTTCTTTAGACCTTTAGCAACACAAGTGTTAGAACTCTAATCCCTTGAAAATTATGAACAAAATTTTAAAAAGGAACTCAAAAAACATCTATAACAACATGTCACAACATCTCACCCAGCCTCTGTTAGTTATATAGATGCAACAAATTCCTCCTGCCTCCCATTTTGGTGTCTGACCTCAAAGGAACTCGCTAAACCACTACAGGAGTGTGATTACACCGAGCTCACCTTCCTTCCTCCTCTCTGCCTTTGCTGACTTCCTGTAACATGTCTTGGCATGCTACCACCACCTGCACTACAGCGAAATAGTTTGATGTAATAACCAAAATATGAATCAATCATGCCTGAATTAGTTTTCAGGCATGAACTCCAGGGGAGGGGTGAGACTCGGGTTTGGATGGTGTTCATAGCTGCCCATTTTTCACATGTAGAGCACAACAGAAGACATTCTCACTCCTGAAAATGATATGTAGGGTAGGGCATGCCGGGGGGCAGGACACATGATACTGTCTTGGTTGCTGTGAAATCTCTGGATGATTAGCTGCTCTATCCTCACATGTGCAACTGGACATCATCCAGACTATAGGTAGCTGGCAGCTTGAAGATCAGTCCTTCAGAATGCATCAAAAGTGTTTATTTAGACATGCAATTTCTGTTGGGCAATCTCTAAAAAAAAACCTCAGGAGGGCCACAGTGCATGGATGATTGCAGCTATATAAAAACAGCTCTATAGAGCTAATGGAGGCCAAAAACTTTAAAGTGGTTCTGTTATATTATTTTTTTTATTTTGTCATGTATAGACTAATGTCTAATTAAAAAAAGACTAATGACTATGTCTTTTTTTAATCCATTTCTTTGTACATAATTTTAATCTCTTGGAAAATCCAGTTGATTGATTGGTCGGTTGATTGGTCTTAGTCAGTGGTAAGATTCATGATTTGATTATCAAATAAAAATGCACTCGACTGCACTCTCAAGCCAGTGGTGTCAGAGCACAAAAAACAGTGCGAGTGCAACATTGGCATGAGTGCCACCGTGCGTCATCCTGGATGCTGCCGCGCATGTTTGAGCTGTTGATGTTGTCTTGGACATCCATGAGCGCATCATGTCTGGTCTGATAGGCTTCTGTGAATATCTGACTGGACAGAGGCAATGTGATGAGGTGCTCCAGCATGTACACCGAACACTATGCCCGTTTCACCAGCACAATGGCCAACGATCAGGAGTTTATCCAGATGATTGCTTGGCCAGCATTTAGTCTCAGTAGGTTTTCTGTTGAACACGCCAGAACATGCTGGGTCATAACCAAGTTTTAGGCTGCACTTATCCAGGAATGGAGAGCAATGCTTCAACAACAGATCCAGACAGTTTTGCAGTCCACGTGCTATCGTCACATGCATAAGAGCCCATGCCTCACATTAAACTTATAGTGTTGGTCTATAAAATCTATTTAAAACACAAACTACAGTTTTCTTTTGACTAGCACATACTGTTGCCATGGTGGGTGCTTATATTAAGCACTTATAGGGGGAGGAAGCTACAATGGCTTGTTTCAGACAAAGGACGAGGGGGCTGCACCAAGGTTTCATAGTTTTGCACGAGTAGAAAAACTTTTATTTCGTCAACAAATAAAAATGAGATGAAAACATTCCAGAGAGACGAGATCCAATCTCTCACCAGTAAACCTTTACACTTTATATTTTAGTCAGATGAATCGACTTTAGATCAAGTCTACTATAATTTTATGATATTTAGTTGAGTAAAAATGTAAAATTTAAACAGTTAAATTATGACTGAAACACAATAACATTACAGTCAAAAGACTATGACTTAAAAAAAATATAATTATAGTCGGAATTAACACAGATAAGCATTATTTTAAACAACGAATCATGCAAAGCTACTCTGAGAGGTTATTATAATCAGACCAACGCCATTTTCAGTTGATTTTCTAAACTAAGCACTAAACAGCCTGCAGATATGATGGAGGTATTGAGCTCTTGGCAAGTAAGCAAATAAGAATATTTCCAGAATTCAAACTATTGCTTTAACAACCTGAACGGGAATGGGGTATTATAACTGAGCAGACCACGGAGTCATTAAAATTAAACAGACTCACAATCATCCAAATATCATATTTGGCTTTTGATATGATGTTTAACTTTCATGACTTTATCCAAAGCACACAGAAGTGTACTTCAAACTAGATTAGAGTAATGGCAACCGCAGAAAGAAACGCCTAGATGGAATTTCTGAATTGTGAACAAGTGCTGGCTGTCAGTTTGGTTTGCCAGCACGGTCCTGATAAACACAGAGGACAACAGCAGCTTTAAGTTTCTTCAGCTGTCACCAAGATTATAGTTCTGCGCCCCTATAAGTGAACTGCTGTGCAGTATTTCAAGTCTGACAAAATAATCCCAACCAGATTGTGGGAAATGAGCCCAAAAAGCAAGCATTTTATGGTCCAGCGTGCTTCACTCAATTTACAGGGTTTTGAAATGGAGCCAAAACCTGTAATCCCAAAATGATGCCAGGTTCCCAAACCTCTGTACAATTAATGAGCAACTTGTGATTCCATGGGACTTTGTTTACAAGCCCAAGTCTGCTTGTAATTATGCAACGTGAATATAAACAAGTCCACAAATTTCGGAAAAAGTCTACTTGGCCTATTCATTTTGGTAATGACCAAAGCGAACATGGAAGCGTGTGCTCTAAAAACAAGACAGAAAAAAAAGAAAAATCGATTGAATGAAACGTGCAAACACTCTGCATAAGAGGCAAATGTTAATGCTGTTAAAGTTATTTCTTTTTTTTCTTTTTTTAATTGACTTTTAAGATTCATATCAGCACACTGACAGCGATCCAAGCAACTCTGTGGACAAACTGTCTGTCTCTGTTTGTTTAATTGGCTGTTTAGGAGGAATTTTAACCAAATTCCAGTTGGAATTTGTCTAAATTGAATTGTGGCCAGGCTGCAGAGGGCAGAGCAGCTGCAATGGTACAGTCAACAGACGGACCAAGGGAGAGTGAAGGAAAATGGTTTGGCTCTGGAGCCTTTACAACAAGCTCAAACAGGAAGTCATTCAACACAAAACGCACACCCATGACAAAACAACCACGCGTGCACACAGAGCACGTGCGCTTGTGTGTGTGCGGACGAGCCCGATCGCAGACGAAAGAGGGTCAGTTTGGAACACATTCCTTCCTCCCCCGAGCATGAGTCAGTATTTGTGTGTGTGTGTGTCATTTGATGTGCCTACAGCAGACTTCCTAAAGGCCATTCAGAAACAGAGCTAAAGAAATCTAAAAACAATAAAAGTGGAAGAGAATACAGCAGCTGAATGGGTGACGTGTGTGAAATACAAGAGAGATGAATTAACGGAGGAAAGAAAGAGAGCGAGGCTGAAGCTTGAAGGGATGGTGAGGGAAGAACAGGATAAAAATCAGAGACATGTTGGGGAGGGACAAAGTAATGAGGAAGAGAGGAAAAGAGGGGGGTCGAATGAGGGTTTTTCATATAAACAAACTGTACCGCCCTCAGGCACTTTCTGTATATGTGTGTGTTTCCTAATGCTTATCTCAGTTTGCTAAGTACTTAAAGGAATACACCAAGTCTGTGACACAGCTGGCTTAAAACTTTGGCGAACATCACTCTGAGAAGAGAAAAATCACATTCAATATTCTTAAATATCGCAGTTAATAAATGACAAGCAACCACCAATAGTTACAAAACTACTGGCTCGCTATTATTTTGGATTCACGCTCAATTTAAAGCAGATGACGTCCAGTTTAAACACACCTCTGAGGCTTTAAATCTGGAAAGCTGCATCGTTCTGTTTCTGTGTCGGAAAAGCAAAAAAAAAAACAACTTTTAAATCAAACACAATCAAATCAAAGCCGCACGCCTACATTTTCTTGTTTCCATTCCTAAACTTTGAAATATATTAATTATCTGACTGAAAATGATTTTTATATTAGTACAATCAGGATGACTGTGTGTTGGGTGGGTCATTTTTGCCTGATTAAATGTTCAAAGACGCTGTGACAAAAGACTTTAAAGCCTTTTTGTTATTTCCCAGTAAAGATGAGGGCGGCTCTTTGTGCGAAAACAAAACATAACAAAAGAAAAAAAGAAGGGAAAATAATTCAACAAAAATACTGATATTTCAAACATTAATTGAAATATCAGTGTCGACTCATAAGCGGTGCATTTCTTCATTTTTTAAAAAGTGTAACCACAGGAAAACTTTGGGGCAACTGCGCCCCGAAGACCTTACTAATCGGAAGGTCGGTGGTTCATTTCCCGGCTCCTCCGGCGTCTGCATGTTGAAGTGTCCCGGGGCAAGTTAATGAACCTCAAATTGCCCCATTGAATCCTTCAGAGTGTGTGTTAGGAAGTACTTAAAGGCATAGAGTACAGCGCAGTGGGAATGGGCTTTGAGCGGTCGGTCAGTGCAGGATTCTGCAGACCTCAGCTGGGCTGCCATGTTCTTTTTAGAGAGAATAAGCTTTCTCCTGGCAACCCTTCCAAACAAAACACACTTCTTCAGTCTTTTTCTAATTGTACTGTAGTGAGCTTTGAACATTTGTAATGCTAACTGAGGCCTGTAGACTCTGAGATGTAACAGAGTTTCTGCATTGCACTGCACAGTCTGACCTTGGGGTGAATTTGCTGGGATGTAGTTTCCTGTGGAGACTGTGTTACCCTTAACGCACACCTAAATGCTCCAGATCACTAAACTGCCAAAGCATCTGCTTTTATTCAAATGAAAATACCACTCCACTAACCATTTTGTCATTTACTAGTCCAAATATGCAAAATGTGCTTCTTCTTGAAGAGTTTCTTGCAATGGATAAATAAAACTCATCTTATCTTGTGTCTGGGACAAATAAAGGCATCAATTTGGAGACAACTGAAAGAAAATGAATGCTGACTAACTGCTTTAAAACTGGTAACCTTCGTTTTTCCAGCTGTTTATTCTCTAAAACATTAGCGAACCGGCGTGTGTGTTATCTGTCCACTCAAGATGCCCATTTTGTCCCACTCGTACGGCAACGATGCCCAATGTACAATAACAGGCAGCTTCAAATCCTGCCATCGTAAAGCTGACACCAGATAATGTTTATATGTTGATTTTGGTGAAATAACTTGCTATAAAACGGCTGTTTGCTTTAGCCCTATATTAAAACGAGAGGAAGGTGCAGCAGCGCAAAACACACACTAACTCTTCGTGTTTTGTTAGAGAACGAACGGAAATCAAAGGGAGTAAGTTCAACAGCAGTTTGTCAGCCTTGAAGTTATTGCTGAAAGAATGCGGAGCTGAAAATATGCACAAAAAATACCAAACTTTTACTTGCTTTAACGCAGCATTTATCGTGCTGTGTGGAAAGGGAGGAAACTGAGATGCTCGTTGACTCTCTGCTGGCTAATTAGAAGCATCTTTTTCACTCACAGTCTGACTGTGTGAAAGAAGCCGACCCGTGTTCCTGAATAAAAGCACCGAGTCTCTCGCTTTCTTTAAATATTAATTCAGTCTGTTTCATGTCTAAGAACCTTTCTGGACACCGACTAGCCGGAGGCTTTAATCTCCAAACTCTCAACCACAGTCTCACTTCGCGATGCCGATTTTAATCCTCAGAGCAAACGTGCAGAGCGCTCCTCTGCACGTTTTAGTAGCAACAGGCCCTCTTGCGTCGCCGTAACTCACTTGTTGACAGCGAAGGGAAAAAAAACGGAAAACAGAGAGGAGCGAGAGACAGACAAGGGCACGCACATATTTTTAAGTGTTCACACACTTAATAAGCGGTATAACCATTTCCTGGGAATTCCCTTTGAGAGACAGAGAAACAGAAAGCTAGTGTGTGAGAGAAGGGAAGGAAATCAAAGGGAGTTCAATGTGTTGCGTGACGAGACACTTTCCATGAAGGCCTGAAACATACACACACCATTTTATTGTGATGACATGTCGGGCTGTGTTGCTTATAAGTTGTCTTACTTTCAAACACTCTTGTGGTTCTTTTTCTTTTTTTTCGCCCTGTTAAATTGCACTTGGCTGAAAGTTTCTCTGCGTCTTGTGTGTCAACACAACTGCACCATGTCTGCAAAGTGCTGCTATGATAACGGCTTTATTGGAGCTACACACCTGCCCGGCAGCGAGATTGTTGATGACCTGCACCGCACATGGATAAACACACTGTGGTGTACACAGTGCGAGCAGCTGTAATATAAATCCAACACACAGGGCCTGCAGACTGAGCCCTTCAGTCAGCCACTCCGTTAATCATTGATGGACGCCCAGACACATGGACACCCCCCCACCCCACACACACACACACAGGTCAGTGACACAGGCTGGTGTGTGTTTAGGTTTCCCCGTACACACTTCAGAAACAAGCAGAAACCAGAGGGGAGAATTAATCACAGAAAGAAAGAAACAAAAACAACATTGATTCCAAATAGATGCAAGTCCTGCAGAGACAGGTGCCTTCTTCCTTAATCCCCTGGGAAACGGAGGGAAGGTGGTGCAGAGGTGGGAAGGAAGAAGAGGGAGGGGAGTGTGTGTGTGTGTGTGTGTGTGTGTGTGTGTGTGTGTGTGTGTGTGTGTGTGAGTGAGTGAGTGAGTGAGAGAGAGAGAAAAGCCCAGGGGGAAACCGGCTTGACAAGAATTCAGCACAACACTCACATTCAAGCACAGACTACATGGGGAACTTTTTTTTGGCTGGAGTATCTGATTAACGCACACATTTGCAAATAAAGTGCGCTGCTGTGTTGAGCACAGACTGTGCACATACACCTGTAAATACATTATTACATCTGTGTCTACATCTCAGCCACACACGCACGCGCGCACGCACAGGCACGCGCGACAGTGGGCCTACTGTCAAAACTGTCATGTTGTCCCTTGTCGTGTCTTTTTAGTCAAAGCGTGCCGCATCAGGACGGCCGATCGCGCTCGTGTCGCTTCAAGGTCTTTTGCGACACGCAAACATAAATGGCACACTATTATGCGTTTGCTCTGAAGGAAACCTTCAGACATTTCATTCTCACCTCGTCCCACTTGACGAATTTGCCGCCCTTCTTCAGCTCTTCGTGGACGGCCACGGGTTTCAGCTGCAGCGCGTGGACTCCCGGCTTGGCCCCGGCCATGACAAGGGACTCCCAGCCCGGGTGCCAACGCCTAAACCCCGGCTACGGCGACTTGGAACTCCTCGGAAGGAACAGAAGGCTCTTCCTTCCTGCACTTCCAGCCCCAGAGCTTCTTTTACTGTTCTTCTTCTTCTTCTTTTTCCGGGGAGAGGGTTAATTGAAACACCGAGCGAGGAAGGCAGGGAGGGAGGTTCTTAAAAGTCAGGCACTGTCCTTAAAAGTTAGCGAGCCTCCCCGAGAGTTTGAAGAACATGAGTAAAATCCAGACTAAAGACAGGACTCGGGTTGTTTCAGTGCGCACCGCCGCCGCCGTGTCTTGTCCGCGTCCACGCAAAGCGGTGACGCGCCTATAATTCCACTTTTTAAAAATTATAAGCTTTGATTCATATATTTGTTTATTTGTGCAGAATCCTTTAATCACGCACTTGAGCCCTTGGAGAGATCCTTTCCTTCCTTCCTTCCTTCCATCTGGTCGACCCCTCTCTCCTCTCCCTCTCGTTCCACTACCAACTTTCTCTGCTTCCTCTCTCTCTCCCTTGTCGCCTCCGACGCGTTTTTTTTCTTCTTCTCTCCTCCTCCTCTCCTCCCTGCATGTTTTCTGTAGGAAAAAAAAGAGAGGATTTTTGAGAGGAGAGAGGGACGGCGTCAGATAGCGCTGAGTGAATGAGAATGGGGTGGAGGGAGGGGGGGTGTAGTAAAATGGGTGTGTTTTAATTCAGTTCCTCTGCCTGCTTCTCTGTCTCCTCTGTACAGCATGCATGCAACAAAAGCTCAGAGAACACGGTCCAGCATATCACATATATGCACGATTGTTCCTGTTCCATGATTCAGCATCTCCAAATCTCCCCAACTCCATTCAATCCTAACTCTGCTTCCATTACACTGGGAGACCTGGAAGTGTCATATTTAAAAAATAATGACCCTTTTTTAGACAGTTTGGTCCCTTATTTGAAGTAAATCTACAAACTTCCCATCGTGCAAATTCAAACTGTCTTCCGTTAACGTTATGCTTTTCCCTACATTTACCTCTAAGTTCATATAAAACATGGCCAAGGTCACGGTAAGGTCATCTCAGGCTCTTCTTGCTTTGAGCAAAGAAGCTCCGCCCAGCTAATGTTCCAAGTTTCTTTTTGCTAGGCTAGGGTAAACCAATCAGAACCCCCAAACCAACCACAGGCAGATGGCCGCCCCTCCCTGAGTCTAGTTTTGCCAGAGGTTTCTCCTTGTTAAAAGGAAGTTTTTCCTTCCCACTGTTGCCAAGTACTTGTTCATAGGGGGTCATTTGGGAGTTTCTCTGTATTACTGTAGGAACGTCTGTTTAGCACTTTGGCTGACACCCTATGTCTTTTAAATGTGCTATACAATTAAAGTTGACTTGATTTGACACTGTGTTGTTAGTGTTTAATGCCGAGCGGAAGACCACACCTATGGCCAATTTAGAATCACCAATTAAAATAGCATGCATGCCTTCAGAGTGTGAGACCGGAGTGATTCGGAAACTTCCCACACAGAAACACGCTAGCCAACCAGCAGCCCAGAATCTTCACCATACGTCACGCCATTCTGCTAATCTTTAAAAATCCTCCAAATAAAACAACATAAAGGGAAAAGAAATCCCTCTTGTTTTCTCCGTGCGTACAGAGAGGACACAAACATTTTCTCTTTTGAGCAAAGACAGAAGAGTGACACAAACTATTGCTCTGAGGCACGGGGCAAGGAAAGCTGGGTACTGACGTAAGAGGAATAAAATATTGTGTAAGGCCGTTTTTCATTAAATATCACAGGCGCACGTAGGTCCCCCATGAAAATATTAGAAACATTTCCTGTAGTTCACTGCAGGGTGCAAAAGCAATCACCAAGTTCTTTTCATTCTGAATTACTCTCGCCTTCGAGTGCTTTAAGTCTGCTTCTTTGTTGACACTGATAGATTGCCTGCACAGTCAGCAGTGTTATTAAAAGACAGTATCACTGTTATTGGAAATGCATAGTAATCAGCTTAAGAGGTGATTTTGGAGCAATGAGTGGTCCTGTAACTCAGGAAGTTGGAATGCGCCATTAAGGACGGGCTCAAGATAACAAATCTGCGTTCCAGAAACAGGAAATAAATCCGAGGACTGGCAGGTGAGGTAACTGAAGATCTTTTCCCCCCTCCCCTCCTCCAGATCAGTGGCAGCGTATCATGTTTAAAGAAGCATGAGAGCAACGGAGGTGGCACAGTTAGAGCACGGGCCTGTCCAAATCCTGCTGCCAAGCAACGTTTGGCTCCTCATAAAAAAGTGCTCCAGAGCAACTGATGTTTTTTAAAATTGTTTCTTTTTTTTGGCAACTATTGACATTTTCAACTCCTCTAACTACGCTGGGCAAGAATGTGAGATATGCTGCAGCTTGCTGACTGACAGCAATTGAGTCTTGTGTGTGCGTTTCCTTGAAATCAAAAATCATGACCCTGAATGAGGCACACTTTCTGTACAGCATCTTGCATGACACCACACAAACACAGGGAGGATTGATGCATGTGCATTCTTTCTGCAGTGCAGCACGCATGCATGAGCACGGGGCCGTGGCACATCTTCTGTGGGTTCACGCAAACAATGTTGGGTTGAGTCCTGCATTTGAAGCGTGGGCACCTGTGCTGTCAATAGGCCTCTCTCCACCTCCCACTCTCTGTTTCACCCAGTTCTCTTCCTCTGGCTGCCCTATCTTCTCCCTGCTAAACAAACTCCCTCTCTCCTCCTCACTATCTCATCTCTCATTCCAACAGGTGTCGCGCTCCCATTGGCTGCTGAGGCTTATCTGCAAAGAAAAAAAAATTAGGTAATGGAATTAGGTAACAAAACATGATAAAAGAGTGAATGCAGACGCTTACTTACATGCTTACATTGCATGTTTTCAAACTGTACCTGGAGTAAGATCAAGATCCTGGAGGGTGCTTCAGCCCTCAGGTCTCTGAAACAAAATCTCTCATGACCTAAAAACCACAAATAATGTGTGTATTGTGTATGAAGTGTGTGTGCGTGTGTCTAAGGTGAGACTAAACCTTAAACCTTTTCCTGTTAAAAGGGTGTTTTTCCTTCCCACTGTCACCATCTGCTTTCACATAGGGGTCACTGTTGGTCTTTATCTTGAGGCAACTGCCGTTGTGATTTGGCGTTATATAAATAAAACTGAAATTAAATTAAATTGCCCATCAACTACTTTAGAGGAAGAATAAAGGAAATTATGCAAAGGAGGACAGGCAAAGCACAAGGAAGTATCATTTGCTAAGAAGCGTGAAAAGGAAGGCGCAGAAATAGTGCGCATTGACTGGAAACGTAACTGCAGTGAGTCCGAGATCTAATCACGCTCAGGCATTTAGTTTTCATGCAACAAGGAAGTCGAAATCTTTATTCTTCCTTACTGTTTGGTTTACCCACAGTTAAACAAAAGAAAGCAAAGTTGAATATTTAGAGAGAAGGAAAATAAAGAAAGTGAAAGATGATCAAAATAGCTTCCTGATAAAGAGGGTTAAGAAAAGAGACCAAAAAAAGGCAACAGGAACAAAATAAGGGACGCATAGAAGAGATGTGGAGAACGGGAAGACCCCACCACCACCACCCAGATCTTTTCCCCTCTCAGTCTAGTAACAGCCAGATCTTTCTCTCCAACGCAAAGCAAAGAACTCACAAAGACACATTGTGCAAAGACACACAGGCATATTCACTGTCTCTCCGCACAGAAGCATATACAGTGCACAGACTAGCTTTAATGGGAAAGGCCTGACTCAGTCAACGGTAGCAGAGAAAACTTGATCAGATTACTGTTAACAGTGTAGCAGAGATTTTGGCCTGAAGATGCTGACGGTTCACTGGAGGCCGGACCCATCTGTCTCCACCACACCGCGGGGTTATTGTCAATGTGTTCTCGAGAAAAGCTATCATGTGGGCGTGTAGGCGATGTGCTGATTACAGTCCCGCCCCCCAACACCCCAAGAGGCATTCAGACACAATGCAGATTCACATTACAAGAACTTTGATTTACCTGTGGTGCAGCTCCATTCATTTGAGTCTACTCTTTCCAAATGAGATGAGAGCTCCCCAATGCCCCCAAGAGCTCCCTATGGGGGAATCCACTCATTTATTATAGATTACTGATCGCGAAGCCCATTTACAGCTGCGATCTGATCTTATGATGCCATCTAGTGGCTGCACAGCAACACTACTGTCTCTTTTTGTTCATTGCAAGATTGATTGTGCAATAATTAGGAATGTGGACGTACTAGATCCAGCTATGCCTCACTTGTTAAGAGGATACAGGGCTGATACCTACCTGTGCACACCTCAATCACAGTAGCCTGTGTTAAGCACAGGTGTATTTGCACAGGTGAGTCAACACTGTGTACACAGCATACAGTAGAGGTTGCAAGGTTCTGCTTTGATTTATTACTTTGGCGGAGAGAGAAAAGGGAAAAGAGAGCAAGACTACTCCACAAAATTGCGGCAGTTATTGAAATAAATAGAAAAGCACCTTTTTTGTCGAATATTTATTTATTCAGGCAGTTAGTAAACCCAAAGGAGCTGGTCTGGGACATGTGCATTAAAACAAATAAGTCTTCTTAACCAGAGAGTTTCTCCCTGTGTCTGTCTCTGTGTTGCATCACAAAGCTGACCACACAGGAAAGAGCACGTCAACAGCTCCCCCATGTGGATGTCCTCTTTCAGAATCAGAATCAGAAAGGGTTTTATTGCCAAATGTTGAGCAGGTTTACAACATTAGGAAATTGCTGCGGTGCTTAGTGCAAACATACTGTCATAAATAACGCTTAAATAGACATGAGAAAAAAAATAAGAATAAGAATTAAAAGTGCTAAGTAGATAGATATATACATGATATATACATGAGTGCAGGTGGTGATCAGTGCCAAACATGGAATGATGCAGTGACACAGCGTAGGGTCATGTGTTAGTGGCGGGGACAGTCATATGGTTATTGTTCATGTGTCCGACAGCAGAGGGGAAGAAACTGTTCTTATGGCAAGAGGTTCTGGTGCGAATGGACTGGAGCCTCCTGCCTGAGGGGAGCAGGTCAAACAGACTGTGTCCAGGGTGAGAAGGGTCAGCTGAGATCCGAGCTGCACGCCCCAGTGTCCTGGAGGTGTACAGGTCCTGCAGAGATGGGAGTCTGCAGCCAATCACCTTCTCAGCAGAGCGCACAACACGCTGCAGTCTCTGTTTGTCCCTGATAGTGGCTCCAGCGTACCACACGGTGATGGAGGAGGTGAGGATGGACTCGATGATTGCAGTGTAGAATTGCATCATCGTCCGTGTTGGCAGGTTGAATTTCTTCAGCTGCCTCAGGAAGTACATCCTCTGCTGGGCTTTCTTGATGACGGAGGTGATGGTGGGCTCCCACTTCAGGTCCTGGGTGATGGTGGTACCCAGGAAGCGGAATGAGTCCACAGAGGTGATGGGGGTGTCAGTCAGGATGATGGTGGGGAGTGGGGCTGTGTGCTTCCACAATAATCTCCACTGTCTTCTGGGCATTCAGCACCAGGTTGTTGTGGCTGCACCAGGACCCCAAACGTTCAACCTCCCTCCTGTAGGCAGACTCATCCCCGTCCGAGATGAGTCCAATAACGGTGGTGTCATCTGCAAACTTGATTAGCTTGACAGACTGGTGGGTGGAGGTGCAGCAGTTGGTGTATCACCTTGTTGTTGAATTGTGCTATACAAATAAACTTGCCTTGCCTTGCCTTGCCTTGCAGGGAGAAGAGCAGAGGAGAAAGAACACAGCCCTGAGGTGAGCCGGTGCTGATGGTCCGGGAGTCCGAGACATTCTTTCCCAGCCTCACATGCTGCTTCCTGTCCATCAGGAAGTCAGTGATCCACCGGCAGATGGGATCAGGCACATTCATCTGGGAAAGCTTGCCTCGGAGATGGTCTGGAAGGATGGTGTTGAAGGCAGAGCTGAAATCCACAAACAGGATCCTGGCGTAGGTTCCTGGGGAGTCCAGATGCTGCAGGATGAAGTGTAGGGCCATGTTGATGGCGTCATCTACAGACCTGTTGGCTCTGTATGCAAACTGCAGGGGGTCCAGGAGGGGGGCCGTGAGGGTCTTGAGATAGGAGAGAACCAGGCGCTCAAATGACTTGATGACCACAGATGTCAGAGCCACAGGTCTGTAGTCATTTAGTCCAGTGATCCTAGGTTTCTTGGGGACAGGGATTATGGTAGAGGACTTGAAGCAGGCAGGCACATGACATGCCTGCAGTGAGGAGTTGAAAATGCCAGAAAACACTGGGGCCAGCTCGTTTGCACAGTGTCTGAGGGTGGCAGGAGACACATCGTCTGGGCCGGGAGCTTTTCAAGCATTCAGATTCTTAAACTGCTTCCTCACATCTGCTTCATGAATATGAAGAGTTGTGGTGGGAGGAGGTAGTGTGAAATCCTCCTTTGTGTGGGGTGAGGAGGGGGGTGTTGTAGGTGAAGTGTTTGATGGTGGTGATGGCTCTATGGAGGGGGGAGAGGTGGGGGAATGAGTGTCCAAAGTGTCTCTATTGTTGGGGCCGTT
Organism: Mchenga conophoros; assembly: GCF_057382185.1. Lineage (NCBI taxonomy): Eukaryota > Metazoa > Chordata > Actinopteri > Cichliformes > Cichlidae > Mchenga > Mchenga conophoros. Next base: position 74,592,972 of record NC_140528.1, on the reverse strand, counting down.
GGAGGTGTGAAGGCTGCCTGATGGCTCGTCAAAACAGCAGTAAACAAAGAAACAAAGAAACAAAGCAGATGGCACTGCCTTTCTGGGTGAATTTCTGACTAAATAAGTATAGTTTCAGCTAAAACGTTGCAGCATGTCATTAATTTGTAGTCCTGCATGGAAACATACAGTGGATTTATCTATGTACTTATTTTTTATCACCAGAGTATATGCATATATTCTCTGAGTTGTATCAGATATTGACCTTATGAGACTTTTAATACAGAGCATCAGTATCGGGAACTGTGAAGGTAGGAAAATGTAAAGACATCAGCCTTTAATCTTTTAGCTGCAAACTAATGAACAACCAGGTCAAATTCAGGACGCAAACCAAGTTTAAATCCACCAGCTTGGTTTGTATGCTTGTTATTAGTTCCTGTCATGTTTTTAATGTAAAACAGAAAAGTAACTAAAGGAGACAAAACTGCAATAAAGTGAAAAATTACATTTAATTTACTGAATTAGAATAGAATTAGTATAAAGTTAAGGAAAAACTAAAATACTCAAGTAGCACGTGTACTTCAGGTTTGGAGGTTGTGCAGCCATGGACTGGACGTGACAAAATAATAATAAATAGTGTTGGACAACAAATCTGGGATCCACTGTGAAACACACACACATCCACAGGCCATAATTTTCCACACTTTCCTCTCATTTCAGAAGCTCCTGATCTTTGCAAGTTTGAGATTTGTAGGCCGAATATATAAGGTTTTAACATATTTGTCACACTTTTCACTCTCACCAGTGCAGGCAGAGCTGTAACATTACATACTACGTCATGCTGACCTCCATCTCCACTGGTCTGTTTAACTGGAAGTCATAAAAAGCCATATTTCCCAGCCAGCTTCTACAACTCCAGTTAGCTGGTGTACTGGCGCTCACGCACACAGATAGTTTGGAAATGGATTTTGCTCTTTGACCTGTTGTAGCTCTATTGTTTCCTTCTATAAAAGTGACTGGTGTTTTTCACATGTAAGCGCACATGGATGTTCATGTTAGTGTGTGTACTGTACACGAGCGTGTACGGGCCTGCCTGTGCTTACTCAACTGTAAGTTTCAGACATGCTCGCTGAATAATTCAGGTTTTTCTACGTCTCGTTGCCATGGCTGTCTGTAAAATAGCTGCACACACACGCACGCATGCACGCACATAAACACACTGATGTGAACATGTTGACAGATGTGAACACCCCCATAGTCACACCAACAGAGCAAGCCGGAGACATTATGAATTCGCTCTCCCTCTCCTTACCTCCCCCTTTCACTTCGCGCCCCTGTTATTATTAAAACTCTTGTTATTAAGCAGCCTAGCCAGGGTGTAGGGTTCCCTGCTGTTACGGCACAATGGGCACACTGTGAAGAAATCTGACTGCACTGCGTTCCTATTCGTGGATCACATTCACCAAGTTGATCAGAGATGAAGTTAAATTGCAAAAGCAAACAAGAAGATCCAGCTGCGTTTTGCCCGTGGCACTGATTGCACTCTTGCAAGGGGGAGAAAGTGCATTTTGCAAACATGGGATACAATTATAATTTGCGTGTTGTGAAATAAAAGCTTCTTATTTTCACAAAGAGTGAGGTGTAGGCGTGAAAATGTACCCATATAGCCTAGATTTCACAGATTCTAGAGGAGATATTCTAACAGTTGTGAAGAAACTGAAAAAGGAAGTGTTTGAAGGGAAAAAAAATACATTTGTGTGAATGTTTTTTTGTATTGGTTCAACACAATGCATGTGTCCCTACCCTACTGAGAATGCACACAACGATGGAGAACAGGCGATTTAAAAAAGGGCAAACAGGTTGTCAAAAGTTGGGCTGTGGGAGAAATCTTAACAGATCACGTGGGTAAATAACATAAGTCTTTGAAATTGTGAGGAGCACTTATACGGGCATTTTGAAGCGATTTAATAAAAGGAATGTGGACTCCGGGGGATGGGTGGTCACGTGGTAAAGTTGGGAAATACGTTTTAAAAGGAAAAGAAATAAAGTTTAAAAAGTTGGCTGCTTTTGAAAGCGTATGGTAATTAACGTCTCTTTTCTTTATCCGCTTTTTTGTTTTTGTTTTTTTCCCCTGGTACGTCGGATGCGCTCGAGTCCGGTCAGAGAGCGCGCACGCACTCCTCGTGGGGACAGAGAGAAAGAGAGATAGAGGGGGAGAGAGAGAGAGAGACGTGTGATTTCTCTTTGTACTGAATGAAGAGTTGAGGCCGGCTCTGCTTCTTCTGCCGTCTCTTTTTATATAAGCGGAGTTTGCATGCTGTAAATAGCCCAGTAAGCCGGTTAGCCTTTACGTTTCTCCGTGGCCGTCGGTCCCCTTTGTGTGGTGGAAGCGAGCAGCCGCTGCGAATGTCCCTTTGAGCGATTTTTGACAACAAAAGCATCAGGTCCATCGTCCGTCCTTCTTCTTCTTCGGGGGATTTTTTTCCAAGTCACAAATTCACCAGCCGGGATTTTTCGTTGCGGAAAAGCGACGAGCCGCACGTCCACAGACCGTTTTCTGCCTTCTTTCTGTCGCTCACTTCACACTTCTGTAGCTCCGGGGGCATTTTTTCTCTTTCCCAAACCAGGCGACAATGGCAGCTGTAACAAGCCCGGAGACGAGCCCTCAACCCCGGGTATATTTCCAGACACCGGCCGGTACCACGGAGGAGCCGGAGACACCAGTTCGGAAGCAGGGACGCGTTACCGTCAAATATGACCGCAAAGAGCTGAGGAAGAGACTGAACCTGGAGGAGTGGATTATCGACCAGCTAACGGACCTCTACGACTGTGAGGTAAAGACCCCAAACAATAACCGGCCTCCAAACCGATCGAAGGTATCGATTAGGCGGCTCTGTTAAGTAATAGGGCTCCGCGGTGTAGCGTAACGGGGGAAAGTCTGTGTGTCTGTCTAATCCAAAGGCAAACTGTTGATAAAGAAACATTAACGGGCCCTTTGTCGGTGCTTTTGGCCTAGCTCCGCTTGTTCTATAGCCCAGAGTATCACGGACACATGTGGATCAGTATGTAAAATAAGGAAGAGCCTCACAGATTAATGTCATACATTTATTAAAGCAGCCATGTGGGCAAACTTCATGTTCTCACCCACATGTAGGGCTATAAGTAGCACATGCACTTTTATAGCCTCGTCGCGAAATCGACGGCCGCTGCTCTTTGTTCTGATTGGCTGAAGCGGATTTAAAGCACACCTGTGAATTAATTTAATCCGCTATTAATGTCCGACCGGAAGTAGCGCCAATTCTCCTATTTCATGCCTTTGGTGTGAAATAAACCGTGTAGCTGCTTTTTGGGGACAGTTTTACTTTGAATAAATAAAAGCCACCAGTTTATAAGAATAAAACAGAGGGAAAACTTATTTTTGACCAGCAGTCTCTGGTTTTTATCCACCCAATTTTATTGTCATTCAGACAATAAAGTTTATTTTGTCCTACAACTTTTTAAGTAAGGCAAAACGAGTTTGATCAGGCACAAATAGTGATGGTAAACCAGAGACAGATGAGATGAAAATGTCTGGTTGGTCAAATATCCCATCATGGAGGACCATTTTAATGATTTCCCTGGCCTTAGCGATGCCTGAGTGTAACCATGTATATATCAAACCTGCGGTCATGGTGTCACATGGAGAGTTATAATGTAACTTGCCGGCAGCTGTGGTGTAGCTCTTGGCGGCAGTAGTTGGTAAGCTCATGTCAGCTCACTGAGCTGGCATTGACCCACATTCTATTCCTGGCGTGAGGAATACAGGGACTTAACAGGTTTGCAGAATTCCTAGTAGTAGCTAGCAAGAGGATGGGTAAGAGGTGTAGTAGGCGGATTCAGAAGTTCCCTTCCAGACTTTTTTAAACCAGGAAAACTGGTTCTTTTTATAGTTTGTATTACTGAAGCTTCTCCACCATTGCATAATGTCGCTGTAATGGTTGTTTAGCCATTAAGACTCAAGTGAGCGAAAGGCATCTGGCTGTTTACAACTGGAAGCCAAAAATCCATTCTTCTGGGAATACATGACTCTAACTAGATATTATACTAAGCCCCAGTTAACCATGAAGATAAATGCACTCAGGGAAAGCCATAAATAGATGAGTCTGTTATTCATTTGATGTCAGAAAACCAGATAGTCCAGCACACCTTTGTTTCCACTACATTATCTCATCCTGTTAACAGAGGATCTCTCATGATGCACACTGTGGCCGGGATATCCTGACACTACAAAGTTACCAAAGCCCGCTGAGGTGATTAACGGACCTAGACGGGATTTTAAAATCAATTTGCTTTGATTGTCTGCCAATAACGGATTAATATGTTATGTGTAGTCATCGCAGAGTCCAAAAAGTCTGAACAAATGAGCTCAGGGGTAAAGCTTTTCAGCACTTTGGTCTAGTGTTACTTTTATAATTAAAACAAAGTGGTTTTTGTGGCTTAGAATCGCCTTAATTTTTAATCCATTATTTGGCCACTATTACGTGGATCACTGCGACCGATACCCAGACAGTCTGTTCAAAGTTAGTAACACCTATTTGTCTTTCTGTGATTCACTCCTTCATTCGCTTATCCCAGTCCATCTTTCATCCCCTAATCCGCTCAGTCATGCATGTTTTAATGCCCTGATGATTCACAGTTAGTCTGCTTTTCAGCTGTAAGTGGGGTCCAAAAAACACACAAATGGATGCACACTGACTTTATCTGTTGTTGTTCATAGTAAAACCTGAGCTCGGTGGAGATTTATTACGCTCAGGTCACAGGCAGATCGTGTTACAGTCACTTAAATGGGACATAAATGATTTAGTTCACATTTCTGGACGCACATCCATCGTTCGTCTCTAATGACGATGCTTATTTTTGGCTTTCGTCCACTGAATTCCTCTCTTTTCATTGTCCTAATCGAGTCCCTGTCTAGGCTGTTAGACAACAAAGAGATTAATTTACAGTCGGTTCACTGATGGAAACACATTGGGCTCATTTAGATGGGTAGATGTGAAGCACGTGCTGCTAAGCAGTGTAACTGGAGAGGCAGCTTTAGCCGGTCAGGGAGCAGAGCGGACACGGGGAGAACCCTCTTCACTGACAAAGGCAGAGAGCATGCTTGGGATTTTCTTCTTTTACCCTAACCTCGCTGTGCCTCCTATTTCCTATAATCCGCATTTTGCCTTTCACCCATCATTATGTCCTATCAATCAACCTCCCCTCTCCTCCTCCTCCTTTTTATTTATGCCCATTTCGACTTTTAATAAAACAGCGTGGAGTTTGTTCAGCAGGGAATTCATTATGAGCTATTTTCCCATTAACATAATCCCTTTAAACATGCTACAAGCAATCAGCCAGTCATTGCTGCCAGCCAGTCTGTCAGATATTCATCCAGCCGCTTAGTCAGCCTATCAGTTAAAGTTGCTATGGGTAATAGAGAGGAGCTGAGCCTTAGTATGATTCCATGGCAACAAGCCTTGTTAAATGTTTATGTTGGTTAACCACACTGTGGAAAAAGGGGCGCCCGTTTAGTCAAATTAAATCCTGTATGAAGAAAAGTCTGTGTTTTTCATTCTTGCATGATATTCACAGGGCTTTGGTGAATACCTGCAGCCGATGTTAATGTGGCATTTGCTTTGCCCAAGAAGTACTCCCTGGTTTTGTTACCCAATAGCGCAGTCCCTCCCAAACATGGCTACTAATACACATTTTTGCATTTGCAAGCGGCTACAGGAAAAGACTGTGACGTCATCTGTTTTACTCAGACTGAAGCTATAAGGACAGCAGTCACACATCTTTACTTTCTTTAATTGAAAATGAAATGATGAAACAAGTGACTATTTCCCCGCCAGTGAGGTTATAAATTAACCACATGATTCAGTGTTTGGGGATTTTTGCTTGACAAAACTTTTGACTGTTTGCTGTTGATTACTAGACTAGGAAGAGACGCCAGTATGTGGCCAACGTCTCTGGGAGGTGTGGCATATGCTAATGTTACGCTGCTCAGCTTTCGCTTTAAGACGCTTGTATTTTATAGGCACGCGCAGCCTTCCAAAGGCAGGACCATCTGTTTGATACTAGTTTGATTTGCAGCTGTTTTTGACGTTGATCTTTTATTACGCATGTTCTGGATGTTGTGTTCGCTTAGTTGTAATGAGCCCCAGTTGCATTTTGTGTGGTTATCGTCAATTATCTCCTGCCTTCTTCTCCAGGTCGCTTTTAGAAAAGACATTTTTAATCTCAAGGAGATTCCCAAGATAAATAAATGATGATATAGAAAAATAGTTACATTATCAGCTTTTACATGTGCTACTTTGACAGCAGTCACCTGTTTTTACTGTAACTGCCGAGCTATAAATATGTGTTGCTAAGAAATTTCCTCAGTAATATTTAAACCTTCATACATGCTTACCAATGGAGCAGTTAACATTTGCTAATATTGCCTGGCCACCTATGAAAAGCAGATTAATAAAATGTCGAAGGGGTTAGGGTTACTTTGTAAACATTTCAGCTTTATTGTTACTTTTTCTGCAACAATAAACTGGGAAAAAATGGAGCTAATTGGTCCGCCAATGATTGATAGCACACGCCGGTGGTGATGCTATGGTCTGCCAGTAAAAGACACCAATTGCAGTTTCTTTAATGATGATAATAATAATAAATAAAATTCACATCTGGTTTATTTGTAGTCGATTTAAATTTAACCAGCTAGTTTCATGGTTGATTAGCAAATGTTTGAAGAGGAAACATGGCTGTCTTTTCCACTTGTGCTTTACTGCAAAATTTTCATCTAATTCCTAATAAAATAAAAATATTATGGACGAACGTGTGCACGTCCTTAACACTTATTAGAGAGCAGTGGACTATATTAATGTCAGTGACACTGGTTGATCGTTGTAGCATCAATATATGCCTCAACCCACCTAAAACAACTATGGAGTGATGTGTGTTGGTGCGTGGAGTACTGAAAAAAGCTACCTAGGCCCAAAACAAGACAGAACTTGAAATAATTCAATGTTTTGCAATCAGACAAACGTAGAACAGAGCACTGAAAGTGCATTAAAGTTAGAAGAGAAATATCAACAGCTGGGTAAGACTAATGGTTAAAGAAGTTTGGCTAACATTAACTGAAACACAACAATTTAAAGCATCATGCAGGTTAAAGTCAGTTAAACTTCTCTGGATAATATCAGATTCAGTTGATAAAGCGGACCTAGAGGCCATGTGGTGAGGGCTATGATGGTATGTCCAAAGCGGGGGAAAGGGTGGCAACAGCTGCAACAGTGCCTCCAAATCCCATAACACCCCCGTCACACAGTTTATATTTTAAACTGTGGCAGTCTGAAAGTACAAACCCTTCACTGGGAGTAAAAGTTAGGGTGTCGAGGAGTGTTTCTTCAAACGTTGGTGGTTTTAAACATGGTCTACACTTTCTCAGTTGTTACCGAGTCTTCACTCTATTAATGGCTTTGTGTATATAGTGCTAAGTGAGTTTGAGCGTACTCCGGGGAAAAGAAAAGAGTGGGAACACCAAGAAGGTCCACAGCCCCGCTTTTAGTAAAATAATCAAATTTCACTCCAGCTTTGCTATCATTTCCATGGTAACTGGCCTGTTAACATTTTATTTGTCAATAAAGACTCATTTTCTCTCCTTTTGCGGCGTTATCCCTTTAAATCACAGCGTGGCTGACCAGTCGTTACATGGTTAACACTGGAGCGAGTGGGCGGACCAACCCCCAAACTGCAGGGTCCTACGTGGCTGGCCACACAGATACAAACACACACTCACACACACACAAATACAGATGGGACTACTAGCGGGAACAGAGGCAGGATTGGTGAGCAGGAATGCAATAAACGGGGGAAGAGAAGGGGAAAAAAGTAGAGGGGATGGCAAACGGAGAAGGAAAATGTAGTAGGAGTGGGCAGGGAAGCTGGAGAATGAGAAAGTGCTTTTGGAACATGTATCCACTGCTACTGCATGATGTATACACTGACAAAAAGCAATGGTTTGTAGTCTCACTGCAGTTTAGATGGGTTTGTCAGGCACTAAAACAGCAGTGCCTGCAGTCACTCCAAATTAAAAGTGCTGGGAAGCAGGAAATGAGTTTATGTAAGTCCTAAGGTAATGCTTATGAATCAGAGAGGAGGGTTCTGAGTTTTTATATTCTGCTTTTATGTTTATTATTGCTTATACTGCACAGCCCAGGGCCACATTTATCACTTCTATCAAGTGATGCGAGCGAGTGGAGCATACACGCCCTTTAAAAGCATCTGGTTTTAGTTTGTCGCTTGTAAGCCTATTAGCTGACTACCAGTCAACCTGCTCAGTCCTTAAATCTGACTATATCAGATGAAAATAATTTTGAAGTCATGCTCGAGCATGCAGTTTTTCTAGCTCAGTCTGATGAAATGTAACATTAGGCAATTTTAGGCAGATTTGCCTCTGCTTGCAAACAACATGTAGATTATGTGTTGTGGTGCACGCTAGAAAAAGAGCGCATCCCTTTAATTAAAAGGGATGCATGCAAAAAATATTAAAGTGTTCCAGTTCCATGCGTTCAAGGTAATGACTCTGTGTAAACTGTAAAGCGAAAATACTCGGAAATAAACAAGTCACATGTGACTCTCTTCACGTAAAAGTGAACAACAAAAGAGGAAATGCTACCAGCTGACACTTAACTCACCACAATAGTTTCAGTTCTTCCTGTTTCCCTTTTTCTTTAAATAGGTAAAGTCAAAGTTGAAATGCATTTACATGAAAAGAAATCGCACTTTCTGAAATACAGGAATCACTGGTGTTTGTGTGCCCTTCAAAATAAAAGTACCTCTAAAATTTTAATATAGATGTACAGACATTTAAATAACCTCGTGCTTTATTGAGCACAGAAATTGTATATATTGTATCACAAATACATATTATTAGCTATGTTTTCTTTGTTTATTATTTCCTTATTTTGTTAGCTAATTTTCACTTTGAGCGTGTTGTGGTCTCGAACGTGAAAAAAAGTGAGAAGTGAAGGTTGGAGTTAGTTCCAGAAATACACAAAAAAGTGTGTGTGTATGCCCGTGCGTGCGCCTGTGTGTGTGTCTGCAGGAGAACACTTGTCAGGGAAAGCCAACCTCTTTTATAGCTTTTCCAGTCACGGATTAATTCGGCCTCTTTGACTGACTTCCGACTGTAAAAGGAAACGCACACGTGCACACAAACACACCCAAAGAGTAGCATCAAACATTTTCTTACACTGTTAACTTGTAAGGTTTGAATACCAATCAGCATTACCCTGTTTCACTCTGTGCAAGAGAGTGACTACAAAGAGTGGTTGTTACACAGCATGAATGAAAGACTCCACTGTGTCATTGTGCCCACTCTCCCACACCAGTGCTCACGTGCACACACATCTGCACAGAGACGGACATACACACATCTACTTATACGTCACACCTGGTTCTACATGTTGAGGAGACTCTGCTTTTCCTAGCGGATATGAGGTGAGTCAGCGTGTGCCGTAGCCTGACCCACTGACTGACTCTGTGGATGTTTTTAAAACGGCAAAGGAACAAATCAGCAGAGTTGGAGAGGTGGAAGAATGCAAAGAATATTGTGAGTGAGGGAGATTAAACGTGTGTTTTGGTTAGTGGGTGAGTAAGGTCGGAAGGAAGTTGAGAAAACCGAACGAGGCGTGGATGAAGGAGGAGAGGAATGGAGGGAAAAGAACAAGGGATGTGAGTCATTTAGAGGAATGTTTATATGTTGTCACAGGAAGTGTGAGACAAACAGTGTGTGGAAAAAATAACCAGATTACTTACCACTTTCCCTTTGAAGAAAAAAACCCTGTTTATCTCAGTTTCTCAACAAATTGGGTCTTATAAGAATTGTGTGTGTGTGTGTGTGTGTGTGTGTAATACCCTGACTGTATTTGTGTAATAGATGTAAAGTATAGTTTTTGTTATGAAGAATGTCCTTTGAATGTTATCTGCTTGTCTTCTCAGTGTCTCTGAGGTTCAGGTGAGAGTTGAGTTATCACAGTTAACTCAGACAGGACTGCAACAACAGTGTGACTAAGAAATCTAAATACTGTTGAAGTTACAGCGACTTTAGTGCCCGCGCTTCTAAGCGACATCTTTTTTTCTTCAGCGCTCACGTAGCCATCGTTGTTCCCCCAACTAAGAGAACTATTGTGTGTTTCCAGTTCAGTATTTTTGTTCTTGTGGGATTTTACAGTTCAAAATCATCTTGAATTATCTCATACTGAGCCTTGATGCAGTTCCTGTGTTCAGCCACTGTGCGAAACGAGCTGTTTCGGCTCCCTTCCCCCTCCCTCTGAACTTTCTTATGATTTGTGACACTTGCCAACAGAAGGTTTGAACAGCATGTAGGTGGAGCACTTGGGATGACCATATTAGATATGTATGCTCTCACTGACATCATCCAGAGAAAAGAGGAGAAAAAACTGTCTAAAATGCAGTGATTAGAGTAGCCTAAACTTTTGGATCGCAGGGATTATTTGCACATGCCTCATTTCTTAAAACTTTGGCCATGTTTAAACTGTATTAGGGTAAATATGAAGGATGGCGGGGAAGCACAGTAGCTCCCTTTTAGATACAAACTTCAAAGAATATCTTTACCATGTAATTTAATCAGTATGCCAAAGATTTCTAAGCATCTTGTTAGCACGTGTCAGCTAGAGTAGCCTCTGCATACTGACTAACACCTCTTCAACATTTAAACCCTTAAGCATAGGTAATATAGGTTGGATTTTACCAACCAGTTGCTTGTTTATTGTCGTGAAACAACATAAAAAGATGTAAGATCGTTTTCCATGAACGTCTTTGTGCTATACAAGTGATTGTGTTTCAGATTGTATTTAATAGGCATATCTAAATAGGCTACTCAAGCAGTTAACGTCTTAATAATGAAGCACACGTTGACTTTCCTGCACTTTATTTTAAATGATCTCCAGTGTGCAGTATCAGACACTTTGCTCCTATTGGTCCTTACTAAACTGCTGCTTGCACTTATAGCCTCTTAAGTCTGTAGCTGTTTTGTGAAAGCTCTTGCACCCTTGAGGAGGCTTTTTTTTTAAAGTGAGCATAATGGTGATGGTGCACAGACCTCTGTTATTGCTGTATGTGGCTCCAGAGTGTTGTTTTTACAATAGTGCCTTTTTATTTTTTTGCGGGGGTGATGTGCGTTTATTGGCCTCCGCGCTGAAACTGTATTAAAACAATGGCACAACCAAGACACTGCTCTAACATTTAACAGCAGGGGCTGGGCCTGGCATTGGATGATTTGTTTGGAGCCAGAATCCTCATGAGGTTTCTCCGTGCACAGGTTGAGTGAGGTTACGCAGATCCACTCAGGAGGGTTTTTTTAATCCCGGGAGGTGCGTTAGAGCAGACGCCTTTTGAGCTGTTGTTCGGCAGCGCAGAAGAAGCTTTATTATTCACCGTCGCTGACGGTGTATGTGCATAATGTGCATGCACGTGCCTGTTTCATGCCAGTATCCGACTGTGCAGGAGCGCTTCATGTGTGAGGCTTGGGCTTGTGGTTGCACCGTGTCGACATTACCTGACACCTCCTGACCTGTTGTCAGTCTCAGGCAGGCGGCTAGTGATTTCTGCCAAGGTCAGACCGCAGGTGACTTCCTCTGTGATGTCACCGCTGTGAAACTCGAACACTTGCGATAATCTGGAGGACAGGTCTGTGACGAGATGGGCTCTGGTTCGGATGTCTTTGGGAACAAATGAAGCAAAGATGTGCGCTCGGATCGACAGACAGGGAAAACAGAGAGATGGTGTTATCAGTCATTTCTGTTACATTATTATTACATAATGGCAAAATTCAGATGCACATATTGGTGTTTCTATAGTATATTACCTTAGTGTGTGCTTTTTGTTGGAGTTTGCTTCAGCAGGAAGGAACAACAGACCATATTTGGTCAGTGTGTTTACAAGTTGCTTATTAACCAGGAAGGGAGACGGCCATATTTGGTTGGATTCCTTTGATGCTCATAGATCATTATTCAGTGCTCACCTGTTTAGGTTACTCATTCTAACACCTGACATGCAACAACAGTTAAAAGTAGTAGAAGAACATGTAGTGACTTATAGTTGCAGTTATGGGCACCTGTCTGTGACATTATTAAACCCAGAATAGAAACAAGCTCCTTTTGAGGCGACAGGGTAAAAGTTTGCTTGGTTGACGTTGCTTTCTGTACGTTCTGAAACTGATATGGTCAGAGTAACACAATCTTGACGTGACAATCTGGAGACAAACATTGTGTGTTTCACTCGGTAAGCAAAAGCGTCTTTCAAGCTGCTGACTAAAGGGCATCAGGCTGTGCAGCGGACAGTCAGAGCGACAGCTTTGGCGTCTGCCTCTTACTCATTCTTTCCTCTAATGTTTCATCTTAGTGCGTCTCTGGTTATTACAGTCACTCAGGATGCAGCGAGAGGTCACAGAGTTGTACAGTAAGACGTCCTTGTTAAGTAAGACAAAAGTGGAGATACAGCGATACAGCTCCTAGTTTTTGCAGTTTCAGTCTGTTTGTTTTTGGTTCTGCTGCGATAATCTGTTGGAATCGCCTGCGTTGTGAGTTTTTCTCCTGTATCTGATTGAATATGGAAATGAACCAAAGCATTAGCTGATTAGATTACCCACTCTGTTGGCAGCGTTTGAGAGGTCAGAGACTCTGATGACTGATCTGCATAAAAGAATAATAATGTTCCGCAGCTCACTTTGATATCCATATGGATTATATCTCAATATTGGGGCAATGAATCGAGAGGCTTTGCAGATAAACACAGCAGCTCGTGAGCAAAAGTGAATTAAAACTGCAGAAGAGGGGCGGATATTTAAACTGGACCTCCGTGACTTTGAAGTGTACTCATTGTGCTACAAACTAAAACAAAAAAAAGAACAAGTTACTCAGTGAATGACATGGCAAATGAGCAAGTAAATTCAAAGCCCTTTAGTTTTGTTAGTAGTACTTGCCAACAGTGACATAATGATAATCTGCTGTAATCCTTGTTTGTATGCATTCTTATTTTAATCTGCGCATAATCTCCTCTTTTAGTCCCGTCGTTGTGGTAGTGACTCTTTCGCCTGGTTGAAGAGTTGTGTGTATTTTTGTTTGACACTTGTACGCACACACAGAGCAGGGACTCTCCTAGTATCCATGGGTTTATACGGGACCGTGCTCAGTGCAGCAGAGAGGTGGGCACTTGAGAGTTTTCGGTTCCCTTACTTCTGATGAGGGATTTAGTAATTAGTCAAAGCTGAAGAGGAGAGATGGATGATCTTTGTGTGTTGTGACAGAGAGAAGCTGCGTGAAAATTGCATTTGAAAGTTGAAAGGTTATTTATGACCTTCCTGTCATTCCCAAACTGTCAGCTTTCTCATATTTTCTTTTTTTTATTTCTACCTAGCTGACAGATGAAGCTTAAATTTGCATAATTTTTTAACACCGCAAGTAACACTTCCCTCTTGATAGTAATGCTGATTTGACAGTTGGTCAATCAGCCTCTTTTGCATGCTATCGTTAACATTATACTGCCTAACCAGAGTCCGTGCACTGCACTTACTGTGATGTTTTCTATTTTTAGGCAACGTTAATGTTTCTGTAGCTTTAGATATAACGACGGTAACACAAAGCAGTCACGGGCAACCTACTGTGACAGCATTGAGTCATGTGTTACTCTGCGATTCCTGCTCCTATATCGAAAAGGCACTTAAACACTTGATGTATTAGTGTGAGCAGATTCATGAATCCACAGGTTAAATCACTCCTGATGCACTGCGTTAAGCAGATGAGCATTGATGTAATTATTTGGGTGGTTTTTTTTTTATGTTATTATAAAAGAGGTTTGATTTGTAAGGCAGTAGATCTAAACAGCAGTGACAAACTGTGCCCTCGTGTAGTCGTTAGAAAGGGTTACACGGCAGCATAGTTACCAATACAAGTCTACCCGGGGCTGGTTGTGACCCCGAGGGTCCAGCAGACTGTCTCCCTGGAAAAACCGCAACACAGACGTGTTCAGTCAACACACAGAAACCACTGAACCGTTTCAGTCAGGCCAAACAAGCTGACGGGGGAATCATTCAACCGAACAGCGATCAGACATGACTATGGGCAGCTTTTGGGGGGTCAGGTTTGGATGACCTTCTGCACATTCACTGTACAAATAGATTTTTTTTTTTTGGTGTGTGTGCGTGGGTGTTTAGTCTAAAATGAGAGCTTTACAGTTGAACCAAAGGTTGGCTGGGTGTTAGTTTTGACACGCTATCACAATCCGCTTGTCAAATTATGATAGTGGACAAAAATACAGATTAGTTTGCAGGCATGTTACAAGCGACGATATACAGGAAAATATTCCTTATGTGAAAGCTAAATGGTACGATCCACGTTTTATAGCCATTCCCTTCCCGCTCTTTATTCCATACTACAGTATCTGTCTTTCTGTTAATGCGACCTCTGTTACCTAATTGCAGTTACAGTGAATACTGCTGTGCCGAAGTCCTAATTATAGCGATGAATGTTTCTTGGCTTCATGTGAGGATTTGTTCTGTGCACTCGGAGCCCGTTTGGTTTGGCTTCCTCCTGCAAAAAAAATCTGAAACAACCCACACAGCACCGGGACTCACATTAGCATGCCCACATCTCTACCACCAGACTCTGGAGGCTCTGCTTCTTTTTACTTTGCATGACAGATCCGTTTGCATTTTATCTGTAGTGAGATAGCAGGAAAAGGCTGACAGGGCTGCAGAGTTAAAGCAGATGGAGGCGCTGGTAGTGCGTGCTAAATGAGGGCTGCGTGTTGTTTTTAGAGTTTTTATAGAACAGTATCATTAAGAAGCTACATGTGTCCTTGCTTCCTAGAGATGCATGCAGCGAAGCGTTAAAGTTTTGTTTTTTTTGTTTTTTTTACATTTATTCTCTTTGTGATACTGTCCTTTATCGGGAGGAGGAAACTGCACTTCCCTGTTTGCAAACTTCTACACGGGGCGAGGAAGAGCAAAGCAAACCCGACTGATGAAATAATATAATCTAGTCTGTGTCCTGGCAGGCTGGGTTATAAACAGGCTTCAGTTGATCTGTGCTGCCTGCAGCTCTTTCTTTCTGCTTTTCATATGATTCAAAACAGGACATCATTTTCTTCCTGAGAGGAAGTACATCCAACTGATTAGACCCGCAATAGAGATGAAAATCAGGCACGCACGGGAAAGTGCACAATAACACACACTTTCGAGATCTTAGGCTGGGTTAAGTATTTTGCATCGATTAGGGACTGCTGTGGTTTATAGTTCAGCAGTCATGTGTGAGGCCACACATTCATTACAACAGCCACTCAGTACTTAAATTAAGTGGACAGACACAAACAGACTTGTGTTTGTGAGTTTGCCCTCTTTAAAGTCTAAGGGATACCCAGCATAGAAACTTCCAACAGATATCTCTACACCTTCCCTTCCCCCAATATCTCCCAAGGTCACATGCTCAAACAGGAAGTGGTTGGCTGCCTTTGTGGTAAAGAAGAGACCCTCAGATGGAAAGCTTTGTGTGTGTGTGGTTTTTTTTTGTTTTTTTGTTTTTTTTGGTGCAAGAGCGGCGATCCTAAAAAGGAAGTTGACTATAGTACTGTTCTTGTTATTGTTAGACCTGGAGATTCCTGATAAGCAACCATAAGGGTGAGACAGACTCAGATAGTAGGGAGATGGAAAGGAGCAGGCGATGACTGACACAATGCATCCCTAACCACCCCACCCACCCCTCAGTACACCCTCGCTGACCTCTTGTTGACTCCCTCCTCTCTCTTTCTCTCATAAGTGGTTTCATGCCCACAGCAAGATGGCCCGAATGCTACGAACTGGCCAATTACAAACGCGCCAAGGGTGACTCTCTCTGTGTGAGAGCAGGGCAGAGCGGTGATACCAACTCGAGGGGAAGGGCATCAAAGGAGACGTAAAGATAAACGGACGGCGGGAGAGAGTAAGGCAGGAAGCAGGTTGAAGCCCAGTGTTTTTCCGCTCTTCAGATCCTGGCCTCATCCTGTCTGCGTGCGTCTGTTTGTAGTAATCAGATGACCCTAGACAAAATTACCAGATCGGTCACAAGGGTGTCATGAATTACCACCTCAAGACAGCTTCCAGGCAACTTTTTAGCTTGCTTGTTTTCTCTTCTTTTGTAAGTAAGGCTGTACTAACGCCGGTTGCGGCCTTGTTTCTGAATAGGCCAGTTAGTCATGTTGCAATGGCCAGATCGACACACTGGAATTATCCGCATTTACTTCCCCATTATCTGCCAGGATAACCTTAAATTCTCCACTTGACGATTTGTCATTTCCCAGGAACCTAATGTTATGCTCTGGGAGCAAAGAGTGTTTTTATCCCTAGTTTCTGTGTTATACTTTCTGTGTTTGATATTCGTTAGACCCCAGTTCTATTGCATATCCTTCCTTGCTTAATCCTGCAGTGTTTGTTTTACACACACGCCCGCACATGCATACAATATGAGAGTTTGAAGTTGTACTCACCAGTGCATGTGTGGTGCTCTGTGAGCTGTGGTTGCCTGGCAAACCCACTTCCGTAGATCCACAGTTAAATATAATTTAGTAATTAAGCTTCAGTCATTATCCATAACAATGATGGTGTCGAACAATACCGGGTTTCAGCCATTTTACTCCTAGCGCTTCACAATAGACTAAAAGACAAAAGATGACATCACCCATTGTTTTGTGAACTTGCATTTTAAGGCTTGAAGTTTAGCATTGTGGCTGCCACCATTTATTTTTATTGAAGCTAAAAGTGGATCAGCTAATGCTTAAAAGAGTGACTAGAAAAGGGCATCCATATAATCGACAGTCTTCTATTAACATATAGATACAGTAACCAGAACTAGACCATAGACCTTCAACTACCTGCCATTTAAAGCAACCGCACCCCCAATAATGCAGAACTGGAAGCCTTAATGTGTAATAAACTGGTGAATCATAAAAGCATTCACCTCCTGTGGTTTTATTGTTAGAGGTGGGAAGCATCAGACACCACATGATACAATATTATCACAAAACTTCAATCACAATCCAATATTATTGTGACTTTTAGTATTTTGCATATGCTGAGTATTACAAAAACTTATTACAATTTAGCACAGTTGGTATCTGTTTTCTCCAATGAAATAAAGTTATCTCACTTTTTTTTTTTTTTTGTGCATAATGAGATTGTCAAACATACCAACAAACCTGCCACGAATGTTCCCGTAAGACAGTCACGCTATCAGAGAGCAGCTGAATGGGATCAAGTTGACAATTAAACACAGTCTGTTTCTGATAATAGAGCAATTACTGTGATAAATAATTGAAAATATCATACCTGTTGCTGTTTACATAGAGAGAAATTTACATTTAACAGAAATTCGGGTTTAGCCATTACATGTATGCTCAGCAATCTTCCTGTTCTGTAGGAATATAACAGTAATAATGCTCCTGGCTGTAAAACATTTGCACGTCGGATTCAGTAAAAGCACCTTGCACATCATATCCCACCTATATTTTGCATTTTTTGGCTTTTCAAGCCCAGAGTTTCTGCTTCATCTTGCCCAGTTGATCCTTATTAACTAAAGCTGCTCCGTTAGCAGTGCAGATCTGAGGGTATGGATACCATCTCCTCTCATCTGTGACAACCAAAACACACAGTAGCAGTGAAAGCATTTCAGCGGCCGTGCTCTCATCGCCAACACGAGTGCCTGGAACTCATCACTGTCAGCATTCACACACACGTTTTATACCTGTGTCACCATGCCAAGTCAGGGTAATAGTTTTAATGGAGTGCCACTCTCTTAATGCAAATATACAGTGCGATTTAGTCTGATTTATTACCTTGTGATGGATGCATAAAGTGTGCGTTTGCCAGACAGGTCGCAAAGAAACTGCAGCGGGTGTCATTGTTTACTGCCACGCGGCCTACTTTTCCTACTTCTTCCCTTCCCTCCTTCCTCCATCCCAGCCTCTGTTTTCAACTTCCTTTTCCCGTCTGTCTCTCTTTCCCGTATCATACGCGGCCAAAAACATTGTTTGTGTGTTTTGTAGCAGAATGGGCTGTTGGCCATCCCCGGTTATTTTTATCCTGGTTTGTTACTGAGGCACTAGAAGAGCAAAAGTGGCTGTCTGTTCTGCCTACGTCTTTACATTTTCAGTGATACATAATCATTCTGTCTTCTTTGTTGTTGTTTCTTTCCGCTCTCAGTTTGCCCACATCCTATCAAAGGAATCAGTTACTTTATGCATGAAGTTGTCAAACAAGCCCGTGATAAACATCTACACCGACGTGAAGCTTTCCACGTCGATAAGACATCGACTAGCATCTGCCTTTGCTGCCGTGTCATTATTTCACCCGCTGTATTTCCAGTAGCAATGACGGGCCTTTTTGTTGTTATAATACAAGGACACTGACCCACTTGTAGGTCGTGTTTATGCGAGTGTGCGTGGTACGTTTTTTTTCCAGTGAGGTAGCCTCATACTGTCACATCTCATTGCGTTGTGAAGGAAGCCTCCAGACGATCTGCGTCTCTCTCGTTTCACCTCGTGGGACTCATATTCGCGAGCTTGTCAGGAAGAGTGTAATTAAGTTTCAAGAACCACGTGTTTGCGGTGTTTTCCCCAGTGATGCTGGTGATATGGGTGGCAAGTAGGGGTGTGGCTAAAGGGAGGTCTAGGGTAGCACAGCCCTACTACAGTATATGATGTTAAAGGAAATAAATTGAAAGCTATTTTTACGTTTTGAAAACTGGACCCCCCTCATTTGCCTCAAAGTGGTCCAAGCCTGCCGTTTCCTAACTCCATTTCCACCAGTTGCCCACTATAGTGTCATGGGGCAGTACCTGTCTATGTTTCTCAGGTGGATTTTTATTCTGAAATATTTTTTGACTCCCTCTTTAAAAATATCCTGGAAACATCGCTTGTTGAGTTATGTTGCTGTTGCGTGTTAGTTGTACATCGTATCCAGTGTTGGGAAGGTTACTTTTAAAATGTATTCCATTACAGAATACAGAATACATGCCCTAAAATGTATTCTGTAACGTATTCCGTTACGTTACTCAATGACAGTAACGTATTCTGAATACTTTGGATTACTTAATATATTATCATGCTTTTTACAGCAACGTGAATGTACTATTGCTGTGTGATTTATTACTATTACTGAAGGTCCGCGACTCCGAGCTGTAGTAAAGGGACCTCTGACTAATACGGCGGGGTCCCTGTCGGCTTGTAGCCAAAAAATAGCTTTACTTTGTTGTGTGGGTCAACTTTTCTTGCGAGAGACAGAGAGAGGAGTTGAAAGGCTGCTTAATGTTTCGGAGGAAAACACGAACACGGTGTACAGTCGAGTCTTAATAGCTTACTTACAACTGGGCTCGTCAGGCACTCTTCTTGGCTGCAGTGGTTATTATTATATTTACATGCTTCCAGCTCCCGTTTTTCCTCGACGACAACTGGTACCTTTCCACTCGCCTTTTTCTCCCTCCTCGCGCTCACAGACCCATAACGTGTATGACAGTCCATTCTCCCTGCAACACGGACTACACTGCCCATGATGCAACATTCTTTAGAGCTATGCTTGTAGCATTCTGCCTGTTAGCTTAGCACAACAACAAGGAAACCAGGAAACACCCAGGAAACACACAGCCGCAGAGAGAGAGCGTGTCGCCCTGTAACCATGGCAACCGTAACGCTGCCGCCTGGAACAACAGAACGTAGCTGTCAAACAAAACCCAAACAGTCCTGACCCGCGACAAAATGAAACAGGAAAGTACCGCAGTGTAATCCATTTATTTCAACAAAGTAACTGTATTCTGAATACCACCTTTTTAAACGGTAACTGTAACGGAATACAGTTACTCATATTTTGTATTTTAAATACGTAACGGCGGTACATGTATTCCGTTACTCCCCAACACTGATCGTATCCGAGTGCATGAACCTGTAGGAGACTTTGGAACAACATGTTAGAGCTGCAGGTACCCACGAGTATTGATGCTCTTCTGAAGGCTCGTCAGAATAAAGCAGGCCCTCCTTCCTTTACCTGCACTCTTCTCTGCTCTGCTTTGTTTATAAACCTTCAGTGCTTGTCAATATCTTGTAATCAGCTTTTATTCCACTCCACATCTTCTGCAGCCAGCAGTAAAAAAACAAAAACCTCCAGACTAGTTCAGTAAGTCAGTCTGGAGGATTGTTTTGGAAATCCTCCCTCGTGATTCCCCGCTTTCTTTGTGTCTCCTCTCAGAAGCCTGTCTTCCGGCGTTTTTCAACATCTCCCTCACTCCTTCTCTCTCCCTCCTCGGCTTCTCTCTTTCAGTCTGCTCCACTCAGCTGCTCCCTCGTCTCGATATGCTCCTTAACCTCTTACCTTCCTTCCTCTCGGCGTTCCCTCCCCCCCTCCCCTCTCAGATTTAACAGCGTCTGTTAAATCTTTTTCCATTAAGCCGTATGAAACATTTATGCTTTTCTCCACCTCGTCCTTTACGCTCACCTCACGAGTGTCTCACACAGATACAGAGTTAACAAAAAGGGAGGAAAAGAAAAGACTCATTTAGAAGCACATGGGGGCCACATGTTGTGCAGATCAGTCTTTGTGTCAGACCTTTGTGCGTGTGTGTGTGTGTGTGTGTGTGTGTCTGTCTGCACTGGTGCTTGCAGGATATCTGCATGCTGGTCTGTGTGTCAGTGTGTGTGCGGTTGTGTTGCTCTGCTGACAGTAAGTCTAGCTGTCACCTACAGTCTCTATCTCACACACACAGACTGCCCCAAATTAAATCCTTATACAGCCCCTTTTTATACACACACACACACACACACACGCACTTCAGCTCAGACTTATTAATGCCCTTCCTATAATTCTTTAATCCGTGTGTGCAAGGTGTGTGCGGGACGTTGAGCCATTTTCACTGCCAAAAGAAAACCTACCGCTTTGTTAATGTGCCCACACAGCATGTTTTGCCTGTCCATGTGTGGTTGTGAGTCTGACTGACTTGTGTGTGTTTTGTGTGACGGGATAAGGGGCAGTCAGGCAGGTGCAGAGACAGCTGGTGTGGGCAACTCTAACCGAGGGGGAGGACGAGAGCGAGGGAGAGATTCCTAGAGAACGACATGAATATAGGGGCAGCAATTGAGCTGCAAAAGAGCTCGGGGGGGGGCACAGAGTGTTTGTACGAGTGTGCGTGCCTGTGTTCTTGTCGCCAGCGGTGAAGAGCTTGGCTGGAGCACACTGAGCCAGTGTGTGCGAGCGAGGCAGATGGAGAGACGGGGACTAATAAAGCTTTTTAATAGTGCGACAGATTAATCGGAAGAAAGAATTGATTGGATAAGGAGAAACTGAGACGAAGATGAACTCGCCGCGAACTGCTTTCTTTATCCTGAAGACTAATTCGACGTTAGGTGTGAGCCTGATGAAGCTGGGCGATGACTGATTGGCTTATATTAGGTGTATAAATGTGTATTTTAATTTATGTGTTACTTTACTTTAAAGTACAAGTATTCTAAATGTGAATGCAGCTGTAAAAATTCCCGATTCAAAGGAGCAGATTTCCCACTTTCAACTGGTTTTTACATGAATACAACATGGGTGGCCATCAGCAGTTAGCACCCTAGCTTTCAGTAATGAGCTGTCTGTAAATAGTAATTATTCTAAAATAAATGTTTCCAGTTTTGCACAACAGATTTGAAGGAGGACTCTTTAAAGACCTGTTAGAAACAGGAACTCGTCTGGATCCTGTGTCTGTAACTGTCTTTCTTCTCAGGTGTTAGCTTTAGGACATGCACCTGTTCTTACTCGATCTCAAACATCCGAGCTATAGATGGATGGATAGCTTTGTTTTGCCCACGTAAACCTGAGAAATGATGGGAAATGAGCTAGCTCGGCCCTCTCCACAGACAATAAAACACTGCAGCGCCTCGCCTTTGTGAATCTTGACACAGTGGACACATGAGATGCCACCTCCTCCTCGCTGTGTTTTTGCTAAACTGAGCTAAATAGCTGGTAGACGAGCACCCCTGTCTCCTCGTGTAACTCGTGGGATGAAAGCCAACTACAAACGTCAGTCCATTCATTTTAATAATTTTGTGTGGCAAAAAGTAAAATACCTTCGCACTGGTGCTTCTAGCCCCCAAACGGTATCATTGCTCTCTGTGTAACAGCAACTAAGCACAGCTTTTAACCAGATTATTAATTCTTTTATTTTTTTAGTTTTCCAACCTTGAAAATAAACTATTTTTTCATTCAAGAAGATTTAAAAAAAAAAAAAATGAAACCTGTCTGTGCTGTTTTTCTTCTCTCTTTGTCTCTCTCTGCCATGTGCTTTGGGCTGATGGAAGCACGCCGCCCTCTAGTGTCCACAGCCGGACACTCATCAATAACTGTACCACGTCATACAGAGAGAGAAATGCTTACGCTTGCTGGTCTATTAGCAGACAACCACATAATATAAACACAGGCACTAAGAATAGACAGGATGAGGATTTCTTTCCATGTGTTCGTGGAAAGAGGTTCTCTAGCATTTTTATAAGGAAGCCTGGTGGATGTTTGGTCTCTGATGGTGCTCTGCTTCTCTCCTTCTTTTGTTACATGTGCTATAGGAAGAGGCCATCCCTGAGCTGGAGATAGATGTGGATGAACTGCTCGACATGCCCAGTGATGTTGAACGGGCAGCCAGGGTCAAGGTAGGACACACGTGCGCACCTGTTTCAGAGCATGAAAGATGGCTGCAAACAGCAGTTATTTCATCCTGTTTTTCCCTGTTTTGTAGGATTTGCTGGTTGACTGTTTTAAACCTACTGAGGTAAAACACAGTCCTTCTTCACTCCCCTGCTCATAAACTCCCTCTGCCTCTTCAAGTGAACGTTTCTGATGTGCATATTTGTCATTCTGAGTCCCCGCATGTGTTTCTGTCCTTGCCCTCTCCCCGTAGGACTTCGTCTCAGAGCTGCTCGACAAGATCCGAGGGATGCAGAAGCTCTCCACGCCTCAGAAGAAATGATGGCATCCTTCCTCCCTCCATCCGACATATTCCCCTCCACCTCAGCCCTCACCTCTCGTCTTCCTACCACAGCTCACGCTATTTTTTTAAAATCTTTTTTGTCTGTTTTCTTTCATTAAAGTTCATGAAATGTTGCAACTTGTTTCTGCTTCCAGTTAGACCCTCTCTTGTTGTTGCCTGGATCCAGCCCCATATGTCGCTTTTCTCTTTTGTTGTCATGTTGTTGGACTTTCTTCATAAAAACCATCAGCCAAGAAGGGGAGAAAAAAGACAAATTAAAGAGTGAATTAATTCAAAAGCGACTCATTGGTCTTAATCCAGGCATTCTCCTTCCTCCTCTTTTCCTACTCCTACCCCTCTCTCCACCTTTTTTTTTCTTTTTTTGGCTCTGCTACCCGTTCCCATCCAGCTCTACTTCCTCCCCACCCACCCCTACACCATCTTCCATCTGTCTGAGGAGGAAGAGGAGACGAGTCCCCTAATTACTGCGAGCAGAGTGACCGAGATCGAGAAGAAGAACGAGAGAGCGCAGATGCCAAAAAGACAGCGGAAGGGTGAACGAGGAGGAGGGTTAGAGGAAGGAAGAAGCCAATCAACTCGCTTCTGTCTCACCAATCTTTACGTTGCTGTTTTTGAGGGTTTTAAAGTTGACCCAGCCGCCCATTATAATTCTTTCCATACTTCCCGGTTCAATTTGAGGGCTTCACTTTAGTTTTTTTAAATTAACTCTTTCGGGGATCAGTACAGTCTTTTGCTAGTTATCCCCCTCAATCAGAGGCATTGCTGCAGTGGTGCATTTAGAGACTGTCGTTTTTTTGTGCGTGTGTGCGCATGTGTGTTTGTGTGTTTGAGAAGTCTGCACTATGTCATTTTGAGGGGAAGAAAAATCGGAACCACAAAGAATAATTTATAGTGTATCTTTAGCACGGCAAAGAGGGGAAATTTGAAGCCTGGAAAGGGTCACTGGCTTGTTTTTGGTGGTCACGGGCTTAAAAACACTGATCCTTTGGAAGCAAGTTCTCTTTAGGCTGGATGTCAAAGTAGAAAGTTTCTTTTTCCTCAAATGCGTAGAACAGTCACGAGAGGCTCCTCAGAAGCCGCTGCACATACAAACGTATGTCTGTGTCGCTAAATGCTACGTGTGTGTTGCTACATAATGTACAGCAACATTTGTCATAGGAGTGTTTTTGGGCCTGTATATTCTGCTGTTCTGTATGACAGATTAGATTTTTAGTATAGGACTGGTTCCTGTTTCGTTTGGGGGTTGGGGGGGTTCTGTTTTTGTTTCCTGGATGCATTTTTTTGTCACACGGACACACACTGACAGTCCAACAAGGGGTCCCAAAACAAAGCTGCCTTTTTTTAAATCACTGCCCCTAACCCTTCCATCTCATTCTCACAATTTCTCCTTTTTTCTAAAACATTAGACTAAACCATTATACTTTTTTGAGGGGGGGCGTTCAGAGCAGCCACATCTCTGACATTTGTCCTCTGCCTGACATGCCAGTGGAATCACCGCTAACATTGCTCAAATCAAAGCATGCATTTTCCTTTCTCTGTCACACACACGCACACAGCTTCTCGGGGCGGAGGAAGCGGAAACGCATCGGCAAACACAGCTGCCTCTAGCACAGATGTGCACACACACAAACACCAGGCACAGTCAGAGAGAGAGGGAGACGAGGCCATAGTCCACCGCTGCCCCCCTCCATCCTCCCGGTGCAGCTACCAATCCTCTCAGAGAATAAGCCATCTGTTTCTGATCCTGGGCCAATCAGATCAGAGACCGAAGCCCATTGGTTAACAAGAGAAGCAGTGAGATTTCGCTGTGGTTCCTGTGACCGATTGCTAACACCTGCAGTGACAGCAGACCTTCGCTGTCTGCCTCTTTCTCTGGTAGAGCCAAAAGGCACATGTGTACACACATCCCCCACTTTTCTCTTTTGCCTTCCCTCATCCCATCATCCCACAGTCACCCTTCTCTCCTCCCTCCCTTTTTCCTTTCTTTTTCATTTTTTGTTTTTTTTATAAAGAGATGTTGCCTTAGGTATTATTTATGTTACACAAACCAAATAAACAGGAGACATTTTTCTTTTAAAGGGTAATGCAAGCTGCTGCCATGTGTGAGCAGACCTGCAGTGTGTGGGGAAAAATCTTGAATCTTCTGTTGGTCCTTATATACTCTTTCTTCTTTTTCTGGAAAACAAACTGAGATTCTGTTTTTTGATTTGTTGTTTTTTTTAAAGAAGTGAGTGTTTAATACTTAGGCCTTGATACAGTGATTTTTGTTTAGGTAAAAGATGTTCTTTGCATTTACCATTTGAATACTGCTCTGTTTCTATCGTGATCATGACACTTCTTGACACCCGGCCTTGGATTAACACGTAGTTGAACAAAAAGAAAAAATCCACTCAGATGCATTTTGGTGCGATTGCTTTTGCCTTCCCTGCTGGGACATTTTTGATCGGTCAGATTTTACCAGGCAAGTCCAATCAGTAGTTGAAATTTGAGTGGATTTTCATTGCTAAATCCAGGTTTGGATTATTATACCTTCGTAGACTGTTATTGACAAGTCTGTTTTGTGTTTTTTTTTTTTTACTGTTGGGGAAAATTGCAAAAAACAATATATATACTGATTATTTTCATTGAGGCTAAATACAAGAGCTAAACCATGCCATTTGGAGGAGTGGTGTTCTTTAGATTTTTTTTTTTTTTTAAGACTGATTAGACCAACAAACCAACCAACAAATGTAGCAATATCAACAACAGGTCTTGTTTTTGTCCAATTTTGTTACACTTTTATGCAACTTTAATAAAAACATGTAAAATGGACATTTTTCTCTGTGTGGTATTTTATTATAGTACTTGGTACTGTTTGTTAATCCTTCTTCTAGAGCCCTTCTGCCTCACTTTGATGCCATCTTGTGGTTACTTGGTATAACAGCTACATCGTCCACCTGCTGAGAAGGTGAGGATGTCTGGGGATACCTGCAGGAATACCATCATACTTGGAGGATGGTTAATATAAGTTGAGTGAACGAGTGCATCATGCCATTCATAACTTTTCACCAAAGGTTCAGGGAACAACGAGAGCAATGAACAGAACAGGATAAATGATTTGATGTTTTAAACATTGCAAGGACGTTAGGACAGACGTTTAGTTCACGGCTCCAACATTACCCCACCAGCAAAAAAAGGAGAACTTTGGGGAAGAAATTGGGATCCTTCTCCTATGTATGGGGTTTAATTACACCATCACACCCCTGAATTACAGCGTCTTACAAATGCAAACCCAGCCTATTTGACCACACTACCATAATTAAGTATAGGGGTGCCAGAGCAGCTGCACAGTGCTGGCAGTGGAAGAGCAATTGAAAAAGAATAACAAATGGATCGTACAGTACTGCGCCCTGTACACACTATGCTAAGCTACATGTCTATAAGTATTTTATAATTAAATATTTGTCTTAGATCTCGGACTTTAAATTGTATTATCAGATTTGCGCCTCGTGAATGAAAATAAGTTCAATTATAAACCGCATTTTTAGAATCATATATGTAAAATTTTGATTATTTTTTATTTTGTTTTATATTTTAAAAAGCAATTTTCTCCAGTTGTAGCATTAGGTTTTTATATTATATTATATTATATTATATTATATTATATTATATTATATTATATTATATTATATTAAAGCAAAGTCTTAGGTCAAACAGCTCCAAATCCTTGTTGCAAACAACGGGTATGCTGAATTCTATAGTATTCATGAAGAAATATGTTTGTCTTCCTTAAGTGTCCTCTTTAAATAATTACATCTATCTTCATGAAGTTGTACCAAAACACCTTATATCACCGAGACAATGTGTTTCTCACTATTATACGCACTCGCAGTGGGTTATAAGCCATCTTTCTCGCCCAAAGATAAACATTTCTTCATTTTGTGAATAATAAGGAAGACAAACTGGATTATAATTGGCTTACTGGATCTGGTTGCGTATTTCTGATTGGACAAGAGACCTTCGGGTTGATCGCTGCTATTGGACAGTTTAGTGCTCGGTCTCCGCGCTCATTGGCTGAGTTTCCGGGCTTCAGAGTCCGGCAAAGTGTGGAACTAAAGAAGACTGGGACGAAGAGGAAGTACTTTTTAAAATGGAAATACAGTAAATCATACTTGAACTTTTCGCAGCGGAACAACAGGACGCGGTGAGCGAGCTTTTCTCTTGACTGTCACATTTATGGAAAGAAGGGTTATTTGTTTACAAACAGCATCGCCTACATCTGTGGACGGATAACGTTATTTGTTAATCCGTACGCTGTAGGAAGGTAGGGTCAGTATGGAAGCCCCTCCGGCGATGCTTCACTGAGTTTGATGGTTGTTTTTCTTCTACGAACCGGCACACACTCTAAGAGAAAACACTTGGCCATTAAATAAGATGAGTATTCGGACAATGTGATGAACAGGCAGTCATTCCGTCGCTGCGGGGTTTCAATTGTTAGCTAGTGTTGCACTTGACTTGTCCGTGGTGTAGTTCCCGCTAATTTTAAAAGAAAATGCAACAAAGGCGTCTCTGTTATTTTGAGGGGAATTACAATTAATTTCGCGTTCAATACAATAGGTTTCAGGCTAATTTGGGCATTTTATTTTACTCTATGCACCGCCGTAGCTGTTATAACGTACACGGTTTTACTTTGACATCCCGGAAGCTAAAAGATAAAGTTAGACCGATTGAGATGGGACTTCCGGTAAGGTAACAAATAAGACCCCCATTAATTGTTGAAGCCAAATTGTGGAGCAACTTTAAAGTGATATTTCAGTTATAAACTTTTTTCTGAAGGTCTGTTTTATGAGGGATAAGCAAGACTGCGTTATTTTAGCTTGTTGTTGCCTGTATGTCTGTGAGGCCAGTCATGTCATTTCCGGTGTTGTGTTGTGTTTTTTGCAGTTCACTTGCAGGTTATGGAGGCCATACAGTAGCTCGGGGGTCCCACGTCCTCAGTCTGCTGTTAAACCTTATTCCACTCCGTCTACTGAGTAAGCAAAATTTCACTGTTATTAATCCACGGGCAGGTCTTAGTTTTAACAGCACAATGTTTTGCCTTGTTTTATTTTTTACAGACTGTAAAATATGAAATCTGACCCCTGACAATTTATGTTATTTTCAGATGTATTCGTTGTTGTAAACATCCCAGTCAGTGTTTTATATTTTTGAGTTTAATGTTGTTGGGACATTAATTGTGTGCTTATGCAGCTTTTTACATATAATTTATAACATAATTGAATTGTCCACCATATTTTCTGGACAAAAATATGTTTTTGAAGTGTGATTCTTTATAAAGTCTATATTTAGGATGTGCCCTTTGGAGTTGTGTGTAGCGTAAGTCAAGAATAATTCAAACACGGATGTCAATGAAATAAAGTTTAACAGACACTTTGGTAATATATCATTATTACTATTTTCATTATTATTATTTACTTATTTATACAACTTTTTTAGAAAAATTATATATGCACCCAACAAGTAAGACTTAGCTTACATGAAGCATAATTTTCTGGGTTAAATTGCAGTACTTGTAAACGAGCTGGTATTTATAGTGGCTTTCAGCTCAATTAATTTTCTACTGCAAGTCTCATTCATCCAATCACACACACACATTCATACAGTACTTTTCTCTAGCGACTTTCCAATTGGTAGACAACCCGCTCTGCCACCTGAGCCACAGCTGCCCCCATCTACCTGAATGTTTGTTTGTTATGCCGCTTAACACTGACCTATGAATTATTCAAGAAAATTAACCTAACTCAGTTGATGAACCAGTGGTGTGTCTACACATAACAGGAAGCAGGCAAATTTGAATTTTGTTTTGGCTCAAACTGCCTTTATCTTCGAGAGAGGTACAACACCGAGTATGCAGCTGTCTATAAAGCACAGTGGAAATGCGAACACAAAAAGTAGCTTCAGATTTTCAACATTATCCCAATTTTAAAAAAGGTAGCTAAAAGACCTCCAACAAAGCACAATATGCAAGAAAACTGTTCCAGCTAAATGTAGAAATAACAGACTTGTTTCATCACTTGAGGCAAAAACACATCATCGAGTACACCCAGGCTACAAAGGAGGAGATACTAGCAGCTGGTGGTGTGTGACCCAAATGTAAGCAAATGACTCCACCGAGCGCAGCTGGAGCACTCGCTGGTCGCACTCCACATGACAGGAAGAGCAAACTGTGGATGGAAATTACAGATGCAGCTACATGTGGCAGAGAAGGGTTTTAAGCAACAGGTTAAAAACTTTGGCCCAACGTACAACATCGCAGGCTGAATGTATTCTTTCATTTTATTATGTGACAATACTGTGCTATATTGTTGAGGCCATATTGCCCACCTCTTCTGCTAATGCAGTACAAACATATCTGGATAGAATTGGCTGTGTTGAGGAATAAATGTGGTCATACTAAATATTTACTTTCAAGCTTGTTAGAATTGTATAAATTCGATTTTTGCACATTTTTTTTAAATAAATCGTTGCATCTATGGGCTCTGGGCTCAAGTTAAACTGCTCTGATGCCAAACTGCATTGCACCTGAATGCTTTAACACAAACAGTCTTTAGTTTTATGTGATATTTTTATTAATGCCGAACATAGTTTCCGGCTTCCATGCCCGCCCAACCCCCTGTGAAGGAGCCGGAGGAGGAGATGGAGGCAGAGGGTGAGTCGCAGCTCCCCGAGGCCAACGGAGAGGTGGAAGAACCCAGAGAGAATGAAGGAACAAGAGGGGGAGGAGCCGAGGAGACCATGGAGGAAAGTACGGAGGAGAGGGAGACCGACTTGGAAGATAGTGACGAGGAGGAAGAGGAGGAAGAGGAAGAAGAGAGCTCAGGTAAAAAAAAAAACAAAAAAAAAAAAAAACTCAAAATGCTCCACTAACGTTTATACTGCTTATATAAAAAGAGAGACGCAATGTAATCGACGCCACCTTTTCTTTTTTCTCTTTGTCCTATGTAGAGATGGATGATGAAGACTGCGAGAGGAGAAGAGGAGAATGTCTGGATGAGATGATGGATCTGGAGAAACAATTTCAGGAGCTGAAAGAGAAGTAATTTTTGAAGCAGGGGGGAAAAAGGGATTCAACACTTTATCCTTCTCTTTTTTCGATGCCTGAGCCGCCTGTTGTTGAGGCTGATTTCACCGTGTGATTGCAGGTTGTTTCGGGAACGGCTAAACCAGGTGAAAGTCAAGCTGGACGAGGTGCTGACGGGAAAGGCCGGCGAATACAGAGAACCGCTGGCTGCACTACAGAACAGCATGCAGATACGGACACAAGTGGCTGGTACAGAAAAATAAATAGAAAAATAAATAAATAAAATCCTAATCAAGTCCAATACCACTGTAGTGCAAACAACCTTGGCTGCCATTTGTCTGTAGTGAGTGTAGGCTGTCAGGATGCTGTTTACCTAACGATATAACTGACGATATAATTGTGGAAATTGGCCGACATATCCTCAGCATAACCATGTATAATATCCACAAAACTTGAAAAGAGGTTAAAACACACACACACACACACAACACGGTAATATTATGTTGAAGCACAGTACGTATCACTCCGCGAGGCTAGCAGTAGTGATACGGCCCAGCCCTAAGTAGAGCTAACATTTGTGGACTCGGACACTTGGCGAATAAACTTTCATACAGTGTGATGTGTGATTTTTATAGCAGACTCGAGCCTAACCTTAGATGGCATGATGTTAGTGTCTAATGTCTAATCTGCTGATAATAAGGAATTGCACCAACATCGGGAATAATCAAGAGTGTTTATGCTAGTTTTCATGTGTTTGTGAGTCCTGACTTCCTTTGTGTTCTCACTTTTTTGGTGAAGGCGACACCTGCTCAGATGAAAAAACAGACATTATTCTTGAGTCTGAAGCCATGAATGACACAAAGCTCGTTCCTGTGGATTTTTAGTGGATTTTCATCATTTTAAGTTTTGGATCAGTTCCAGCATCAATTTGTTGGAAGACTTAATTTCACACAAATCAGTGTATATTTATGAGTAATTAATTTTTCCTATTAAATAACCTAAAAAAACAACAACTGACCGTACCTTTAAATCAATAAGGAAAAAGTGTGATGCCTCAAGGTAGTTGTTTACCCAGAATGCATTTCTGGTTCAGGGTCCTATTAAATATTTAGATTGTTTTGGACCCTCCAAATGCAGCACTTACTTATAGAGCATTGCTAATGTGTGTTTAACCAAACAGTAATGGAGTAGCAGTGCACATAATGCCAGTATGACCTCCTCAGACACCTTTGGCTGTCTCTTTGTGCAGGAGTGTACAGGGAGCTGTGTCTGCAGGTCATCAAACACAAGCATGAATGTGAAGTGCAAGGAGCGAGGCAGCACCTGGAGGTAGCGCGCACGTGCACTCTCAACCGCATTCTGCTTTCCTACTGGAGACTTAATATTCTCAACTAAAAGAGAACTAACGCGCTTGTTTGTATCTACACGTGTTTTACAGAGTGAGCGAACGCTGCTGTTTGACGCCATGAAGGGCGAGCTACTGGAAAAGATAAGGAGGCTGGAGGAGGACAGGCAGAATATAGACCTCACCTCAGGTACGTGTCAATCGCAAAGCTGTTACGTACACATAAAGTACGCAAAGGTTATAAAACTGAAGTACTGAGTGAAAGTGTTCAAAACAATTCATTTTAGTGGAGTTGTATATGGTGGATTCTGTCTGTCCAGAGTGGAGCGATGAGCTGAGGGGCAAGAAGTGCAAAAGAAAGAACCTGCTGGGTCGATCTGAGAAGAAAAAGAAAGTAGCTTTGGTTTCAGGTAAGCACCACGTGTGAGGAGCCTCACCAGCGCTGATGTGTACATATACAGATGAGGAGATGAGCTCCCGTCTTATTGTTTAAGTGCTGCTAAACAGAGCAATATATGTTTTTAACATAGTTTTCCATAGCTCGTTTTTACCCAGATTTACTTTTCACATAGAAATTTCACGAGAACTATTATTACTTTATTATTATCTGTTTGTTGTTGTGCTGGAAGCCAAAGCAAAGACTCAGTTTTGCTGCAGACTGCTTGAGGTTTTGCTTCCACTTTGATGAGATTCCCAGTTCCAGACACAGAAGCATCCCCACAGCATAATACTTCCACCACCATGCTTCACTGTGGGGACGGGGTTCTTTGGGTTGTACTTCCTGTTTCCGCCAAAGTGCAGACATTTTTATATGGTGTGTAAATTGGAAGTTAACCCTTTATTACACAATTAAAACATATCGTCGCAGAGCAGTGGTCTGTGCTATAGCTTGATGAAAAGGTCATTTACTTGCAAGCCATTTTTGTCAGATATTTCCATTGGAAATCCTACAGAAGGCAAGAACACAACAACTACGATCAAAAGGCAGAATCATAGTTATTATTATTGGTTATATATCATTTTATATATTGTTTTTAAATTAAGCTTAGATTCAATTAGTTTCCAGAGTGTGTTTTCTTGTTTCTGTTTAGTTTTCAGTCTCAGTCTCTCAATATGACTGCCTCTGTCTCACAGGGCCTTTCATCGTCTACATGCTGAGAGACATCGACATCCTTGAAGACTGGACTGCTATCAAGAAGGTCAGAAATCACTTGTAAAAGTTCCCTTTGACTTCCCAGATTCTTCAGCTGTCAGTCGATAAAGATGCAGCTTCAGGGTGTGTACACCAGCCTGCGTCCGATCGTGTAAACAGCGTCTCTGTTTTTCAGGCGAAAGCAGCTCTGTCGCCACTAAAAAAGAAAGTTGAAAGTAAGTCTGCTCCAATCGTCTTTTATTAACGCAGCAAACTGAAAAGGTTTGGTCTCTAAACGATCCTGTTTTGTCTTTCAGAGCGGTGATGAAAGGCGGATCTGTGCAACAGCGACACCAAACTTAACACACACTCACGTTCCCAGCTATTTCCAGTTCAGGTTTTGTCTCGTTGAAGCCCAGCAGACTGTTGAGTTGTTTTTCTGCGCTTTTGATCCCACCTGCCTACCACCCTACTGCTTGTTTGTTATCTATTGCTATTTAAAAGACGTTCTTAACGATATGACAACCATGTATTTATAGAATGATTTATAATGCTGATTGAAAATCTAATCTTTTAGCACACAACCTTTTTGTCTGTCTTTTTTTTGTGTGTCTGTCGGTGTGAGTCAGAATCACTGAGACATACTCGGCTGTCTTGGATATGTTTGATCATATTGTGTTGTTGCAGTTGTGTGTTGTCTTGCACAAAAGTTGCTGACTGCCTGGAAGCTGGTGGGAGAGGAAGGAAAAGAAGCTTCTGATAAGCAATGTTCACATTGGACACCCAGCGACTGTGCAGAAAACACGCGTATCTGATCAAATGACATGAAACTCACTATCATCACGTGTTAATTACACCAATTAACAAATTCTAAGAGTTCATGAGCAGGACCGAATACACAGGCTGAACCATGTTTTCAGCCATCCTGACCACCGGCACATCTTTACACCAAGGAAAAGGTGGCTAAGCAAACTTAAAAACGTCCAGCAGGTGGCAGAATTTATCTTTATTTTTAAAAATCTGATCAGGATCGTGACTGATTGTGAAATAAATAAATAAACTGGTTCTTATGCAGGTGGAAAATCAACATGTTTGAATGTTTCTGCTGAGCATCACCACAGGTGAGCAATTTATGTGAATGAATGCTGGGCAGCCCAGTGTGCATGAGGTTGGATTAATGCAGCTTTAAAATGTCCTCAGTTTGTTTTTGGGGGGGTTTGGAGGAGAAGCAGCAGGAACAGTGGAGAGTCAGCTACAGGTCACTGAAATGGCAGCTCCTGTGGAGGGAGACAGAAGGTTAACTAGCCACAAAACGCACTCAAAGACCAGCGGCCTCCTCTCAGACCGCTACTTGCTCCTGCGTGTTCTGGGTTCAGTCTCTCTGGAAATAAAGGATCTTTTGATCTGTAATTACAAGAAGTGCAACTAAAAATAATGTTCAGATTAGTTTCAGCTGATCTTTAGGGCACCAGAGGAAATAAAAGGTGGTGACAGTGAGAAAGCTCATGATGGTGTGGTTGGGGGCAGCAGCCTAAGCAAAAAAGCCCAGAGCTCCCTCTCTGCCTCCGGGTCAGCTGAGACATCTCTCCGGGGTGTCCTGGGTCTATGACCCGACCTGAAGCACCTCAACTCAACTAGTGAATTTTAAAGCGAATACACAAGAAAATCATAAGTTCAAATCATAAATAGCTGGCACATGTAAATGTGCATCGCTTTGAGAAGTCAGTAAGGTGATAGTGAGCTAAAGCATGAGAGAGGTGGCAGGAACCCAGGCTGACCAGGTAAATATGTCCACATTTGAAACAAATACCCAAAACCCTGTTATAAAACGAAACATCTACCAACAAAGAAGAATCTGAGGAGTCAAATATTCACATCCTGGTCTGTGTACAGATCTTTAAAACTATGTCAAAAACATTTCACCTATAAAGAAAATTTATCTTTCCTCAGTTTTCTGTCGATTCAATACAGACAAAATAATGTTACATAAACTTTCTAAGAAATCGAACTAACATGCTCGTCCATACGTTGTTCCTACTCGTGTCCCTTTGCCTGATCGCAGTCTCTAGATCGAGGGTGTCACAGTGTACTGATGTGAAGTACAACTGGTGCCGGGCTTCATATTCACCTCTGCCCACTGAAATAGGACCATTTCAAATGATCTTTGCTGAAGGTGTGCCGTTCTTTGTCTTCACTCTCAGTCTAATTAACCTAACCTGCACATTTATATGCAGGTTAGTAGATCAAAGAGTTTGCATGAAGCTGAAAAAACGCTCTAAAGGAGACATGTGGAGACCAGTGTGTGTGGGAATCATTTATTTGATGTGAGAGGAGTGAAGTTCAATTATGTGTTTACAAGGTAAAGACAGAGCTGTAGATAATGACAAAGTGCTTTCCCCCTCTTTCACTAAACTCCAGGTTAAAATCTTTCTTTGTCCTCTGGATTACATTTTTAAGGGTAGCTGTCATAAACATGGGTCTGCTTGAAGTTATACTCTCGGGTTTGTGGGAGATGGATTCAAGTTCCATCTCATTCCTTCATTTTTCCCTTCATTGTCTTGCTGATCCTTTTATCTCTCTCCTTCTTTCTTTTGTCAGACCTTCCTTCCTTTATCTAAGCTGCTGATCGGTTACTTTAAATGGGATGTTGCATCACAGTTCATGACTTCAGCATCTTCCACCTTCCCTCGTTTTTCTCACAGCTGCTTGCTGAGTTTACGCGCCTGCCTCTCCCTTGCTTCAAAGGCAGCCTTGGTGTCTTTCAGCTCTTCCAGCTGCCGGCGGATTAGAGCCATGTCGAGCTGGGTGGCCTCGCACTGCTCCCTCAGGGCGGCCGACTCCGTCCTCAGCTGCGCGGCGGCGACGGAGAGCTGCTCGCTGCGTTCACGGCACTGCATCTGCATCCTCTTGGCGTCAGTGAGGAGGGACTCCACGCTCACCGCCACCGAATCGCACTGGTCGCGAGACATGTCCTGAGCGGGGATAGAGGGATGGATGGAGGTCAGGGGTCAAACCTGAATGGATCTGAGTGACGGTAAAGCTGGCGGTTGAAGGGCTCGCTCCTATTTAAATCTGAGATTTAAGGACTCAGCTCTGTTTTACAGATTTTGTGCCGTCTGATTTGGCAGGGGGCTGGAGCTTTCCTGCCAAAAACACAGATAAAGTGAATCAATAGCTGGCTGTTAAAAGTCCAGCACAGATCAACAGGTTTAAAACAGAACATTTGATCTGTGGAAAGTGAAGTAGCTTAAAGAGGCTTATCATGGCTTAGCCTGCAGTGTCCACTGCTCCTCTCTATGTTTCTCTTTTATCCTTACCCATCTCCAAAACTCGTGCCACTGTTTTGCTCTTTACAAAAACACTGATTTCTAAAATCACAGGTTGTTTTTTCTAATTAGCAGCCAAAGAGTAACAGCAAAGCAACATGTGACGATGTCTTACCACAGACTCCAAAATCAGCTTTATCTCGACCCTTGTGGTTTTCTTCTGAGACTCAGGTTGCAGGCAGGGCTCACTGTCCTCCAGGGTGCTCTATCCTTCGCTCTTTTTTTGCTGTCAATTACAGATACTTTAAAGAAACCTCCAGCAGACCCTGCTATAGGTGCAGATGGTGGAAGTGGCTGTAGAAGCTCGTTTAACAGGACCACTGGTGATTCTTTTTCCCCTTTGAAATGCCAGTACGCTCTTCACGTCCTTCAGTTTCTGACCTGTGTCCGTCTCTCCAGTGTCTTCCTCCTCTCTTCAGTGAGGATTAGCTGTTACGTCAGGCTCAAGTAAGGTCAGGCAATCCAGAGATTAGATAGTTCAGGATGACGTGTTGTAAGAGCAGCTCATTGGGTCTATTTTGATCAGGGAAGGGGAAAGTAGCTCATTTAGACGCTCAGCCTGGAATATCAGTTCAAGTTATGCTTTAGTCGGCTGTTGCAAGTCACCAGGAATGATTAGTTTGAGCAGTATTGATAGAATAATGCACTTTTTTAAGGTTTGTATAAAACTAGCTTTTTCAGACAATAAATATTCCCCACAGTGGTCTTAAATGTATGTTTCAGGTCTCTTCTGGATGACTGCCCTGTTTTGTTTTGACACTGATCGAACACAGCCGAGACTTTTCACTGGACCGCTGCTTTACAGAGCCGCTAGCTAGAAATCTTGGAAATTGTTTTGCAGACTTTTAAAATCTGACAGCCGGCTTATGAATCTGCGGGTAGCAACAACCAGGCTGTAGGTTGTACACAGAAACACAAAAACACTATAAACATATCCCTGATAGTGAGAACAGGCGAGATCATTGGAGCCTCTCTTCCCTCCATCACAGACACCGATCACACCGGCTGCATCTGGAAAGCCACCAGCGTCGTAGAGGACCCCACACACCCCTCACACACACACTCTTCACCCTGCTGCCAAGAGATACTGGAGCATCCGGGCCAGACTGTGAAAGTTTGTTTCCCCCAAGCCGTCAAACTCCTCTTGTGTTGATTTTCTGTGACATGTAGCACCATGATCTTGGAGGAGCGCTGTCTCGCTTCACTGTGTACTGTACCACTGCACACGGTTGACAATAAAGCCACATGACTTGGTGCAAGTGAATCTTTATTTATTATTAGCCTCTAGAGGGAGACATTATTCAACCTTTCCATATGCCTGTTCCCCACGACAAACATGAGCATGTCCAGAAATGTCACAAATAAAGCGCAGCATTGCAAACACACAGTCAGATGTAAGAAGCACACCTCACTGAACGTCAGGCCCGAGCTTAGAAAAGGTTAGAATTTCAATTTTTTAACGTCTAAACGTTATTTCCAGTGTTCAGCTGCAGCGTGTTTCATCAGACGGTGGCACTGTAAGCTAACTACCTGTGGTCACCAACAAATGTTTCAAGTCAAATCAAAATAATTCATCAAAAAGAAGCATACTGAATCAGTGTGGATGAACCCAGCAGCAGATTTCAGCAGAACAGCCTCAGACGCTTCTTTGGTTAAAGGTTGTAAAAGTCAGTGTCGCACAACAATCAACAATCAAAAAACAAACAAACAGTGAAACGTCTTCCTGTTTTTCTTTTTATTTCTTTTTAGTTTCTAATGACATAATCACCACACAGATCAATACTAAGCGATCTTTAAAGCCACGTGTTGACACCTTAAACTTGAAGACAATGCAGTGTTTTAGGATTTTACAGTCAACAAAAATAAAATGTGTTAAAAAAAAGTCTATGGCAGATTCCGGTTTTGTGAAATCAGTAAAAAGAAAAAAGTGTTTTATGTAGAAAATTCTTAGTCTTACTCGTCAAAAGTACATCTGAGCACAGTTAAATTATAAAATCAAACCTTGTGATAAACACCCTCCCGTTCGTTGGCTGTGTAAACAAACCCAACACAAGCTCGCTCTGAATAAAAAACAGATAAGTTTCTGTGGAGTCCACAGACGTAGATGTGACGCGGCGGGTGAGATGTGGGAAATGGGTAAATTCAGTACCAGCGCCTGACAGCGCTTCAGTGTTTCCAGTGTGTCCTGACACAGACAGACAGGCTCTGCATGCTTGTGCATTCAGGTGACGAGGTGGCCGAGTGGTTAAGGCGATGGACTGCTAATCCATTGTGCTCTGCACGCATGGGTTCAAATCCCATCCTCGTCGAGCAGAGTTTTGGTTTTGTGGTGCTTTATACATACTGTTAAACCCAAAATCTAATATCTGCAAAACCTTCCACGTGCATTCTCAAAATGTTGTTCACTGAAATCCTTAAAACACTTCATTTAACCTTTTTCCACACCCGCTCCCACTATTTGGTCTTATGTGCTTTTATAACCCCCTCGCTCACACCCGTTCTCACTGGGGCCTTCCAGGACGGTTGAAAAACGGCTCAGTCTCTTCGGGCGTCACACCCGTCTCCCCGAAAAGGCTTCCAGTTGGTGCGGCTCCAATCAGCTTGGACGCTGAGCCCCGACGCCTCTGGATGATCACCAAAACCCCGATGATGAGCCAGAAGAAGAAGTTGATCCACACTGCCGTCTGAGAAGGAAACAACATGACACGCAAGATGTACTGGAGGCTCTTTTACCTAAATCTGAACACATATGCTATGCTAACTTTGACTACATCTCTTTATTCGTGGGTTTTTGTAGTGTTGCAGGACTCCAGTTCATAATAATGCTTCTTTATGTTAAGCATTACAGGAGCTAGTATGTGTGGACCATGTGACTCCAGCCAAAAGCATAAAATAAGTGAATGAAGTACCGACCTCGGCTTTATGTAGACTGCTGTAGAACCTCTCTCCATCAAGTGGGCTGGCCCATTTTTCAGACTGGGCTTTTTCACAACTTTGCACACAGAAAAACATTGAGCATTAGACAGTTTAAAAGAAATCCGGGGTT
Organism: Mchenga conophoros; assembly: GCF_057382185.1. Classification (NCBI taxonomy): domain Eukaryota; kingdom Metazoa; phylum Chordata; class Actinopteri; order Cichliformes; family Cichlidae; genus Mchenga; species Mchenga conophoros. The sequence goes on along the minus strand of NC_140528.1, from coordinate 74,554,012 downwards.
ATGATTCAATTCATTTTGGATTTGTCTTATATGAATTTAGTCTTGATTATTGGTCACTGATTCTATGAACAAATAGAAAAACTGCAGGCAGTTTTGTCAGAGGAAGCAGTGGAAAGCTGCAGTTACATGACATCAAAGTAAGTGGAGCTCAAAACAAGCAATTAAAAACTAACAACACCATGCACGTCTTTGCTTCTCTTTTAAGTGCTCGCCCTTTCAGAGGATTACAGTGTAGCCAAGGATGAAAAACTGTGTGCTGATGACATTTTTAAAAGGAAAAAGGGCATCCTGAAAGACAGACAAAGGCCAAGAGTAAAATAACTAGATGGTTATAACTAAATCTACCTTCATATGGCTTCATATAGAGCTCTAAGAGAACGTGGGCGGGTGGGTAAAGTGAAGCTTTGGAAAGGAGAAAAAGGGGGAAAAAACAGAAAACACACAAAGTGACGCTCCCTAGCTTTCAAATGTTATTTTCATTTTCATATGCGAGTGTTGACGAAAGCGTTTGGTCCTGTGCCAGGTGTGGATGAGTGCAGGTGTCACCTGGTAGTGTTGGGGACGTTTTTCGTGACAGACGAGCAGAGCGTGTCGCGCCCGATCTTCAACATGCAGCCCGTGACGAGCAGGAAGAACAGGAAAACGCCGGAGACGGCAATAATCACGTTCATCCACACATTCTCCCTGTGAAGGAGGAGAAAAAACAAGCAGATAAGAGCGGGAGAACAGCACTGTGCTCTTTAAAGTGAGGCAAAACAGAAGAAGGATGTCAAACTACAAAATGCAAGCTAATGTGTGATTGTGTCGCCATGCCGTGGTATGGCACATGCATTTCTGCTTCTCTGTATCAGCTCTGCAGCTTATTCTGCTACATCGCTACAACTTTAAGTTCAGCTTCAGGAGCTACTTAAATGATGCCAGTTTAAACCTCTGACAAAAATTCAACTTTTTCTAAGTGTATTTGTAGCTTCTTTTGCTTATGTTGGCTACAGAGAACAATGTTTACATGCACACTTATTTTCCTGGGTAATCAATCAGTTTAAACTAAAGAAATCAGCCTAAAAGTGCACGCAGACATCTGTTAAATTCTGTCTACGAGATGCTTAAAATATCCTTTCTTGCAGCTGGCAAATCAAGCTCAAAAGAACGACACAATGACAGAGCAGGCCAGCATTTATGCAATATTTGAAGGAAAACACTGACGATTAAAATTGTTTTTAAACCCACACAAACACTGCAACTCTGTACTTTGTCGTGAAAAACACACACACAGCATGTGGTCACCTTTTGAGTTCCCCTTCGCTGCAGAAAGCGTACACCCAGTACACAGACAGAGAGAAACACACCACTGCCACCATGATTGATATGGCCGACACAAAGTAACACAAAGAGGAGGATGTGGACGACTGGACTCCGATGAGCTTGGACGTGGCATTATAGCTGACCGCTCCGTACAGCATACAGTGACCTCCGAAATTACCCTGAGTAAAAAAGAGAGACAGAGGTTGGGAGGGGGTCACTAAAAAGCTTGAGTTCCGCTTCACCACAATAAGCGCATCAACGGTTGCATCTGACGTCTATAAATGAGCAGCAGGGAGCCAAATTGGGCACGATAGGCGTCTGGGTCACATGATGAGCAAAGCATCGAGGTACAGTTAAAAACCTGCGCGCGCACACGCACGTTCACAATTTCACGTGCATATCACGCATTTCCGAGCGTCTGTTAAGCTAACACAACGAACAGTTGTTGACACACAACAATGCTCGTGTGACACTTCGCTAAAAGTTTGTGGTACATTTTTCGAGAAGTAACTTCTCCGATGTCTAGAGTCCAAAAACATTAAAAATATGGAGAAATTAGAGTTGAAATGCCGAAGGCAATGACAGAGTGGGCAGAACTGGACTGAAAGTGGAAGCGCGTGTCAGTTTTTTAATCCCTCGCGCTGCTTTTAATTACCGTGTAACTGCGCAGCTGTACGAAAACAATTATAGTAGCTTGAAAATATAAATCTGTAACACTGTATGCTGAATTATGTTTAAAGGATTTTTCTTCAAAAAATAAAATAAGAAGTTTGTTTCTTTTTTGCTAAACTTTCTGGGATAGACAAACGCACTACAAAGTAAGTCCACCCGGAAGAGGACGCGTACAACATGTAATATATGGAGCAGGTTAGTAAAACTTAGAAAAGTCACCTGGACGATGGTGACAGACGCTGCGGTAACAATCCCGCAGACAAAACAGCTGATGTAGAGACCCCACTCCAGCAACAGTAGCCCCGCTAACGCCATCATCCAGCAGCAGCTTAGTCCGCGTCTGCAGAGAAAAGAGCTGCCGTGAAGGTAGCAATAAAAAGGCAAACAACTTCCGGTTAGTTCCTTCACAATAAAATACCAAGCCTCCAGCAACCACGATTCGCAAATATTAAGAAGACAGTGAGTTGATTAAAAACATGGCAAGGCTAAGTAGTAAACGTGTCCGGGTTAATCAATAAAAAATACATGAAAATGTTTTCCATTAAGATTAACACGTGTCAGTTGTTTGTTTAAATAGACTGTACTCGTATTTAACCGCAGACTCCTAGAACATTGTGGAAAAAATGAATCAAGAAATAAAGAAATGTCTCATATATTTGTCACGACCTTGCCACACGTCTCAAAAACATGATTTAAAATGTTTTAAGCCTGACTTAACTTACCCGTGTGTTCTTCAGCTGGGTTATATTCTGGAGGTCAAACAGTTTGATTTCCGGTGATATTGTATCTTTTTTATTACCTTCACCCGCAGTCAAACAGTCCAAAGTGAAAATCGTACGTCCAAACTCTCTTCTCGATATTAGTTCGAGCAGCAATAGAAGCTTCCTCGGAGTGAATGCGTGAAAAACAGCTTACGTGGACACTGCTTGTCATACAGGCCCTAGATCGTTTCTCTTCGCTCAATCAGTTGGTTTCATCTGATGACCCAGAAAGATAAACTGAAAGTCTACAGCTAGATATATGTGTTAATTCACTCATGTTAACGCCTATATTTATGCAATAATTATTTTTATTATACGGAAGCAAATACTGCATGTTTGCATTGTCTCAAATATGTAGATGGTTCAAGTTAGTCAAAGTCTGAGCTTCTCGAGGGTTATGAGGTATGAAATGCTAGAGTTAGACACAGTGTGTGTTTGTGTGTGTGTGTTGCTTCCTTCCCAGAATGCTTAATGAAACCTTGTGACTTTGTGTCCTGTGACCATGTCATTTTTATAGGGTATATGTCAAACATTTTAAGCCTGTCAGATTCACCTCTGCACTAATAATAAGCTTACTAATTCCTGACACATAGCCAGTGTTACATCATTCAAGGCTGACTAGAAATAACTGTTTTCTGTAATAACACGCCACACAATTTCTAATGATATGATATGAATCAGCGCTGTTAGCTTTCATAGGAATTGTTTATGTGATTTACACCACTGGGTTACAAAAGTAAGTAGAAAAACAAATGGTATGTTGCAGAAGGTAATACAAGACAGAAGGTAATAAACTGATGAATGGATTGATAAATAGAAAGAAGTGAGGATTTTTCACAAATAGTTCTTAAATGTGGACAAAGAAAGTCTTGCAAAAATACCAAAATAATACTACTATGTTGAGAATGTAACTTCACTTAACTAGGTGACTGGACTCATTGTTGGGGAAAAAAAAAAAGTAGACATGCCAGTGTGAGTTTGTGTGTGTGTGTTGCTGTCTCAGGAGGCGAGACTAAGTGGTGGGCAGAGCCATCACAAAGTATTAGTGTCAGTGAGCATGTGAAGGTGTTTTTAGATTGAAGCCTTAATGCATGCTGGCACAAATGTTGGACCCCAAGACCCAAACACTAGAAAGCTTCCGTTTGTCTATGTGTGTATCCACAAATCATCACACAAGCCTTGTATCTCTTTAATTCATGATAAGTTTAAACATCAAAATTCACCAAAGTCTGAACGAGGCACAGATCTACAGTAAAGAATACACTATGTACAATATAAAATAGAGGGACATAAAAGATTACAACGCAAAACGGAAATGTAGGAAACATGCACTTGATAACACGTCACGGATAGGTCGAGGCTGTCGGTCGACATTTTCTTGAAGAGAAACCCATCTTTCCTCGAGATAAAAGTCATGATATAGAGCGGAGAGAGTGAAAGTTTCCCCCTTTTGGAAAACAAATGTTGATATATACTGTATATAATTATATATACTTATTGTGCAAGTGAACTATTTAGATTAGCAACACTTTAAAAAGAATTCAAAAACATACGTAAATATATCAGCAATAAGAGCACATCAAGGAAAGAACAAAACATTAATTATACTGTTTTAAATTCAATATAATGTCCCTCTTGAAAGAACAGCTGTTTTGATTTGACTGCATGTACAAAAGCTTGATAATAATTTAATACTGAACAGAGAGATGAGAGGCATACACAAGCAGCAGAAACAAAAAAAACCCAAAACCCACCGACCAGATCGTGCTGTGAAACAAGATCAACTTCATTTTGAAAATCTTAATCTTTTGAACTTCGGATGAAACGTGACGGTACGATGTTGTTGGAGAGAAAATAAAAATGAAAGATAAAATCCTGATGGAGAAGCCCACACACAAGGCAGCGTTAAAAGGTCATTTCATGATGAACGCCCCCTGAGGGAGGGCAGCCCTGAAATGTTTGAGTGTGATTGTTAAGTACTGTTTGTGCGAGATTGTTAATCATCGCACAGCAACATCGCTGCTTTATATTTAAAATGTTTAGCAGCGATTTTCCGAGTAGGAACACTGCTCATTAGTGATGAAGCCAGAGGAGCCGGTTACCTAATCGTAAAAGGTGATGCGCGTTCGGACTGTGTGTCAGAGCGAATCTGAAGCTTTGACTTTTCTGGTTTCCAGCAGTAAGAACAGCATTCTTGCTCAAATTTGGATGTAAAGGTTGTCATTTTTTTTTAATGAGACTTTAAAACGTTGTTTTAAACGTAAATATTATTTATGGCAGCATCCTAGAAAGTGGTTCTGGCCCTTAAACCAAACCAACCGGAGATAATTTATCTGAGCGTAACCGCACCTCCAGTTCTCTGTCTATATGTGACCCCCCCATTGCAACTACAAGCTGTTTGTTCTTGTTTTCTTCACTTCTCATTAGTACAGCGGGATTTGCCCGGCCCACGGGTCACTGTCAGTCCCCTCTGAGGCCTTCTCCAAACCACAGCCTCAATTCATCATCATTCAAGCCATGTTCCATTATCTACCAGAAATGGTGTCAAACCTAAAATGAGGATGTGGTCCCAGCTAATGAAACAGCAACTGAAAAATCAGCGGGGAAAGCAGTGCTGAATTTGAACCCTAACCCTCTTCAGTGAAACTGAAGCTTACGCCAACAACAGACCTGAAGCGTCTTATCATGTACGTTGGTGCTCTTGGAAACTGGAAGCTTTGCTATGTGACTGACTTTTGCGTCAATGTCCACACTAAAAAAAGAAAAGAGTCAATTTGTTCCCATGAACGTGAAGTTCAAAAATTGTATTTTGTGTCTATTTCACAAAACTACTGTGAGAGTGTGCTTTTAATAATAGCTTTAGATTTCATGCAAGCAGCTGGCTGCTGAAGAATGTTTGGAGAAGGAATTCCTGCTCTGTCCATTTTAATTCAATGGTATGGTCACGTTCCTTGATAAGTGCGGTCACAAGACTGCAGCACTGGGGGATTGCTGTTGAGCCTGTATACAAAACCTGCCTGTCAGTATGAGAAAGTGTATGTATTCCTCTGCAAGTCAGTCGAAATTCTGTAATAGTTCTAAATGATCTTTTGGATGGTTACATATCAGTTTGCGATGTCTGAAATGTACCAGTTTCTGAATGATTTATGCCTTGTTTTAGTCAAATTATGTCTGAGCATGCATTTGTGCACACGGACCAGATAAAAGCTGTGCAATCATTAGCCAACTGGACAACCTGGCAGCCTGAATGCATCTGGTAGAGGACTGTCAAGTTTACAGATAATTTTGTATATTCCTTTCTTCCAGCAGGGGTCGCTGTCTCTCCCCGTCCAAATGGCTGAGTAAAACTCTCTCAGAGCCACTTCAGACACCTCGATGAACCTCTCTGGAACCTGCACACAAAAATATGATGTCAAGGAGGAAATGTTTATTAGGAAGTCTTCTGGAAGAGAAAAATCCATTTTCGCTTTAGTTTAGTATCTGAATCTGTCAGTCACATATCTATCTACCTTATCTAAAGGGATTTAAAACTGAGAAACTTGTGTTTTTCAGAGAATGTGAGGTTTTGATTGTCTCTGTACTTTCTAAAAATCTCATAAGCGTTGTTGAGCAGTGAATAGTTTCACAGGAAGAACATTAGAATACCTGTTATTATAATGTGCATTCAGTGCACCCTCACAGGTGTTTTCACCCACTTTGGTAAAATACAGACTGTGACTTTGATTGTCTCTGATTCCACTGTTTGTCTGAACGCGTCTGTCAAAGCAGACAGCTTTATCACAGCACGTAGAGACTTCTCATTGATTATTGTTAATAAGTGGACCTATTCTTTCGCCGCTATGACGGAAAACACGTTAGAAGCGAACACGATCTATTCACAGCTGAACCGCACATAGCTTTAAGCCGAGCTGAGGCTCAATCAAATAATAAACTCACAAAAATTTGTGTAGGCGAGAGTGACTTTTCAGACTCGAGCAACCTTGTGACTTTGTTTTTACGATCACAGAGGTGATTCGGTTTTTCAGCGCTGCCTGAACGTTTCCCGGGATACATTGTAGCCATAGTAGTTTTCGCGTTCTCAATACCTTTTTAAATCCAATGACGTCTGACAAATAACAGATCACCTTGGGTGATAAAATTAATCATCATCTGTAGAATTGGAAACTAATGTGCGATGATTGTTTTATGATAGTGTGTGTCCTTCAGCAGGTCAGTGAGATATAACAGTGCTTCATTTTCTGTTTCCTTTTCATGCACAAACTCATACAAGTAAAATAATTTCTCTGCTCACTAAAGGTAATAGCACATTACACGAAATAATAACCCCAAGCTCCAGTGCTTTTCATTTCAGCGGTGTAGTATCTTTTTATTGTATATCTTCATCTTTATGCTATACATGATTTATTGAGGTTTATTTCCTCCTTAGACTTATCGTCTGCTCTGAGCTTACCAATTAATATCAGATCAGGACCTCATTCAGAGTCCAAGCAGCAGCCATATCTGGCACTTTATTGATCTCTGAAGGACAAAACAGCTTGAGTCTTGCCATCCTCACCTGGTTTGCACAAAGTGGGACTTTTATTTGATTTTCAATAAGAATGGCTCAGTACACGCATTAAATGTTTTTAAGAACTGTTTGCTCAAGAAGGTCAAACAGCTCAGATCAAATGATCTTAACTCAAAGGACCGCTGAGCTTAAGAAAATCAGCAACGGCTTGCGTTAGGCATGTATGTGAACCTTGAAAAGCATTCCAGATGACAATCTATAAAAGACATCAAAAACAGAGTGCAAGTTATCCTTCAATACATGACCCAAGACCGTGACACTGTAGACAGCACTTTAACTTGATTGGTATTTACTTTTAAACACAGGAGCACTGCATAAAGATCCATAATCCATTAGCGATGTACTTAGGGCTGAGGAGTATTCACATCCCCACCCAAGGACTGAGTCCAGTCGTACAACGGGTAGGCTGAAAGCTGCAACTAGAGCGTCTCCTCACCTGGTAGATGTTGCTTTTATTGTAGTGCATGTTCAGTATGCGGTAAAGCTCCGTATCACGTCCCACTCGCAGCTGACTCTCTCGGCTAATACGAGGCGCACCATCCCTGTGTTACAGAGACAAACAAACTCATTTAAATACACTCACAATAAAAAACAGATAAGAGAACCATGTATAATTTACATAAATGATATTCAGCTTCAGTTTGTTTCTGACTTTTTGCAGTCATGTTTTATGCCCATTGCTATTTGTTTTACTCGCTACCATCATGAGTTCACATCAACATGGCCACAGTGTCTAAACACCTGAGCACTCGCAGAAAAAAAAAATCTATATTTTTATCAATAAGCCTTTCCGACCTCTTAAATCAAGCGATATAAAAAATGCAGACATCTATTTCTCAGCTGCAATGGTTCGTTTGATTATAGCAGAACTGAATATCTGTCATGGAGGAAACCATGATGCTTCATGCGGTTCCAAAGTCAATCATGCGATGTGTGATTCTCTATTTCTAAAAAAGTTATATATGATGTCTGATGTATAAATCAGACTTTACTTCAGCTCGTCTAACAGGGGCAACATGTTCACACTCATAAGGCTCACTGAAACAATGAAAGTACTGCGAATAAAATGAGTTTAACATGAACCAGTGCCAACCCAAACCGACCGGGTGAGAGCCTCGCGGACAGCCTGGCGTGCAAAGCGCTCCATCTGGATGTAGAAGAACTCTCTGAAGTTACTGAACCATTTAATCATCTGGGAGGTCACACAGCGATTAAACTAGACCATGGATGACAGGAGAGGAAGTGAGCAGGTGAGGACAGCAAGAGAACAGTGCTTTTTTAAACACTTACAATGATATGCTAAATTAACCTGACTTGAGCTAACTTAATTGCACTTTGTTTGTTATGTCAAATTACATTCAAAAGACATTGTATGCCCCCCCCCTTTCCCCACCCCTTAGTGGTCATTAAAGTAAATGACCTAATCTAAGGTTTTCTGTTGACACAGACTCCAAGAGGAGAAATAATCTCTGCAACTCCACACTGTTTATGCTTCTAAATCACTGTAAACTTGCAGATTGTATCAGATAATACCACCTTATTAAGAGATACCCTGTAATAATAATTTATCGCAGCATATGCATTTTTAAGTGCAGCATGGATGTGAATTAAAATAGCATTTGTTTTATTCATTGAAACATTTTACTCATATGGAGAAGTAGTTGTAACCAGTAGGTTAGTTAATATTATCATTACGTCAGTAAATGGGGTATCTGCAATCTAACTTCCAGTCTTTTGGAACTTGATTGAAATATGGAAACAAAAACGTCTGGGATGCTGTCGGCAATATGTGACAGTTTTGGCGTTTGCGCATGGCCGGTTAGCTCAGTTGGTTAGAGCGTGGTGCTAATAACGCCAAGGTCGCGGGTTCGACCCCCGTACGGGCCATGTACGTTTTCAAGCAGTTGAGCACCTTTAAACAACTGATTTTCGCTTTATTTGCAGAAGAAAATCTCATTAAAATGAAATGAAAAACACCTTGAGCTTTGAGACCCGACGTGTCCAACAGTGACATCAGCTTTTTAACTTATCCACAAAATTTCCAAAAATAACTCGTGAGCTGTGCAGCTCTGGCCGTGCTCCACTAACATCCACTGCGACATGGCCGGTTAGCTCAGTTGGTTAGAGCGTGGTGCTAATAACGCCAAGGTCGCGGGTTCGATCCCCGTACGGGCCAGTTCCGGATTTTATGAAGCACCAACCACTACATACGTATAATACACATGTTAGCGCTTGGACATTTTTTCAGAGTAAATATTATATCTACTGCATCTATACTGATATAATACATCAAATCAAACCACAGCAATATGGGTACATTGGCTACAAGATTCAAGCACTTTTATATACATGTTACACCATCAGTAGTGAGCAGTTTTTTTTTTACTTTGTGTCTCTGTATTATCACTGAAGATTTTATTATATCTGAATACTTGGAGTGCACAAATGTCCTGGTTTCCCCCAGTATATCACTGGTTATTAGGTGATTTAAGTGATGGCCTTACAATAATTGCAGTCTTACAGTCAATTTAAATTTTTTTAGAAGATTGTTCAAACTGTATTTGTTTAGGCTACAGTATGTCTCAAAAGTCATTCAAGGACTACTCATTTCCTTGAAACTCCTAAAAGACCTCACAACTATAACACAACTGAACTTATGTAGTAATGAAAGATTTGAATAAATTCAAGATTCTTCGAAGCAGCAGCATTTGAATACTTTTGGGGGATTCGTGTTATCTGAAGCAGCGCTGCATCATTTCAAATCAAGACCTTAAAGATGTGCCTCATTGTCTTGTTAAAAGAAAACAATGTAGCTACGAAGTGCAAAACAAACACTCGTTAAGTGCTGTCTTCAATTATAAATGAATTGCTAACAGCGTAATCTGAAAACCCCACGTGGTAGCAACCGCACGCACACATCATCTATTCATCTTAGACAAAGGAATTGAGGTTGGAACCCACCACTATCAAATTTGGACTCACCAGACCACAGCCCAGATATCCACTAGTCTAATGCTCATCCTTTGTTATACTTACTTAATACTAAATTGTAAAAAAAAATTAAGAAGTACAAAATTCTTTCAGCAATTTGACCCAAACGCCTGATAATTTCCTCAAAACAGCTAATCTTAAGATTCTAGGAAGCAGTGTGGTGGGCACTAATTTTAGGGCTGTTAACTGGAGATTTCAGAAGCTTTTAAGTCTCTGCAGCAGTAATAACTTCTGGTCCTTCTTCCCTCAGTTGTAAACACCACGCCTGTTCGAAGAAACCTTTAAAGTCTTTGTAATATATGGACTCACATTCATGTCTTAAAGAAATGCTGGACAGTCAATTCTCCTTCCTTAGTCATAATATCCAATACTACAGCAGCCAAACTGGCCTAATTGGCATTTCATAGCTGTGACGTCGTCCGTATTGTTTCAACAATGTAGAAAAACCTTCAGTGAGCAGGCGTGTAAAACGCAGTGGCTGATATACTGCCGTGTGACTTTGAGGTGTGTTAAAAAATAATCACTTTGAAGTGAAATTGTCGTTCCAGCACTGAGCTGGTGTACACACACCTTGACATCAGGGAAATATGTCTTGAGCGTGTTGGAGCTGGGATAGCGAGTGTAGAAGAACATGAGCTTGGCTTTCTTCAGATGGCAGGGTGACAAGCCCTCCTGGGTGTACATATGAGGTGAGTTAAGGAGATACATGCTTAAACACACACACACACACACACACACACACACACACACACACACAAACCAACACAGCTCTCATCCTCATTCTTTCAAGCACACTGACAAAAGGATATCCCCCCAGCAGTCAGGTAGAGCTCTCCTCCATCCATCCCTCCTCCTCGCATGCCCCCATCTCCCCTCATCACTCGCTCCCTCTCTCTCCCCCCGTGCGTGTGGCGTGCAAGCGACGGGTCCAGGTGGCCGAGCAAGGGGAGCGGGGGGAAGGAGGGGTGAGACGATGGGTGGGAAGAGAACTCCAAGAAAGGGTCAGAGTTCAGGTAGTCTTTGCGGGATGACGGGAGGTGGGGGAGCTGAGGGTGGTGGAGTGAGCGGGAGAAAAGCTGCTGCATTGAGTAGTGGAGCAAGGGGAGAGGGAGAGGAGGGGGCGGAGGCGGGGGAGGAGGGGGAGGCGCAGGGAAAGAAGAGGAGGAAGAGGAGGAGGAGGTTGAAGACGGGTGGAAAGAGGAGGAGGAGGAGGGATCCTTGGGCTGAGAGGCTGGAGGCAAGAGGGGAGGGTGAGAAAGGGGAGGAGGACGAGGCAAAGAAGGGTGGTGCAGGGAGAGGTTTGGGTGAGAGGGATTGAGGTGAGTGGGGAGAGGTGGGCCAAGGAGTGGGTAGGCCTTTCGCGTGTCAGGTGACCTTTGAAGAGTCAGTGGCATCGCTAAATCGGACGGTTCAGTCCGACGGGGTGGTCGCGGGGGCAGGGCGCTCCCGTTGCTCATCTTGTGGAGCTGCTTCTCTCTTTCTCCGTCCTGCCCTCTTGTTTTGTCCTCCTTATCGCTCATTGTTTCTTCTCTTCTTCCTCTCGTTAACAGCCCCATCCACACTGCCTTCTCCTTCCCTCCGTCGCTTCCCGGATCAGATGGGAGAAAAGAGATGGCAGCGGGAGGAGAGGAAGGAGCGAAATCGGTCATCTCGGTGTAAAGGCGGAGAACTCGGTCGATGACCCGGGCCACAGCGCTGCCCAACTCCAGCTTCAGCGCCGCGGCAAACTTCTGCCCTCCCTCCTCACTCTCGTCATCTATCCCGCCATCCCAGTCTCCTCTGACCAAACCTCCGCAGTCCAGCCACAACCCCGATCCCTCCATCACACCCTCCAAGTGCAACCCTCCTCCTCCTCTTCCTCTCTCCATCCTTCTTTCTCGGTCTTTTTGCAGCTCCTCTTTCCGTTTGTGGAAGCTGTCGAAAGGGGACTCGGAAAGCAGGGAAAATGATTCCTTTTCCATCTCTCCGCCATCAGTGTCTTCCTCATCGTACATCCCTTCTGTCATGTCCTCCTCCTCTATTAGCCCTACATCCTCTTCTCTCCCATCAACTCCACCGCTGCTTCCGTTTCTGCGCTTCCTTTTCTTCTCATCCTCGGCCATGTGCTTTTCCCCAAAAGCTCTCCACACTTTCTCCTGCAAAGCCTGCAGTCTCTCCCTTGCCTCCTCCAGCTGTTCTTTCAGCTCTTCCCTTTCCCTTCTCCTCTCTTCCCTCCCTCCTTGTTTGCCTCCCTCATCGGCCTCTCCATCCCTCTGTCGGTTCTCCAGCTTCATCCTCTTCACTTTCAGGATGTCTTGATTCCATTCGACTGCGAGAGCCGCGTCATTGTGCCTCTTCTTAACCCCGAGCAAGTCGTCCTTTCCCTCTATCGCCCCCTCATCTCCCCCTTCCATTCTTTGCTCCAAGTGTCCATCCCTCTCTCCTTCATCTTCCTCCACATTTCTGTCCTCCAGGTGTCTGTGTGTGCTCAGGCTTGTGTTCAGCAGCCCTCCGATCCTCCTGGGGCCTCCACCCGGCTGGAGGAGATGGTGGATCAGTGGAAAGCCGGGGGGTCTAAAGGCAGGAGTAAGGCGGCCAGCATTAGGCTGAGGATGGATTCCAGCAAGATCTGTGGAGTTGAGAGTTGGAGCAAATGTATGTATCTGGGGAGCAGAATCATCAAAAAGATCTGTGGGTGAATCCATGGCTGTAGAGAGGCAGAAGGGACACAAAGAGACACAATAAGGATTATAATTGCTGCATTTGTGATATTTTGAGTAGTAGCAAGTGTTTTGCAGCCAAATGAAGTTACATACATGAGGTTAAATTTCATACCAATAATTAAGATGACCATAGGTTTGTGTGTAGTGCTCAAAGTGCTACATGCTTTAGTATTTAATTTAATATTTAAAGCTCAAAACAGAAAAGAAACAGTTTTTAATCAGAGTACAGCATTAAATCAGTCAACCTTATTGGATAATGATATTGATTATAGTGGAAATAATAAGATAACCAGCAAAACCAAATCCAGGAGACAGGTAGTTACTCTAGAAGAGCTGGACAGTGCCCTAGAAGGTCTTTAACCCATCTGCAGGACCGGTATCTGCTCCTTTGTGCAAGGAGGAAAAAGATGAGGACTATGAGTACTGCAAGAACTACAAAATGACCTCCAGCAGGCCACTGGTGTGAATCTCTCTGACCACACAATCAGAAACAGACATCACGAGGGTGACCTGAGGGCCTGACATCCTGTAGTGGGCCCTGTGCTCGCTGCCTGGCAGCTTGGAGCTCAATCGTCATTTCCTATAGAATACCAGAATTAGCAGGGCGCCCTGTGGTTTTCACAGATGAGAGCAGATTCACCCTGAGTGTAGGTGATAGATGTGAAAGGGTCTGAAAAGCCGTGGGGAACATTATACTGCCTGTAACATCATTCAGCATGACGAGTTTGGTGGTGGGTCAGTGATGATCTGGGGAGGCATATCAATGGAGGGATGCAAAGACCTCTGCAGGCTAGGCAACAGCACCCTGACTGCCATTGGGCATGGGGATAAATCCCACAAGCACATGGGGGCCATACAAATGAATTCAGTACTCCGTAGGTTGATCATTTTCACTTACGTCAAACATGGCATCATTCATTTCTAACACATTACCCAGTCGATAACAGTATAGGTATACAGCATGATTGTTTTTGAGCAGTGTACAATTGTGCTGGCGGGGTGTGGTTTCTGGGCTCAGTCACAAGAGGGAGAGTTGAAGCAGTGTGTTTGGGGGAGTAGTGTCTGATGAAGAGAGCAGCAAACCTGTTGGGCATGTCTAATTAACCTCTCCTCTGACAGTAATTGTGGGGCCGGAGACGAGAAAACACAAAACTGTTAGCAGTGAACCCGAGAGGCACACAGAGAGCCAAAGATCGAGTATAAAAAGTGTGTGAATAAAACCGTGTATAAAACACACCTTTCTCGCCCGTCCTTACTGGGGACCCTGTCACCAAAATTTTTACTGTATAAAGAAGAAACAGGTCTTACTAAAAAGGTTTGTAGGGCTTTTTTATGTGGATTATCTGCTCTGGTTGCTTTTCATTTTTTTCCAATGTCATTTTTAGTTCCATTCAATTGTAGCACACTGCAGTAAGGGCAAAAATCTCAGAGGCTGTTTTGGTTGCATAAATATCTGCTAGATAGCAAATGTTTCTGTTTATCTGTGACTACACTTGGTTGACAGTGAATGAGTGCCCATCGCAACAATATGGCTGGAACGTTACCTGGACAGCAAAACAGGTCACTGGTCTATTGCAGGACACAATCACTTTCACTTTAATAGCAAAAAGAAACAACTCCAATGTATTTGTATAGAGCTAAACGTTCATTGTGGCAGTGTTAAAGAGAGTACATTTAGCTAGAAAGCACAGAAAAGATCAGTTTCATCAGTGAGGGAAGCGACATCCTGTGGCACCAACTAAGACCTAATGGAAGGGTTAACATCTGGCTCATGATCTTTGTCACATATCGCCCTCCTCTCTTCAGGCTGTCCTTCCTGTTGTGCTTGAACGTGTGTTGTCTTAGACAGTGCAAGTATCAAAGAAGACTATATGTGAGAAAACTGAGGAAGATAAATGCACATAGATGTGGATCACGCACAATAACAGAAGTTTGGAAAAAAAATACAAAACACTGTATGGTGGAAAATTTAGGTGCTTATTACACTCCCAGGCTAATGCTATATGGCTTGCCTAGAATTCCTGGAAAAGGTTGTAAAGCAGAGACCAGTGAATGCCAGGCTTATAAACGACAGTACATCTCACTGTTTAATCAAGATCAAAAACACACATCCCAGTTCCTATTTTATATCACTGTGTAACCTCATTTCTGCCCCGATACCCCTTTTCCTTCCTCTCCATTCCTCTCTCATCCTCTCTTCCTCCTCTCTCTGTTATCAGTTCAGGCAGCTTGTTAAGCACTGTTTGATCAGAGTGTTTACCGTCAAACACACACATGAACACACAGACACACACACACACTTTTGCACAAAAGCAAAAGAGGCTTGAGAGAGGGCTAACAATGGTCAATGGTCCTTGTGGAGTGAAATAGAGTGAGAGCAGCATGTACGTAGTGTGTGTGCATATGCAAGTGTGTGTGTGTGTGTGTGCATGTGTGTGTCTGTGTGCCTACGTGTGCATGAGCAGTAGTCCTACTTAGCTTTGATAACACCGCTAATCCACTTCAGATGGATACACTACAGCTCACTGAACAGATGTAAGGACAGGACAGATGTAAGGACTGACAGAGGTACAGGAAAATACAGAAAATATGAACACACACACAAGGATGCACAAACACACACATCACAAAAAACAATAGCTAGACAAAACAGATAGATAGATAGATAGATAGATAGATAGATAGATAGATAGATAGATAGATAGATAGATAGATAGATAGATAGATAGATAGATAGATAGATGGTGAAACATGAAGAGAATAATCCTCCTATAAATAGCTAAATATCAATTATTCAAATGCCCTCTCCTCTCTACTATAATACAGCCCAGATGGCAAGCCAACCAATGGGCTTATAACAGGGACAGATTAGCTTTTCAAAGCCAGTGCAAGCTGCACAAAATATGAGCAATGACTATGAAAGCCATTAACCACTAGATTAGGCTTAAGAATGGTGCTCTTGGACTGCCGGAGCTGTCACTGGGTAGACTGACAAGAGCGAAAACACACATGAAACAAAGCACAGATAACGCACTGGTATTATATGATCCATTTAAGTATGTTATATTGGAAAATTACATTCAAAAAGTTCATTTTCTAACATTGGAAAATAATAACATATTGGTTACTAAAATGTTCCTAATACTGGGTTGCAACCATACTTGTCGAATGAAATTTCTTTTAATTAGCGTATTTTTAAGCAGAGCTGGATAAATGTAACTCATAACTATGGATTTATAACATACACAATCAAAAATATTAGCTAAGGACTTTTTTATGTTATAAATTATTTGGGTCAGTCATTTTTCGGGGCCATTTCTTTCCCCCGTTCACATAGGTAATTATATCACTTTGAATAATTAATAGAGTGTTTAAAGCCTCCGCGTGGCAACATCTGCTTTGGCGATTCTGACGCACGAGCGGTCAGTTTGTGCGGGTGCGCGCGCGCGCGTTGTGCGTCCTGTGACTAATTGGCAGCGGCGGACTAATGTCGCAGTATGAAAGAAAATATAAACAGAGCGAGATAGAGGCGAGCAGCTCGAGCAGACGCTGACCTTCGTAGCTCTTTAAACGCCGTAAAATGTCAAATATGTAAGGCAGAGGTTTGAAGTTTAAAATGAACTTACTCTCAGTCACAGAGAAGAGCTCCAGCGGTTCCCCGAAGCCTTCCAACCCCAACGGCCGTTTCTGTGCGCTCTGTCTCGGTTGGTTGTCTCCTGCTGTCACCGGACGGGCCTTGGACATCGGTGCGGGCAGACAGGAACCAGTCAGCAGGAGGATTCCTGCTTTTTCCCGCTTCCCTCTTCTCTGGATTTGTTCCGTAACTCTCTCAGTTTTCCCTCACTCGTCAAACGCCTCCTCTTTACTCTAGTTGTGTCACTGTGCAGGTTTTTCCTCCCTCGCCAATCCATCTATCTCTGGCTGGCATCAACCTCACGCGCTGCACCCGGTGTGGAGTGGCGCGCGGTGGGCGGGCAAGCGGGCTCGAGAGCTGTCCACTTGACAGTCCGGTCCCTCCCATGTTGGCAAGACCCCCAGTATGCACACACATACACACACACATACACGCACTGTGCTGTATTAAATCGTCGCTTCATTTGAAATTAATTGGCTTTTATATAATTCACGTAGCAGTTTGTGACAGAAGGCTACTTATCCACAGACGAGCCCATAAACATGTTAAGGGGAAATTACTCTGACCAAAAACCGAGAAGCATTTTTTCAGTTTGTGTTACAGTAGTGATGCCACAGACCTTCAGCAGCACATTCTCTGCACTGCGAAGGTTTTATTTACCGCCGACTGTCACCCGGTCAGTCATTAACAGTTTTATCTGACCACAGGAATCTGTCTGTGAGATCCAGCACCCCTGAGCATAAAGACAAACACAGCAGAGTATCTAAAGACTCTCTGTCTAAATGCATTCATTTTTAACATGTGGCAGCTTTAATCCGATTTTACACAAATTATGTGAATTTAACAGTGTAAATGTGGATTTATAGGATGCCTTTAAAATGCATAGGTATAATATTTGGAAGCAGCAGTGCAAAGGTACCCATGTTCAGTGGACCATAATGGTCTGTTTTTTTTTACAGATGTCCTTGCTCTACTTCAGCTTGCCTGCTTTAATTACACAGACACCCTGATAGCAGGGAAACATTTTGCTTTAACTTCAGCAGCACTTAGTAACCTGTTGCTGGGAATGTCACCCACCCAAACCCACCACTAAACTGTTCGCAGGCTCTCCCAATGAGACCAGGGTCCGCTTTCAAACTGCAAATTTTTTGTGTTAATTTTGTATTTTTTCTTTTCACGGATCACCTAAATCACAACCCCCCCCCCCCCCCCCCCCCTTACCCCAACACCTCTGCCTCATCCCATCTCTTCCTTTCTCTACTTCTGATTAAAACTGGTTATGCACTGAGTGAAAGGTCGCAGTTGTTATGGAAACAAGGCTTGTAACAAAAGCTGGACACATGGGTGCAGAGGGAGAGAAAGAGGGGAGAAAGATGGAGAGAAAAAGAGGGAGACATATCTGAATAAACATAAACGCGCAGAGAGGAGGAGAGGGCAGGAAAGAGAGGTAGGGAGAGGTCTGAATAAATAAAAACATATGCAGAGGGAGGAGGAACGAGAGATGGCGAGGTCATGAAATAATGGCTCCATCTGCAATAATAAATAACAAAAGATAATGCTGGGTTTTTGTCATTCTAGGAAGGCGTTTGAGGAACAAAGGTGTGTGTGTGTGTGTGTGTGTGTGTGTGTGTGTGCTGTGAATGTGCGACCGTGTGTGTGTGTGTGTTTGGACAGAGTGGGAGAATGCAATTGATAGATAATACATGGATCTGGTGCACAAGCTGGAGAATACTAAAAAGCACAAATTGTTCACAGAAAAGCGTACCAAAAAGCCTAAAATTGTGTGTCTGTCTGTGTGTGAGTGCCTGAACGTCATCTCTCTGAGGGCTCATATTATGTTAACCACTTAGACTAACATCAAACACTCTCTCTCACTCTCTCTTACACACACACACACACACACACACACACACACACACACACACACTCTGGTAGGAGCGTGAAGGTGCCAGCCATATAAATAGGATATCCCAGAGCGAGAGATAAAAAGGAGAAGAGATTGACAGAGAGAGAGGGATAGAGATTATATATTCAAAGGGGAGAAAGAAAGTGGTGAAAAAAAGGATGGTGGGGGGGAAAGAGTGAGAGAAACGGAGAGGGCAAGAGCAGGAGGGGGTGAGGATAGATAGATACGAAAAGATCAATAAATGGCATAAAGTGTATGTTCATTGATTTAGTCGGAGTGAAAGAGTGATGGCGGGGAGAGATGAAATTAGAGGACAGAAAATGCTGGGAGCAGAGAGGAGGGCAGCGAGTGGGTGGTGAAGGGAGAAATAGATATAAAAATCTAATTAAAGTTGCATTAATCGATACTTTCATGTCAACAGTGGGTCAGATGAGTATTTTCAGCGCAAGAGAAAACCAATCATAGTGACAAAGTAGCAGAAAATGATCACCCAACGCTGCGGCTGCACATCCATTCATTCACTATCTATCTATCTATCTATCTATCTATCTATCTATCTATCTATCTATCTATCTATCTATCTATCTATCTATCTATCTATCTATCTATCTATCTATCTATCTATCTATCTATCTATCTATCTATCTATCTATCTATCTATCTATCTATCTTGGCGACAGTAGGAAAGAAAAACTCCCTTTTAACAGGTGGGTCAGCAGATATTGCAGAACTCAATATCACTCCTTCTTCACCTTTAAAAAGCCTCAAGGTGCAAATTGGATCATTCTCCTGTTAATAACATCAGACAGTGTTCCAGCTAACTGGCTGGTAACTCCACTGAATGCACTGACAGCAAAGGTAACACTGGGACTTTGTTTCCTGCAGGGCTGTCCTCATGAGAGACGTTTCATTGTAGCCTTTGATGGTTTTCGGTGCTGCGGTGTGTGTGCGACATGCTTTAAAGTCTGATCGTGTCACTGGGTTGCTTGGTTTTCATAAATTACACCTATTTCTGAAGTAAGCACACATACTAGACTGAATCCTACATTTCCCATAATGCAACTCAATGACATATTTCAATTAAACCCTTCCTGGACGTCCATGCCTTCTTTGCAGTCTGAAGGCAGGCTTTTGGCTCCCCTTGGCTTCTTGGAAACAGAAACAGTTATCACCGGGTGTTATGAGATTCATCAGGATGAAGAAAACTGAATTTTCTGTCTAAAATTGGTGGAGTTGTGCTCAAATGTTGAAACTCTTCCTGCATGCTTTTAGTGATACGCTTTGTCTGACGTTCAGGCTCTGGGTCAAATTGAAAGAGACACAGAGAGGCTGTTAACATATGTCAAGACAGGCAGAAACAGAGAGACAGGCAGGCTGGAAAGGGTGAGAGTGAAGCAGACAGACAGAAAGAGAACAAATGGTTGTGCGTGCATGTGTGTGTGTGAGAGAGAGGGAGACAGAGAGAGGAGAGGGAGAACGAGAGGCAGAAGTGTACTCAAATAGCTTAGGGCAAGGTGACAGAGAGAAACGAATGGACAGAAGAATAACAAGCTCACAGAGGGGGGTTAGTGTGTATGTGTGTGTTAGGGAACAAGAGAGAAAAAGGAAGACACAGAGGGCGGAAGGGAAGCGCAATAGAGGAAGTTGAGAGAGCAAAAATAAAAACAGTCAGAGAAAGTGTGTGTGCGTCGTGTGTGTGTGTGTGTGTGTGTGTGTGTATAGACACCCAAAGGTGTCACAGTGTGCAGTTTGGCTTGATGATGACCCACTGGGCATGTAGGTCATAACGGTTTGTCTCTCAGAGGCATGACTGTATGCCTGCATGCATCCATTAGTGTGAGCCAGTGCGAGAGAGTGTGTGTAAATAGAAACTCGGCAGACGCGCACACACATGCAAAGTGGGTCTCTTAGAGTGCGCTTAAGAGTGTGTTTGGTCAGGGGTTGGAGAAGCAGTTTTTCTAGTCGCCAGGACTCAAAAAGATACTTAAACATACACACTCATGTCACCCACACATGCTGCAAATCCAGAATGGGTACACACACGCATAGCTGCCCTTTATGTCATACATGCACACGTAATGTACCATGCATGGCACTAAATTATGCACAA
Organism: Mchenga conophoros; assembly: GCF_057382185.1. NCBI lineage: Eukaryota > Metazoa > Chordata > Actinopteri > Cichliformes > Cichlidae > Mchenga > Mchenga conophoros. Next base: position 74,533,367 of record NC_140528.1, on the reverse strand, counting down.
ATACACACAGGCGCACACCGACACACACATCTCTTTCTTTTGATCTCTCGTGATAACGCACACACACGCACAGGGGGAAGCTATTATGCTCTCAGGCTGGAGTGTTTTGATGGTATAATTGCAGTGACCAGTGAGGAGAAAGAGACGGAGTGAGGGATGGGGATGGAGGGAGAGAGAGAGAGAAAAAAAGAGGAGAGTGCTGACACTCTCAGCATGCTAATGTTGTGAGGCTCTACCCCCCCTGTGATTTCAAACCTCCCACCCTCCCTCCATCTCTTTGTCTCTCCATCTTCCTATCTCACATCCTCTACATTTCACAGGTGGAGCACTAGAACGAGGGGGAGATGGAGAGAAAGGTAGAGAGGTGGAGAGATGAGAGGAAAAGAGGGATGTATAACAGGATGGAGCAATGTTATCTCTTGCTTTCTCTCGCCATCCCTCCATCCACTTCAAGCTCACTACAATGGTCAAAACAAAGCATGCAAAAAGAAAAAAGAGGAGGTATGGTGGAGGGGAGGAAAATAGAGGAAGAGGGAGGGTCCTTTTTTCCCATCCCTTTAACAATGGAGGGATGATCTCTGCTTATCCTCTAATCTCATCCCGTCTTTTTTCCCCTCTCCTCCGTCCTTTCTGTCATGTCTCACACTCTGCAACCCCTCGATGTGGTGGGAGAAAGGGTAGCCTTTTCCTCTCGTTGGCCTCCCTTTTTTTTGTCACCTCTCCATCTGTTTGTCCTTCCAGCGCTCACTCAATCCCTCTCTCCTCTCCAGAGAAGGGATTCTGGTGCTGGCTGTGATCTTTTTTTCTCTTTTCCATCTTTTTTTTTTTGGCATTTCATCTCTTTCCTCTTAGTCAAACATCCAAAATATCCCCTAACAAAAAGGTAGTCGGTGCGTATTGTGGTTTAGCTTCATTTACATACTTGGTCACAAAAATGCATGAAAAATTGATTTGACTGATCAAGTATATGCAGATATAGTCACAATATTTTTTGGACCATCTTGCCGTTTTTTTAACATCCAACTCGGCATGCAAAAAAGCAAAACCTGTAGCATCAATTTTTCATTAAGTAGTATAGCTGAAGGCAGAAGAGTTCGGCTACAAGTAGGTTTCAGTTTCCTCCCCAGTTCACTGCTTTGTGCTCAAAATTGTTCATCTGGGAAAAACAAATATGACATTTACCTTGATTTTAACATGAACAGGGAGCATGAGTTTCTGCACTACAGCGTTTGTTAGTGATTATAATCCAATAAGTCAACAGTGCCTCTCAGAGGTAATGCCTTGCTACTGCAGACCCACATGCAACGCGATTGTGAGGGACACTGGGAATAGTCTCATTCCTCCAAATAGAAACAGGATGAAGTGAATGCCCTCATAGTCCAAATGCTCAGTATGACCCACCCCCTATGCAGTGCGACAGATAAAACCTTCAGTATCTATGCCTGCAACAGGGAGACACCTGTTTTACAGGTATGACCAGTACTTTTTTGTCACACTGGTCTTAATCATCCAAGCTTACTTAGTTTGAATCAGTGTTTTCAAGGTGGCATGGTTAGCATGACTCCTGGTCAGGCTCCTGCTCCAGCTAGCACATGACGTCACACAGCAGTTGTTGGAACAGTTCCTGAGCCAAACAGTGAAATCAAAGCAGACCACGCAAAACTATTATTCAGCATTTGTAGTTCAAAATGGGCACACTTTTATTTATCTGCTGCTTATATTGAACCGAAAAGACAAATATAAGACCATGAAAGGCCTAAAGACAACATAATCCCCTTAATAATTTATTTGTGTGCCCTTATTAGATTAGATAATAAAAGACAGTTGGATCTGTTATGGGGCAAAATGATTATTTGCATCTTTACTGAGGAAAACAACCATTCTTTAGGGAGATTTAATGTACTTTTTATATGTTGCCATCGTTTTCAAAATCGGATTTATTCATGTGACTACTGCAATTATGTCACGTGTACTCATTTCAAACAGGTAATTAGAAGATAGAGCTCAGTTTAATTTATTAAAAAATGAGTGATTTATTCCAAATAGCACAAAGGTGTTGACACTGTTTGCACTTTTACTACTTACCTGTAGTAAAACCACATTTATTTTGAATTGATTGACTGATTGTGGACAGCTGTAGTTACAGACTTGGTAACACTGTTGGCTGAAGCAGTGAAGCCAGTGTTTCAAAATGTAGCGAAGAAGCGAAGGAATCTTACTCACTTAAATTAAAATCATATTTATTAACAAAAGATTGTGCAAAAATGTAAATCACTGATACACTTATACATTATTGTGCTCAAGAAGAGGACAATGTAAAGGAAAGACAAAAAGAAGAAGAGATGCATTAATCCAATAAGTTAACAGCTACGTTCAGTTTCTGTATATGTAGATTTTGTGAGTCACAAGTTTTTCAAAACAAAGGCAACTAAAGATCCAGTTTGTACTGTAGTGTGTACCTCAGACGTGTGGGTCTGTATGTTTGTGCCATGTTGTTTCATTTCCACGTGGATGCGGTTGTATTTGGGAATGCCACGGTCCAAATGTCCGTATGTGCACGTATCCGTGAAACTGTTTATCTCTACTTTTCGTCAGTATGCCTTTGCGTGACATGCCCGTGTATGCCACGACCCTGAGCTCCATTGTGTTCCAGCTTCTCTCATATATTGTACATTGTGCGTCAATACACGAACGTGCATCTAGTGGTCCTCTGCATGTGCAGGTGTGTGAGTGTGAGAGGGTGAGGAGTGCCTTTCGACCAACATCTCAGCGTGCTTCAGGTACTGCGCCGTCCTTCGCATCACAGACTCCCTGCGTACTGGATCAGTGTCTCCTGCATAGACACAGTGATAAAAATGATTAGTGTATAATATTGTACATGTGGAGGGTTTATCTGAAAAGTGTAACAGAACAGAGGAGACTGACAAAGACAACAAAAGGGACACGTTATGCTCATTCTTAACTTCGCATTCTTGGACTCAACTAGAATATATGAAAATAATCCTTATTTATTTGTTTGAGACAAGCTATTACAGCTTCCCAACCTCTCCTTTTAATACAGCTTTCTTCTGATTGGCTCCCCCCTCGTAAACAAAAGGCAGAACTCTATGTCTGAGGTGTCCATAACAGGCACATCCAACCTGATGGACATCATACAGAGCTAAGTGTTGGAAACATAGTGTTTGCAGCAGTCTGAGTCCATGAGTCTAAACATGCACTGACCTCATTATCATTTAATATGACCATCTACCATTATATTGCTGTTTGTATGAGAGATAGCATAAAAAAGCATAATACAAATCATTATCAGTGCTTTACAATATACAGATGATTAGGAAAAGGAAAACAACCCTGGCAGCAGTGGGATTCGAACCCACGCCCCCCGAAAAGATTGGAGCCTTAATCCAGCGCCTTAGACCACTCGGCCACGCTACCTTGCAAAAAAAACACCAGCCCACTGTCAGAAGGTTAGCAGAGTTTACACTCCTGACCACTTGACCACACAGACATGAAAAAGATACAGTACAGCATCTTTGCATTTAAAGAGGTAAGAGCCACAATGGGCACAAATTAGTTCTCACACACTAACCAAAGCTTTGCAAAAAAGAGCAACTCTAAACACAGTTCTTCTTATAAAGCTACTGAACTGTACTTTCCACACCTGAAAAGGTTAAAGTGGCAGTGGTGGGATTTGAACCCACGCCTCCGAAGAGACTGGAGCCTTAATCCAGCGCCTTAGACCGCTCGGCCACACTACCTGCACATCAGGACACACGGTGCGTGTCGACATGCTGAAAGTTGATTCTGGTCCTCTAGACATTGGGGAGCGTCCCCCAGGAGGGTCATAGACCCCCTAATGATCCTCTACACGAGCCAAGGTGTGAAAATGGGTGTAGGTCACAATCCACGCTCCTTAGACGAAGAGTAGAACTGTTGCAAGTGCAACATTTCCCTTTGGCCATAAAGAAACGCACAATTCACCATAGACAACTGATGTCAGAACTTACTTGTCAGTAACACAACAGCTTATAGCAAAATAACAGCTAACGCAGGAGAGTAAAGTTGTTAACGGCGCATTTATCGGCGTGGTAGCAGCACATCGGACAAAGTGCTTGAATATGGTCGGTGAGGCGTCACAGCTGTAAACCTAACCGCACAATTTATTTTTCATTTGGACACGGTGCACCGTCTGGCATTCTGCAGGTTCTGCAGTTGACAAACTGATTTCATGGTCTATTGCCATAGCAACAAAGCTGTTTTAATAATTGACGCAGAAATAGACATGACAGAGAGCATTCGAGTAAAATGCTCCATGTGAAAAAAACATAAAAGGTTTTTGTTGAACTCAGAATGCTCACAGCAGATTAGTAATTCTAATTTTCCACCACTGCGACAACCACCTAGTAGTAGTAGTAAGTAGTAGTAACCACCTCCTCGGCTCCTTCATCAGTATTTTTACCTCTTACAGGAGTATCTCTCTCTTTCTCCACCCACCCACTGATACTTTTGTACACTGAGGGCTCACCTTGTACTCCAGTGATCAGAATATCCACTGCCATCCTGTATCCACAAATGGCAGAACTAATTTCTCCCTCCTTCTCCCTCTCCATGGCAGCTGTCAGCTCCTTGGCAGCTTGGTTTAAGTAACCCCCGTCCTCTCCGTCCACACTGTTTGATGGTAGTGAGAATAACTCTGAGTGGTCGGTGGAAGAATTGGATCTATCTGTAAATCAAAGAAAAAGAGATATTGTAGTAGTAGTGATATTGTCTTTAGTGAACTATGTCTTATGTTTTATTTGTTAGGTTTTAAAAAGTCACTATCTAAAATAAATCACTGATTGTGATGCTTTTAACCAGAAACAGCAGTTAAGTCCTAATAGAGCTCCAGCATAAATGTATAAAGACATTTACACTAGTATATGTTATCAGGAAGCCTCAAAAAACACTGATCACAGACATCTTCTTATCCACTGACACAGTAAGTAAAAGCGTTAATGGATAAGACACATATTCGGGAAGATTAAAATCAGCTTTATATGATTAAATTCACATTTATTTTGGCATCACCTTGTTTATAGCAGGGATCAAAAACAGCCAAGTCATTATCAGATAGTGGAGGAGGAACTTCTTCCTTTGGGGATGGGAGTCCTTCAGCCACAGAGTCAAACAGTGAGTCGAATTCTTCCTGGGTCTCTTTTGATTCGGGGTCCGTGAATGGAGATGGGACTGGACGGAAAACACGGATCAAAAAAGTGAGAACAACGGTAAGAATATAAGAATTAAATGAGGACATAACAGACCATCACACATTGTGAGATTTCTACCTCGGTCATCCAGCTCTGTGTCGCTAAGCTCCTCTTGCTCTTCTTCTGTTGGAGATCCTCCGATCTCATTGTAGGCTTCAGCTGCCACTTCTGGTTCTCCCACTTCTAAGCTCAGGTTATTGCCCAGATCCTGGGGCAAGGTGGGAGCCTCCCTGCCCTCCTCTTCCTCAGCAGGCTCACAGTCTGATGCCCTACGGTTGGGGAGGGGGATGAGAGGAGGAGGCAGAGGCCCCGCAGAAGAGAGAGGTGTGGCATCCAGAGGCCTTGTTACCTCACCACCCTGAGTAAGGGAAGGGATAGACTGGCAGCATTAGAGAAAAGGGGTCTGGTAATATAACGAATGTTAACCTGGCACACGTTTCGTTTTTCTGTTCTGTCTTTTAATGTTTGTTAAAATTTGAGTAATGGTTGATTTTGATTGTAAGAGTGCCTCTCTGAGTGTGTCTTACTCTGAAGAACTCCTTCAGCTGTGGGCTGTTATACAGAGCAGGAATGCTGGTAGTAAACTGAAGCATGGCCTCTGCTGCTTTTCTCCTTTCCTCTATCACAGCCCCATCAAACCTTCCTAAAGTTACAAGAGACAAAAGGGAAGTGTTACAATTTCTTTTTCACTTCTGAAGCTGCCGTTAGTGTTAGTGTTAAGTAATCGCCATTTGTCGAGGTTAAAACTGCTGCCATCATATTAAGCAGGGCATGAAAAGTTGAATGAACTCATGAATCATGACTGTTTATAGGTATGGCTCAACTGATTTGCTGCGTTTGCAGTTTGATTTTAGTAACCACTGAAAAATGAAGCCAGTTCAGCTCTTTGTGTACCATAACTTTGCTCTTCTCTTCAGCTGGCTGACGGACCAGCATGAGAATGAGGAACAGCGGACCACAGACTGAGTTACCTGACACTGTCTCCATCGACAACAAAACTCTGTGCAGGGAGTCGCACCATTCCCGGAATGTGCTGCTCCTGCTGAACCATATTTACACTTGAGTTTTTACACACAATGTTTCGCAAGGAGGCCAACCCTAAACATGATGCTTCTAATAAAGACAAATAGAGGTGTGTCTTAAACTTCCTTTTTTCTCTCCACTGCCAAATGAAAATGTTTACATGGCAGTGGTGGGATTCGAACCCACGCCCCCGAAGAGACTGGAGCCTTAATCCAGCGCCTTAGACCGCTCGGCCACACTACCTGCTGAAAGGCTACGACTCACTATCCTACCTCATTTTAGCTTTCTCAGAATACATTTGAAGGGAGGACTGTACTCCACAGTTCTGACATGCTAACTGTGAAATTAACTTTGATTGGTCGATGTTGCTGTACACATCACAACAAGGTCCAAAGAGAGTTCAGGTTTGCATAATTGCCACACTACCACAAAACTGCCCACCTCCCATTCAGACTTTTCTCATCAGCATGATCTGATAAAAAATACAGCACAGCTGCTTTTCATTTTCAACACTCATGCAAATAGAGTGCAGGAGGAAGGCAAAGCATCTCTAGAGAACACATACACATGCTCCCCTCGAATGCTTTCAGGAAGGGTCACATTAAAACAAATGGAGCTACCTGCTATAAATAATGAAATTTTAAAAGAGCATATCCAATGCATCTCATTATAACAAATTTAGCACATATAGCACATTTTTGGAAAGGTCTGATCCAACATTTTGAACAGTTCTCAGATAATTAGTTTCATGAGTCACTTCAAGATATTTAAATAGAGACACAAATCCCTCTGGGGTTCTGTCAGGAAGAGTCAGATTAAAATAAATGGCGCTACCTGCTGTAAATAATGAAATTTTAAAAGAGCACCTCACGCTGGCAGTGGTGGGATTTGAACCCACGCCTCCGAAGAGACTGGAGCCTTAATCCAGCGCCTTAGACCGCTCGGCCACACTACCACAAGACAACCCTCAGTTCATCAGCAAAAACAAACAACACAGCTGCTTTAAAGTAAAGCCCACGATGGGCAAAACTCACAAACCAAAGCAAAAAGACCGACCCTAAACATGTCACTTCTCATAAAGACAAGGAAATCTGACAGGAAATGTCACAAGAATTGTGACGAAAGTCTCAAAACAGGAATGAAAGACATTAAGCACAACAATTGCATGAAAGGCTCCGCAGGAATCTAAAGCATAACACAATCTTTACTCATGTACCAAAAAGTTGTGCTCGGGGAAAAGGTGGAAACTCCTCCTCTCTTCTGAAAAGGTTCCTGTGTGTGTAGGCCAACTCCCCATGGAGCTTCTTCAGCTCTGAGAACCTCCTCCACACAACCACCTCCTTCACATCTTCTGGATGACGCTTGGACACAAACTGCAGATGATAGAATATAAAGTAAAACTCGCTTAACTGGCTGCATGTTTAACAATGAGACACAGCAAGTTTGCTTTTTGGCAACACTGCAGAGGCCACGATTTAAATGATAAATTTAAGGGAGAGCCATGAGTGCTTGATCCTCTTTGACTTTATACGCATGCCTCTGTAGTCATGCGGGTGCTCATGAACTGGATCACAAGTTCTCTCTGTTTCATTGGGCTGCTCATTGTGCACCACTGCCTCAAATAAAAGGCCCGTTGTATAGTTATTTGTTTATTTATATGAGCTAGCTGCGGGCGCCTGTCACTCTACTTCGTTAGAAATAAACACTACTTATAATAATACCAAGTCACTTACTTTTAACTGATGTAAAAGACCAAAGAGAACAGCGCTAAGCTAACACCTTTGTGCTACGCATTTCAAGTTAAAATACGTTTTGTCAAGTAATAAGCAAAACAGCTAACCACGTAGTCATTAAGCATGATTACACCCGACTCTACGATAGGTTTCAATTAATGACGCTGTAGCTAAGGAGAGATAAACAGTGTAAACTCACCCTCGCCGTCACTTTGTACTCGGTGTGGCCCTTCTCGTGTGTGCGTGGGTCGGCAACGGAGAAGAACCGATAATAGTCTTCTTTGAGTTTCCGTGACATATTTGCTCTCGTCAATAAAAGAAAAACGGCACTGTGGTTTTAGCGGCACAAAACGCGAACGGTCAAAGGCTCTGTTGTGATTCTTTCGCCCCTCCTCTCCGTGGATGTACTCATTTCCTGGTTGGTGACGTGTACGAATGCGTGATTACGTAGGAGAGACGAGACGTCAAACTATTCAGTTTAATGTTAAACAATTTATTTCCTCCAGTAGGTACATGAAAATAAATTAAACATTTAAAAAAATACTTTTAAAAAATGAGTCCATGGTTTTTACGTACTTTTTTCTTTATTTCTTTGTTATATAAATTAAATCTAAGAAGCTATAATGGATCCAGTCACAGGGATAACACATACAGACAACCACTCACACTCGCATTCACACCTATAGGCAATTTAGAGTTACCAACTAACTTAACCCCACTAACTGCATGTCTTTGGACTGTGGGAGGAAGCCGGAGCACCCAGAGAGACCCCACGCAAACACGGGGCGAACATGCAAACTACACAAAGAAAGGCTCTGGCCATTCAATATGTGGTAGTTTTTTCAAATGTTGTTAAAACTGGAATAGTAAGATGAAATAATATATTAAAAGTATATATAGATATATAAATTTATGTAGCAATAATTTTATGAATATATGAAGATAACAGGACTGGACCAACCGTATCCATATCCACTGTAACCATAATGTTACTCACTTTACCTTTCTCTGATTTTAATATTGTTGTCGATCAGTCACCGTTGATTAGTCACATTGTCACAGTCATAAAAATGCCCTCCAACTTGTATTAAACATGTAATTATCAGGGAAATACTCCAGGGGGTGCTCTAATGTTTCGTAGTTTTCAACACAGCATAGACACTTAATTTAAACATTTTAAATTAAGATATTCATTTTTATTTGTATGACTTGTTGTGTTTTTCCTCATATAAACCCCCCAAAACTGTGTTTGTGATGCTAAAAGGAAACATATTCTCCATCAAAGATGACGCTAAAAGAAAAAAAAAGGCACATAAAAGTGTTGGACATACCCTTTTTGAGACAATAGAACAAAGTGAACAACAACAGACGGTACTGAGGAAGCTCCAGCTGTGCATATTGTCTAACATCCCCTACCACTGTATTCCTAAGCTTTTATCTGTTTCCCATAGGATATAAATGTAATGATCAGAGGCCTGTTTAGTTGCTATATCTGATTCACCTATTTACAGCAACACAAAGGCTTTGAAATTGTCAAAATATCCTGAAGATCCTCATATTCAATGGTCCAAAGCCTTCCTCTCAAAGCTTTGAACAAGATTCTGAGTTTAGGCTGACGCTCACAGGTCCGTTGTCATCTTTATTGGTTCTGCTTGTCTCTCTGGCAAATTACCAGCTAAACTATAAGAAAAATGTTTAGCATACCAAATGACAGACTAAGAAACTCAGCTCAGCAGGCTGTAGTCATGCTGCAATGTCATATTCAGGTCCATATAGATCACCTGCATGTCCATTCTGGACGATCTGATATCCTCGTGTTGGCGTTGTTCCCACATCATCATAATTAATGTTTTTCCAGGGTCCACATTACAAGTGACCAATCACCTTCTTGTGACGTCATACTTTTGCGACTTCGAAAAATACCCGCCTTCAAAAACAAATGTTGTTCGAGAAACCGCCTTTTGTCCGCCGATCCAGCAATTTGAATTCCACTCAAGACACTTTTCTTTAATAAACAGTAAGCATTATACATATATTTTCCTTGAAATGGCTGAAATTGATAGCTGTTTGTTTGCTAGTGATAGGCTACTTGCGAACCAGTGTTCTCCAGAGAATTGCGTGTCAATGTATTATAATATATAATAAATGTACAGGTGAATATAGCTGTCATAAAAATGTTGTCAGGCAAAATTGCAGTAGCTTCCCTGATCATTTTACAAACATAAGTGAATAGAATTTGAACTAAAAGGCCTAGACTAATGGTTGTGTGAATCAAAATATCACCTGGAAACATAATTAACTGGTCCATAGCTGTGAAACTGGACATGAGTTCTTGATTCCATGGAGATTAACAGTAATCCAGAAATTTACAAATTTGTCCCGGGCCATCGTGTTAATGTTTTAATTACACAGTCTCCCAGGGACAACAATTACACGGTGTCCCTGCAATTTTGCCTGACCCAACCCCCGGGCCACGAAACACCAAAAAAGTTGGGGAACGCTGGTCTAGAGAACACTGGTTAGCTAATGCTGTCGTCAAGTAGCCTATCACTAGCAAACAAACAGCAAGCCAAGTGAGGAACATATGTATAATGCATATAGTTAGGGCTGGAGCAGGTGACCCTGAATCCTCCCTTAGTTATGCTGCAATAGACGTAGGCTGCCAGGGGATTCCCATGATGCATTGAGTTTTTCCTTTCCAGTCACCTTTCTCACTCACTATGTATTAACAGACCTCTCTGCATTGAATCATATCTGTTATTAACCTCTGTCTCTCTTCCACAGCATGTCTTTTATCCTGTCTTCCTTCTCTCACCCCAACCGGTCGCAGCAGATGGCCCCGCCCCTCCCTGAGCCTGGTTCTGCCGGAGGTTTCTTCCTGTTAAAAGGGAGTTTTTCCTTCCCACTGTCGCCAAAGTGCTTGCTCATAGGGGGTCATATGATTGTTGGGTTTTTCTCTGTACCTATGAAGCGCCTTGAGGCGACTTTTGTTGTGATTTGGCGCTATATAAATAAAATTGAATTGAATTGAATTACCGTTTGAAACGTATCCTAAAAGGACTACAAATTCGGCGGACAGGCGCTGGATTGACAGACAGAGGCGGGCACAAGTGAAGAAAAAAAAAACATTTTTTTAAACCTTTAATTAAACATCAGTACAATACAAATGGAATTAAACAGTACTACAATAATGGTGTTGTACTTACAAAAGAATTGTATGCATAGATAAACAAATACAAGAACAGTATTCAGAAACAACAATATAAATATGCTAGGGGGAAGAAAATTTGTTTTAAGGTGGGTATTTCGAAGTTGCAGAAGTGTGACGTCACAAGAAGGTGATTGGTCACTTGCAATGTTGAACTTGGAACAACATTTATTATGATGATGTGGGAACAAAGCCAACACGAGGATATCAGATCGTCCGTGCGGAGTGCAGGATGTCTAATCTCTGTTTGGGTGGAACGAGTAAAAATAGCAGAGGATGGTTTCGATCCATCGACCTCTGGGTTATGGGCCCAGCACGCTTCCGCTGCGCCACTCTGCTCACACAGGAGAAGCTGTCGCAAAGCTCTTCACATGGCTCAGCTGTTTTGCATTCTTATCACAGAAAGGGGGCCTTCTTACATAATTTGCAACCACTGTTTCCTGCTGACAAGAGGAGGTGGTTAGTTATATAGAGAGGGGCTCAACAGAGGGGAGAGGGTTTAGAGAACCGGGCAGAAAAATGCTGTAATGGCAGAGAAGGTGATGGGAATACAAAGGAAGGAATTCTTTTAAATATGTCAAGTATATTTTTCACAGAGCTTAAAAGCAGAAGTCGTGTGTATGTTACAGTATTGTGTGCTCTGTGATTTCAGCAGTGTGTCCCGCATCTGTGTGAGGTGTATTATATTCGATCGTTTATATATTTTTTTTTTTCTTAATGGTGCATTTTTAAGGAGAACTGACTAATTATCTCCATTCATGCAAAATTAAAGAGAGGGAGGCTTTCCAAACCGAACAGGCTACTCTTTGTCTGTGAGAGGAAACTAGGTCATTCATTCTCATTGTCAGAGGAAGAAGCAGGAGGCGCTGCTTAATGGGCAGAAAAACAATCAGAAGAAGAGAGAGCGTACAAGCAGAAAAGTTACGAAATGTACAGTCGGCAAGATCAGATATCCCCGCTGAGGGACAATATATTAGTTGCATAACTGAGAGCGCTAACGTTAAACAATATGGCTCAAAGTCCACGTGCAGTCTGATTAATTGTATGTTTCGCTCTGTAAGTCATTCTCTGTATCACCAGTGCAGCACATTGGTGGATTCTTCCTTTCCCCTCTATCCAGGACACAAAATGTAGCCGCGCGTGTTCTGTTGGCTGTAGATCCAAAAGACAAACATGCTCATGTTTGTTGAAGAGGTGAACAAATCAATCTGTGAATACACCTTTGCACTTTTTAGATGAGATTAAAGCAGCATTTCCCCGAACTTCATTCGTTCGGTGTGAACTTTGAATGCGAGAGCTCACTGCAGGGAACTTGAAACAATGAGATGAAAGCGTAAGCTCTCGGCCAGACTGGTCTGAACTGGTCTGAACTGCTGATTATTTTCCTTTTTTTCCCTCTCCTCCCAAGCACATGCTGTCTTACTAAATAAACTCTCTCACGGGGATCAGACGATTCTTGGTGTAGCCATATATGTGTGTGTGCATGAATGACTGCATTCAGTGAGATGGTCACTCGAGCCCTGACTGACTGACACTAATCTAAACTTTAAAAATCTAAGCAAGAAGTTTTCACATAGCGCTTCTAATCAGCTCCTAATTTGCCCTACTTTGATCTTGTTACACAATCAGTTACTATGGTAATGTGAACTGTGACCTTGAACCACAGGTACTGTACAGTAATCCCTGTGTTCTTCCCCCCTCCACTGAAAAAACAAACTATGCAGCAACTTTGGCCCTCTTTCCTCTCTGTTATTATGCTGTGGGGGTCTGTGTGCTGGCTTATAGACTCCAGCAGAACATCCCCTCCTCCTCTGCCAAAGGCATAAACAAAGAAGACAAGTCTAGGAGTGAATCAGTCCCTCCGTGTCCTCTGTGAACTTGTTGTGATGATGGCTAATGTTCTTTCGTTCTTGTTTTATTGCCAAGTTGGGATTGATTCGGTTTTCCGAGGATTCAGATGCTGCTTAGGTTTTGACCAATTTATCCTGTAAACTCTGTTTAAGCAGAACTGAAAACCTCACAGGGCTGAGACAACATGTGTGAAAAGGACACTAACTAACACTAACTGACACTAACTCTGTCGCTCTAGGCTTTGCTTAATACCCCGAGCTCCGCTCCAAATTTTTGTTCCAATATATTCCTCACCCTCAGCTCAAAAACATGTTTACACATCCCTGCCCTCTCTCTGCCTGTCTGCTCTTTCCCCTCATTCCTAGTTCTCCTCCCTCCTCCAGTCTCCTGTTTCCTGATCTACTCACTCCTCCTCCCAGTTTTCCCCACATGTTCTGCTGATTTTACAGAAAAACAGAGCATATTCCGCAACTTTTCCTTGTATCCTCAATACTTCCCAGCTGGAAAGCACAGTGTGTCCACATCAGCCAATGCTCAGCAGCTCTGTTACAACCTGACTCTGCCACTTACGCACACATGATCAACAGGCCGAGATAAAAACAGAAACAGATGGCGTGTGTTTGACTTTGATGAAATAGGAGAAGTGAGCATGAGTGCGTCATGTAGATATGCAGCTGCCAAACACTGGTTATAAAGTTAGATTTTATTCTTGGGCATATTTAAATAGTCAGCAGAAGACATTTAGAAAGGTTTTAAAATTAGCGACATCAGGTAGCAAAAGCCTGGCACAATGACTAAGCTGAATAACAGCAGAGTATAAATAGATTTAATGTCACACATCCTAAATTAGACACCCCTCCCTACCACTGGTTAAGGTTTGACCGAGGCATATCCACATGGAGAAGAACATGTACCAGTGGTGAAGTCTGAAAATTAAATAAACAGGCACCACACTGTTTCTGGAAGACATAAAATAGTCCCTGAAGACAAATATGGCATATAAGAAGATCATGGCCTGATCTATAACACAAAAATCTTCTGTATATCTTTCTTTATGTTTTCACTCATATTCGATCTACTTTTTAATGCCGATCATAAAGGCTTTCCGCTTGCCAACAGATAGTCACCACTCTAGTTTATCTTTTGTCTGACTGTATATATTCCAAAGTGGCCTCTTGAACAGGACACAGAGTTCACTGAACTCAAATGATCTCCACAGTCACCAAATCTAAATCCAACAGAGCTCCTTTTGGATGTGGTGGAAAGAGAAACGTATCATGCACGTGCAGCTGACAAATCTGCAGCAACTGAGTGATGCTATCATGTCGATATTGAGCAAAATCTCTGAGGAAAGTTTGTAGCGCCTTGCTGAATCTATATTGCATAGAATTAATGCAGCTCTGAACCCAAAAGGGGGTCCCAACCCAAAACTAGCCAGGTGTACATAAATACTAGTAAGGGTTGCAGTAACGTCACAGGACTCTGAAAGCCCAAGCTGTTGGAGTCAGTGGACTATACTGGACGTATCACTACAAAAAAAACTGATTAAGTAGTCAGATAAAAAAAAGTTTGAAATTAAGTGCCGTAACATGTCACATCTGTGAAGGCAACAAGCACGGAACAAGCATACACATGCAGGGGTTCAGTTACATGAACATGTTACTAACTGTTTCTGCAGTTACCTGTCACTGCAAGTTGTTTACTTGAACCTGCTTAGTAGAGACAGAAAGAAACAGCACCAGGGTCGTGTAAAGGGCAAAAACACTGTGCAGACATGGAGGAGTAGAGAGCAACAAGCAGCCTGAGAAGACACAGATAACACATCTATCTCACAGACAGCCAGCAAGGTTCTTTGTTATAGTTACACTGTAAGAGCAGAGGGAGAATTGCAAAGTGTAAAATCAAAGTTTGCACCATTGCACTACATGAAACACACACGAGTATGATTCGTTTATGCAAACATTTACGGCAACTATAAATCCAAGCATTCTGCCTTCATTCTGTCTAACTTGTATGTCATAATAAATCACATCAGTGTACAGCAAACTGGACAATTAGGGTGAAAAACATGCCCCCACACACATACTCTCTTCCTAGAAGTCTACTGTTACTTCTAGGAAGTAAATTCTGTAGGGTTTGTTTGTAACTTCTCTTACTGTAACTCGATGAAGGTCAACAACAGCTGGAGAAAGATTTAGAGCTCCATCTGGGACAGGAGGATGTTAGTTTTTAGATTGGCTGCGCCCAAATATTGTCTCCAACAGAGATATACATTGTTAGACCTGGCATGAAATAATCTGTCATCGGCATGAGTGTGATCAGCTTTAACCCAGAATCGACACAGAAAATAAAGTCACGGCAGCACGAACCTGACATTTTCAACCAGGCTCCAACAACATATTTTATACCTTTACAGAGAAAAGATGCTCAGTTTTAATCTGTTGCTCAGCTCCCAGGAGAAGCATTGCAAGTACAATTCAACTCAAATGGGATTTTGCTGATTTTGTTGTTTTGGTACTGTAGAGTCAGCGTGATCACAGGAGACTAAGTGGTCAGCTGTTTACACTTAAACACTGCAAACAAGGTCTATATGGTAAAACAAAAACAAGAAGGCGACAGAAAGGCCCTCAGGAGTGAAATTAGATCAGTGAAACACAGAGTGGCAATCTCCACTGATCAGAAGAAGATAATCACATTACCAATCATCTTGCCTGTGAAGCAAACTGGATTATCTTCAGTTTGTATAATAACTGATAAGTGAACAGCATTTTGTAGAGCGTTTCATTGACACCATTATGAAGGAACAGAACAAAGTTTTCTTAGTTTGGAGCATGGAGTTCAGTTTGTTTATTAGTTTGTTTGTTAGGTTTTTTTCTTGGAAGAAAGAGAGACAGCAAGCGAAGGAGAGAGAGGGAGAGAGAGGGAGGGATTACCGGCTCCCCCAGTAGGCGGAGAAACGGGCGGGTACAAATACGCGCTCTGATCCTCTCTACGCGCTTAGTAGAGAACAAGGAGTAATCGGCTGTAAACTAAAAGCCAAACCGGGACTATACATTGTATTTTACAGGTAATTTTGATTTACTTCATCAACTTTTCTGCCACTCTGTAACTTCAGACCTGCCGTGTTATCGGCGGGAGTAGTGTTCAGCTCACAGCCGGAGAGACTGCCTCGTGTAGGAGCACATGACGCTAGGGATGGGTTTGATTTCATCATCTTAAAGGAAGATGGAATTATACGATATCACACAGTTTTTGGAGTTGTTATTGCTACCGGGTCGATTTTAACTTGTGTTCGGTGAAAGTTTCATAGACATTTACGATGTACTTGTTTGAAGAGGTTTTATTTAATGACTGTTGAAGCGAACTGGAACAAACCGGTCAACTACTAAATTTCCGCTTTACACCCCTTTAATCTTAAAGCCATGTGTGTATTATGTTATATTAGACTGTCAGAGAGCTACTTGTTGGGTTTTTTTTGTTTGTTTTTTAACTAACAAATGTTCACTGTCGTTTACTCGTGACATTTGTTTAAATCGTTTTCTTAATAAGTCTATGCTTGCTATTGTTATGCTCTTATTATGAAGGGTAGCTGCAGTATTTCCGTAACTCGAGGCTGACTGCTTAACGTAAGAAGTAGTAATTGTTTCATCAGACACCGGTGGAACATATGAGCATCTCAAGAATGGGTCTTCCGTTTATTTGAATGTATTTTTTTACAGCTGATATTTTTGTTGCTAGCGTTTTGAGTGGGTTTTGAAGTGTGACTGACATGAACTAGTTTGTTTGTTTGTAGTTTTTAATGAGCGCTTTGTAAGGAAAAACAAACAAGAGCTTGTGTCTATTTAAGTAGGGAACCGCACCGCCACTCCTGTTTAATTCCTACATAAAAACTGGGTTACCTTAATGAATCTAGTCGTTGCCTGTATGTCCTGTGTAGGGGGGGATGTGTTACATAAGGGTGGACAAAAGGCGAGGGGATGAGACTTGGCCGGTGCTGCCTTAAAAAAAACAAAAACTCTACTCCTTTTGGTGGTCTTGTTTTTATTTAGCTCTTGGGTGTTAGCCAATGAGAGTGCTTTTGCAGATACAGTTATTAATTCATAATTTTCCTTTGTGCTCCACCTCCAGTTAAACCATGAATAAAGACACAGAGATCGACATGAAAGAAGTGGAGCTCAACGAGCTCGACCCAGAGAAGCAGCCCATGACGGGGGACGGTCAGGCTCCAGGCGGGGAGAAAAACGGCAGCGTCAAGCTGAAAGTTCCCGATGATGAGGTTACCTTCACCGGGCTGTCCAAAGAGGAGCTGATGAAGGTTGCTGGCACTCCAGGGTAAGAGCTGCAGCTAAGAGCTGTCTTCCTCTGTGGGCGTTAAAATAAGTGGACATTTTTACATTATTATTTTCTTCCACAGATGGGTGAGGACCCGCTGGGTTCTTCTTGTCCTCTTTTGGTTGGGCTGGATTGGTATGCTTGCTGGAGCCATTGTAATCATAGTCCAGGCTCCTCGCTGCAAGGATATTCCTGCGATGAACTGGTGGAATGAAGGGCCTGTCTACCAGATCACTGACCTTGAAGCGTTCTCTGAAGGATTGAAAGGTAGACTATTTGTGGAGAGCTTATGAAGCTGATCAAGTGGTTTTATTCTTGCAAGTTTAAAAAAAAAAGTTTTTTGTTTTTTTTTTATTGCGCTGCCATGTTTATTCCCAAAATAAGAGTTGGAGGTTGCACTTAAAGTGCCCCAGTCTTGAGTTGGGTAACATGCTCTGACTTGCATGGATAACGTCTTGTGACCGTCTCTTGGCTTTCATTAGTTCTCTGTGGCCTGTGTCAGCTGTCTAGATATCAAATTGCTGACTAGGCTGCCAAAGTCTGACTAAAGGTCTTAAGACCATTTAAAAGAAGAAGAAAAAAATGAACACGTCATCTGTTTCATATCTCTATTCAGATATGGCCAAGTTGAGCAGCTCTGGAATATATCAAGATGTACATATCAAAAAAAATGTTTACTGCAGGCTTTTAAAATCGGGAAGGAAGAACAGTGCTTACTACTGTTCATAAAGTGAACTGGTGGGGAGCACTTGGTTTTAACAGGCTTTGGGTGGAATTCCAAAAACTCCATGTGACTCAGTTTTGTTCTCTTTATCAAAGCCACCCTTGTGCTCAGGCTTCACATGGGCAGCAGAGGGAGTGGCTGGGATCCTTCACATAGTCTTGCAAGCACTGCGGTGCTACAGTCTGAACTATCAACATGTGTCTAAAGCTGTCTGTCCTTTGTCCCTAACCTGCTCACACCCTCGTTTTTCTGCCTTATGTGAAATTTACACTGACCCAGCATTTTATTTACTACCTTTTTTTTTCTTCTTCTTATTTTTTCTTTCAGGTGTTGAAGAAAAGTTGGATGACATTAACCAGCTAAAGGTGAAAAGCCTGGTAATCGGACCTCTTCATACTGTCCAGGCCGACCAGATGACTGGTCTGAACCTTCAAGAAATTAGTGCAGAGCTTGGAAAAGCTGAAGATCTCGACAGCTTGTTGAAGGCGGCCCACAAAAAGGGTACGTAATTGTCTGATTTCAGATCAGTTACTTGCTAAATCGTTCACACTAAAAGAGTAACTGGTGCTCTGTTCTTTCATTAAGAGTGGTTTCTATTTATTGCTGGATTCTGTACTCTTGAGGGCCAGATGTGAGCAAACATTGCTGTTTCTTTCAGGCATTTCTGTGGTGCTTGACCTGACTCCAAACTACAAAGGAAATCCTGTGTGGTTTGATAAAACAGACCTTACAGAAATAATGGAAAAAGTCAAGGTAAGCACACAGATTTAATTATTTGCAGTAAGAAGGCATATTAAGCAACATCACTATCTTTACATGTGATAAACAAATGGCACATTTTTGACTTTTTGCCCCATGGACAGATGATTAAATTGGACATTATATACTGTGGTGTAGATTCGGGTCTTGCTGCCACTGTAGTTAATTTGAATCTGTTCTCTTCCAGACTGCAGCTGAGTTCTGGCTGAGTAAGGGTGTTGATGGCATCAAGATATCTGACCTTGGCATTGCCTCCATCAGTCCTGAATGGGCCAAACTGCGGATGGCGGTCCAGGGAAATGGCACTGATGACACCAAGAAGAGGTTTGTGTGGCTGCTATGTTCTGACCTTTGATTCAGCACAAGTAAACAATGTTGACCACTAAACGGGGTATTTTATTTTAGATTCTTAACTTTAGCTATTATCCACACAGATAACAAAGTTGTAGGGCTTATCTGTCCTGGAAAAGTCATTTTAAAAGCATCAGTAAAATATCAGGTACAGGATACTTTGTTCTGAGAGAACATGGACATGAAAAATAGTCCCATCAACATTCAAGGAAGTGTTTCAAGATGTATAACAAGTACAAGTTCTAGACTGACCTGATCCTGTTCTCTTTTCTTTAGGGCTCTGATGGGTGTGGTCAACAATATTTCAGCTAATGAGGTGTCTCAGCTAGTCAATGTCTCTGGTGTCGATCTAATCTTGTCTGACCTGCTCAGTAGAAACACGGAAGGTAGGCTGCTACTGTTTGCATAGTAGTGATTATTATTATTATCAGTGACAATAATCCTAAGTAAATGTCAAAAAGGTGCATTGTAGATGATTATGGTACCTGAATATCCGCAGGTAAAGAGCGCATTCAGGTCCTGAAGACCCTCCACTCTGAGCAGAGAAAAATAGGCTGGGGTCTCGGTGCTGCTCAGAAGGACCATCTGTCTAAACGGGCAACGACTTGGGGCCTAATTCGTCTCTACCAGCTTCTGCTCTTCACCTTGCCTGGAACCCCTGTGTTTACCTACGGAGATGAAATTGGCCTTCAGGCAAATCAGATGAGCAACAAAGCAAACCAGACCAGAGAAGCTCCGAAGATGGTTTGGAATGTAGAGAAGGAAGAAACTGACGGTGCTAAGGTAAGTGTGGGTGTGTTCAGTCTGTCACTGATCAAGCGTTTGTTTGCTTTAAGTGCAGTAAAGCATTTTCTTGAATTTCATTTACAGTCTAACCATACTGAATACGCTGAAATAAGGAAGTGGTTCAGATCCCTCAGTGACCTGCGAGGCAAAGAGCGCTCCCTCCTGCACGGCGACTACTATGGTCTCTACAGCTCTGCCAAGTCTCTCTCTTTCCTTCGTGTGTGGGATCAGAGCGAGAGATACATAACAGCTGTAAACTGGGGAGATGGTCTCGAGGAGCTGAAATTAAATCTGGAACCCACAGGCAAGTTACAGTTCAACGGACATGTCTACTGACGATATCTAGCAATATCTATTAACTCTGCTATTTATTTTAAACTTGACGACCTTTGTTTGTGCAGAGGGGGTAGAGCTACCAGAAACGGCCAAGGTGAAGCTGTCAACTGACAAAGACTTTGAGGTGGACTCGACTGTAAACCTGAAAGACCTCAAGCTCAACGCCGGACAAGCACTGCTTCTGCAGTTCCCCTACACGGGCTAAAGATGGCGCCAAAGGATAGGAAAGCTGCATACTGATTAGTGTTGCTCTTAATGCAGTTTCTGAATACATTCTTATGGATTAAAACTGCATTAAGTAGATACATTTCAGTCTGACAGAACATAAATTTAGTGGGTTAAATGAAACATGCAGTTTAAAAATGTTTAAAACATTAGCTAGTGCAATAACACTACATTGTTCAAATGTGTGAAAGACATTCCATTCCTGGTTCTTTGAGCATTTTTCTTAAAGGTTGTGCTGTTTATGGTTTTTAGAAATCTTACATTTTCCTTTTTAGTGACTTTATGAATTTTTGGGGGAGTTTTTGTAACTCGCACAGGAAAAAGAAGTAAAGTTTGGATGCATGATGTTCGAGTCTGTCAAGTGAAAAGAATAAACGGCGTTCTGCTCAACCGCATATTCGTGTTTTTGTGTTTGTCTGCAAGGCGCCTTTAAGAGTTGTGTTTACGCTGATAATATCACATAAGATGTTGACGGTGTTTATGCAGGAGATGATATCAAATGAGACGTTCATTGTTTTCACTGCATTACAGGTGTGTATGTGTGAAAGTGTGTCACAGATGTGAACGGAGGAAGTGTTTATTTTATCAACGCCTTGAGATGGGTTTTTATAGATGCAGCAGACACACCTAGGAGTCTCACTAAAGGGGTCACACACCTGTCCATGGCTCTCTTAAAGTAACTATGGACAAAATCCTCTACATTACAGTACACACAGCTTCACATGTGGCAGGCAGATGAAATAACTGGCAGAAATTCAGCAACAAAGAGTTCCTAGTACAGCATGTTTCACGATGGGCTTTGAAATTCATCTTCTAAATAAAGTGGCTTTATGAGCCATTATCTTCCTGATAAATGAATCAGCGATTGATAAAATCAGCTAGACAAATGAGTAGTTGGTTACAAATGTCTACTGTCTGTACGTGCCCCACAGTTATAAACTTATGAAGTCTCATGTAAGTTTAGAGGGGAAAAAAGTTATAAGTGACTTTTTTTTTTTTTTTTTTAAAGGAACATTTAAGTTATTTCGCTAGAGACTGTAATTCCAAATTCACGAGGCTCGTGTTTAGACGGCTTCAATGGGATGAACTTTTTCTTTTCTTTTTTTTGCCCGACCAAATATCAAGTTTAAGCATTGACCTGTCTGATTAGGAAGAATATGTAATATTTATATATTTGTTACCCATTTAATTTATTGATCTTCAACAACAGTCTGTGGTTTCGCCATTTACACTGACATTCATCGTTTGCCTTTTTTTAAAACCACGTTTTCTTGTTACTTGTATATAAAAATATATAACAGCTATAATTAATCCCTTAACTCTGCAGTGTACGATCTGATGTCAGTCCTGAAACCTCCCAAATAGAAAATGTAGGTTTTTTAAAAATTGAAATACAAGAATTAATTATAAAGAGGATTTCATCAGCCAACACAATAGCACATAAAAACAGCTACTATTACTACTAAGCACTGTACTCATGTACACTTATATATATATGCACATCTGTGAATATGTTGCTGATAAATGGCAGCGATGTAGCTCAGAGCTTTTATACCAATGATACCAATTTATATCCCGACATGTAGTTAATGTATGAGTACAATGATGTTCTACAATTTCATACATTATATTACTATCTTATTAATACAAACATCTTTTTGTTTGAATATATATTTTACTCTAGTTAACATTTAATTGAATTAATACTATACAATACATATTCATGTCTGTTTCATTTTGTTGCATTAACATATTTTGTTGAATAACCAGTAACTGTGACTGTATGATATGTGAGGTGGGTAAAGACTGCAACATTTGTCTCCACAATGGAGTAAATTAAAAACTTTAAATTAGTACAAATGAATCAAAATGACCTTAAAGTGGTGGCGCTTTTAGTCCAGCACTTAAATGAATGCATAGCTCTATATTGCCGATTATACCTCCGTGCTATAGTTTGAGCAGCAAACTTGAGCCGTTGACGTTTTCTTCTACTCGAATATTTCTCCATAAGGGGTTTTGCTCGTAACTAATTTTACACCAAAACAATGTTGATTCTGTAATGATCCATCTGAAAAACAACAATCACTTTCATATTCTTAAAATCGTCCTATAAATATCACTTTTATCTTAGTTAGAATCATCATAATCCATTGTATGTACGTAATTTTGATCCTTCAGATAGTTACTGAAGCTATTTTAAGATTCAGAGGGGGGGGGAAAAAGTCTAGTTTTTGATGTTCAATCATGTTTTGCATTTATCTTTGGGACTGTCAAAATGCTGTGCTTGGTACAAAATCCACATTTGAAAAGCTCAAAATGATGCAGGCTAACTGCACACACTGGCAGTCTGGCTTTCTTTGATATACTGAAAAGCATGAAAAGTGTGCTTTATGAATGGAGAAGCCTTGCTTTGTAATACAATGCCATAAAACGTGTCAATTTCTCATTTAAAAACACTGCTTTAAGCCCACTCTTTTGATAAAAATGTCAAACAATTCCTCTGACACGTGAAACTAAACTCAGTAGAGTTTCGGGGTCTTGATACAATACAGGGCCGCCGTGCTGTGGTATCACAGGGGAGGTTTGAAGATGATGATACCGGGAATCAGAGCCCGTGTCGCACCTATGCTTGCACCCCACGCCGCTGCGAAACCAAACCACCGCCATGCACACTCATGACTGACTCTCAGTCTGAGTCTGACAGATACAGATGCACCTTTTACATCACAGTGTCATGAAGATACATGACCTTTCTTCAGCTTTCATGGAACACTGCAGCTAGTGAAATACAGTACTGTAATTTAGTTAGAGTGGAAAGCCAGAAAGCAAAGTGAGTACAAGATATTCTCGTTTCACACAGCAATTACAAAGCCAGTCGCTAATTTATACTAATGAACAATTGAATACACCTCTTGTTTTGGTAATATTCATTCGTATATACAAGAGGATTTATTGCCTAGATATACACACGTTTTAAACTTGTTCCCAGTAAAGACTTTGTGTAAAACAAAGGTGTAAAACTCCTTTTAGTTCATGGGACACATACAGCCCCATTTCACCTGTAAAATCAACACATCACAAACGCCCCTCCAAAATTTCCAATGACTTCAGGTGTAAAGACGTAGATTCTTTAACTCCGACTTGTCCATCGCCAAGATTTTAAAAAGGTATTAAATAATTTTTCTCATTTAATGACCATTTATGAAATGATCCACTGCCTCTCATTTAATGATCACTGAAGATATCTTCAGGGTTTTAAACTGATTTTCAACACACTGATTCTACCATCAACACATACGCATCACAGGTCACAGTGGAAAGATGCAGAACCGTCACACCTATAGATTTTGTAGATAAAGAATACTGGTATTTCACACCTTTATGATTCATCTTATTCTGACCTAAAAATAGTAGTAATTTTCCAAAGGTTTTAACTGGTATTAATGAGCCTGGACAGCATTTTTTAAAGCCATCCAGTGAGCTGAATATGATCTTTTGGCAGGTAGTTCTGGCCCTCTGGCCACAAGTTTCACACTGCTGTTGTAATCACTTTCACTCCATACTTACAGTGAGCCAGGTCACCATATCACCATATATTAGTATAGGAGCAAGAATTTTATTAGAATACAGTAAACTTGTTACATAGTTTAATGCATTTGTTAACACTTTATAAATATTTGGTACTATTCACCCTGGAGAAGTGAAGTCTTAATTTATTTATGGTAGCTATAGATACAGTGTGTGAAAAATAACGCTTAGTAAAGTACAAAAACATCCACTCACCAGCCATTTGATTAGTTAGTAGAGTTCGGTAGGAGGGGTTGGACGCCTATTTACCTTCAGACTTGTTTTAATTCTTCATGTCACAGATTAAAAAGGGTGCTGCAAAATTCCCTCTGAGATTTGTCTGTTGTACATCCATGATACTCAACTCCCGTTCCACCAAAAGATGCTCTACTGGATCCAGTTACAGGAGTGTCACGTGGTGTGGTCTTCCGCTGCTGTAGCCCGTTAGCTTTATGTGCTGCTTGACCAGAGATGCCCTTCTGTAAGGATTGTTGCCTTCATGTCACCTCAAAGCAATTTGGCTATTCTCCTCTGACCTCTGACATCAACCAGATAGTCTCACCCAGAGAACTGCCGCTCATTGATATTTTCTCTTTTTTTTTTTTTAGCGCATCCTCTGTAAACCCTAGAGATGGTTGTGTGGGAAAATCCCAGTACATCAGCAGTTTCTGAAATACTCAGATCAACCTGTCTTGCACCAATAACTACATCACATTTAAAGTCATTAAATCACTTTTCTCAGCTTGAACGTGTCTTGAACGTGTCTGCGGGCATAACTGCACTTGGTGTGAGTGGCTGATAAGATTTATTTTTTAAGGAGGAATTGTACATAACGAAGTGGCCGGTGAGTGTGTTGTGCATTGTCTTTATTTAGATAAACAGATAAAAACACTGATACCAAACCTATTTCTACAGCAAGCCAGAAGCTAAAGCCAGAAGCTAAATAACTTCAAGTTAACTTAAGCTTAAAACAAAAGTTAAAAATCTCTGTTAAGCTAACAAAGCTCACACAGAACATTTTTTTTCCATTAATAAATACTCTGAGTTTCTCTCCTATTCACTGTTTTTTATCCTTTCCCTTTCTTGTCTTTTTTCTTCTCTGAGTCAGATTTTATGCCAGCCCTACCTCTCCTGCTAACACCGTTCCCCACTG
Source organism: Mchenga conophoros (assembly GCF_057382185.1). Classification (NCBI taxonomy): domain Eukaryota; kingdom Metazoa; phylum Chordata; class Actinopteri; order Cichliformes; family Cichlidae; genus Mchenga; species Mchenga conophoros. The sequence continues at coordinate 74,508,073 of NC_140528.1, read as the reverse complement.
TGCGGCCTTGAAGCCCGAACAAGGTACGTTCAAGTCAAAAAATATCTAAATATACATTTCTCTTGGAATTGGTAAAAACTTCTTAAAGAAATGTGTGTTCACCCTTTTTTGTTGTGAGACAGAGAACTTTAATACAAACAACAAATAGGTCCGAAAAAATAAATAAATAAAATGCTAGCTTGACTTATTGCCGAGGTAACAAACTAGCTTGCAGCACCTTAGCTAATTAAAATGCTGCATCATCACGGTCTAATTTATCTTATGGCGATATGAACATATTTAGGCGGGTTTTGAATGTCAATCCAAGCTTTATTAGTTTTTTTTTAGCTGATATTTTATCCTATTAATGACAGAAAGATGATTCGCCTTTTTCAAAATGCTTGTAATAAGGCAAAATTACATAATAAGTTCATAATTAAATTGCCATTTATGAGCAACATTACTGATTCCAGGCTTCAATTGTTTCAAATCAGTTTCACAGAAGTAAAGTTTATTAGCCAAGCTATAATTGCACTACTAGGTTCACCTGCAAATCAATTTTGTGTATTTATTAAAGCACTTTTATTTACGTTGTTAGCTTTAGAGGCGCCAATAAGTAGAATTTAGTTCCCTAAGATCTAGCTGCTGCTCCGTGTTCCCGTACTCACTCACTGCTGGCTGCAGATGGCCCATTCATCATAAATGTATGAGAGTTGTTGTGATCTTCTCAGTTAACTGATGGCAAGAGAACAAACAAGCATGTTTCCTCTAATGTATTTAACTTTCCCTTTCACTTAAACTGAACACCACACCAACATTGATTTTAACTTCCTTGTCTGAGAAAACAAGAGAAACACCATATATTCTGTTGTAATGGCAAATACTTTGACCATACACAGATCGGACCTGGACTCTCTACCAGACTGCAGTATTTAAAAGCTGATTATTCAGTGCATTTGGGTTTCTCTGGGGTCCTGCTTGTGTTTTAGGGTGTGTGTGTTTGGGTGTGTGGCCCTTTAAAAACAAACAGACCAAAAGAAGACCATAAGAAAAAATGAGGGATGAGAGAGGAGAAAAAACACCCACTCAAACTGAAAGTGTGCATATGTATGCATGTATATGTATGTGTGTGTGTGTGAGGTTAAAGCCACACGCCGGGGTGTTTTTTCTTCTCTTTCCAGCATCACTATGACACAGCTCGTAATACACACACACACAGAAATGCATGCACACATACACACACACACATACACGCACGGTGGCGTTATGACAAGGTTGATCAAAGACTGAAAGAGCGACAGGCCGATCATCTTTGGTGAAACTACGTTTCTCTCGCTCACCGTGTCACTCTCCACCCCTTTTCTCACACACATGTCTACCTACCAGCAGACCATACACACATGCATTTCACTGCCACTGGGACAGCTCTCCTCGTGATGACAACTTAACAGGTAAAAAGACGGTTTTTGTTCTAATTTCAGTGTTTTTGTTTCTTTAAACAAAGCACTGTGGGGCAGGACTGTTTTTCAGAATACATTTAGAGAAGATTTAACGGTAAAACCCTGGGTCCCAGCATTAGCACAGTTAGCATACTCACACAGAAATGAAACACACCTGTCCTGTCCAGTCTTAGCTATCATCATTTACCAGTTAATTTAAATTCAGCAAAATTTAAATTCAAGGTGGACTTTTTTTTCTTTTTTTTTTTAAACGATTAGATATTTGTAGATTATGTCTAATCTAGTTCAGTCTAAATTCAAACATACAACATTTATCCATGAAGAATAGGATATATATTCGCAGGAATATGCATTTTATACATTATAAAAGCTGCAAGTCAGTATTAGAAGTGATTCATAATATGTTTGTACAGCTCTTAAACTTTGAGTAATGACCTAAATATGCAGGCGCGTCTCCTCCTTTCGCATTACTTGGACTGTTTTAATAAAAGCATCACTTTTATGCTTCCACTTAATCTCCTGAAAGTCTGACTGGTAGGTTCTGCGTGCATTAAATGTTTTGAGCAGCTGAAAAAGTAACTAGAAAATTCTTTTCTTCTTTTATTTTTTTTCTTTTTATATTTTTCAAGTGACAAACTGCACACTGCTAAGTCTCAACATTACTTGTAGCATTTCAGTGTTGTTAGCCACAACATGTTGGTGTTTACACCAAACATGCTCTTATAGAGAGAGGCTTAAAACCACAAGCTTGACTTTGTTCATTGTGAACATTGTTAAGATGAAATCTGGGCCTCTGCTTATCGCTGACCAGTTACATATAAAGTTGTTGTAGTGTAGGTATTAGCCAGACAAACAGCTGCGTGTATTATGAAGTATTTATTGAATGTGGCATTGTGGGGTAACGGTGTGAAACGGCTCTTAGTCAGCTTTTAATGTTTCGACGATATTTGTTGAAGCCGTTAACATCGAGGTGTTGGAAGTTTTGGATTCTGTACTTTTCTGTTTTAAGAATATTTCGGCGATGTTAATCGTCTCCCAGTTGATTTAAATGAGGTGGACCAAACTTTAGATGAAGAGTTTTCCTTGTTGTTGCTATTTTTGTCTTCCTCCGCTTTTGTGACCTTCTTTGACATCTGCAGACAGAACGGGGGCAACAACTGCCTCTTGTGTTGTTTTTTTTAAAGTTAGGAAGTAAGGCTTCAGCGCCTGTGGCAATGATTAAAAAACATATATACAGAACTTTTTTAAATGCTCGGCTTTAAAACCCGTAGTTGAGAAACCACAATTAAGTAAAGTTATTATCTTTAAATGACTTAATTAACATTACTCTGGCCTTTTACACTCTTTCTAGAAGAGGAGGTGAAATGAGGAAGCCAAAGAAGCTGCAGTACATGCTACTTTCACCCACAGACATAAGGTGTAAAAGGCAAGGACGATTTCCAGAAAAATTCTATCATTTGTTCATATAAGTTCAGGCCACGGTAGGTATTCAAAGCTACCGAGTGAAGTAAAAGACAAAACGAAATTATTGCGCAAGAATACACCGCCGCCGCGTTTAAATGCAGTAAAGTCGCAGACTTTAAAGTCTTATCGTACTCTGTCAACTTTAAGCATTTCGATGCATTCTTACCCCAGTCGGCTTTGCAAAAAGAGCTCATGTCGGGCCTGTGAGTGAACACTGACATTCAATCTTGCAGCACATTTTAGATATGCTCAGTCTTGGCCTCTGCCCTCCACTTACTCTTGACACTGACTTTTTAAATCAGGGAGCGTAGGGTTTTTTTGCTTTGTCGATTTCCCCTTCAAGTATCAAACGCTTTCCAATACTTGCTGCAGAGTCACCTTCCTGAAGCACCACGCTGCTGCTGCACAACTCCGGGTAGGAGCGTGTTGCGTGTTTTTAGTGCGTCTGCCGTAGATTTTAGTCGAACAACCAAAAAGCCCAAATTTGGTTCAGTGACTGAATTTTCTTTCACTTTATTTCCCACACGTGTTCTTACCTGCCATGTGATGTTTTTTTCGACAGCGGTTTTCACTTTGCCATAAAGCTGTGGCAGGTGAAGCATCCGGAAGGCAGTTTTTGTAAGTACAGTGTCTCCCTTCTCAACCATGGAAACCTGTATCTCCCTCTCAGTTGTTGCGGTGGCCTCTCTTACAGTCTGCCTCGCAGGATAACTTGGCCTACGGAAGATTTGCACTTCGCCCTAACAGTTGATTTTACGGAGTCTGATAATCATCACCCATTTTCACATTTCCATATCCTGATTGGTACTTTGTTCAAAGTAACGTATTTGTAAATTGCTGTGACTCAGGGTGGGCTGGGTCATCTGCTGATCAGAAGCTTTGTGGGTCAATCGCTGACTTCTCCAGTTCAAACCCTGAAATTTGCAAGATATAGAACCCTAAACTTCGATTGCGAGTACTCATAGTTAAAAAGCGCTTAAAGGCACAGATTAATGTGATATGTGAATTTATATGGGTGAAAACACGATACGTTTGTATCAGTCCAGCTACCAGATTCATTCTTCTTTAGCTGCAAACCTGCTGCAGGAATTACGATAAAGGTGGCGAATACTACAATTCATTATTTTGTTTTATACTAGAAAATAATGTGAATGTGGCCCATTTGGAGAGACTTGTTTTCACCTTGAGTATTTTCTTACAATTTGTTGCGAAAAATTCTAAATTTTTTGCATTAATTTCGTAAAAAAACAAAAGAATAAGACGTGAAAGATTCTGGGCGCCCAAATATTTCTCTCTCATTTAGAGCTGTGTTTTTTGCTCTGCTGCTGTTTCTTGGGTGTTATTGTATTCATACAGACATCAAAGTCACTGTGTAGCGTAAAACAGGTGTTAGGAATGCTAAAGAGGTGCACAATGAGGATAACAAACAAATAAATTCATCATTTAAGAACAAAGAAACACATCAATACAATTAGCAGCAGAGAGAACATAGGTAGATGCAAGCACAAGGTGCTTTTACTCTCTCATAGTTGATGCTATCTAATATGAATGCACCAGTTACTGCCTAACCACTGCTTGTGACCAGTTTCCAGTGGCCTAGCTGATAATCATCTACAGTTCTTCTCATCGGAGGTACTGTGTGGTTGCACTCATATCCTTTAGTACATAAGGGCAGCTTTTTAAGTAGTGGATGACATGATACTCTTAACACCTTTTAAAAATCCTTATGAGCTGTAATTTGTTTCCTCTTAACTGTGTCACAGAAAAGTTTTAAAATTCTTTGTCCACTAGGTTATAGTGTAATATATTACATAGAAAACTGATGATAATGTCAGTGTAATTTGTTTTATTGTGATTGTTTAAAAAAAAATCTTTTAATATTGTTACATAGTACCACTTTCTTTAATGAAAGCTTAGTTATACTAGGTTATCTTAATGATAATAGTAGATTTAGCACGGGTAAATTAAGGACATTTTATTAAGCATTTCTAGAACTGCAAATCAAAGCCCATTATGAGTTTGATATCTTCAGAGCTCTGTGACAGCTTTCCGCCCTATCCTGAAGGGTAGTTTATAGGAACTGGGCTATACTGGATATTAAAATGCAACCTACACCCATTTCTCCGAGGTATATATTTCAGTCGCATCAGATTTGGTAAAGTTGCAATTTTGTTTGTGGGGGTTCAGTAAGATTAATGTTGAGTCACTGGTAATGTACGAGTTCGGTTAGCCGATGTAAAAGTGTCAGTTTTGTCTTTCTTTTTGGTTTAGTGTTTCAGCTCTCGCTATTACCTGCGATTAGGAAACTGAAGCCGTTTTCACACACAAACTTTTCTAGAGAATTGCAAAATGTTCCGCCTGCGTTGAACGATCGGACATTCAGCTGCAAAACCCGTGCGGTATCTAATGGCTCCGATTTGAGAATAGCTCTGGTGAATTTACAGCTGTTGATGGGTGGTCCCGTGTCCTGCAGTCCGCACGGTCAACAGCAATGTTCGGCTGGGGGGTACATTTGAGAAGAAAGAAGAAAAAAATAATAATAATTTGGACAGCGTCCCTACTTGACCTTCACATTTTCAGCGGTTGTTGTGCGACTTCAGCGTTACTGGTTTTCCAGATTTTCCCGAGAATCGACTATCCACAGATTCCAGCTTTTTAAAATTGACAGTACATTTGTAAAGCTGTACATATAAAAATAAAAAAATTAAATAAAAAAAAACACATTTTTTAAAATGTGCATATGTGAAGACTATGGCTTCCGGTCTAGATCTGGCCTATTGCAAATTTTGATTTGGTCCACATTTGAATTTATGCTTTTTGGCCTGCCTACCTATAGCTGTAACAAATCGGTCTCCACTGCACCTGAAAGCTTACAAACCGGCTGACAAGTTCACGTTAAAGGGCGACAACATTAAGAGAGGTTAGAAATTGAATACTTACCTACGGAGCATCCATTGGCCGATGACGCGTCGATCTCTCTGGCCCAAATCTTGATGGAGCTGTAGAGGCTTCATCGATCAAAGATCTTTGACTTTTAATGAAATTTCCCACACAGCTTGTCACGGTTAGGCTTGTGAAACCAGCGGTGTGAGACTCGAATATCCAAGAACAAAACTAAAGATTCCTTATTTCACTTTAAGTATTTGATTTTAAATGCCATGTACTTAGCAGGAATAACAAGGCTTGTGAAACAGGTCGCTTCCTTGCACAACTGTTTTCAGACTTTATTATTTTGATTGACTATGGTAGGTAAGCAGGTTATTTGATGATGTAAGATGGCCATGATGAGACATGCAATCCACAGTTAATCCAAGCCTGTCAAGAAACACTGTCTGCGACTGTGAAACTGTTTGCTTTCACTACTTAAGTTAGAAGTTAAGGGGATAAATTCTTGTATGTTCTGCATTACGTCGATTCTTCTGCTACAGCATCAGTTGACCCCTGTGACCTTCATGCAAATGGATGTAATTTAAAACGGAGAGCTTTGCAGCTGTGTGCTAAATAGGTTTGAGTCATGATTGTTACTAGCTATGATAGTGTAGCTGGTCTCATTTTTTTACCCGGTGACTCGTGTGTGTGTGTGTGTGTCATGTAGTCCCGGAGACATCGTCTGTAACAGGAACTACCACAAAGCCGCTTGTGAGTACTTTCGCAGGTGTCTGTGCATCTTGATATTGATATTTTGTCAACGATATAGTGTCACAGCAGTGCAAAATGAAGTTACTAAACTTTACAGGTATGCAGCTGAGCTCCTTGCTGAAGCTGGATGTAGTTCAACTCGAGAATACTGAGGACTTGTGTGGCAAAAGTAGTAAATACCACTGATTACTGGCCCAGAAAGCCAAGGTGTTAACAGAAGTTGCAGCTTGTGTTACTAAATGGCTTCTTATTGGAGATTTTATCCAATATCCATGCATGGGGATAAGACTTTAAATGATTATATTATTTGGATCAAATTAAAGCTCCACATTTAAATATCTATTCACCAGCTCGGCCTTCAGCGAGCATGACCGTAACGTTGTCGTCTGCCTGCACCTATGTACATAAAACATCATGCAGCAGAAAACTCGACGGTTTGAAAAATCTTTCATCATATTCAAACAGGTTTCATGACTTCTGCAGCTTCTGAAAGGCCGAAACAATCTAATGGGAGATTTCTCAACAGTTTTAGGCAGTGTTAGTTTATTAGAGCTCTCCATTAATAAAAAATATTTTCATTTAAACGTTTTTAAATGAAAATAACTTGTCACTTTTATACCAGGCTAAAACCTTTTGCGCTTTCTTTTAAGTCGTTAACTTGTGAAGAAGACGAAGAATCACAAATTTTACATGAAAGAGGTCTGTAGCACCTCGAGTACATTTGCACGAAGCGGGGTCTCTGAACATTTTCTCTTCTGCCCTGTGATCTTGTTTTTAAGTAATAAGCTTCTTTTTTTCCCCTAGTTTGGGGAATGACTAACACACGAAGAGGAAAATATGCCATATTTCCAGCCTTAGAGGTTTTTGCATGAAATACATCAGTTTTCAGTGTAGTGGTTTTAGAACTTTCCTTCCACTCGCTTTACATTTCAACCAAAGCTGTAGACGTCTGGTGTTTCTGCATTCGTATTGTGAGAATAAACATAGTTGCACATATAAATCACTGGTTAGGACCCCAAAGATAGAGCGTCACTGCGCTGGTTCTTAAGTGTGCAACTAATACTTTAAAAATAACAACTTTCTGTCAACACTTCAGCTTTTTGTTATAAGAGTCTAATGTAGGTTTGACATTGTTGTCGATGCGGTGTGTTTCTAAATTGTTAATGAAAGGGAAGCTCTCGACTTACACTTTCTGTACAGAAAATATCTTCTGGTTATTCCGAGACGCTCTCTGCGCATCTTATTATATACTTTAATAAAGGAACGCGTTCCTGTTTTGAAAAACAATCTGTCTCACCTGCTAGTTGTATGCTGAGCAGTTTGGTAGCAGTTTCATTATATACACTGTATGACTTTTTAGGCGATGTTAGATTTTGTCGTAGTAACACAGAAGATCGACAAGGTTAGTGAGAGGCGCTGTTCAAACGGCATTTATTTTTTTGTGAAATTGTCTGCTTCGTGTTTGTTTCAAGTTCTCTAATCCATTACGTTCCTCTCTTCCCGCTAGTCATCGCTCTTTTTTTTTTTATAAGTGACGGAAGACAGACAGAGATACGACTCGGAGAGAAAACACGAGAAAAAAAAAGTCCAGAAGTGCTCGACTCTTTCCCCCTCCTCTGCTCCCGCAGGTTTTCAGGGTGAATTCAAGAGAAAACTAGAGAAACGTCTCCCCCGTACATCCTCCTCCGCACTCCCCTTTTATCCTTTCACATTCTTTCATTCACACTTTTTTTTTTAAAATCCGGCTGTTTTCTCAAGGTGAATTTATTTATGCAAACACTCGTTTGCATCAGATTCAGACACAACATAAGAAATCTCTGTAATTAAAGGGTCTTTAGAGCAGTTGAGGTTTTTAAGCCCTGAACGTAATACGTTAGTGAGGTGAAGAACAATTTTAAATTGTAATAATAACAGTAATAATAAAGCTTTTAGTTTACTGCCCTTTTTAATATTGAAATACATGATTCCATACAACTATAATTTTATGTTGGCATGATCATCAAAGTAGTAATGTTAGGTTAGAGATAAAGAGCCTGAGAAACCCACTGTGGTGATTCAAGTTCATCTTTACAAGTAAACTCTGGAGGAGAAGACTCTCCGTGCCAGTTACCAGTTCACTGTACTGCATTTGGTCTTTTGGTATTTGAAAGGCGTCAAAGACAAACATTGAAAAAGATAAAAGATAAAAACAAATAGGGACAGCAATCTCTCAGCACTGTTAGAGAACAGACAGCGTGTGTCGTATTTAAAATCGAGTGTTTAAAATCTGATGAAATGTTTCACTCTGGCCACCACGAAGCCTTGAAAGAACACCTTGTAATTTATAGAAATAAAATATGGGCATTTAACATATATGCTAATGTTGAGGTTGATCTGTCAGACAGTTGAGTAGTTACTGCATTATCTATTATGCATGTTAATACTGAGGTTTCCAGTGTGTAATCGCAGTGTACAAGTGACCTCAGCATTAACATGACCACCTACACACTCAGATACTGATTTTGATTGTTGCTGGATTATTGGATCATTCAATACTTATAACAATTCTTCATTTATTACAAAGTCACCCACCTCTCTAAGGACTGGACTTGAAATATTTCCAAATGTGAGCAGTTGGACAGTAAATGTCCCGGCTAGTGTGGCTATTAATCAAACAGGCATCCCAATTTAACTGTCTAGGATACTTTGATAATGCTCAGTTTGTTCAACTTTGTTTTTGTTCATTTAATATGTAGAAAGAAACTCATGCACCTGAAAAATATGCATGAGTTTAATGTTTACACAGATATTTAAAGTAAGAGAGCACATTGGCACAGGTTATATGTGTACAGCTGGTTCCAGTTTTATGAGCTGTATATAATTGTATATACATGTGACTGCTGACTGTATACACTGTACAGATCTTATATACTTATACTACATGTGTAAATATATATTAGTTCACTACTTTTTTGTCTTGTTGTTTTTAACTGCTCATACTTCCAACCCTTATGTTTTTTATACCAACCACAAAGTATTTTATACCTTAGCACTGCCAGTCAGTTAACCACATAGTATATTTAGATCCTTGGCGGTGATGCAGAAGGCTCATTTTAATTTCACTGTAATATATTTAGGGACTCGAGTCCCTCATGGTCTCGTGTGTGTTAATATGACCGTGTGTGTGTGCGTCTTTGTGGCAAACGTTGCAGCTCACAGAATTGTGGACCTGCCGGTGGTTGTGTCTGAGGTCGTGAGTTGGTGTTTTAAGGTGACTACATGACATAACAAAGGCAGAAAATGACAGATTAGCAGTTAAAGGTGCATACTATGTATGTGTGTGTGTGTGTGTGTGTGTGGCTGGTGAGTGGGTGGGTAAGTGGGTGGGGCTGCAGTGTTTAGAGGGTTCCCTGAACCTCATCGTTTGTCGCCGTCTTCCTTCCTGTTTCATTCTTTCTCACTTCCTGTCAGCTGACTCAGCCGGAGAATCTTGATCTGGTAAACATGTATGCTACCGCCTCTGCACATGCACTCCTTCTATATCACACGCACACACACACATAAAGTGTACTGTAGCTAGACAATGCATGTACATCCATATATACTGAACCACACCATGTGTACCGGAAAGAAACACAAGTACTTTTAGCACTTGTTACATGGTCAGAGTTGGTTACTGAGCCGTAGAAATAGAGCCCATGTAGCAAACATATAGCTATATGTATATAACATTAAAAACTGTTATTACTCCAGAGTCTGTGATGAACTGCTTTTGAACACACCTCCCCCCTCAAAAACCCCCCAGCATAAACTAAAAAGCTGACAACAAATGAAGGGATAGAAAGAAAAGAAGAGGCAGAGATTAAAAAAAAGGTGGCGAAAGAAGAAAGACGGCATGAGAGACAACAAAGTTGGGCGCTCAGTGAGAAAAGAGAAACAAAAGAGATAAGGCCAGGCGAAGAGGCGGAAAGAGACACAGAGAGATGGAGGAGGGGGGCAGAGAGATAAAGATAGCTGAAAGGAGGGAGATCCGTCAGCGTTTGTTTCCTCAGGATGTGGTTACCACGACGACGAAAAGGCAGCGAGGCAACATCACTACCCCGCTGGTCCTCTTTGACACCTGCAAGTGTGTGTGAGTGTGAAAGGCAGAGTGTGTGCGCGAGTGCGTGTGTGTACATCTGTTTTCAGTGAGTAAGTAAGTCTGTAAATGAGTGTATCGCTGTGAAAAAGACAGACTATAAGAGCTGTCCATTTTGCTTCAAGTGTGACAGACAGTGTGTGCGTGCATGCGTTAATGTATGTGTGTACTGTCAAAGGATGCACAGTAAGGGGAGAGAGAGAGGTAGTAGGAAGGACTGTGTGAGAGGTCGAAAATCTGAAAGGGGAAATAATTAGACGAGCAGTCGAGACGGTGGAGAGGCAGAACGAATGATGACAGCAGTAAGAAGAACAATAAGAATCCGAAAAAATGAACAACAGAAGACAAACTTCTGTGAAAAGGAAATTAAGCGCCAAAGACTGGTAAAAAAAAAAAAGAAAAGAAAAAAAACCTCAATACGTATACAGTGTATTTGTCGCTTCATCTCATCTTACTTGGTTCTTTCTCTGTCTGACTCACTCAGTGTCCTATTTAGAGCAGAGTGTGGTTTCAAGAAAGAAAGAAGAAAAACCAATGAAGACTTAAAGATTTAATCCAATGTAAATATCTGTACTTGAACAGTATAATGTCAATCACAGTATCAGAAAGAAAAGTGACTGTCATGAAACTGAAGGAGCGTATTAATTTTTCTTTTCTACAGAGCACCGACTGGTAGGAAAATGACTTTCTCTTCAGTCACTTCTCTGGTTTTCGTGCAGCGTTCGTGCATTTTTCTTTAGACTATGTTGCGGACATTTACTATCTCATTGATGATCTGATTAAATAAGGTGCAAAACTGTGTTAGTGTAAATGCTCAACAGGAATGTGAATGATTAGAAAAATGAAAATGGACATTTAAAAGACGTCTCTAATAGTTAAGAACTGCAGCAGTTTGTGTCACGGCGTGAGACTACCGTTGGCTGATTCACGATGCTTTGTTTTAGAAACAGTAGAGTAAGAAATCATCAGGCCATTTAAAAATAAAGTTAAATAACATGTTGCTAGCTTGATGCTGTGGTTACTAAGTTGATGCATGTGTGAGTCTGTAGGCCTGTTTGAATGACCCTGCTATGTTAGTGCTGCTTGCTTGGTTGTTTTGATTGTAACAAGAACACATGTGGCTTTTAGCTAGCTCAGATTTTGATGTCGGCAAAGATAGAAAGCATAACAATACATGGCACAACTGATCTTTCCTATAGGTTAGTTATCACCACACAAGTCATCTACTTTGCACAGACGGCTAATTGGATACTTGTTTATCAAATTTATGTTTTCATACTTAAACTCTGTTTTTGTTACCTTCAGGCACTCTAGCAAAATCCAGAGGCCCATTATGGAGGATCGTTCATCGTCCACCCAGTCTTTCTCCAACCTCAACCACCACCGCCACCGTCCATCGTTTTCTCTCACCTTTGCCAACTGCCAAGGCTCTGAAGCGGGATATCTGTCATCTCAGCCTGGCCAGGATCCTCTGGAGCAGTACGAGTGTAGAGGGGAAGAATCCACTGCTTCGTTCCTGACATCAAACGCCTCCTCTGTGACGAGGAAGACGAGTACTGGGGGGGACAGAGTGTTCCTAAGCACGAGTGCCAGCAGTTTGGATGGAGATGCTAGTTTTGGCCACCTTGATGGAGACGGTGCCTTAGGCAGCCATTTTGACGACTCTTGGTATGGCAAAAAGGAAGCTTGGGAGGATAAGGATAGTTGTGAAAGCACCACAGATGGGAAAGGTGATTGTTACAGTAACACAAATGATGTTTTTTACACGATAAACTGTCCGAGTGAGGAAGGAGCGAGGCGTAGAGTCAGAGCACCCTATAATAATTATGCTCACGTAAAGAGTGAGCCTAAAAGTGACACTGTGGTTTACAACAGGGAGGGTAACGTTAGCCACTTTCCTAAACAAACTCCGTCTTGCAACAGAACTGGTACAGTCAGCTTTAATGACAGCAGCGTAGATTATTGTATGATGGACGCAAGAACAAGTGATAATTATTTAGGGAGAGACGACAATTATGGGCCCAGTTGTGGCTCAGGTGAGGTTCAGTTTCAGCCAGCAGAGGCTGAGGGACATTGGCTTAATGTCTCTCCCTCAAGTCAGGGAGAGGCGAGGTGGAGAGCATCAGCGGTCAACCACGCGCTGGCCTCAGGGGCCCTCCCGCAGAGATCGCTTATCGGCATGAACAGCAGGACATACACTCAGAAACTGGATTCCTTCTCTGAGGCCTTTCTCTCCCAGCGAAAGAGAAGATTTCCTGTGATACCCGGTGGAGATCCCTCTGGACAAATCTGGGAATTTGGAGTAGGGAGAGGTGAAACCCCAGGACTGGTCAAGTCAAGGCAAAGCTGTGCTTTTGACTCAGACTCCTATCTGCCTCCCTCTTCCTCTTCTTCTTCTTCCCCTGCTCACCCCTCCTCTCTTCCATCTTTCCCCTCTCCTCCCACATCCTCTCACTTCATGCCTTCTGTTCTTAGCCCTCCTCCCACACCTTTACCTCCTCCACCCCACTCGCCCTCCAAAATGGACTCGCCCAGTGGATACGGGGGCACCGGACATTCAGTCTCTCAGGGAGAATCACTTAGTATGCTCCAGTTTTTTGCCTCCCGCATCTCATCCGCACCTTCTGTCCACTCTTCTGGGATGATATGGAAGCTTCCACTGCTGTCGCACAGCTTTCCACAGTCATCTGGTGACCCCGGCAACATTGAATGCAACGTAAGAGCCTCCCATGGTGACGACTATGGCAACATGACAGGTATCGTATAGCGTTTTTTTTTTTTTTTTAATGAAATAATGAAGTAAGAATCCAGAAGAATATATTTCAAGCTTGAAGGATAAAGACCACCCGCAGGGTAAGAGGGGGATTTTTATTATAGTTTATTTGACTGTTTGAGAAAAAAGAATCAGGTTTTTTCCCCTGTAGAGGTCAATTTTTAAGATTTTGTTTTATTTCACTTCTTTAACTTTCAGACTAAAATAAAATATCAAATACACATAATTTTTTAACATTTGTACTTTTGGATATTTATGCAAATTAATGCATATTAAATAAGATAGTGTCTAATTTGCATACATAAACATACAGTTTTAGGAAAAAAACTACTATTAGCTTTGACTTTAAATACTAGTTTTACACTAATATGAAATTTTACAGCACATATATTTAAAAGAAGCTTTTTTAAATTACATTTTTCAGTAGAACTGACTGAATTTTTAGGAGAATTTACTTTAAATTAATTTTCCACTTGTATTCAAGTCTGTAAGGTTTCTATTTAAAATAAGCTGTACACATTCACAGCCTGTTTTATAAAGCATCCTTTTCCCAAGAACTGGCAGGCTGCTGACAGTATTACTGTAGTACTGATTTACTAATTGATAAATGATAAACAAAATCCCCTTAGTCAATACGTTTGAGTCTAATATGACAATGAAATGAACAAACAAAGACCAACTTTTAATCTGGCTTCATATTATGTTCAGACTTGTGTTGTGGAAGGTGGTGTATTTTTAGAAACACAAAGAAAAATTGCCTGAGTCTAAGTAAACAGCGATTTTGTTTTTTTTACCTTCTTCCCATGTTGTGTCCCCTTTAATTACCTTTATTTTCCCCACTTATCAAAAACCACAGGTTAATGCCCACATGTAAATTTACGGGACATGTGGGTTTTTGTAGGTGTGCGTGTTAAGTTTCCCATTTCCCTTATGCAAATCAGGGTTTCACTTTTCACATTTTCACAACCAGAACCATTCGTAATAGATGCATTTCATACATACATTTGAAAACATGCTCGTCAAAAATGAGCAGAGCGAAAATGCGGGTTTTTCTTGAAACTCGATCGTTGTTTTTCTGCGTAACAGAGAGACTTTAGTGTGACTTTCTCACTTTTTTCTCGCTTTTGTTGGTGCACAGATATAATGACTTTTTGATGATTTTGTTTGTGTGTCTGCTTGCCTTGGAATTAGACAGTCAGACAAATCAGTAAATAATAAAGCCCTGGCAGCCTCATTATTTGCGTGCACACCCACTGCACTCCCTTTACTAATTTCTTCCTCCCGATTATGTTTTTCTAGCCGCACGCGACATTCTTCAGTCTCCTGAATCAACCCTGCTTACGCCCTCTTCCCATCGTTTATCCCTTCACCAATCCAGAGCCCTATGCTCCTCCAGTGGTCCATCCCCCAATTCCCCTTTCCATCTTCCCTCTCATCCCCATCATCCGTCTGGGGAACATCACGAGACATCAGAAAAGACGTCTCCTCATGTTCTCACCCAGAAAGTAAGGAATGGACCCGCCAGTCTAAACCAGTCAAATCTGCAGGTATAGCACACTTACCAGTACGTGAAATAATTAGAGACGTTTTAAACTTATGCATTGATACTCAGGGAAATTGTTTCGTTCAGTTTGCTGGGTTTCAGACAACAAAAGCAATATCAGCTTTGTCTTCACATATCCAGGACTGTGAGGTCCAGCTTTGGTCTGCATTAAGACTAATCAGGTTCTCAGGTTGTAGGATTGCATAAAAGATAAAACCTCAGATGATGGATAACCTACATTAGAATATATAATTTTATATATGTTGCTAAATCATACTTGAGAACATCTTTGCATGCAAAATTTTACAAGATCAATTTTGAGCCTTGATATTGTTCTCTATGTTAGAGTATTGAGGCACAAAACTACCTATCCACTACAGAAGTAGTACAGACGCAAACTTCATGTCTCAATGAAGATGTGAAACTAAAAGAAAACACATGTAATAAAAATATAAGCCGTGGCATGCTGCTGTGTTTTAATTGACACATTTTCTCAGCGTTACTCTTCCATGGCCCAAACTCAGGAGATCAGTTAGCGAGGAGGCAGGCGAGACTTGCTACAGCTGGAGAGGCGTCGCAGTCAAAGTGGGCGGATGCCTAAATGCTTCTTTGTCAAGAAATTACGTTAGCTCCAACTGCATTACTGCTTCTAAAACCACAGCTTTTTATTTTTAGACATGTTGAGTAGATAAACTGTGTAAACGAGACAGACATGGAAATGGTGATAGGCCTGTTGTTCGCTTTAAGTTAGAGTAGGCTGTTGCTCGGGCACCCTTCATATTTGTCTCGGCGTACATGAGAACACACGTGATCATTCAGCATGCATGTTATAAATTTGATGTTGGCCTTTTCTCTGTATTTGTAGCACAGAAGTATCTCTGATCCCGTCAGCTCTTACACTTAGACCACTGTGCAGATGTTTCTAAAGTCTCGCCCCAAAATGTTAGATTATCGTGCCTTATATCATCAAGGATATCAGTCTCATTTTTTTCCTTTTGTTCTCAAAGCAACAAGACAAGCCAGTCTACACTGGAAAGCCTTTCCCCAGCCTGCTTCGCTCCTGCAGAGGACTGAAGAGGATTTGTTACACTCCTTATCCGCTCCTCAATCCTGCCCGCAGAGGAACTGGGCTCTTCTCCTCCATTTCAGGTCTCTATCACAGAGAGGAAGGAACAGTGTGTGAAGAAGAGGGCGAAGAGGAGTGCAGCGTGTTTCGGTAAGTGCTAAATATCAGAAGACTAGTGGCAGCAACACAACAGTTGTTACTGTACTGCTGGCTAGGATAATAGTTATAGAGAATCAGAGCTACAGATGTTTTGTTAATGAGAAAGCATTAACACATCAACGGATATATATTTAGGTACCTTAAAGTTTATATGGTTGTCTTTTATGTCTGTTTTCATATTTGCGCTCCGTTTGTTTCTCTTTTTGTTCCCCTGCTTCCAGATTTGTCAATGTGGGTCCAGATTTCCAGGCTAATCTTCCTCCATGCTTAGCCGATGGCAAACAGTCAGGGCTGCGGTCACCAGACGAAGAGTCCCTTACGGAACAGTTACTCTGGAAACCATTGGACAAGAAAGAAGAAACTGGTGACTTACCAGGTCAAGGTAAGCAGCACACAAAAATACAGTCCAGCTCAGGACAGTGACTGCACTTTAAAATTTTGTGGAATTCAAGGACTTTCAACATTTTAGGGAAGCTAAAATGTCAGGGCTGAACTCAAAACAAGTTGATATAAGTGAGCAAAATAATAAAGTGTCTCTAAAATGAACTGGTACTGAACTGATTAAAATTTACTGGGTTTATCTGTGCTCAGTGGAGAAGCTGCTGTCCATGTGCAGTTCCAGCTGCCTACCAGGGGGAGGCAGTAACTCCGAGCTGGCTCTGCACTGTCTGCACTCTTGCCAGGGAGACACAATGGTAGGAAGTCTTTCTTCCTTTTCTTTATCCTTTTCTTTTTTCTTTCTTTCTTTCTTGGCAATGTTGCATCCCTCATTTTTTGTTCTCTCCATCTTCCGCCACTCCCTCCTATGCAGGCAACACTGGAGATGCTGTTGTTCTCACAGCCGTCACCAGCAGGAGACTACCATTACTCTGGTAACCTTTGACCTCAGTTTAACTCACCTGCTTACATGACTCTTTGGATTGACAGTGTCTAGTTACCCAGAAAACAGTCGTTTCTCAGAAAAAAATACCATTTACATGGACTAAGCATACCTACTTGTAACATTAAAAACAATAGTTTTTGGTTTTATGAAAATGATATGTTAGTATCATGCTGGCATAAAACTATGGACATTTTAATTGGATCTCCATAAAGTCATGTTGCATGACTTTTTATTCTGTCCACCACTACTCCAACCCAACTTTTTACTTGACGATGATGACGATGATCATTACTATTATTATTAAAAATATTATTGTTTTGCTGTTATGCATATAAAAATGTTCTTGTTGGTGAATGCTTGCCTCTGAGGAAAACAAAAATTGTCTTTGCAACAGCAAAGTCCAATAGTGGTATTACTTGTAGGGGTTTGATTGGAGGGGTTAATGTGTCTATAGCCATCTATATCAGAAGATTAAAAGAAGTCACATGATCTGGACATGGGTCTGTGTTCAGATGGGATACAGTTTTTCTAACTAACTATCTAAATAACAAGGTAACAGCAAAAAGCGGTGAAGCAAAACTAGCTAAAACATGTTGTGATCGTAGGCATTTACCTCTTGTGTTTCTCTGAAACACTAAGCAATGTGAGACAGCAAAGGCGGAACAATTCTCACTGTGCGTACAATGAAGGCATTGTAGCAGCTTAGACTTCTCTCTACCTCAATCACATACCACAGCCCCTCCCCCTTGCCTGGTGCTTTTAAATCCACTAAGAACCATGTAAAGTACAGAATGGACATTGTTTTGCATGGTAGTACCCATGTGTTCCTGTAAATGCAGGCAGTACTGTTCACAGAGACAGACTGCAGATTTATTGTTCATCTATTTGTCTTTCACTGTCAAGTTACTACATGTGGTAGCATTGCTTAATATGTTACTGTGACCCTGTAGTGTTTCCTTTGATTTCTCATGCACCTTTTGTCCCTTCCCACTCCCTTGTTGTGCGTAGGCTGTGATCTTTGGACAGATACTGAAAAGACTCTCTTCAGTGACGCTCTCGGGACTTATGGAAAAGACTTTTCACTCATACAGAAAATGGTAAAACACAACAAATGGTTGTTGTTTGTGCAACACGATGACACACGGCACCATAATCAGCCAGCAGTTTACTGAGATAAAAATAATTATTTGTGGGTCAAATCAGCGCATAGAATGAAAAACAGAACATCAGCACCACAAGTATTCTGCTGGTTACTTCAGGGTGAAACAGTATGTTCCTCAGATGCAATTTTCTTCTTCTTCTTGCCTAAACCTGTTCAGTTTTTGGTGTCTCACCACGCATATTACTGGACTGCATCGTCTTCCCCAAAGGGCCTTTTGGCACTTCAAGGATCAAATTACTAACCTTGCTGTTCATACACAAAGGGCAGTGGCTTCACCGCCCGAGCCATCAGCGAGCCAAGTACATGTTGCAACTCGATTCACAAGAGCAGCAGTTTGCACACGAAAAGTCTGGAAGAAATATCTGAATGTGTCAGGTGATTTTTTGCTTCCTGACACATGTCAGTTCATAGGGCCTTTTTAGCCATATTTACAGCAGAAGCATAGACTGATTTTATATTCCTGTGTCACGGTGTAAGACATATGTTATGTGGCAATAAATCGAGATTGGTATGTGTGTGTGTGTGTTTCAGGTGAGGACTAAGACAGTGTGTCAATGTGTCGAGTTTTACTACCTGAGCAAAAAGCTGCAGGACAAGCAGAAGAAACAAAAGGAGGAGGACGAGCGACGAGATGTAGAGCTGGATCAGCAGAAAAGTGTAAGAAACATTAAAAGAAGCCACGAGGAACTTAAAATTGCATTTTTTTCCCCCTTTTGTCAACATGTTCTGTTTATTTCTTTTGCATTTGAATGCCCCGTGTCCAGCTTTCTTTCTCCCTGTTGTTAGTTCCTGTGGTGGTTTGTCTGTTCTCATGATATTACAGATTAGAAGCTAATAGGATACAGGGTATTTGGACTATTCGTGTCGTCTAACATTAAATGCGTCACATAAATGGAGCTCACAAATCAGAGAACGCTAACTCTTAAGTGCTCCTGTTACTTTAGGTGACGCCCATGTGTCAGCCAGTGGACAAACAGTTTGCTCTGGAGGGGGCTGTTCCTGTGACCCCATTGGCTAGCTTCTTTCCCTGCAAGTTGTGTGGCAAGTAAGTAGCACCAGTCATAAGAAAGGAAGCTTGCAACAAACTTTTTTCTGTGTTTGGCATCAGGGCAAACAAACAGATGGTTTTCATTGTCAAGCATTCTTTTAAATTCCGTCGTTCCCTCCCCTCCTTGTTTGCTCCAGAATGTTCTACAAAATCAAGTCCCGTAACGCTCACATGAAGATCCATCGCCAGCCTCAGGAGGACTGGACCGACAGGCGGCTGCAGCACCAGCTCCTCACCCAGCGTCTGGCCCTCAGTCGTCCCACCAACCTCATGCCCACCCCAGCTAGTAATCTGCTCCCAGCCCAAGCTCCGGCTCCAGCATTTACCTCCTCTGATTTTGCCGGAACGAGCAGCAACAGTATTGTAGACAGCGTCCACAATTCTGTGACCAATAACAACCCCGGCGTTCCCAGCAACGCTAACGTCCTAGATCCCAGCACGGTTGTATCTTATAGCAGCATTGCTCCTCCAGACTCTCATGGGATCGCCAGTATTGATGGCAGAGACTCAAATCAAAGCGAGCCCACCACTGTCTTACCCTTCCATCAGTCATGGGGCTCCTTCGGACATCCTCCAGACCAAAGTGCCTTCTACTGCAACACAGGGGGTAAGGAGGATGTTGGAGCTGAGACAGTGGGGGGGAAACAGACAACTAACTGGCAGTAGTGGTCAACTATCCCACAAGCATTACCACCACTAAAGTCTGAAACGTATTCAAACTTTGTGTTTAAGTTCAAACTCGTGTTTTATTCAAACTTAAGTGCTTTTATGAAACATTATCAAAAGATACATTTTTGCTGTAAATCCTGTACTTAAAGGTGTTACATATTTAATTGTTTGATAAGCATTTGATGTTTGAATAAATGTTTAAATTGAGGATTGTTTTTTAATCATTCTGTATTTGTTTAAATGGAATAAATGAAACCTTTTTTTTAGGTGTAAATTTTTATTCTTTTATTCTACAACGGTTTGTCTTATATTGGTACAGTCAGTTGTTAAGCTCCTTGGCGCCTCTCTCGAGACCACCTTTCTGCTGATTGACTGCTCCACATAAAAGGCAGCAGGTGTGTGAAGCTGTGTGCATGAGATGACCACATTAGTGTTATTTTTCTTTCTGACATTATCCAAAACCGAGACCAGAAAATAATTTATTTAGAGTATTGTCAGGTAATTCATCACGTGTCCTTGAGCCACAGTGACTCTCCCCTTATTTCAAAAATACCTTAGATTTGAAGGTTTAAAATTCAAGCAGGGACTGCAAAGGTAGACGTTAGCGAACACAACCACAGACACACAAACGCACACACAGAGCACGTTGAAAGGGTTTGATATAACACCATAATGGGCTAATATTGACCTTGAGAGACCATCTTCTCTCTTACAGCCGTCTGAGTGCACACAATTGTCCCGCTGATGGTTAACTACAGTGACTCTGTGTGCATAAGTGTGTGTTTGTGAGGGAGAGAGTGCATGTTGTTTTTCATAGAAACTGACAGGAAAAGAGAAACTGTGCGAGGGTTAAGGATGATATTAAAACTCCTCCATCCAAGGCTGTCTTTTTGAAAACTGCACAAAAAGACAACTCGGAAAAAGCAGATTTTCATATTTCTTTTCTCTGGCCTCGTGTTTATTTCTCAAGCGACTGGGTCAGCTTTGGTCCACCAGGTGCTGAGTTTTCTTTGGTCCGCTATCTTAGTGAGAACTATTACCATCAACAGAGCGATTAGTGTGTTTACAAAGGGTCCCTGTTTGTTTGTTCGTGGATATATCATTCTGTCCTTCTAGGTGCACTTGTTTAAAACACTTGGGAGCAGGTATTCAGTGATACTGAATATCTTTTTGTTTTGTTTTTCATGTATTCGTATTGGAGCATTCCATGCTTGACCCTGTTTTTGCCCCTGATAATAGTTAACAAAGGCCTTTGAAGTGAAACGCTCCCTCCTCCTGACAAAAGTCTAACATCTCTGGCACATTTTTGTCTGCCCTTCTTTTGGCATAATGCCGTCTAACTACTTTTAGAGTGTGAGCTGCTTCTGCAAGCAGGGTTCTCCTTTCTGTATCTTTTGCACATATCCTCCTGCAGAGACAAAGCATTATCATCGTATTTCTAACATGAAACAGGTTCATATTAAGCTGGGGAGACAAAATGAGCCTTTCTTCACTCTTATGTCGAGAGGAAGGGGAAGCAGGAGCAACAGTGTTGGCCTTTTTCAATGAGTAAGAGAAAGTGAGAGTGCACAGGCTTGTAGATAATGGGGAGAGGGGGAGCAGACCAATGAGGAGAGAGAAGTGGGACTGAGGAGAGAATAAACAAGTTTCTGAGCAGTATCCATTCACCTATTCATAGCGAGCAGCCCCCACCACGTCGCAGCCGTTCCAGCTTTCTCTCATGTGGCGTGCTTCTATTTTTCCCAGGCCACAATGGAAACGGTGAATAAAAAACAACTTGTTCAGTCACTTTGCTGTTGTGACAGGCATAGAAATGCCTCAGCACTAAAACTGCACGACGTTTCTCATCATACACAGTCTTGTTGACAATCAAGGTGCCAACAATACCAACAGTGTTGGGCAAGTTACTTTGAAAAAGTAATTAATTATAGTTACTAGTTACTTCTTCAAAAAGTAACTGAGTTGGTAACTGAGTTACAAGATTCTAAAAGTAATTAATTACTTGAAAAGTAACTATTGCGTTACTTAAAAAAAAAAGAAGTTTAAACCCTCTGGGGTCCAGGGTATAATTGGCCATTTTTAACTACTTTTGATGTTTCCTCCACATTTCACCTTTAAAAACTTTATTTGCCTTGTTTGGTATCATTCTTTTCAGCACAACCTCACGTGTCTGAATTTACAGTTATGTTTTCATTTTGACAGACTGTATTAACACAATTGATCTAAAATCAAACAAAAAAACATAAAATCTGAGTAGAAAAGGTTATATTTTTTACTGTAATAACCGCAAACATGTTTAATGAATCATATTTCATAACTTTAAATGCAAATATAAATTGTCAATTTTAAAATCCTATGCACAAGTTTTGTAAACAACAAAGTTATTTGCATCCATTTACCTTTTACCCTTTTTTAACCAACCATTCAAACTATTTACAGAACAATCAGCTGTTCTGCATTCAATAAGATGCCTCACAAATTATTTGTGCCACTCCAAAGAAATAATTTCTGTCCACTATAAAGGAGAACATCACAGCCTGATACCTGCAGGTCTGACAGCAGCAGGTGTATCACTCCTGTTTCTGCCTGGAGACAGCAGTCGCCTCATTGTTCTGACACACAACACAAAACTATCCACAACAATACACACTAACTACACAAGACAACGCATTAACTACACACTCCAAGCACGCTAAACGTCACAAATCTCTCACATCTCAAAACTCGCTCTCCCTCTTTCTGCTGTCTTTATCTCTCTCGCCGTCACTTCTAAAACTTCCCCCTCTTCCTAAACAATCAGATATCATGTTGCCATATCATTTTTTGATTGGTTGATGGTGCATTTTTCCACCAAAATGAATGGGCTGTTTTTTTTGGGGGGGGGTTTTTTTTATATTTTGGTCATAAGCAGAGAGTGCTTGCTAGCGCTGTCCTTAGACAGTAAACATGACGAAACTATTGAGGAAAAAACATATTGTTTATCATGACTCTGGTTTTACCTGGCCTATCAACACAATTTAAAAACAGGCATATATCACCACTTTGGACTCGTGAGTGCATTTGAGAAGAAAGATTTAAATAATAAAGTTTTATCACAAGATACAACATGGATGTGCTCTCTGTCACTGACACAGTTGGAAAGGGGACTCTATTATGTATTAGCTGGCACAAGCATCACTTTGTAATTAGAAAACCTTCTATTTTGGTCCTGCAGTGTAACAGTAGGCTGCACCCTCAGCTAACATTTAACATGTTTTACTTTAATCTTTACTTTCTTTATCTGTGGTTGTTTGAATCACTCTGAATAGTTAGCAGCACAAAGTGTAGTAGCTGTCCACCCGGGCTAAAATATCACTTGGATAGTAAGTACTGACACCCTTCATCTATTCTCTGGCATTTAGGGAAGCTCACAAGTCCACAACATGGCAATAAAATTCATCAAGACCCTTTTATCCCAGAAAAGGACCCCATAAACATTCCTTTGGCTTGGCCCAGTGTGGCCTAGCTACAGCGGCGCTGGTGCTGTTACACTTTGGCTTGCTGTGGTTGCCCAACTTGGAATATCTAAGAGGTGGAGCTCTGCTTGTAAAGGAGATATGATATTAATCACAAACATTAAGAGACTGGCAGAGAGCGGAGATAGAGAGCCCAACAAAACCTGGAATAAATGAAGGATGATCTGTGAGCAGGAATTCTTCAGTATTTACTTCTCTACAGTCCTTTAATGAAATCATTGCTTTGCCCCGCCATAACTCTGGTGGAGTTGTGCGCGTCCTGTCAGGAATGTCATTGACACAGACTCTGTTATCTGAGGCCGATAACAGAGCAAACAAATGTTGAGAAACAAACACGTATGTAATTGCGTCTGTTGTGTGTGTGTGTGTCTCAACTCCCGTCCTCACATCGATACATGCAAATGCAGACAGGCACAGAAAATCCAACAAATTACAAACTTGTCCTTGAAGAACACATGAAATTGCTATTTTATTCTCATTTTTAGCTAAAGCAAGCATTGATATGTCAAGATATCAAAATATCTGTCTTTTAAATTAAGATCAAGGTTTAGATATACTCAGGGTCATAAGTACTGGTACCATTACTTTTGAGACACTGAAAAGGCGATTATGCATAATAACGGCTGTAAATCCTAAACAGCTGATGCTATACTTTTGATGAACACCTTTAATTAAAGCTGAAAGTCTGCATTTTAATCAAATCTTGATTATTTGATTTGCAATCCACTGTGGTGCTGTACAGATGCCCTAAAACCACATTTCATTGCCTAAATATTGCACAAGTCCTGTCTGTGCGTAGTGCATGATGATTGGGATAAAAGCATAGAGGTCTATTGTCCAGTTTATAAAGCAGGAGTACAAAGAACCATTTGGAGAAGCTGTAATCAAATCCGGTCCTTTTCAGCTCTTTCCTCATTCACAAGTTCCCTCCTTACAGGCCAGGTAAGCTCGATCTTTAGAGATCTTTAAAGTCACATAGTGTTTTACACAACTCAAACATACATGTAGTTACTCAGATAATGATGGAAGTTAAAGAAAATGTGTAAGCAAAGAACAAACTGGAAATGTCTCAATATAAATTTAGCACAGAAAGTGGAAAGTAAACTTTGTTTGGTTGATTGTTTCTTTCTTGTAACAATGCTTCTTGGAAATAATCTTATAACATTGGAAAACCTTTTTATTTCCCCTTAAATGCTGCCACATTTGTAAAATAACAAATAAAAACAAACACCTTTGAGGGTAGAGCAGCAGAGTTGAGTATGTGTGTTGCACCCATGACTCTCTGCCTCGCCAAACAGGTTATTCTGGTTCTGAACTCGAACTGGAGTAGATGTTTGAAGTCATTTTTCCAGTGAGGGCGAAGTCGCTGCACACCCTCACACTGCCTCCACCAAAACCTGTTATCTTATCAGTGCAGCAGTCTGCACAGTATTCTATGCATCTCCTGCACACTTTAACCCTCAGATCCATTTGCTGTAGACAGAATCTGGACACATCAGGGTCCATACTGGTGTTGCTAATTGGCAGAGGTGGGACCAAGTCATCTTTTTGCAAGTCTCAAGTAAGTCTCAAGTCTTTATCCTCAAGTCTCAAGTCAAGTCTCAAGTAATGTCAGGCAAGTCAGAGTCGAGTCTCAAGTCACTGGTGTAAAAGTCCGAGTCAAGTCACAAGTCTGAAACTTTGAATTTCAAGTCCTTTCGAGTCTTTAAAAAAAAACAAACGAAAAAATAATGTTGCAGTTATGCTAAATGTAAATATTAGACCATGTAATTTTAAAATCTGTGTTTTTCTCAACACATGACAAAATAGTGAACTTAGAAAATATACACAAATTGTGAAATTGCACCTCTTTAAAATGCAGCTCAATTAAACCTAGCTCCAAGAATAATTTTCACCGACAGTTCTGAGATAAGCCGCATGTTATTCTTGGATGCGGTTGTAGGACCAGCTTTAAAATCGCATGACAAAAATATCATACACATTAAAAAAAACTGTATCACCAACGTAGCCTGGACAACATTTGCTAGTTAGATGAAGTCAGCTATCTCATCTTAGCATATTTATATGCATATTTATAATTACACGGTTCTTGGAGTGAGTGCACACACTCATGAAGTTTAGTAACTTCAGGTCACTGCAACAAGCCCAGGTACAGTTTACCGACGGATGGGTGCAGGACCTTGAAATGCACCGTGTAGAACGAAAGACCATCGTACGTATCATAAGTTTACCAGTCTCACAAATTGTCGTCATAAATATACATTCCTTAACAGTTTATTAATAGGACCTTTGAGCTCAACGGTAATTAATTAGTAGTGGAAATAATTTCTGGTTCGTTACAGAAATGTAGCAGTGACAATAATATTATATGCTGTAATCGCACTGGACAATTAGTGATACAAAAAACCTGTTTTATCCTGTGAATAAAAGTATATGTTTTTGTCAATGTACCATAATAACAGAAGCGAAACGCAATATTGTGTCAGGACAATTCACTATTTATGCACAATAAACAAAGGAGCATAGCGCGACAATTTCTGTTCAGCGCCAGACTTGCTTGTAACCTATATCACCAATTATGTTAAGAAAAATGACGTGTTAACTACTAAAAAACACTGACCTTCGTGTAAATGCTTGGAGCAGACTAACCTGTGAGCTGGAGTGTTCTGGAACGTTATATTTGGTCTTTGAATGGCTGAAATCCAGGCCATCCGTCGCGTCTTTCTTACTTCGGAAACATGGCTCGAACAATTTCTCTTCAACGACGTAATCCGATAACAACCGATCTCTTTACCCGTCGGCTTCCCGTGGCTGTCATGCGACCGGCTATTGCAGTTAATAATAAAACGGCTTCTTGACATTTTTGTGTTTCTTTTTATCGCTGTATAACTGATTTTAATTGAAAGCCTGCGTGCGCTAGTACCGCTTGCCACGAGTTCCCAGAATCCTTTGCGGTTCTACCCGTGAATGACGTCACATTTTCAATCTCTATATAATATGCATGTTACATTTTATATTTGGGGTAAAATATCAAGTCTTTTCAAGTAAACCGGTTCAAGTCCAATTCAAGTCCCAAGTCATTGGTGTAAAAGTCCAAGTCAAGTCACAAGTCTTAGAACATTTTTTCAAGTCAAGTCTAAAGTCATAAAATTAATGACTCGAGTCTGACTCGAGTCCAAGTCATGTGACTCGAGTCCACACCTCTGCTAATTGGGCACCTAATTGTCAGCTCCTGGGGAACCAGAAACTCAAATTAGCAGAATAAGCTGTTTGGCATTGGCAGAAAAATGCCTGGGGTTTGATAACTAAAGTTCCCACCCTAAAACGGGTGGATTAGATTGAAATCTCTGATTATTCACTCTGAATTACTCTCTACTGCAATAGGTCATCCAATTAATTAGGTTGCTTTAGAGTGTAACATTGTAATGTGTATCTAACTGAATTTAGGTTTGCAAACAGCATATCCCATTAATATTAATTGCTCGGCACTGCTGACATGATCAGGAGCTGAGCCCCCCTAAGAGTCTGAACCTAGAATCGCCCCTGCAGCAAAGAAATAATCGACCAAACAAAAAAAGTCATTACTTTTTGTGCTAAGTTTATATCCTTTGCCCATTATTTATACTCGACCTACTCTCCATTTGCCCAAACTTGAAACTTGAAACTTGTGGCTGCATTCTCCTTTCCTAACACATGAGCTATTCCTGCGTTGATGAGCTGTGCAACGCTGACAGCCCCTTCGTAATTACGTAACCTTACGTAGGGGTCTCCCGGTCTGAGCTCTTTAAACCCTGCCGCTCACTGCGTGCTGTCATATTCCCCTCTGTGATTGGCTGAGAGCAGAGGGGGGCGCGCCTGGTTGCGTCATGTGAAAGAGAGGGATGAACGTTTATGGAAGAGAGAGAGAGGAGAGAGAGGGAGATTAACGGCAGAAGGCAGGCGCAGTAGCAGACTCCATATATCCGCTAGTCGGAGACGGACGGTGTCAGCTGCTAGCTAAGTTAGCTTCAGTAAGCAGTTAGCAACTAGCTTCAGAGTCCTAGCTTCTTCACTACACATAAGAGCCAGTGTGTGTGTGTGAGAGAGTGTGTATCTAAACGCTTTGAGCGCCAGCTCGGCTGCCCCAAAGTGACTCTGTGTTTGCGTGTGCGGTGCCAGTCTGTGTGTACACACAAGCCAGCCTCTCTGCTCACTCTCTTCTTCTTTCGAGTAGCAGCAGCAGTGTGTCTGTAACTGTGTGAGAGAGGTTAGCACGCAAAGAAGCAGACGCACAACCATAAACACTCTCTGATAGTCGACTGTTTACAGTTGGTGTCCGGTTACTCAGCTGCGGATTCACATCATTTCACTGACACCGTCTGAACGCCAGCATGTGAGTACTGATGGGTTAAAGCGTGTGTGTGAGAGAGAGTATGAATGAGTCTTGTTTGTTCGGCTGTCATTGATTGATTGCATTTGACTTGAGATTGATCGAGAGTGACTGAATGGCCTAATTTTTAAAGTAACTTAAGCGTGGCACGTGTTGCAAGCGTGGTTTAAACCACGGTCTTAGCTGCACAGTTGTGACACAGGTACATGCGCAAGGTGTGCGTGTTTACCTGAAACAGAACATGAAGTACCAACTGCGTTTACGTTTTAATCAGGAGCTTTCTGTTAGTTACACACAGTCACACACTCATAGCTGACTTATAACCGACTCAAATGTGCACACAGAAACTTCAGGCTTGAGATTTCGTTTCACTGGACAGTTGCAGTAGGCGTAGAAAAGTCATCACTGCTAGCATTGCATAGACAGTATAATATAAAACTGCAGGAGTCCTTTAGCAGATGGAGTTCTGTGTAAAGAAAAGAGTAGACATCTGTGTACATGCTGAAACTTGCAGCTTGCACAATGTGTTTGTTTTCGTGTAAGCCACACATAAATGGGAGCTCTGACTTTTTTTCCCTCACAGATTCTGTAATGCAGAAATTTGTTCCCCGTCATATTTGACCTTTGATCCCGTGGATGTTGGACTGTTTGTTCATCCTCAAAACAACCTTTACTCTGCGTCACACTGTGGTACATGCCAACAGCTGTCCCATCCCAGAGCTCAGGGAGACCCAGCAGGAAGTCAGCTAGTTTGATTAGTCATAAGCAGGAAATGCTGTACATCCTTCAGAAGGAACAAATTTCACCTTGATGGTAGTTTTTGGAGCAGTAAAGACAGAGCAACGGGAGAAAAGTGATCCAGAATTTTAAAGTAGCGCATATCTAAATCTTTAAGAACTCTGTTTATAGTTCTTATCTTCCTCCAATAACTGACACCTCCAGCTTCTCAAAAAGACAATTTTGCAGTAAATTGTAGCAACACAGAACCTTTTAGAGCTGTTGTGAGTGCAATAAACTGAAAAGGCATGCTACAAAGTCATCTTAGCCCCTTTTGATGAAGACATGCACTTTAGACAACTGTGCCAGCTGACACTCCTGCTTTAACTGTGCTGCGGTGATGGATTTAGGTGATATTTGGAGGTCTCGGATGATCACAGGAGATTATATTTCCAGACGTAAGTCTTTACTGATATGTCGTAGGTATAAGGAGCCTTTTTAAGTACTCTTTTCTGAAATGCTTTCTAATAAATTAAATGGTTCACGAGGAAAAGTGCAGCGAAGACTCAAGCACTTTGCAAAGTGGCATCAACATTCTTCTGTCTCACAGTACATGTTTGTCTACTTCCAGGTTACACAACTGCAATTTGTATTAAATATATTTTTATTGTTGCCATTTTTGCACTGTTGCTTCACAGCATGACAGCCCTGGGTTGCTGGTGACTCTGTGTGGAGTATGTTCTCCCTCCTTCAGTCCACAGTAGGGCTGCCACAAACGATTATTTTGATAGTCGACTAGTCACCGATTATTTTTGCGATTAGTCGACTAATCAGATCATCATCCATTGGACGTAAAACTACAGCTTATTGCACCAGCAGCATCTGCTCTTATATAACTATCATTAGCTTACAGCTTTAAGTGTTTAAGGTCTGTGCTAACTAAAAATAAAGACAAGATGATAGTTTATTAAATTTTAATGAAATTTGCAGATTGTTTCGGTGAAGTTTAATAAACTCCTTGCTATCTAAAATATACCCCAGAATATGCTCCAGAATATACCCCAGGACACTGGGGTATATTCTGGAGCATCTCACACTTCTGATAATCAGTTGTCTGCTTGAGTTTATTCAGCTGTGTAAAAACTATAACTTTAATCTCAGACAAACTGATTTACTCAGGAACAAATAAAATACTAAAAAAAAAAGCCAAACAATAACATTTTAAGTTATCTAAGTGACTCATATATATTTAACCTGAGTAGCGAAAGACGGTGGTGGGTTTGAAAACGATTTGCGGGGAGTCCGGTGTTCTCGCGGCGCTAGTGAGCCTAGCCCCCGGCTCGCTAACGAGCTAGTGGGTAACAGATGTCTCCGAAAACGTCGGAGCGCTTTTGAAAATATGTGGTGTCCTGATAAACTGAGCAGATATTTGAGGTTTACACAGCTACATTCTCGCCTGAAAATATGTTAAACGTTTATTTTGTTACCCAGAAAGAATAATAAGAGTAACATTAAAACTAACTAGCTGCCGCCATTGTTGGAAACTGCGCTGGGCCGCGCTATGAATTCTGGGACACAGCTTCTTCTTCTTCTTCTTCTTCGGGGTTTAACGGCAGCTGGCATCCTTGTATATGCAATGCTGCCATCTTCTGTTTCAGTCCGTTATTACACTCTTAAATCCTGCCACTTATTCCTGCGTCTTTTGTGATCTTACAAAGCTTCAAACGACGCTTCGACTATTAAATCAGTCGTCGACGATTTTGATAGTCGACGTAATCGTGACTAGTCGACAAATCGTGGCAGCCCTAGTCCACAGGCATGCATGTTTAGTTGAAAGGCAATTCTAAAGACTTACACTTGCACATAGGTGTGAATTTTGGTGTGAATAGTTGTTGCGAGCTGTGGCGAGCTGTCCAAATCGTATTCAACTTTCACCCTATTACAGCTTTGATAGGCTCCAGCCCTAAACTGTAAGTGGAAGAGAATGGATGGGTGGGTAAATATATAAATTGTCAACGTAAATTTTGATGCATTTATAAATTCAAGTGACAATGGATGGGTATTTTTAATGTATGCTGGAAACATGGACACACTTGTGTATTTCAGTATGCATGTGTGCTGACCTGCCTTATCCTCCACACAAGTTTTTCAAGCAGCTAATTGGAGTGCTGACCTGTTGTTGGGGTTTCCATGTAATTGCGAATGGATAACTTGTATTATTCTTATAAAAATACTGGACTTTCTCCTTTAATTTCCGCCAAGGCATCATCCAGTCATTTGCACTTAGCTGAGTCAACAAGCGGTGCCATTAAACTGGCAATCAAAAACTGCCACTCTACAATTTACCCTCTTAGGGAAGTGATATAAAGATGATTTTGTGTGCTTGTTAAAGTTTTCAGTTGTGTTTTGACTGAGCAGATGTGCACAATCACCTGTTGTCTCTCTCTGTGTGAGAAAGAACAACTTCAGACAGTGTCTCAACCTGATCCTCTTGACATTGTCTGGACTTTATGCATGAAAATGGCCATGGAGAGCTTTCATCTAACATTTCTTATTTTGGTTGGTGAGTGTGAAACAGGACTTTGCATAAAAGGGACTTTTTAAAATGGATAGTATGCAGCCTATAGGTTACATCACACTTGACTAGTGTAATATAACCTATAGGCTGTTTTTTACACACTGCCTCTCTACAATTCGAGAGCTTTCTCCTTTGCAGTGTTCATCATTGCTCCCACTGCATCACAGATACCTTTCTTGAGAATAAAATCGACATATAAATGAGAAGTCAGTCCTGAAAAAGCTGAAAATAAATGGCAGGTTCTCAAAAGAGCGTCTAAATTGATCAGTGAAAGTAACGTGAAAATTTAGGATTTATGTGAGAGATCATGTTTCACCAGTACATCGTAGGTCTTCACGGGGCAGCGTGTAGCAGCGGGGGGTCGGACCATCCTGTTGACTCAGCTGGTAAAGTGTCTGAAAGTAAAATGCAGCAGGTTCACATAGCTCACAAGTCTTTTCAGTGCACCACATGTTATACCGTCCATTCTCTTCCGCTTATACTTGTCAGGGTCGCAGGGGGATAACCCAGGGCACACCCTGGACAGGTCGCCGCTCTGTCGCAGGGCTAACACATACCCTCGCATTAACACCTATGGCTAATTTAGAGTTACCAATTAACCTAACCCCACTAACCGCATGTATTTGGACTGTGGGAGGAAGCCAGAGTACCCACACAAACACAGGAAAAACATACAAAAACCTTCTTGCTGTGAAGCAACAGTGCTTCATTCAAGTTCGTGTCCTTGATTACACTTTAGCTAAATGTCTGCTTAGTAGTTAATTTAAAGAAGCTTTATGCAGCATTAAAACATGTTCCAGGTCCACTTAAATGATCACAGGTGTTTCTTGTATCCCAAACTACTTGTGAATTCAAACCCATGATTTACTTTTCCACAAGTTCAGTAATCTAACCTTTATGGTATGAGCCCCACAGAGTCAAACCTTAAGCTTGTTCCTGCTGCGTGACGCTCACGTTGCTGACAATAACTTTGAAGCCTGGTTTACGAGGGCTTGCTGCTCTGATACAGCTGATCTTTATTCTGTGTTATTCTGTCTTGTAAACATTCTTGTTTAAAGAGCCCGGATATGGTTTGTCCCAGTTTACACAAACAGAGTCATCACTTCTGCCTATCAGGTCAGAGGCAGGTGGGGCAGAGATGGAGACTGCCGGGGTGGAAGAAGGAAGAGAGGAGGGAAGGGAGTGCGGTTGAATGCACATCCATTTTCCATTCGGTGTGCATTCTGCCTCTCTCCATCGCGGCTAATGAAAAATAACTTTTTCAGGAATCGTTGGATCGAAGTGAATCTGCTTTATGTCTTCGGGGAAAGATTTGTGTGTGTGTGTGTGTGTGTGTGAGAAAATGTTCTGTTTAGTTCAGTTGTAGCTCACATGATGAGGACATTGATTGCAGACTGTAAAATCGGTGTTTTTCAAGTTCATTTCAACACAACAGCCTGCAGCTGATTTATTTGTATTAAGCTGGATTCCCGCATATGTTCACACAGCACATCGTGCTTTGTATAAAATATTAAATTCCTGTAAGTAAACAGAATAATTAACTATTGCCTTTTCTTTACATCAGTAAGCTTACTGAGCTGGATTCACATCAGATCAGACATCTAAACACATTCTGACATTAAGTTGTGTTTGGAGGCACACATGCAATAACATGAGGCGCCTGATAAAGAAAGTCTAAATGTATAAAAGCACATCACGACTTGTTATACAAAGTTACAACCATACACACATAGTAGGCTGATAAAGGCATGTATACGGTGCAAAAGTCTTTGATAGCAGAGTAAACAAAAAAGGAGAGACTTTTTCTCAAGGTGGAGAAGTGGATTAACAAACTCGCCACACACTGGGACAGTTTGGGTCGTCGACTGTGAGTGCAGAATACTCCAACTTTATTTTCAGTTTTGGAGTGCTTGGTTTTAGAAGGAGCAGAATAAACTGAAGATTGACCTCCTTTTAGCTCCAAAGAGACATATGGGGGGGGGCTTCCCAAAGTCTGACATGCACATGCCCCAGAATCAGTGTCCTCCTCAGTCACGCTGCTGCTATTGGATTTAACTTGGTGGTTACTGGAGTAACTTATCGGCCATGTGCGTGTTTCACTTTTTCATGACCGAATTGGTGGATTTAATATTTATAACATTTGTAGAAGTATTTATAGCTGATAGCTGAGGGGGACACATCGACCCCATTAAATTTACCTCATAAGTTTGATGCTGGAGCTCAATTTCATAATTGAGTGTGTTTTAGTAGTAAAGTTGGAAAAAGCAAGAATAATTTTTCTGCTTAGGAAGGTAAGGTGTCGGTGGGCGTTATAAGTTATAAGTGGCGTTCCAGCTCAGAGTTCTGACTTGCAGTTCTGAAATTCCGACTTTCGTGGAACGCAACAGTAGAAATGAAACTGGTCAGAGCAGTTTGAAACCTGAGCTTTTGTCTCAGAGAGATTATTTGTACCTGCAGTGACCGAAATATTTTAAATTTAGCCATATTTTTACAGAAAAGAAAAAAGTCTCTTTTGGTAATTACTTAGAATATATCTGGTGACTAAATGCTTATTTTTATGCCTTTCTAACTAGTTTTCATTAGTAGAACTATTAAACTTTCTCCTTGCTGATAGTTTGTAAGTTTCACTGCTAATCAGTTAGCCGCAGCCAATCTTCTGTTCTGCCTGCTGGTTCACTCGTTGCACTGCTTGTTATCAATGCTTCCCAGGGAGTTTCTCACCTCAGAGTTGGATGTACTCCAATTCAACCATCTCGGGCTGCAACTGGTTATCTGCTCTGGAGATCCACTACGATAGCGACTCAAACCTTGCAGGAGGTGGAAAATGGGTTTGCGCGCCACTATGCCGAGCACACTGAGGCTACCTGCTCTGGATTTGAGGAAGGCTCACCGAAAAAGCAGCTGATGCTTTTGCTCAGTTATGTTTATCACAAAGTGCTAAAAAAAGAAAAGAAAACGCAGCTATTTAATATTTATTTAACCTTCTCAAGGCAGGCGTTGCAGATTTGCAACAGTTAAAAGCTAACAACCTGATTACCCCACATACATATTTTATGAGTTTTTTTACTCAGAAGTACCACTGCAGGTATTCTTTTGTGCATTAGCAACAAAAACTTAATTGGAGCCCGAGAGGGTTAAGCGCTGTGAAAGAAGACGCATGTCCAT
This sequence comes from Mchenga conophoros, assembly GCF_057382185.1. Taxonomy (NCBI): domain Eukaryota; kingdom Metazoa; phylum Chordata; class Actinopteri; order Cichliformes; family Cichlidae; genus Mchenga; species Mchenga conophoros. The sequence continues at coordinate 74,473,767 of NC_140528.1, read as the reverse complement.
GCATGCCACTTCAGCAGCTGCACATGTACGCACTTTCATTGAGCTTTTTTGATAGTCCTGTTTTTTTTTTTTTGATGAGCCCACAACAGCCAGTGAACATCAACAGAAGTCCATCACGTACAGCACATCCTTTTCTTCTAACGATAACCCTGAATGCTGTAAGCGCCGAAAGGTAGACTGTTTGTTATTGCCCAATTTCTGTTGGATAGCTAGCTCTATGTATTTGCCCCTCGATTACCCAAGCAGGGCAAAGTCGAAACTAGTTATGTGTGTCTGTGTGTCACAACATCACAGACAAGACAGAGCTGAACTTTGATCTCCAAGAAGTTAATGTACGAACCAGAAGTCGCTGCGGTGCTTTAAGCTGCCTAGCACCCAAAGGTTTCACTCAGTAGCCATATAACCTTTCTCTGAGGACAGGATGATGCATGCATGTGGCAACACATTTTTCTTGAACTTATTTTTCTGGGTTTTCCAATATAAAAATTTAAGACCACGTTAGCTATTGACGATGTTTGTGCTTGTGCCTTTTTTTGCTGCTGTAACTACTGAGAGGAAGAGACACAGAGAGAGTTGGAGACTTACAATAGAGAGAAAGAGGTCATGGAGTAGATTTGGCATGAAGCTATTATTCCACTTTGGCTTTCCAGCTGGGATTTCTTTTTTTCAGTACTTGTATACGGTCGGGGTTGAGTTAGGGAAAACGTTGATGCTAGAGTTGTTTCAGATGATGTCATACTGCTGTAATGCATCGTGTTTCATCGTGAGGTGTGCTGACTGAAATCAGGAGAAGACAGGAAGCACGTGATACACCTGGAAGAAACCAGCACCATTAAACGCGCTCGATCCGCCTAGATGAAGTGTCTCGTAATGAATGTAGTTCCTCTAACTTGACACAATAAATCCTTTGATGGTTTTTCGCTGCTTTATTTGCAACTTTTCACTGACTGTGTTTTTAGTTTTTGTACTACAGACATTCATACCATAGCAGTCTGCAGGAGTGAGAGGCCTGCAGCTCGTTTGGAGCCTCCACAATGAAACAGCATGCAGAGTTTTGCTTTAAAAATTCTTTGAACCTTGCTCATATCTGAAACTAAAACAATCCCGTGCATTTTTTTTGACTTAGTGAAAGGCGAAGGTCACATTCCTTTGTCTGTGCGCCTGTTAGAGGGCCAGTGGAAAGGGATCTGTTTTTCTTTCTCAGGTATGCTATGAATATTATATTGAAATTACATTTAGAATAATTGAAAATGTAATTTTTTTGTATGATTTAAAAAAAAAAAAAAAAAAGATATCTAGTACTTGATAAACTGCAAAACAAGATGTATCTGATGTGTCAGTGTTTTGTTAATGTAAGCAGGTTTTTTCCCTGGATAACATGAGTGGTTCTGATCTCTGACTTGGTCGCTATTTACTACAAAAAGGGATCTTGAAAAAAGTTAGCTTTGTATATAAATAAATAGGAAAAAGGGGAAGATACCAGAATGTATGGTGGTTTTTTTTTTTGGATCTTCTGTTTTTTGCCCTTCCAGTAGAGTGGAAATTGTAGCTTCTTCAAAACACTTATATGCCGTTTAATCCTGTAAAAGCTCCTGTTGATAAAGCGGATTTTGCCTGGATTCCCTCAGTTAAAGTCATGCGTCAAAGTGCTCTTATTTTGTCCACCTGTTGTGTGTGTATGCACGTCTTGAAGTAGGCGCCATGTTTTGGTCGTTATCATACAAAAATCCATAACAGTCTTTCAGAATATTACATTTCTGAGAGTTAGCTCAACTCCTTCACCTCCTTGAGGCTTTGTCCCTTTCAGGCTTTAGAAGATTGAGCCCACGACAGCAGACTTTGGCCAGTCACGTGCCTCTTTAAACCTGATCAGGTGTTTCGCATAAAGAGTGAAAAAGTCCATGGGGGAAATAAGATGGGGTGGTGTTCTGTGTTAAGTAGGAGAGTTTCAACCTGGGTGAGCTTGGTTAAAATAAACACCCATGTTTGTGTTGTAGAACGTGGCAGAATTTTAAGGCTGATACCAATACTGATATTTGGGGATTGAAAAATCGAATAATCTGATATTAGAGCTGAGAGCTCTAATATTTGTGCAGCTACTTATCCGCTCAGATCAGAATAGAGAGAGGAGAGCTGCAGGAAGACGGCTGTTTATTTTCATACTCTGTAGATGGAGAGGAGCAGCAGAAGTATGCAGAACAACTATACTGATGGTCCTGATTATAAACACTCTATTACACAGTACTATCATGACACTTAATTCATGATACAATGTTATTACAGATAATAATTATGTATTCAATAATAACTGCACATAGACTTATGTCACAAGTTAGCATAACCCTTTCTCTGGTACTCAAACGTCCCTCAACTTGTGCCTCAGCAGAGCCTGGGTACGGCCCTGTCTATGGGGAACCATACCTGGGTTTCACTGCCTCCAATCTGTGACAGACCCTCATTACCCACAGGATTTAATGGGGGTCTTTGGAAGCTTTGTCAAGCTAAGTGTGTCTAATCTTCAGTACTTTTTTGGTTGAGCGAGAAACTAACAAGCCCGAGCGAGTCATTGCTTTGCCATCATCGGATGGTGGCGTGTGACACTGGCGCTCATGTTCGTAGTATTCCACGACGGTCCTTACAAATCCCGTGAGTCATATCTGTCCCCCGTTGACCTTGTTAAGAAATCCAAAAAGTCCCTGTTTGTCTGTGTTTGACTAGGAAAGAAAACTCATTAGAAGAACCTCGCAGACCATACTAGAAAAAAGGAGCGCCATCCGGTGGATTGAAAGAGAATTCGATTTTATTCTTCTCGTACTAAAAAGTTCATCATTTTTACAGTTGAAATAATAGGATACGTATTTGGTGTAGCAGTGTTGTTACAAAATATTGGGTAATATTGCGATACACTGTGTTGAACTGGCTATTCCTTCGTTCTGTTTAGCACAAATTCAGGGGTTTTGTCTTTTATCAGTTTTTGTCTTTTCCAGCTTTAAGTTGTCATGTTTGAGTATAAGGTGGGGTTTGGGTTTCTCAGCACTTCATGATAAAGCAATGCCTGATTGCTGTGTTTCAGACAGTAAGATGGACCGTGATCACACCTCATAATGTTACATCATCTGCTCTTTATATTAGTGCTGACGGATCAAAGAAACGTAGCTAGAGTTGTCTCATAGAGCGCTCGTGCAGCTGTATTTACCCTCATTGTATTCCTTTCTCCAAACACTGCTGCCGAGTGTGTAGCCGGTGAGAACATGCAATGTCTGTGCTGCAAAGACAGCATTTATGAAAAGCTTTGCAAGTTTCAGGAAAAGTACACGTCTGTGCTTTTCCTTTCAGTTTTTTGTTGTGTTTAACTTTGATTCGGGCCTCAGAGTGAACCAAGATTTCCAGCTGTGAGTTCCCACATCCCGGGAACACGAAGCTCCCGGTTTTATTTACCTGCTCATCTTACATTTTTTAGTATGAACCCAAAGCACCCTTCATAGCACGGACAACTGTATCTGAGTCAGCCTCTGAGCCAAAAATAGCAATATAATTCACGCTCTCCAAAAACCGAAATTGCACTCAGATTTAGTGCGACTGCCGGACTGTCCCAGTATCTCCTCGTCATACCACAGCGCACTTTCTGGGACACATTTGCCATTGTTGGCTGCGTGATCTATTAGTGGAGTGAGATGGGAAGACGGAGAAGTGCAAAGCAGTTTAATAATGCTCTCAGATAACGACAGAAGAGGACACGTGTGGAGAGCAAATGATGACTTTTGATTTCCTTTTTCTCACAATTGTTGTAGATGATTGTTAGCTAAGTGTTTGTCTCAAGGCCTGATTTGTACTGTCACAAATTTTAAAAAAAAGTGTGTGTCATATGAGCTCCTTACAGTGGAGCTGTTGAAGTGAAGAGGTCTGCTGCTGTCTTCTTGGATGATTTGTGATTTGGGTGGATTTTTAGTCATTAAATCCGTTTATACCATCACATGCTGTGTTTTGGGTTCAGAGTCTTCTTTCCTTTGCCCTCTGCTGGGATTGCTCAAAAGATTTCCAGATTTTTAAAGATGAAAGAGAATTTTAGACGACAGACAACGCTTTAAACTAACTGCGATTAGGCTGCCGGCTGAAAATGTGTCATTGTATTTTTCAGTATCTTTTTTATGTTCCTGAACGGTGCTTTTAATTGCTACAAAATCTTTAGGGGAGACAAAACAATATTGTATATTGTTTTTATTGTATATATTTTATATATAATAAGATACTAAATATACACAATATGCAGATTTTTTTCCAGAGTTTATTTGTTTAAGGTACTTGGTAGCTTCCTGTTTGGAAAATTATCCTGGTTTCACATCATCATGCTGCTTACTGCTTATGTTACGCTCTTCCTTGGAGATTACACGTGTGCGATATCTGGTTCAGGTCAGTGGACTGTTAGGCTATTACAAGAGCTTCGTTTAGCATTTTGAAGATCATTGCTCCGGATTTGTTGCCTGGTATACTGACTGACTGCGCTTGCAGCTTTGCAAGTTTGCAGGTTTTATTTCTAAAAGGTTTCGTGGCCTTCATCATGACATGACTTCCACAGCTTCCCTTATCTGACAGCTTTTTTAATAACACCACAGTGGAAAGTTCACGTAATATGACGTCTTTATATATGTTCCCCTGACTAGCTTCATTTTCACAGTCACAGCCTGTTTTCATTGGCTGCTTCCGGTCCATGGTGATGGTTGTCATTAAGGCTTATTTATGGTGTTTAAAGAATTAAAATCTAAAGTTCAAGACTACCTAGAGGTACTATTACAAGGTTTAAGGAAAGGATCCAGTTTTTTCAGTCTGTTGTTGTTAGGCCCGATCAGTATTCAGGGCTTGGGAAACTGAATCTGTTTCTTCAGGTGTGCCTGTTGTTTTTGTGTAGATGCAGTATTTGGTTTCAGGCTGAGTTTCCACTGCATGGTGTCTACAGACGGCTTCAAGACATTAACTTATTGAACGATTCTTGTCTCATTTATTCCTTTTCTAATTCGGCTAAATGCTAATTATTTATAGTGTGTGATAAAAGTATTTCCAAAACAGTAGAACGTGAGTAGAAAACGACTTTTTAAATCTTTATCCAGATCTGTATCTTGGTGCTCTAGTGTCTCAGCACTTTGTCTACATAAGTAGTGCAGTGTGAGAAATGGCATCATATATCTCAGCAGAAACAAACAATTGTCCACAGTAAAGCAGGAAATAACTGTGTAGTGGCATGTGGCTCTGATATGTTTATTGTCAATGCAAAGTTGAATTTTAAGAAATTTTTTATTGAAGATATTTGGATTCACATACAAATAATATTATGGCTTAGGACAAATATGAGACTTGAAGGATGCATTTAAGTCATTACATAATCAGTGCATTTAATAATCAAATGCAGTGATTATTCCCTTTAGTTTGGTTTATTGTTTCATTGGCAAATTGATACTTGTTCTTTCAAGGGGACCTAATTGACTGTAGTTCCGACGTTTGACCACAGTGTGGCAGCAAAGGACTTTTAGTGAAGTGCAGGCTGAGGTCTGGCCTAAAGAAGAAGCCTGGCTGCCTCACTAGCGTTGAACTTCTTCTGCCTGTCTCCTCACATGAATGAGAAGCTCTTCATCAAGCTCAGGGAGCTGTGACACGGTTTGCACCTTCACGCACGTGTGTATGGGCGCCTGTGCCATGTGGCGCTCACGCGGCTGTTGTGCTGCTAAACGTTCGTAACAGTCAGTAGCTTAATGCCCATTTAGTTGTGACGACTAGTGGGTTTGTCAGGTTGTGTGTTTGTTACCGGTTGTTAGCTCAGAGGGAACAAAGCTATAATTATCTTTGTAAGAAATCTTTTGACTTTTTTATATATATATATTTTTAAAAATGGGCAGAAAAAGGGAGATCTGTGTGTCTGGTACAAAACATAGTTTATATGGTTGTACTTAATTAGTCTTCATTTTTATTGCTGTAATTTGGTAGAGAAACTGCACAAACGCACCAGAAACTCATTGTCATTAATTGGACACTAGCAGTTGATTGGCTGCTGGCAAGCAGAGCAGCAGCTGATTGGCTTTCCCGCCTCCTCAATTTCCTTTTTTAATGACAGTCTGGCTTCCTGGACGAAGTTATGCTGTAACTAATCAACTAGAGCTTATCCTTTGAGGCTTGTTTTTTTTGAAAATTGTTATTAGTATATATCGATTTTCTTCCGTTTATCCAATTCAGGGTCGCAGGGAGCTAAGGCGAGAAGCACTGTGCAGCCTGGAGTCACGAGGCTAAGGCAGAGCGCCAGGCATCGTCAATTTTTAAATCGCCAGTTAGCTGAACCCCACTAACTGCATGTTTTTTGGACTGTGGGAGGCAGCCAGAGTACCCAAAGCGAGCTTGCACAGTTACAGGGAGCAGAAAGGTCCCAGACTGGAGTTGAACCTCACCCATAGAGGCCATAACCTAACCATGGGCACCACTGTGTCATCCATTATTTGTACTAAAATGGTTACTGTGTCATTGTACAATTCCAAAATATGTTTTAAACATTAAAAAAAATGGTCTAGCTTCCATTAAAAGTACTGGTCTATCCATTATGTTCTCAGCCACCTTTCCCCAGCAACAGCCTGAATCCTTCAATAATCCAGGACTGTTTGTAAATATTAGTTCAAGGACAATTAAACACTTCTGAATAAAATGCCATGTTGTGGAGGCTCAGCAGTAGCTTAAGAGGGAGCTTCTGATTTAATTTCTCCAAATGTGGTTCACACATCCTTTGGTGAGAACCACAGATCTCCAAAATACTGTTGGTTTTTTTTTTGTTTTTTTACATTTAAAAAGAGCCTTGTTTCATTGTTCATGTGTTAGATTTATCTTAATATTTTACTCCTGTCTTCTTACTTTGCATTTGTTTTGTTTGTGTAGTTGAACAGTTGTTTTTTTCCTCTCAGGATGTTTAGGTACACTTTAGCCCGGAGTGGCTTTGGTGTGTTGGCTTTCCGGAGGGCTTATGTTCTCACCCGATTTGCTCACTCTGCCCCGAAGAATGAGTATCGACCAATCAAGAAAGTGATGGTGGCCAATAGAGGTAAGACTGCTTTTCTTTTCTTTCTTTTTTTTCTTCATACCAGTTATAATTTCCCACTGAAGAAGACAAGCAATTGAAAGCACTGTTAAATTAACTACAGTTTAATGCAGTTTCATTTATAATGTAAGAAAAAAGTTATGACATTTACAGTCTCCCTGAGGCGAGAACAGACTCTTGGATCTGTTAATTTTTAATGCCCAGCATTTAGTTTGCCTTGGCGTATGCTAATATTTAAGCACACATTGTATGTGGGTGGCTGTTGAAGCTAGCTTTGTTTGCTTTAACCTAAAAAAATATTGGATATGAATGTGGAGCTGCTGCCACAGCCGTCATTACTCGGAAGTTGTGCTGTGTACTGGGTCTATGTATTAAAGTGTTTTTGAATTTTCTGCTCTACATACTGTCACAGAGGTACTGTCACTGCCGTTCAAAAATCAACTAAAATAGACATGAAAGTAAAAAAAAATAATAAAAAAATAAAAATGATCCCGCTCTGGTATCTGAGGTCTGAATAGAAATGTAATTATAGGGAAAACCCGAGTTTCCTGAACACAAAGCAGTCCACAGTACGGTTGTTACAGGCGGGATAAACATCATTGATGTGCTTTGAGAGGCAGCCAGCGTGCAATTAGTTGCTCTGTCAGGTGATGAAGAGTGTTTGAGTGATTAAATAAATAGATTCATGCTTTTTATTCAAATTTCTTTTATTATATTCATTCCTGCAGTCACATTTAAAATGCTTGATTTGCTTCATTGTTTCATTATTCCAGTTTTATTGGTGCATGGGTTTTCAGTACTGTTGGAGGTCTTGAAAGCACGTGGCGCTCTATAGGCCCCCTGTTGCATGCATACATCTCACAAAGGCTCTGTTTAGCTGCTGGAATACATCCATGTGATTCAAATGAGTTGTGGTCTGTCCTTCATGCTCGAACACAGCGGGGCTTTCCGTCCATCCCCCCCCTGCTTCACATCAGCCTGACGCGATAGCAACACCACATAAGATCACATTCTTCACACTGGAGCGCATCGGGCCGTTCTTGGCTGCAGTGTGCGCGCGCCTATGTGGCGATAAGGGCACACCATCATATCAGCCCAGATTCCACTTCACCAAACATATCTCGTCTCTGCCATAGCCTCTCTGCTCTTCTAGCAACTCCTCTCCTTTCTTTTCATTTCTGTTCCCCACTTCCTGTCACAGCGTTTCGTCCTCAAGACAAGCTCGAGTGCCTTTTTTCTTTTTTGCATTGTTCTTTTAAAGTTAACTACATTTTGATCTGTCAGTTTTCCATACATCTCGTCCTCTTCTCTTATCCCTCACGCTTTCATCCCTTTCATGTTCATGCTGTTGCTCTTCTCCAGAAGTTACTCCTTTCATGCTCGTCTACTCTCCTCATATTTTATTTTCTTTTTTTTAAAAGCCGTACAAATGTTTGAACGCTGTCCTCGCCTTCAAGCAAGAACAACACAGCTTACTTGTTTTCAGCGACTTAACTTTCTCCCTCTAAATGCGTGTTGCTTGAAAAACAAGTATTTGGCTTTTGTGACAGCAAGATAAGTCAGGCAGCGTTTTGCTTGTCTGAAGCTGAGATTTTACGCTGTTCTCTCAAACTTGAGTTAAAAACTGTTGACTTGTTGCAGTGTCTGACGTTTTTTTTTTTGCATAGGTCTTGTTTTCATGCAATACATTACAAAGTTTGGGCTTCTTTTCTCAGCTGAGGCATTAGATGCAAAACGCTACAGGATGTTGATAAAATGCTATAAAGTCTGTGCTTATAAAACCTAGATGATGAAAGAACTACAGCCTCCCTCTACACACAGTCTCCTAAAAAATAAAGAAACATTTGCATAATAAAGGGAATATATTAAAAGAAAACACAGAGAGGAAGGGAACAGATGGAGCTGGGAGAATGAGATGTGGCAAAGCTAAACCAAACCGCCTTCTGCATTGCGTCATCTCATGTGTTCCTCTCGTCTTTCAGGTGAGATCGCCATCCGTGTGTTCAGAGCCTGCACCGAGCTGGGGATTCGAACCGTGGCCGTGTATTCAGAGCAGGACACTGGACAAATGCACAGGTATTAGTGTGTGCTACATTAGAGTGAGCCGTAGTGTTTTAAATAAAGATGGCTTCACGGGCATATGTTGCTAAATGTCTCGCCTGCCACTGCTGGATATTGATTACAGAATGCTAACAGCTGATTAGAGGTAATAGCAATTGAAAAGGAGTCTTGGGAGCATTTTTCTCCGCTCCAGCGCTTTGGGTGGGTTCTTTGTTTTGCAGTTGATGTTAAGTGGGGACATAAGTATAATTGTATTGACATTACAAACATTCAGGTAATCTCGCAGCTTAGTTTACATGCACACAAACTATTTTGGCTCTTTGTGAGCTTCAAATATAACACGGATACTTTTCTACCTGTTCCTGTTTTTCCTTCCTAATGCGTTTGCTTTTATTCGGCTCCACTTTTATTCCATCATTTTCTATTTCACTCTTTATATGCAGCATTGTACCCAATAAACCCTGATCATGGTAATGTTTTAAGTGTTTATAGTTTACCTGATTTACTGAAGTGCTCCTGTCCAGTATTTATTGAAAGCTGGTGCATATTTGTACATGCAGCCTGATTTTTATACATTTATATTTTGAGCTGGCCACCTTCCGTCTCACTAATGCACGTCTTTGCGTGTTCTCGTCTTCACAGGCAGAAGGCGGATGAGGCTTACCTGATTGGGAAAGGCCTGCCACCTGTTGCAGCATACCTGCACATTCCAGACATCATCAAAGTCGCCAAGGTAACGAGTTTTCACCTTCACAAAAGTAACTCTTCCACTTCACCTGTATGGTGGTTCACATGTCTCAAGAGAAACTTGGAAGAGCTAACAAAGACATAATAAAGCCACTGGGAAGTACAGCTATGTGATAATCAGATTTTTTTTTCACTTATTATTTTGGCTCTCGGTGGAGTTAAATAAACAAAATGAGGCAATTCAGATAAAACGGTTTATTTTCAGATTGATGTTCTGACCAAAATGAAAGCAGTTCAATCGTTTGCCCCTGATTTAAGACCAGCATACTCCATTTCCTTACAGCGCTGTCATGTACAGTGCCCATACGCATCTTAACGGTCCCCTAAATGAAGAATTTGATAAAGCGCTGCTGGCGAGTTATTAATTTTTGTATTGACTGTAATTGAATTTTTGCCTTTGACTGAAATGAAAATCCATGCTATGCAAGTCTCATCTCTTGCTGTCAGTAGTGGAGGAAAAAAAGCTTCTAACATGGACTGGAATATGATTCTTTTCTGTTCACTGTGTTACTTGTACAAGAAAAGGGAATATTGTATTACTCTACTCGCACACCCCTGCCCTGTTGTTTTCCTTCGTGGTCAGTATCCGTGTCTAGTGTCCACAGTTTCTTGTTTCTTCCTTTCCTTACTTCCTTTTCACTTTCATTTCCCATCTCCCTTCCTCTCCTCTTCCCTGTGCCACTTATCTCTGTGTAGATCATATCGGCTCTTTGTTGCATCTTTCCCATCCTCTCTCCACTCCTCCAGGATATGCTGTCAGTTTATCATTATTTTTCTGATCAATCTCTCATGTTTTATACTCTTCTGCGTGGGCATGTGGTCAGCCAGCCAAGTTGGGGAGCCTTTGGCATCAAACTCATTTCTCTAAAATCCGTCTGGCTATCTGAGAGCTCAGCCAGCCCATGCCAGCATTGTGTGTTCCTGTTTTCACCCTTTCATATTTAGTTTGTTTACCTCTTGTTCACAATGTATCTTCACTTAGCCGCTAACAAGCTGATGATTTTCTTTCTTAAAATTGTCCAACATGACAATTAAAACAGTTGTGTTGGACGTGAATGCGTGAGCCCACACGTGCACCCTACTGTATCGTATTAACCTCTGTTAATCTTCATCTGCTGTCCACGTCTTGTTAAATTTGTGGGTTTCTTTCTGTCTTCTTTTACCTGCTTGTGTGCATGCATGGCACTTGCTATGTTTCTGTGTGGCTCAGTGCCTCTTTTGGCCTGCCAGTAACAGCTCCCTTAACAACGGGACAGCCCATAATTATAGTCCGCCTTGTATCCGAGAGCAGATGGCACATACTGATCCAGAGATGGCTCTATCTGTCAGCCTCGGCAGCTACTGTATCTGTCTGCTACCCTTTGGTGTGTGTGTGTGTGTGTGTGTGTGTGTGTGTGTGTGTGTGTACACTTACTCGATACCTTCCCGCTGACCCTCAAATTATCTACGCCTGTCTGTTCACTCAGTCTCCTACTGGTGTCCATTATGATGATGATTAAGGTAATGGTAACTAAGATAAAATGAGAATAAAATGAACTCAGAACCATTTTTAAGTAACACAAATTCTTTGCACTACCATGAGATTGCATGTGTTAAAGCATTTAGGTTAGTGTGTGACACCTCTTTGTTTCTCTCACTATTAGACATCCAAGTGCTAACTGAGGCCCCCAGTGGCTCTCTGTTTAACACAACTCATGCAGCTTAGCTGAGCTATATTTACTTTCTCTGGGATGGGTGAATTTAAAAAAAGTCTATCCATCTGTGCCTACTTAGGACAACGGTGTGGATGCTATCCATCCTGGCTATGGTTTCCTGTCTGAGCGGGCAGAATTTGCTCAGGCCTGTTCGGATGCCGGGGTGATGTTTGTCGGACCATCTCCAGAAACGGTGCGCAAGATGGGTGACAAGGTGGAGGCTCGTTCCTTGGCTATGAATGCAGGTATGATATGACCACCCCAAAATGATGCTCGGTTGCATGTAGGTTTGAGGCTTTTGAGGCTTGCTCATTATAGTGGACCTGTTGTGCTTTTTCTAGATATAGGTGTCTGAAATAATGAAGTCAGTACAGGAAATTTCTATGAGCCAATATCTCAGGCTTCAGACTCCTCCAAATGCCCCTTTCCTGACAGCTTCTTGTAAATATTCCTGGCTTTTAAAAATGGCAAATGTGCTTAATTTGGTCATCTCAGGTGAGCACAGCAGCCTCACAACCCTGCTATTCAAGCCTTCATTCTGCAAGGGCCAGCAAATCAGAAGAAAGTTGGCTCGAAGGGAGAATTGAAACGGCTTGTATCAGAGGATGAACTGAAGCACCAAGGCCCTGCAAAATATGAAGATTGTTTTGAACCTTGAGTCATACAAGGCTGTTGGAGTAAAGAGAAAATATGGAATTGGAAACGTGTATAATAGATTCGTATTATGTGATGGTAGTAGTTGTATACTTACTATGATAAAATGGAAGCGTAGCTGACTGGCAGTGTGCATGTAAAGCTTGTGACGCTATTAGTAATAGTGTGGTTTAAATTTAAATCACTCTGCAAGATGACTCACACCTCCATCTACCTTTCACTCTGCCTTTGCATTTGCTGTCGCTTTAATGCGTGTATTAAATTTGTATTCACTGAGGTGATGAATATTTTAAGAGCATGCTCTTTTTCTTTTATGCAACTGTAGGAAATCTAACAAGCTCTATTTCTATTAATGGGATGCTTTTGTCATTTTGAGCCACTAAATAATTTAGTATTTCAAGACCAAGTGAATCTTAGATTGCGCTGCTGTCTTTAATGGCTGCCAATCTTCTTTGATTATATCAGTAACTGTCATAATTATGGTCCTAGAGTTTTTATTTTCCTTTTTTCCCCTCCTCTGTAACATTTGACATCCTTTTTAAAGTAATGTTTGTCACAAACCCAACCCTGTGTAGGAGTACCTGTGGTCCCAGGAACAGATGCTCCCATCTCAAGTCTGCAGGAGGCGCAGGCGTTTGCCCAGACATACGGCTTCCCCATTATCTTCAAAGCAGCCTATGGTGGAGGTGGTCGCGGCATGAGGGTGGTCAGAGAATATGAGGTGAGCGCTTGTATGGTGTCAGAGGAAGCTGTTTAAACTGCGTCTTGACCGACCAACCTAATGACACTTTTTTTTTTTTTTCGTTTTTATTCATTCGGTTTGCTTTGAATCGAGTTGAAATTACTTGAAAATCTCAAACTGGGCACCAATCACTCTGGATGTATTGGAATCTGTGCCCTGAAAGTGGCTCGGTCACTTAGTGAAGGAGTCTGAGTGATTTATGTTTGGCTCTTTCTCTTTTCTTTTAAGTGAGTATAATTGGAGGCTGTCCAGCAGGCACAGTTAAAGTATTCTCACGGTTTAAGATAAAAACAGTGATTTCATGCATCTTACCTTTTTGATTTTTTTTTTAAATGATTTATTTATTTTTTGGTCCATAACAGTAAAATGTCTCAACATGTCCTTGATACTAATAACTGAAATATAAACAGTATATAAATAGCAGAAGATTGTCAAAATAGGTAGCATAATCTTATTGTAGGCCCATATTACAAGAGTTGGAATTTTAGATTCATCTGTTGGCTCAAAAGTGTTATCTGGATATAAAATGTGAGATTGGCCGACAGATCGTTTGTTTTTCAGCAAGACTGTATGTAAAACAATGACGCAATCAGGAACAACTGGACTTCCCAATATTTCTGTTTATTATCCCAACTTTAGTGCCTGCAAGTATGTTTCAAAACTCTTGCCACATTCAGAAAAACCCTTTGGCTATGGAGGTGGAAACCTCCGCTCAGTGCAGCCACATGTGCCCGTGCGACCTAGCCAGTTAGCTCAGCAAAATTTGCTCATTTAGTGATGCTGGCGGCTTTTCCCTCCTCAAGCCTGTGGCGATAATGCTGTGTGGTTTCTCATAGGCCTGGTGGAATTTGTATTTGTTTTTTTTACCCGGGGCATTTTTGCCTTCATGTGACTGGACAGTGTAGACTTTCTAGAGGGGACAGTTTCTAGACAAACCCAGGCTGCTATATCTCTGGCTTGTTTTGCACTCAGTTGTGCAAAAGTGTTGTCATAATCACCCAGATTTAAACTAAATATCAAACGTGTCGTCTTTTGTTTAGCGATGTAAAACTCTCACATAACCAAGACTCTGAATCCGAGTCATTGTCGTCACTGACCGAGGTCTGGGATCAGATTTCTCTTTGAATATCCGAATTATCCCAAGCTCCAGCAGTCTGAGCCCGACATGACACAAAATGACCCACAGTGCAGTGATGGCCTGCGTAAATGGTGCTTCTGCAGTTTTATTTCATCTATATTGAGTATGGTGAGCATCTTTTTTTATAACGGTGCTGGTTACAGACCGTTAACCTCGCAAGAGTCCCTTAAAATACATTCATTAAGCTTTTCGGCGTCGCTTGGCTGATGTTTGGTGTTTTGGGAAATGCTTGTGGAGGAGAAAAAATCAGGATAGCTGTACTTTAACCTCATAACCTCAGTTGATTGCTATTGGCGACTTGGCCAAGCGGAGACAGTACAGTTTATCTTGACACTGTTCAATATGAGGGGAATTGTGTTAAGTCATTATTTCTGTTTTATTACATAACATTAGAAATTATAGAGGGTTAAAAAGAAGCCAGAGATGTGATTTTTATTTTACCCTTTACAATTATATATATATTTTTTCTCAAAATGTGTCCCTCAAAGGGGCTTTTATGCCTTTAAACACCAGGAAGTGTCAAGTTATCACCCCTATTTTAGTGCATGCCTCGAGGTTGCTTTGTTTCTAGCGTTAGCAATATCAGGACAGCGGAGGGAGCGTCATTGCTGCCCCTAGATTATAATAATATTCCCTGATGACCCTTTGAGCACTGTAATGTTATCCTTTAAACTGCATTTCTCAAGAATGAGTACCATAAATGGTTTAACGTGTTTACTTGGCCCTCAGATTAACCAGATCGCGCTCTCCTACTTGTATCGTATCATGTCGTTGGGCGGATGTGCTGCCCGAAACATTTACTAAAGCCTGGATCGAGAAACACAAGTTACACTGACAAGTGTCAGTTTAAATGTAAGCCCCGCTTTATTCACTGGCACTATGCTATAGTTTCTGATCTACATGAGTGGTGGCAGTGTTGCGTCCTACTGTAGTAGTGCAAGTCGGCAACATATTGGAAAGTGTGACCTTTTCTGAGTCGTACCCCAGTCTAATTAATTAGTTGTTGACATTTCTAGTTATTCAGTTGAGTCACAAGGGCCTCAGCAGCTCCAGCAGATACGATGTGAGGAAATTGTAAAGAGGTTTCTCTGTACTGTTGGGACCGCCAGGCAACAATGCGTAGGTTGACTTTTTATTCCATTAAGGCCGGCTCGTAGGTTATTTGTATGCTGAATTAACAGACAGAAGCTAATATTCTCAACATGTTGTAGGATGAGATGTGTATGTTTACTGATAAGCAAGGCTAAGATAAGCTAGTCTGCTAGATTTTAGTATTTCCACCCCTCTAGGATTGATGTGATATGCTTTCCAAAAGAAGTGAAAGAGGACGAGGGAATGGCAAGCGTCAAAGCTCCAGTGGCCAGAGCTGACGATGCACTGAGAAGATGTGGAAGGAGTACAAATGCGATCTTCATAAGTTTCCCAGTCTTTCAAAAGTCCTCTTGCACCTACAGGCTCGTGAATGACAATGTAATTGAGCAACTTTGAAGCATTTTTTCCCCCCCAAAGTGTTGCATTCGGTCAGACTTGGGAGTCCCTGACAGTAACTAGCAGGTTTTTCTGGTTTCTCAGTTGTGTTAAGTTTGCAGGAATGATGACTGGATGAGATGTAGACGTACTAGCAAAGCAGCTGTTCTTCCTGTGCTCGTAGCACTCGCTTCAGTCCATGATCACCTGATTAAGTGGTGACAAAGCCAGTTGGTGAATACTTGGTTCTAAATCATTTGATTGTCCCCTTATTGGTAGCCGGTGAGTCTGATCAGATATTTAAAGGCTTATTTATGTATTAGTTGTATAATTTCCTGTTCTTTGAAAGTTGTGGCTTCCTTTTGTGCCATCTCTGCCCTTTTCTTTGACACACTGCTTTTAGCAGCGCTGATGACATCTGCAGTTCCCTTGAATGTTGTAGTTGTGCCTCCAAATGCATTTTTTTGTCAAGGCTATGAGATGACAGCTGAGGATGGACTCGAGTTTCCTTTCCTGAGGCTCAGGGGAAGGGCGCGTGGTTGTGATTTGTGTCTTTCCTCCATAGAGGAGACTGAATTGGCTGGCAGAGTTTTGCAGACTGACAAACACAGATGGAGTCGTGACCTTGAACATGGTGGACTGTGATCTTCCAGAGATATTGTGTCCCGTCTTACTCTCTAGGGGAATGTAAACATTTCTGTCGGGACAAATAAAATATTATGTGCAAAAGGGGAACAGCAGTTGTCTAAATAACACGAATAATACCACTCCATACATTTGAAAAGCATTAGTTTGCTGGGACTGTCTCTTGAACGGTTGAACTAACTTGGACATGTATGGATTTCTCTTGTTTGTCAGGAACTTGAGGAGAATTACCAGCGGGCCTACTCTGAAGCCCTGACGGCTTTTGGGAACGGAGCCTTGTTTGTCGAGAAATTTATTGAAAAGCCGAGGCACATCGAAGTACAGATCCTTGGTAAGTGCACTCTGACTTCATTTACGTTTGCCTTTTAACTATTTATCTGGTTTATGTTTATCTGAGTTTCATTAAGAAGGCAAACTGCATTGTAGCCCTTGAAATCTAAGAGTGCTAAGGGAGGAGGTGAAGCAGATGAACAAGGAGAGGGAAGATGATTTATTCTCCAGCCATTACATCTTCTCATTTTAGTGCATGTAACTCTGCAAGCACTCTATTACAGTACTGAAATCCGACACCAACACTTGCAGGAAGTGCCTGTACTGCACAGAGGTGTCTGCATGTTTCCATGGCCACACATACACAAGGTGGCATTCAGAATTTGCCATAGCTAATCATGTGTGCATGCGTGTGCATGTTCACTCTGATTAATTGCTCTCTTTAGGGCTTGCAAAGGATTTTGTGAATTTTCTGAATTACCTGCTAACAGCCATGTCTTTGCCAGCCCTCTGAATTCTGGCAGTCCTTCAGTCTCCACTTTCCTCTCTGGGTATCCCTTTAATATTCTCTCCTTTTTTCTTGTCTCCTCCCTTTGCCATCCAGTTTCATTTCTTCTTGTATTTATTTTGCGTTTTCTGCCCAGCTTCCATCAATCCTCGCTTCTGTTAGATTGTAAGAACTATTTCAGAGGTATATAACGTTAACTAGTGCGGTTAAACTGTGATAGTTTGTAGTTATTGGACTGTTTTAACTCAACAAATGGCGGTTCGCATGTTTGCTCGTATTCTATTCTGCAAGTTGATTGTGATGACTGACAGTTTAAATGATTATTTGGAAAAGTTGATCTGAAAGGGTTTTGATGGTCCATTAACTGCAGTAATTTTCAGTAAAATTGTTACAGATGAAGAGCTGTAACAACAAAATGGTTCACAACAGTGAGCCACTGAATAGCTTTGGATTTTGAATCATTTGAATAAAAGGAGAAATTTGAAGAAGTCAAATTAAAAAATGTCACTGTTATTGAAGAGAAAAGGACCAATCTAGAAAGTGTTTGGGGAATAAATAAGTGAAGAAAAAGGGCTCTACTGTCTTGACTGCATTGTCTTTTAATGAACTCTTGCACATCAAACCATTTAAGTAGGGCTGTTCGATATAACGATATATATCGGATGACGATATAAAAACGGCTATCGTTTCATTTTACGCTATCGTTTGTTTCATGGTGTCGCAAAATAAACTGTTTACGGTAATTTTTCATCTTTTTGATGGTCACTGTAGTGGCTATATTAATTTCTTAAAGTTCTCTTTCTCTTATATTTTATATAACCACACTATGGACAGACAAGCGGCTGTTTTTATGAGTTGTGGTTAGCAACAACGACGGTAACAGCATCGCGTGTCCGCTTGTTTATGTTCCACATAAACCTTTCAAGCTCAAGATCCTGTTGAGACTTTTCAAAATAAACTGAGTCACGTGAAAGAGCAGATTATTGACGGATGAGAAGTAAAAAAAGAGCCGCCAGGTGCTAAAAAATAAACCTTAGACTCAAACGTCAGAACAGGCTTTTCCCCGCAGCACGCCGTGTAATAAATACTCACAAAGAAAACGGCGGCCGTTACAACTTATGTCTAAAAATGTATCGTTTCATGCATCTGTTAAAACACTCGACTCCAGCTACATGACGCGCATCTGGAAACACTTCCCGCAAGACGAGCTGCCTGAGATTCACATAATTTACAGAAAATGTTACATTTTTGTGATTTATATCGTTATCAGACGATAGAATTCTTATATCGGGATATGAGATTTTGTTCATATCGCACAGCCCTACATTTAAGTAAAATCTGTGGAATTTCATTTAGTTTGCTTCTCAACTATCAGTCTTATCTTTTAGTCCTGTTAAGTAATAATGCCACTAAAAGAAGCCTTGTGTTGTCACATTGACATAAAATGTCTTACTCATCATTTCATGTCATATTCAGTTGTTTAAAAGCTCTTATCTGCAGTAGCAATCGATCAAATCTGATGCTGTAATTGCAGCAAAAAGCTGTTTGTGGTCACTCTAAAGCAGTGGTCCCCAACATTTTTTTGCAGCACGGACCAGTTTAATGTCCGACAATATTTTCACGGACTCCTTTAAGGTGTTGTGGATAAATACAACAAAATAGCGGTATTGTGTAAATATAATGATAAATGCGAATTCACTGTAATTAGCTTTATTAGCGGTATCCTCTTGAAATGCTCCAACAACATTGAGCGTAACATCCTCCTCTCTGCCCCTTAATGCTCTCTGGTCGCTATGGTAATGTGAAAATATTTTATTTTATTTTTTTTCCAAAATAAGACGCACAACTTCAACATGGCAGAAAGACCCAGGGAAACAGAGTTAATGATGAAAACCATAAATTTTACTCTGGTGGGCCGGTACCAAACGACTCGGTGGGTTGGGGACCGACTCTCGTGCTCCAAAATTGGGTTTGCCTCACGTAGCATCAAGAAAATGTCCTGTCCTTGAACGCAGCCACACTCTTTACACTGCTCTTTGTCCTCATACTGCTGCTTATCTACTTTTTTTTATATATATACAAATTGCTTCCTCTGTTATTTCCTCACTTGCATCTTTGTCTTTCCTCAGGCGATAAATATGGTAATGTCATCCACCTCTACGAGAGAGACTGCTCCATTCAGCGGAGACACCAGAAGGTGATGCCCTCTTTTTCGTCTTTGTTTTCATTTAAGATTTTATTTGCGGCGTTGCTTCATTAAGTAGATTAATATGAAGTGCCTGATAATGGTGGGTGGGCCTGAAATAAGTCATAAGCATGGATTGGGTGTGCATGCATTGCTGAGAAAATTTACAATAGACTGTAGTGTTTAGTTGTCCTTTTATTTGAGGAAATGGGCTAATTTAGTGGCGTACTCTGTGTGACGTTAATAATCCTTTATAATGGTTAATATAGCACAGGTGGCCCTGAGTGTCATAGAAAGCTCCAAGCTGCAGGGGGTAAGAGGATCTTACTCCAATAAAAATGATCCACTGTTAATCCTGCGTGAATGGGAGTCTTGGCAGTAACTGCATAATCCTCCGACAAATCAACTTGGATCAACAAAAGCAGTTTCTTTGAGAACGTTTAAATTCATTCATATTAATCAGGCGGGCATTCATCGGACAGTTACTGGAGAGAAATGAGGTATTACGCCATCACCTGATTATTAAATTAACAAAAATGACTGAATATCAGATGAAAGGGGGAATAGAAATTGCCATCTAATCATTCAATGTAGCAGTGCTTTCATCAGAGGAAGCTGATTAACATGTGTAATATTTCATTACATATTGTCACCTCAGAGCAGTTTTAATCATGTGTTTTCATCACTTTCTTCCTTTCCCCTCTAATCAAATTACAGATGATAATCATATTAGTGGCTCTGTTCATGCTAGAGCTGCTGGTCTTTGATTCTGGCAGCCTTAATCTGCCTTTGCCCTTAATCTAAGATCTCTTTCAATCTCAGAAACAAGAATAGTCGCTTGTTGAAGTAGATTTGGGTTGGCAGAGCGCAGCTGGGATATTTTTAGTTTTCTTTATGTCGCAGAAGTGCTACTCTTACTTGGAGAGAGGCTTCTTTATGGCATTAAGATTTGATAGAGATTTTGAGTTCTAGGGGTTTCACTTTAAAATTTGTGACTGGTCACGTTGCCTTGAACTGAGCTGCCCTGATGGGTTGACTTGTTTGACGCAGTGAAAAGAAATGGATCAGGCTCCAGCGTAGTGATCCCCAGCCACCCAGCAGCCACACTAAACACAAGGCTGTGCATAACCAAGACAATCTGCTCACTCTGTTTCACTAACGCTTAAATGACAAACTCTATCAAGCGGGGAAAATAAAAAAAACAAATTATAGTGTTGACTAAATGGGTGAAGTAGGTTTATTAGTTTGTCTTATAGTGAAATACAGTGAAATCTGGGGCTTTGGGAGCACTTTTGTAAGCACTATAGAAAAAGCACCATTCCTTATAAACAATAGATTACATTTCTGTGTTACGGGTAAACAGCCACTTCTAGTAATGAACCAATAGACAATTATCTGCCAACTCTGCAGTACCCAGCAGCTCTCTGGAGCATTTAAGCATCTTTAAGCTCATTGTTCTGATTCATCACCCACAGCTTTACTCTCATCAACGCTGTTTACCATGAAAATAAGCCTGCTACACGCTGCCTATCCACCCAAAAAAAGGCTTACAAAGCAGGTCAACATACTGGATGATGATGTGCAGTTATCGTGTTTCATATTTCTAATTTTTTCTTTTTAATTATTCTTTTTTTAAATGTGGGTACTAGTTGTAGATCCCCCTCAAATACTGTAAAGTCATCACCATGGCTAATTACTCAGTCATACAACCTTGGTAGGGTTTTAAATTGCTCGTGTCTTTCAGCGCTTCGTTAATAAAGCCATTTGCTTTCGGGCTTATCGAATGCACCACTAATGTCTAAGAGAATTAAGAGGCAAATTTTTATCCTCTGTGTTGGGCTAAATGAATCAGAACTGAGTGTTGTGATTTAGTTGAATCCAGATTCCTCCAGAAGTGTCAGAATGAATTATTAGCATCCGTGTCTCTCAGTGCCTCAAGGGCTGCTAATCTACTAATAATCGAGGTCTACTACAGGCAGTGGATACATCCAGACCCCGCCTCCAGTCCTGTTGTCTTTGTCTGGTGATTGCTCACCTGAGGGTTTAACCCCTGCTTTACATTGGGTTTCTGTCACGCTCCCTTGGTAACGGCTGCCTTTTGTCAATCGGGTTTTCTGCAGTTTCTCCGGATGATTCACTGTCCTACATTTCTGTGGGGAAAGTTATTAATAGATGCTGGGAAAACAAAAGTGCTATCCTCTGTGTGTTTTGAGCCTTCATTTATCCCAGGAGGTTTCAGATTGTGTCATGAAAGCTAGGCTTACAGGGGTCCAATTTAAAGATGCACAATATAGCCAGTACACACTGCAGTCATCATTTACTTTAGATGTTCATTTTCCTCCTGATGTTGGTAATATTGATGGTCCTATTGATTTGAAGGTTGTGGAGATTGCACCGGCGTTCCAGCTGGACCCTCATCTCAGAGATCGTCTTCACGCGGATGCTGTCAACCTTGCCAGACAGGTAAGGATATTTACCCATACAGCCCTCCTCCCCCCCCCGTTGCAGTTGTGTCCTGATGTGAAGACGGCTTCTACATTTGGACGCGCTGTTTGCTCCGCAGACTGTGAAAGCAGGTTTCAGTGTGTCGAATGTGCAGCGTTAAGTTTAGAACACTTGTTATGAAAAGTTGGCAGCCTGGGG
Source organism: Mchenga conophoros (assembly GCF_057382185.1). Lineage (NCBI taxonomy): Eukaryota > Metazoa > Chordata > Actinopteri > Cichliformes > Cichlidae > Mchenga > Mchenga conophoros. The sequence goes on along the minus strand of NC_140528.1, from coordinate 74,451,944 downwards.
AAGAAAAGGCTCACTGAAACTGAAAAGGCTTTCCTGGCGAGTACTGTCAACCATCGGGTTGTTTTTAAGAAGCCTGAGCAAATTCCCCATACAATTCACTTTCCTGTCTATAATTGGTCTGCAAGACCACGGGATACTGCCCAAGAATTTTAATGTGCCGACTACCTGTGATTTTTAGAAGGGGATGTTGACGCTTTACCTAACTGTGAAAATGAAATTGTAATTTGAAAATGGGTGGAAATGGATGTCAGCAGTGTAGACTGAGGATGCAATTGTGAATATGAGTGTTTGAACAGTTTGAGAGCATCTCACCTTGTCTTTAGCCTTTTTTTTTTTTTTTTTTAAAAATCATTGAAAAGTTGGCTCAACTATGACTAAGTCGAGCCTCATCTCTCAGGAGAGATTTCAAGAAATGGCCTTTTCGGGTAATGGTCTAGTTGAGGAATGGATAGGAGCGATGAGGGAGGAGGTTGGAGACGGGGATGGTGATTTGCTGAAGAATGATCTTTGTTACTGATCGTTATGTAAGACAGACTTAGACGGGTGATGTGACCTTGCTCTAGCAGTGAGTTTTTTTTCTCCTTCTCCAGTAATCGTATCAACATCACCCAGCTCGTCTGCCTAAAGTGACAAACCATGTCTCCTTGTGTGTTTAAGAGCAGCAGCGGCGAGCTCTTGACTGCATATTACAGCTTGAAATGAGAGTGATGTCGCTCTGGTGTGAGGATGACAGGTGCCAACAAGAGTACTGCATGCATGCATGCATGCATGCATGCTCATGCACATACCCGTTTTTTTTTTTTTTTTTTGTTTTTTTTGTTCCCAGCTGACTTAAATACGACGAAATGTAGTGTCTTCACTCGTCAGTGCAGAAATAGAAATAACCGTAAAATACAAATGGTAAAAAAAGTGTGACAACGTCAATAAAATATATTATATTGCTTTCTCTTTCAATATGTTAGTGATACACTGGCGCCAAATATATTTTTAGTCAAACAGCAGGTTCTCCTGCCAGTTTACCTCTCCAGAGTCAATACTTTGTCTCCCCACGGTGGCACTTAGAAAATGATTAGGAGACTGGCGACTGATTGGACGTCAGGGCAGGGAAAAAGTCAGTAATCTAATTATTTGATACGTCGTTACAGTTGAAGAATATAATCTATACCAGTGGTCCCTAACCTTTTTTGCCCCACAGTATGTCCGACAATATTTTCAAGGACTGGCCTTTAAGGGGTCGCGGATAAATACAACAAAATAAAACCAGTACCGGTACCAAAAAAGATTTATTCATAACATATGGGAAAAGACCCAGGGAAACAGAGTTAATGATAAAAACGATTAAAAAACAAACAAACAAAAGAAACCGCTAAAACCCCTCAAAACCATAAATTTCACAGCCGAGCCTCAACTCTTGTGGTCCGGTACCAAACGACTCAGTCCGTGGTTGGGGACCGCTGATCTACAGTTTAAGACCTCAGTTACAGGTAATGGTCTTGGTCATAGATGACTTATCTGCAGTGTATCCAGAATTGCTGTATTATGATAGCTTTGGTTGGTGCCTGTCATTGTTGCTGATCTCCTTAAGCTTGTAATAAAGGGATGAGGCATATTGTATTGCTGATTTTTAAAAATGTAACTGGTTAACTTGACAAGATGAACATGTTGTGCTTTTTGTGGGACAGCGGTTGGCACTGATGTCTCACAGCAGGAAGCCTTGAATCTGCTGGCCAGCTGTGGCCTTTACGGTGGATATTGCACGTTCTTCCTGTGCTGGCATGACTTCTCTGTTCTCTACTCAAACTTGCAACCACAGTCCAAATATGACTGCTAGGTTAATTGGTAACTTGAAATTGGCCTTTAGTGTACTGGTCTGTGTCCCCCTCCCCTTCTTCCTCTCTGGGTTCAGGCCAGGTAAGAGGCAACAGGCTCTTTTTAAAAAGATTATTTTACGTTCTTTACTAGTTAAAGTTGTAACAGTAGTCGTATAAATGTTTGGATTTTACCTCTTCTGTTTATTGCATACAGAGCTTGAGTTCTCATCCAGCTTAGTTTTTTGCAAAGTAGAACAAAGGTGAATAGAAAGTCTCACAGACCTGCAGCCTTTGCAGATTATCACCAGGGGTCTCACTTTCTCTCTGCATCACCTTTCATTTTCTTCCTTCCACACTTGCTCCCCCTCCCCCACCACTGTTCTTGCATTTTTCTGCTATGTGTTGTGACTGCATTTCACTTTAAGTCAGTCTCCACAGTGAAGCTTCCACTTCAGAGCTGAGCCCTGCTCTCACCTCGGGTATTGAAACACCCCCTTAGCAATGCTGAGGATGCACTCTGGTGCTTACTTCAAAATTATTAATGGGTGTGTGCATGTGTCACAGCCTGTGCATGCATGTGTGTGAAAGTAAGGTGATGCAAGCTCTTATAACCCACACTGGAATACTCATATTATTTCTACATACCCATGCTTGATTATACTTTCTTTCAGTTCTGTCCTGGAAAGGTAGACATCTTGGTTTCAGTTTTCATTTTGATTGATGTCTTTTCATTTTAATGAGGAACTCACTGAATTTAATAGCATTTTGTATGAGACATTACATTGTTGTTATTATGTCTGTCCTCCTCATTCCTCCTACTCCCAATATCTGGCCAAAAATGCCAAACACACTGTTGTAAACCGTAGTTGGTAGTATAAAGATGTGCTCAGTAAAACCAATTCATCCTCTTGCCGACTCAAACAAGCTCACACATGCAAATCTGATTCTGTGAAAAAGTATAACAGTTTGATTTGTTTACTTTTTGTTTGTGTCAAATCTTCAAACAACTTTTTTTTTATTTTTATTTTTTTTATGTGCACATCTGATCAAATGTGAAAATGGAGCCACACATCAAATAACTTCTGGATAGTTTTATTTGTTGTGACATTTCAGAACTTCAAAAAAGGCATAGAGAGCAAGCACAAAGTTTGTAAAATTGAAACACAAGAGTGTAATTTTTGGCTTGGACAAAATTACAAAGGGCATATTCTTAAAATATGTAAGAAAAGGAGGATTATTAAGCTCTTTGTATGTCTCTAGGGACACATGTCTATGATTAAGGACGATAATAAACCTTCCTGGATGTGATTGTCTGAAATTCTCCAATAGTAAGATGTTTAAGTCGGGCGCCTCTTAGTCAAGACCTGAAATCTGAGGTTTGAAATATCTGAGCGACTTGAAATTCCACAAACTCAGACATTATACCGAAGTTAAGCGCACATGTGGCAGCGTTGCTGGGATACTTTGGCTGCTTCAGGGGAAGGTGAAGTGCCACACCTGAGGGGGTAACCTGAATTCTGCTCTACTAGAAAATTCAGAATGAGAATGAAGTTGAGTTGAAGCTGAAGTTAACGGTTGTGAGCGAGAGTTAAAATTAGAATTTGTCAGTGGCCTGCTCAAGATGTGGGTTCAAGAAAGGAACTCTGCAGTGAAGAGTGGGCTGAAATTCCACCACGACATAGTCGGGCAGGCTGATCTGCTATAACCGAAGAGCTTGACTCTAGTTACAGCAACAACTATAGTCAAACTAGCAATGAAGTGTAGGGGGATTATTAGCAGTTAGACTTGCTGTAACTTCAGTGGACTTTACGCTTCCTGAGGGGAAATTTGTGCAAAGTGCCACAATCTGTTTCTGTGTATAAGAATGAGATCATAAAAGCTGCAATCATAAAACCATACATAAAAGAAGAACATTAAAAAGTATTGTCCTCTAACTACACTGTGTGTGTCTATAAAACTACATTCACCAGCCACTTCATTGCTTACACCCTTCTAGCTCTGGCTTGGACCCTGTTTTGCCCTTTAGAGCTGCCTTAATTCTTTGTGCCACAGATTAAACTAGGTGGTTATGGTCCACACTGACATGATGGTATCACATAGATTTGTCACACACATCCATGATGAAAATCTCCCATTTAACCACATACCAAAGGTGTGCTCTAAAGTGGCATTTGTGTACAGTGAACTCATTTTCATGTTCAAGAAATCGGTTAGAGGATATAGAGATGGATGCATGCTTTCATGTTGCGCACACCAATTTCTGACCCTGGGATGGTGCTGTAACTGAATGCTGTAACTCGAGAATGAGGCGACGTGGGATTTTATAAATTGATACAATAGTTTTGAGATGTATTTGAGATTTGTAGTCTGTCCTGTTCTTAGCTGTTTTGAAGTGACGTCCAGTGTTGCGTTTATGTTACTGTAGCACATCTGCTTCAGTATTCAAGGTGTGCTCAGAAATGCTCTTCTGCATGACTTGGTTATGACAACTAGGTATGTGTTACTGTTCCCTTATAACTTCAAAGCAGTCTGGCTGTTCTCCTCTGACCTGCGGCTTCAACAAGTAATTTTTGCCCAGAGAGCTGCTGCTCACTGGATGTTTTCTTTTTCCCTGGACATGGTTGTGCAGGAAAATCCTAGCAGATAAGCGGTTTCTCAAATTCTCTGATCAGCCGGTGTCGCACCAACAAACATGGCACGCTCAGAGCCAATTAAATCACCTTTCTTCCCCATTCTTATGCTCTGTTTGAACTTCATCACATAGTCTTGACCATGTCTACATGCTGAAAACAATCAATTTGCGTCAGTCTGATTTGCTGACTGGATAATTGCATTTAGAGTAGCAGAATAGGCGTACTTAATGAAGTATCTGAGTGTATATCCATACATTAATAAAAACACTATTAGGGCTAGAGACACAAAAGCTAAAATCAGTTCAGTCTTTAGTGAGTTCTTGGTTTAATGGAGGCTTGAACAAATGAGGTGATGGTACATATTCAAAGGAGAAGGGATGTTCAGCCATCATTTTGATTGCATGTTTAACTACCTGCTTGAACAGTCCTTGTATGGGCTTGTATTCCTTTAGTCTCTGTATGTACTAGATGCCTGCTTTCTTAGATTTCTGCCAAATTATGCAGCAATACCAGATTTGATGTGGTCTCATTTTTAGTATGACATCAAGAAGAAAGCATCTGACTCGTTGGTCAATCCAGCCTCAACTATTTCTATTGACATGTTTTGATTTTTTTTGTTTTTTGATTTGGGCGTTTTATGCTTTCTTGCTTCAACAAGCAGCATTATTTAATTCTTGTATTTACTCTGGATATTTGATGTAACATTTTAGTGGATATGTGACAGTTTAATATCAGATTCCACAATATAAACTCTGAGGATTTGAATCCTACTTCATAGCATTGTATAAATATTTATCTTTTTTCCCCATTCTCATTCACACACCTGCTGTTTCTCTCTTATCTGGTTTTAATGGTGGCTCCATAGTGTTGCTTTTATACATTTTATTTTATTTTCCCCCTCCCATCATTTTTCCATCTGTACATATCACACATCTTCCATTATCAGCAGCCTCCATCAGTCTTTCAGAGAAACTGTGCAGTCTTTGAACTCGATACAGGTCACATTTCCTGATAGAATGTGCTGGAGAACAAAGTTGCCTGGCAACACTGAGCTCAAACCCTTGTGCTGAGAGCTGGAGTAACTTCCTGCAGCCATTAGAGTCAGGTCTCACAAGAAAATCAGATGTTGTCAAACCATGCCTCTGTGCTCTTATGTGTTATCTGCTGTTCAAACAGCTGATTTTTGTATACGCCTGGAAAAGGATTGGGGGGAGGGGTTCTGGCTTCTGATGTTTTGTCTGTGTTTCAGTGAAAGGTCTACAGCTGACATTTCTTTTTACCCGCCCATGTATATCCCAGCCAGTCCTGATTAGATCTGAGTGATGTGTCTCACTATAGCAGTGTGAGATTTTAATAATCAGTGATGGGCCCACTGATTGGGTGCATCATTGCTCGCTCATTCATCCATGTACTGCTTGGCTTATTATTTTATTTTTTTTTTAATACCTCTTGATATGTGATGTGCAGCAGTAGTGTCCTATATCGCTTACTTCTGCAATGAGTTAATAAAGAAAAAGCTGCAGTGAAGCCCATCTGTCTTTGCTTGGTGGACACGAGTTTTATGATGGAAATAAAGTTGAATATCTGCATTTGTGTACAAAATTCCCAGTTTGACCATGAAGTTTTTCGGTTCTTGCAAGTGTGGAACATCTGTGCGCTGATGGGCTGTGGTTTATTGCACATATGCTCGACAGTCCTGTGATAAGTAGACAGACATAAAGTAACATGTCTCAGACACTGCACATTACATTTGACAAATTCTGTTACACTCTAGCATTTCCGGAGCTGCAACGACTGCCCGAAGAGATCTGACTTATTGAGTATAGACTAAGTGGTTGTTGCTGACTGGCTGTGCATAAATCATCTGTTAGATTTACTGTGTTTGACAACAGATTAATTCTGATCTGTTTTTGCTGCATTAATGAACAGTACTGAATATCCTCTCCTTCAAATGTTCAGAAGAGCAGCAGTGTCACGTAAAACAAGAGTGTGGCTCTGTGTAGTGTACGGCAGCGCTGCTTGATTGGGGAAAAACATAGTTCTCATTATTTTGGTCCAGTAACTGTAATCTTGATATCAATGTGACTTTATTATTATATCTTTTTTTTTTTTTTTTTTTTTTTTGGGAAGAGGAATTTCCCTTAACTTTAACTTTTTTTTTCTTAAATAAAATGTGAAAAACATGAGGTGTTTGAGATGAAACCTGTCTCTGCCAGATGTTTGAAGGTGCAGATGTGGACATGAAGAGGTGAAATGCATCACATCAGTGCAGGGAGTGTCTGTGTCAAACACACATGCACATAGGGTTGTTTCAACAGGTTCTCCTGCAGAAACACTCTTGTTTAGATTTTTTTCTGACTGGCTTTGTTTTAAAAAAATAAAATAAAAGCTCTTCCTGACATCATGGCTCAAGCTGAACAAAACTAAAAGGGAAACTCAGAGGTGCTCTGAATATGAAGGATAGGGTTGTTTGACCACAAAATGAGAGCGCCTAAAATAAATGCAAAATGTTGCAGTTCTTAGACAAATAAGACGAGCTTGAATTTCTGAACTTAAAATCACAACACCAGATATACTGAAAAAAACCAAACCTATTTAAGCTTTGAACTGTCTGACTGATAACCTACTTAGTTACACTTTCCTCATTTTCTACACTGGTACCATCATGGTGGTACTCTCCCCGGTCTGACACCCTGTCATCAAGCTGTTTACAGCCTTTCAGCTTCATGAGATATTGACTGAAAACGAATAACTCCACTCTTGGAGCAGCTATATGATAGTTTTTAGGTGAGACTTGGCTGGGATGTTGCCACCAGACTCTTGGTATTATAAATTACTTTTTGATATCTGGTTTCTATGCATTTTTTTTAACCTGTTTTCTTTGGCAGCTATAATTCACCAAGTACTCTTTATTGTAATGATTCTCTTTTATGCTTGTATGTTAAATGAGCTCATTATATTGATCATCCTATATTAAAATGTGATGGTATGAGTAGTCATATGTTGAGGTTTATTGATGTCTGTGTTGTTCTCTTATGGGGAAGTTTGTTTTTCTCTCTTACTGTCCAGATATCTCGATATAACTACATCTGATACACGCTTAATGTTTTCTCTGTATTGTGCTCAGTTGGTTCACCCACACTTTGGGCCTCTTCCAGTGAACTCTTCGAACTGTCTTTGTTACAGTTTGGCAGCAATATCCAACTTTCTTTTCAAACCTCTATATCATGATTGGAATTTGGCAGAGGTAGCTGTTATGAAGGAGCGTAAGCAATGAGAACACAAGCCTATGATCTGCAATGATATTGCATTTTAAGCTGCTGTAATGAATTTGGTTCACTTGATTCCACAGTTTGCCTCGAGACACTGGTGCATTTAGCAGTCAAACTCAGAGTGTGAAGGACAAAACACATCTTGTGTGTTTCAAAATGAGCTGCAGCTAACTGTATAATATGCACACCTGATGTTACTATGCACAGGAGCTCACCATGGGTATCTGTGAGCAACAGAACTGCCTAATTAGCTTAACTGTTGTGGTGGTGGTGAGGAAAAGCAAACAGGTGTGCCTTTGTAGGTAACTTTAATGCCAGCAAAACCTCAGTGCCTGACATTTTTGTTTCATGGTATATTTATCAGTTTAATCTGAAGGCAGAAGGCAAAGTTGCTGTCATACGCTGCATTTTGTGCAGCTGTTTTAGGGAATTCAATTCTGGTACTCGTGTGGTGTGATGATGATGATTGAGGCTGTTGCATTTTAAACTCTGATTCAATCTGTTTTGTTTGGTTTAGTGGCAGGTGGGGGGGGGTTTACTCCCCCCCCCCCCCCCCCCCCCCTGCAGAAATGAAGCAGTATTGATTTTTATTTGTACACGAGTGGAAGACGGCAGAAAATTAAAATTTGTTGCAGTGTTTTTTAAGTGTGATGGAGAGAGGAGAACAGGAGCTTGAAATCTGTGTGCATGATGACATGAGAAAAATAATTTAAGTGTAGTGGAGAGAAGGAGAAATAATTTATTTCTATTTAGTATTGTGCCTGTTTGCCTACTCGTCTTTCTGCTGTCTCTTGAGAGAACTGCTGCTCACAATCAAGTATGTCCACAGCTCATCAGCGCCAATCGGGGTAGCCAGCAGGGCTGTATCATACCACTGTAAGTTGATGTGATTAAAAATGTAATACTGTGATATAGTGATGCGCTGTTTACATACCCTAGTGTCGCAACAAACTAACTTGTTCAACACTTGAAGCACAAACACTCAGCCGAGTCCTACCAGGCTGTGAAGGCGGAGGAAATACTAGAGCCGGTGATGTGCGACTCAAATGTAAACAAATGACTCGAGCGAGTATCGCTGGAGAGCTCGCTAATTGCGCTCCATGTGACAGGAAGAGCAAACGGTGGGTGGAAATTACAGATGCAGGTACACGGTAAAAAAGTGTGGCTTTAAGCTAATGGATAAAAAGCTCGACCCGAGGTACAACATACCAGCTACAAGACTTATTTCAAATTGAGTTTTAATATGCGGCTGTTGTTTAGTTGCTAAAGAGTTAGAAGGTTAAGGTACTTTAGTTATTGTTAAACTCAGGTGTTGTATTTAAAGTTTCTTGGAAAAACACTGCAGGAGCCACTTTTGCGCTAACATTTGATGTTTGCTCTTCCTGTCATTTGGGGTGCAATTAGCGAGCTCTGCAGCGATGCTCTGTCGAGTCATTTGTTTACTTTTGGGTTGCACATCACCAGCTGCTAGGATCTTTTTATAGGCTGGTTAGATTGAACTTAATTTTCTTTCCCTTCTAGTAGTGAAAAGGTTTTCCACATTTAGTTGGATGTTTTCCAAAGTATTGAGTTGTTGGAGGTCTACCCTAGGGCTGCTCAATTAATCGAATTTTAATCACGATTACGATCTGGGCTTTCAACGATCATTAAAAATGACTGAGCCGATTATTAGCCCCTCCCTAATTTATCCGCGACACCTTAAAGGCCGGTCCGTGAAAATATTGTCGGGCATAAACCGTCCGTGGCGCAAAAAAGGTTGGAGACCGCTGATTAAGAGGACCCGAGGGAAGCTCGGAAAGCTAAGCAGAAGTTATTTGGAGAGTGACTGCCGTTGGTTGAAAAGAGTTTAAAAAAAAAAAAACTTCAGTGGTGTTGCACACTATTTTATATTATTATTTTAAAGTCATTGTTAACCCTTTAAAGCCGGTCAGAGCAGCACGCTCCGTTTTGTGTAACTATTGTTAAATCCCTGTAGAACCTGAACCGTGTAAGCTAGCGCAATAATTTGTTTTGCATATGAAACCGGAGGAGTTGTACTTACATCTGATGCCATCAGCTTGTCCTCGGTCACGGTTTCGTTCCACATATAGCTTTGCAAAAATTGCATAAAAAGCGCTTGCAGGAACAAAAACATAATATTCCAGAAACACGCTTTGCCGTTCCTATCAGCTGTTCGTAACACTTCCCACAGTGAAATGATGCACATGCTGTTTTCTTTGCAAATTTGCATCATAGGATTGTTTTTTGTTTTTCCTGCAGTATATAAAAATTGCTGTATCTCCAAAATAAAACTATGAAGACACTCAAAATAAATTTCCTGTGGTGGGAAACTATTTTTTGCAACTTTATTGTATTTAAAGTTTTGAGGGATAAGCCTCTTAAATTTCTCCAAGTAGAAATATATGTAAACAAAACAAAAGCGATTTTCAATTTTTTTTGTAGTTTATTGCACTTTTTTGCAATTTATGTAATTACTATGGACTTAATGCATACATATTATTAAAATATGGGCTATAACAGTTGTATTGATGTATAGCAACTTGAAATGCTCCCACAAATGGCACTACAGCATGTAAAAAAAATAATATAAGCTCTGGTGGACTTGGTTCTATAGTAGGTCTTGAAGGGTTAAATAAATATCGTCAAATAATCGTGATCTCAATTTCAGTGAAAATAATCGTGATTATCATTTTTGCCATAATCGAGCAGCCCTAGTCTACCCTGTGCTGAAACCCCTTTCATGCTGCTGGAGTGGCTTCCTTTGTCATCGGAGGCTGACATGCTACGCTCGCTGTCAGACATTTGGGCTTTATGATTTTGTTTTGTGAGCTAGAGAACATAAATGCACAGCCCATCTATATCACAGATGTCTCAATATAACACTTGGACTTCGCTGGTAGCCTATCAGGAGTGGGAGTAGCTCATTGGGAGAGGAGGAAAAATGCCCCTAATTTTGTTTGCACTAATACATGCTGCTGTCTGTAAGCACCATTTCTTTTCTATATCATCGTTATCACAAGTTTCTTTGAGTTATTGATATTTTGAAGCTATATCACCCATGACTAATGGCCTCTATGGTTTGTATTATGAAATGTGGCGATAAAGACATCAAAACACTACTATTTTCCCCTCCTTCTTCTTTCCCCTTTTGTCTCCTTTACTCCCCAAGAGCATTTTTTATATCGGTGGTTAGATAAATATGCAAGTGGCTTACACATTTGTGTAGCACAGTTTCACATAACAGCTGGGCGCACTGGTGTTTGTCAAATATTATTCAAATTGGTTAATTGTGGATTTGTTTGCTTTTCAGGGAAAAATTATTGCGCTTACGAGACTGTTTTTAGGTCATTTCACTTTGTTGTGATATGGTACAATAAACTGTTCTCCTGTTACTGAAGTTGAAAACATGATAGTTACAAAGATATTACTGAAGCTCCAAATCAGAACTGTCATGTCGAGGCGCTCTGTAGTGTAGGATAAAAACCTACAGATGTATGCAGAATACATGTTCACTGTAATAAAGGAACACGGAGAACAGAAATGCTGAACAGCAGGTGTGCTTGAAACATCACTGGATGCAATGATTAAAGAATCTGGAGCTCTGCAGTGTGCAAACCATTATTTCTAATAAAGAACACAGAGCAGGATAAACCAGGGTGACTGTGGCACATAGTCTTAGTTTATATGCACAGAAAATGCTTGTTAGTGGTAGTGCTGTAGCTGAACGTTACCCATTTGACTTCATACATATTTATTTGGATTTTATTGAAAGAAAATTTAAGTTTTATATTTCATCCTAAAAACAAGTACGTAGTAAAAGAATTGTAGATGCATATCTTTCACTGTACAGTTTAGTGTTAGGTGGGCAGCAAAAGTCGGATACAATGTGCACGATTGAGGTTTATTGTGTTGCTTGTAACTTGTTGCGCTATTGTGGCACAGCTGTTAAACGACTATCGAATTTCAGAAGTTAAAGTGTTCAATGGTGTAAAGAAGTGATTTACAATAATTTATCCTTGTGCTGACACAAACAGGATGAAGGGAAAAACTGCACAATGAAGCTTTTTTTCCCCTTTGCATCTGTGTAACTGTATTCATGGATGTAATAAACAACCAGAACCACTAGTTTGTAGTAAGATATCATTCTAGTCCATGATTTTGTTTCCTATCAGTCAGAAGAACTAAAGAAAAGAACTGATGTCCTAAAAATAAGAGCAGGTGTTTGTCTGTTGGATGCCAGTTCATTTAAGGAGAAGAAAGGATTCCCATTTCTCCCTCTTTGGTCTTTGTCTTGGATTTTTGGACTCTCAGTGATACTAGTATGCCGCCATTCTTAAATGGCAGCACCTGCTGTGTTTTTTTTCCAAGGATTTAAGGCGGTCTTTTTAGTGACCGATGTTTCGAGTGTCTCTGCCATCTCCTGTGGTTTTTCAGGCCCTTTCCCCTGCCTGTCCTTCTGTAAAGCTGTTTGTGTGTACACACGTCTGTCAATCCAGGGTGTTAAATGCAGAATTAGTTCTGCTGTCAATCACCATGGCGACGGTGAGCGAAGAGACGATGCGCTCTAGCCGAGACGATTCATGTTCCCCGTCGACACGTACGGGAGGGGGCTCGCAAATTCAGACTGACACTTTGTCTCTGGAGCTGGTCAGTGGATTGTAAACATTTTCTCTACCCGCAGACCCACCAACAGTCTGTCAGCATGCTTCTGTGTGTTTACACCCATTTGTGGCTTCAAAACCTTTTTGTCCTCAAAAGCCTGAAAGCATTCTGAAATATTCAACTAGAAAACCCCACCGTGTTTTTCCTTTGTTTTGGTGCTCTTCCGCTCTCTAACCAAAGTTTTTACACCCGATAACCTGCGAGTTCTGCTAGATTATGATCCGGATGAGCTACAGTGTCAGTTCTTTAGCAGTACACGCATTAATGCTGTTAACTTCTTAAAATGGTATAACTAGGCCAACACAATGTTTTGTGTGTGAACTAGAGATGGCACGATACCACTTTTTTATGTCCGATACCGATATCATAAATTTGGATATCTGCCGATACCGATATGAATCCGATATAGTGTTTTTTAATCAACAAAACTGTTTTTTTTAAATATCTTGCTGCATTTTGTATAAGTTCATACTCAAGTTTAAAACAACAACTACACTAAAGCTATTCTGTTATACCTGTATGCAAAAAAAAAAAAAATTCATAGTTCAGCAATACTGATCAATCTAATAAACTTAAACCTACACCATCCTCCCTATTCTGGTATTTTAAAGAGTACTTAGCGTAAATATTAAGCAACCTAACTAATAGGGTTCCAACTCCCAGCAACAACAAAAATAAATAAATAAAAAATAGGGAACCACCCCTCACGCTCCACCTCATGATGCTTAATCGACGTAATCAACCTTAATTTGATGCAGTGTGAAAAAAAATGCACAGAAATCAATTATTTTTCAAGAAATATTAAATAGATTCAACATCTTTCTTCAACAAAATTGCAGACTGCACAGATGGTACCTTCCCAAAGGAAAAAGTACTATAGCTTACTAGGGTATATTAGACTTAACAGTTACTATATGCAGTAATGGACTTCTATACATTTTACATCAGATTAAAACTTTGGGTGTAAGATTCAGATAAATATTGAATAATTAAAAGCTCGACATTTTAAATGAGAATAAGAAAGAAAAGTATGTCTTTGTGCCCCCTTTTCCCTGTTAATGCCCTATCGGCCCCCCTGGCTAAACTTTGCTAGATCCGCCCCTGCACAGTTACCAGCGTCAGCTACGTAGAAAAAGATCCTGGTGTAGAAATTAATATTAAATACATTCTAACAACAGCTGATCAAGCTTAAACGTGCTGCTGTTGTTCAGCCGCTGGTTTCCTCTTTCTGGTGCAACGTGGGCCAAAAGCAAACAAGAGAGATGGACTCGCGACAGAAAAGCTGATCAGCTGATCGTTAAGCAGTTTCATGATTGAAGTAGCAGCAGGAGAGGCAGTCGCTCGTTAAGCTTAACGCAGGAATGCTTTACAAACATTCAGAGATGGACTTACACACTTGCTTTACTTCTCTCGGGGATAACTTTGTCGGAGATGAAATGCCGGGTTGCTAGCGAAGCTCCACATGCTATCCAGACCACCGACAGGTCCCGCATGCCACAGCCGCTCTATCACGTGATGCATACTGCTCCGACGTGCTAACGTTCTGAGGTGAGTTACGGCGTGTTGCAAGTTTTGTGAGGTGCTTTCGTGATATTTAATGGATCGGATTACATTTTTTATTTTTCTCCGATATCCGATCCAGTAATTTAGGTCAGTATCGGACCGATACCGATACGTAATATCGGATCGGTCCATCTCTAGTGTGAACCAAACAAATGGAATAAAAAAACTTTTATATTTATCCCATATTGTCTCAAGTAATCAAATTAACAATTATAAGTAAATAAACTTGTTCTGCTCATTTCTCTCATTTCCCAGTTATTCAATCTCTGATGAACGATGCTGTAAATGCAGTGTTTAGAAACACTACTCATTGTTTTTTAAAAAAATAAATAAATAATGATAGTAAAACTAAATTTCAGAGACTCCCTCCAATAAAATGTTAAAGTAGCACCTGCTCGTTGATTAAGGAGTCTGAATGAAGCGCTCTGCAGAAACACAACAGCATTGATGAAACAAAAGGAAGATAATTGGATGTCTAAGAAGGTGGCTGTAACGACAAGCTAATCTCACTTTTATTGTAAGCACCAATAAGCGGTAAATAATTACTTTCTCTTCTTTCATCCTTTACCACCTCCGTTCGTTCTTTCTTTTTTTCCTTCTCTCTTTCAGTTTGGTCAATAGTTTGTGTGCACAGTGTGCAGAAAGCACAGATGGATTCTGCTGCGGTCTGTGAAATGTAGGATGCATAAAGTGGTGCAGGAGTCTTCCATGTCAGGGTGACATTGGCACTTGTGATTGGATGGGTGCTATTTTGAGTATCGGTGGCTGGCATGTACGTGCAGCAGACCGTGCATGTCTGTGTGGACTGCATGAATTTGTACATTTAAGCTCTGTGTGAGACGGGCAGGGTTGTTTTTGTTGCTGATTAAGAATGGAAGTGTTTTTGTGTTAAGACGAGCATAAAAAGCTTTTTGGAAGTAGAGTCCCACAGAGCTGGCGATCTGAGACATTCTGGGGAGGATAGAAAAATTTGGGAGGGAAGAAGACTTTGGGGCGGGGAGGTGGGGGGGCTTAAGTGAGGTGTTGGGACTGAGACTAGAGGAAGAGAGGTGCTATTGATTGTTTCTGCCAGCTGGGGGGGGGATGTTGGGGGGACTCTTGCCAACTGCTTTCTGAAATTACAGCCAAGGGAAAGTTGGATGAATGTCATGGAGGGCGCACTAGAAAATGGTGGGTGAGGGGAGACAATTAGTCATAATGTTCAGTAACGGTGGTTTAAACAAGGCAAACAATAAATGGCCGTGTGTGTGTGTGTGTGTGTGTGTGTGGGGGGGGGGGTACAGAGGCAGAATAACTATTCTGAAACTGCTAAATGAAGCAGCTCTTTAATTTTGTCTTCAGTTGTCAAACCTCTCACCTTGGACCATCTAAACAACAACAAAATGCATCAGATGCTGAACAAAGACATGATTGCAGGTGTTGCAGCAGTGCGTTTGCTCTGTGGTTGGCTCTGACGCCTAAAGCCTGGAAGGGGGAATTCTGAGTTTGGATTTGTGCTTGTATCATAGGCCAGGATCCTCTTTTGTGACGAGAGGCTCTAAATTTGAAGTGTTCCAGTTGTGTGTGTGTTTGTTTTAAACAAGGAAAAAAAAAAAAAAAAAAAAAAAAAAAAAAAGTAATATTGATCTAAAGCAGTCTTTAGACTATCCCACCTGTTAATGTTTTAATGCAGTACAGTTGTTATTATCACTTTACACATCCTGTTTATGACAGTTAAGTTAAATAACATTCATATAAAAAATACAATTGTCTTGTATAAACTCTGGTGATAAATAGGCCTATACTACTGCACTTTAATGTCGGTCATAAGGGTGGTACTCCTTGTGAAAAGTTTGAGAACCACTGATGTAGAGCTGGGCGATATGAGATTTTTTTCATATCACGATATGTTTTTTTTCATTTCAGGCGATAACGATATCTATCACGATATAAGCCAAATAACTATATTTGTAAGATTTAAATGTGCCGTTGCTCACAAGTAAAATGTGAAATAATCAGCAGCTTGTTTTTATTTAAATATTTATTTCCCATAATAAGTTCAGAGTAGATGTATTTAAGGAACACGAGACTTTTTCAGATAAATAAAGGCAAATATTGCAAACTACACAAAAGGCAGCCGCTAAAGCGTTTAAGTTTCAAAATAGAACAAACGAAACAGACTAAATTGTCAATTCCACTTAGAAACAAAATATTAATTCTAAAAATAAATCTTAGTTTGTTTTACAGAAGAACAGACAAAACTGACTAACTTTTGTCAGTATCAAATAAACTGAGAACTAAAAGGAAATTCTCAATCTCTCCTTGTTGTATAGCTTAGCTTTTCAAACAGTTTTAACAGTTACTTTAGTCTGACAAAAGCCAAATGACGAATTAGCGCTTCCAGTCAGAGACTGAGGCTACGTCCACACGTACACGGGTATTTTTGAAAACTGAGATTTTCCGTTTTCGTTTTAAAAAATAATCCCGTCCACACATAAAGGCAGAAATGAAGGAAAACGCTGCTATGAACATGCCAAAGCAGCAGGTGGCGCTAGATTCCTAACCGTGCAGAAATGTTGGCCAATCAGAAGTCTAGAAGCCTCGGTGGGAAAAAGTAAACAAAGCTGGGGCATAGAAGCAGAACCGAGTCGTATGTGTGGAGGGACAGTAACTGTGTGTATATGTAAGCATTTAAACACTGCAGAGAGTAGAATTAACAGTAACAGTATTGTAGAAATTCATTTCACCGAAACAATAACGCGGCGCACAGTGTGACGCATGCACCAGTTTATTGTATTTCCAGACTTGCTTTCGGCACAATTTACAGTGCACGCTACTCTGTTTTTTGTCAGACTTGAAATAGCCGAAATACCTTCACACTACGGAACTTCTATGGCTCTTCCGTTCGACAATCTCTCCGGCGTTGGAACCATCATCTGTTTTCTCTTCGGTCACGCTCGGTTGATTTTTCTAGTCGGCACACTCATTTCCTCCATTACGCGCTGGCTCCATTACCCGCTGGCTGCTTCCCAAACAAACACGTGCGGCTTGGCACTTGTGCTGTACCTAACAAGTCACGCGACGTGACGCTGCGGCTGTGATTGGTTCGGCTCTGCCCTACTTAGTTTGGATTGGCTGACCTTTTATTTATTTATTTATTTTTTTTAATTTTTATTTTAAGAGGACAAGAGCGGCGAGGTCTATCGCGATAGCTTAATTTCTCTATCGAGTAAAAGTTATATCGCGATACATATCGTTATCGTTCTATCGCCCAGCTCTACACTGATGTAAAGTATAGAGAAAGAGACCCACATTTTTTTTTTTTTTAAATGTTATTTTATTGCTGCCAAAAACATAATGTGGTTTTATTTTTGGCAGAGTGTGCGTGTCACCATTTTGTCTGGAAACATGATAGTTTGAGAAGTTTTGGATGATTTCTCATAAAACTTTGTAGGGGTGAAGCGGGGTCACGTTCAACAATCCATTAAAATTTGGCTCAACTCCAACTAGGTCTTCAAGGTCAACTTAATGATTTTATTTGTGGAAGATTTGACAGTTTATAATTTAGAAACTGATTCGTACAATAGAAAGTATTGTATAAAGATTTAATATGTCACATTTAACCTTGGACCTCTTCAAGGTCAATAGATTGTGGTGAAGGTCAAAGTGATAATAAGCCTACATAGAGCTATTTAAAACCATTTGTTGCAAATACAAACAATAACGTATAGACATAGATGGATTGCTATATGACAGGGGTAGGCAACTCCAGGTCCTGCAGGTTTTAGATATCATGCTGGGTCAACACACCTGAATCAAATAGTGAGTTCATTACCAGCCTCTGGAGAGCTTCAAGACACGTTGAGGTAATTTAGCCATTTAAACCAGCTGTATTGGATCAAGGACACATCTAAAACCTGCAGGACACCGGCCCTCGAGGCCTGGAGTTGCCTACCCTTGATATGAGGAGTCAAAATATCACATTTATCACTTTGTACATCACAGGAATAACTTTAAACATAAGTGCATTTCCTTGTCATGTAGAAGCGCTGGTCGATACTCATATTAAACATGACATTTGAAGAGAAGTTTCAAATGTCATCATATGTACAAGTAAACCCTTGGAACCAAAACTCAGACGAAAAAATCAAATATGCTCAACGTATCACGAGTTTTTCCACATAGGGTTGTTAAAATGGCTTTAACGTAACTGGGCTGCCACGATTAGCCGACTAGTCATGACTATCAATATTGTCGACGACTAAATTAATAATTACATCGTTTGAAGCTTTGTAAGATCCTGAGAGATGCAGGAATAAGTAGTAGGATTCAAGAGTGTTAAATTAACCAGCTGTGATACCTGTGACTGTTCTTGGTCAGTTTTTAGTAGCTAAGTAGACTTTTGTTTCTTTAATTTGAGGTCATCACATTTTTATGTTATAAGCAAAAATGGGCCTTTTGTTTTGAAAAACCTCTGTGTGCAACTTATGATTTAAAAAAAAAAAAAAAGGTTAAAAATAAACATTTCATTCATGGTTGATTTTAATGAGTATACCAGTGCAGGTTTTAGGCACTATATGGTTAAAAATAACATTTGTTTTTGGAGGTTATTTAAACACGCAGCCAAAACGTATTGCAACATTAGATTTTCCTCATACCGCTCAACCCTACGCCAACACCTGGTATAAAATCTCCTTTAATCCAGCTGCGTGTGACATACTGTTTGACATTAAACTGCGTAGTCGGCAAAGTTTGACTATTTTCTATTTGAACTAATGAGGGAAACCTTCCTCCAGACACACATTAATCCCTCATTTTTGGGCAGAAGCTCCTAAATTACACTTGAGCTTCTAATGAAATCATCAGTCACATTTTGGTGTTTCCTGTTGGGTCTCATTTGGCAGCCCTGATGAGTTTACATTAAATTATTTCTTTGCATCCTAGTAATGCACAGTGTGTCTAAAATGTCTACTGCAGTGCAAAACCACCAGCTTTAATTCCCGTCAGCTCTTATGAGGACTTGAGGAAGAAATGTGAACAATGCACGCAGTCATAATGTGGTGCCACATGCAGTAAAAGCTAAAATCTCTCTCAGAGGTGGAGGAAAAGTAATTTACCTTTGGGAAAATTTAATTTGAAAGATGAGTAGACGTTTCAGTTATTTGAATGAAGAGACGACTATCATTTCACCCCTGCTCTCTTCTTAAGAAAGGCACAGGGCCTTTGGTGCAAACTGGCTGAAGAATGAATGTGGAAATTGTAACCCCTTATAATGGACTGTGGACTATATAATGAAATATGCATGGTTATTGCTCTGCTTCCCCCTTAGTCCTTTTAACTTCTGTTAGTAAGCAAGAACTCGTAATAAAATGAGATTAGACACATGCTCGTTCATACTAGCAGCATCAGCAGTTCAGTGTTTCTTGGTTATGCGTGTTGGATTATGTATTTAAGTCTTGAGTGACCTTGCGTGACCTTCCTGTCTTTAAGTCTTTTTTTTAAATCCTTTACTTGAGTTATAATTTTTTTCCCATCCCCACTATACCATGTCATTGCTCCCCCTGGGGTCTGACTTTTTCTTATTTACATTCTGGGTTTTCTTGCTTTCTTCACCTTATCATTTTTTTAACAGCTTTCTCTGCTGTTTAAACTGTTGTTTTCAGCAGCATTGTAAAGACCCATAAAGTATGCATCCATTTACTAACACCCTCGAGTCTATCCCAGCAGATAACGAGCCAGAGGATTTTCTAGTCAATTAAACTGCTTATTTAAATTAAACTAGTGCAGAGACAATATAGGAAATGTCAAAATTGTGCTTTGTGGAAAAATATATATTTTATATATATTATTTATAGGGCAGATTACTGCCAGCAATGGCACTGACTGTTATTGAGACGAAGGATGAGAGGT
The DNA here is from genome assembly GCF_057382185.1 of Mchenga conophoros. Classification (NCBI taxonomy): domain Eukaryota; kingdom Metazoa; phylum Chordata; class Actinopteri; order Cichliformes; family Cichlidae; genus Mchenga; species Mchenga conophoros. The sequence continues at coordinate 74,432,114 of NC_140528.1, read as the reverse complement.
GAGTTGGTTTAGACCAGTCATTAGTAATCGTGGTGTCTGTGAATGCCAGTTTAGATGGGTGTATAATGAAAGTTTGAATTTAAGTCAATGCCAGGTAGTTCTACTACGTTATTTATACAAAGCCGAATCACAATAACAAGCGCCTTAAGGCCCTTAAAATCATACCCCGAAACCACAACAAACACATGACCCTCTATGAGCTAGCACTAGAATAGAATGGCCTTTTATTGTCATTGTGTACATGTACTGTAAGGTTGCTTCACACCAGCTGTGCAAGAATATAATATAAATGGCAGACGATAGGAATAAATAACAAACAGGAGAAATGTGTACAGTCAAGGATGTACACAAAAAAGACAGGCACACATTAGAGAGCAGTTGCAAAGTGGTGCAAAGGAAAAAAAGACTTGGCCTGAGTCAGTGTGTGAGGGCCTGAGTGATGAGGGTTACTCAGACCGTGGCTCAGATTGGTGAGGTGAGTGGGCAGGGGTGGGGGGAATAGTCTGAATGGCCCTGGTAAAGAAGCCTTTTGTGTTTGGTGTGGGACCTGATTAACTAGAGAGCAGCTTGTCAAACAGGTGGGGGGGTGCAAGGGGTCACCTGTGATGGCCCTTGTTCTCCTGAGACAAGAGGATCTAACGATGGTCTCCAGGGGTGGTAGAGGGCAGCCAGTGATTTTTATTTTTTTAATTTTATTTAATTTTTTTTTGGGTTGGTCTTAATTACCCTCTGTGCAGCCTTCCTGTTCTCGGTTGTAACCACTGTGCACCAAATACTCAGGAAGTAGGAGAGTACGCTCTGTACTGAGGAGCGGTAGAAGGCCAACAGCAGCTTCAAGTGGGAAGGAAAAATCCCTTTTAAGAGGAAGTAAGTCCCAGTAGAACTGAGGGAGGGCAAATGTGGGTGATTTTAGCGATTCCTCTGCTCTTCATAGAATTGGGTCATCTATCACTCATTCTCATTAGACATTGTTAATCATGAGACTATTCTACAAATTTGTCTCTGTTGGCTGCAGCAGTAATGGTGACCAAGAATCATTGATTAATACTTTAACTCTCTTGCAGTGCTAGGTGAAGATTCAGCATTTAGACTGGCTCGAGTGGGAAGCCGTTATTTGCTTTATATCCTTTATCTATATGCTGTAAAGTTTGTAGATGGGGACATTGATACTGTGACCATACACTGATCACTCATAACTACACAACTGACAATATGGGAAGAAGGCAAGTGGGTGGAGGCAGTGCGACGCTTTGGGCAATGTTCTGCTGGGAAACTTTGTGTCCTGCCATCCATGTGGATGTTACTTTGACACGTAACGCCTACCTAAGCATTGCTGCACACAGTGTACCTGCACTCATGGAAATGGTATTCCCTGATCTCTGTGGCCTCTTTCAGGAGGATAATGTGCCCTGTGTCATGGTCACTGAACCACTTTGTCTATGTGCGTAAAACATTAATTTTGCATCACTCTAGGCTCAATTGGAGAACTGTGCCACACACACGAGGTGCAAGATATGTGTGTGGTATTACCTGGACAGCTCTGGGCTCACTAGGCAAATGACCGTGCCTCCACTCGCTCAGTCTTTACTTAGGGGGATTTGGGCTAGCTCACGCAGTCTGGTCTTGAGTTGCGGTTTCTCACCCCGTGCTGTGGACAGGTCAGTATTTCATTGACATAAAAATGATCATTTCCAAATAAACAAAAGGAAAGCAAAACACTCAGAGATGCTTAAGTGCCTGCTTACTCAAAACACTTGCATCTCACACCTGCCCAAGTCATTATATTGAGGGCAATTTAGTACACTCTGCCTTTTTACCCACATCCCTCACATCCCAGTGGCCAAATCCTTGAGTGGATGGTACTGTGACACCTGCCACAAAGCAAAAATGAGCCAGGAATACTTTGAGCACAACAACAAGTATTGACTTGGGCTCCAAATTCCCCAAATCTAAATCCAATCCTGCATTTAAGGGATGTTCTGGACAAATGGGTCCAATGCATGGAGGCCCCACGTCGCAACTTACAGGACTTAAAGTATCTGTTGCTAACATCTTGGTGCAAGATACCACAGCACACCTTCAGAGGTGTAGTGCATGCCTCAGTGGGTCAGGACTGTTTTGGCATCAAGAGTGAACAACACACTATTTGTCAAGTGCTCATAATTCTGTACCGATCAGTGCACATCCTACATTTTGCTGACACTAATTGTGATGCATAAAACGTATAAGATTGACACGACACACACGTAGAGCTGGCAGCAAACGATAACAAACCCCCTTCGCTCCTATTTTTCTTGCCGCTGCAGTTTCCTTGTTTCCTGTTTCTTTCCGGTTCACCTCCCTTCAGCTGTGTCAGATGCTGTAGTGTGGGTGTTGTCATCCAGACTACAGCCAAATCTTAGGCTCGCACACAAATGCAGCTGCACTCAGGAGTGTGCACAGAACTGCATCTTTAGGGAGTTGAAAACCCATTTCTGTGTGAGACTGAGGGAGTGGAGAGGAGGAAGGAGTGGGGAAGCAAGTGGATATTAGGGGAACAATAGTGTTTTAGCCTGAGTTTTCGGTTGCTAAGTTGCTAAACATGCATTTCTGCTGAGAATGGATTGTTTCTGTCTGATTCAGGCCGCACGCCAGTCTACATTAGTAAACATTACTCTGTTTGCAGCAGTGTGTTCACTCCGCTTGTATTAGTGTATAGCCATGTGTGTTTGTGCCCTCCTTTGGTCCGGCCTTGTTCTGTTCCCTACCCTTTGATCATTAGACAGCTGCATTCATTCCCACCTCTCATCATTTTATAGACAACAAGCTCATTATGCTTCCATTAACTGCTGACAGAGCGAAGGGTGATTGAGGGCAGAGTGAGAGACAAAGGGGAGTGACTGAGAAATAAAAGCAAAGTGGAAGAGAGGGAGGAGGCGCTAGCTGACCTAACAAAAATGAGAAATGATGCACAACATTAAGATGTGAGGAGAGGCTGACTCAAGAAAGAGGGGAGGTTTGGTGAGGTGAAATGAATGGGGAGCAGTGAAGAAAAATGCAAAGTCTTCAACTTTAGCAGGGTGCAAAACATGAGAAGTGGGATTTGAGGAAAATGTTGTGCGTTCAGTTGAAGGGGTAACGGGAGACTTTGAGAATAAGACTGAACATCTTTGTCCTGCAGTGTGTACCACCATTTGAATTCAGCACACACTCTCACATGCTCTTTTTTTGCTATATAACGCTTAATCTTTTCAAGGTCTGAGGGGATTTCTTCATCCCAGCAAAATCAACATTTAGCAAGCACGATTGGAAATCATTACTGTCAAAATGTGTTTTTACCTTCTGATTGTGTGACTTGATGTCGGTACTTTCTACTTCCCCACTTTAAAAATTTAATTCCAGGTTGAAATGGAGGATATTCTTACCCTGAGGTTTGAAGCAATCTGCTTTTCACTGCAAACATTTGATCATATTGCAGCTGTAATTAATAACGAACCAAAGCTGCGCGCTATTGAGCTTTGACAGGTCCTTGGCTCTTTCTCTGTGCATGCTGCTCGACTTGCTGCCCGACTTGCTGCCCGTATATCAGAGATTCTTGCAATGTGACTAACCGGTGATGTAAAACGGTTACACGTATACTATGAAAATAATAACTTATTGAAGGCATAAATGTTTGTATTTGGAACATTTTTATTAGATTGCTCTTAGACCATCATCATATATTAAACATTAATAATAAAACGATTAAATGCAAACCAAGTAATGGAAGTCGAGATCAAAAACTGCTGATTGTATAAGTCAGTGTCTGCAGTGTAATGTAGCATTTTTCTCCATAAGTTTGTCCTACTGACTGCAAGGATGACTGATTTTGGCTTGACTGCTTACAGTTACAGTGAAGTGATTTGGATGTATACCTGGAACACACATTGATTCTGGTATCTACATACCAGGGGTATGAGTTGCAATCTGAAAAGCAGTCTTCAATTTGCATTCAGCTTTAAACAGTCCCCTCACAAACGGACACAAATGTTAAGAAAAAGGCACTGAGTGCGGGACTAACGGCTCAGCTTTTCCAGGGTGATATGTTTTCAATAGAATAGAATAGAATAGAATTCAACTTTATTGTCATTGCACATGCACAGGTACAGGGCAACGAAATGCAGTTTGCATCCATCCAGAAGTGCTTTAGTGATATAGATATATTACAATATATATTAGCAATAATATAGATATGTGAGTATATTACAGAAATGGGTCTATTATGGTATGTTATAATGTACACGGTATGAAGTATGTTGTGAATATTCTATAACTATAAGTATGTACAGGCTGTAGTGAGTACAAGCTATGTACAGGCTATGAACAGGATATAAATATGAAAAACTATACAGAATATGAAATAAATAACTTTACAGAATCTGGGATATACAGCTATACAGAAATGGGATCTATGCAAGTTGTAAACAGTTATAGGATTAAAGATTATCGAATGTACATAATGATTATTTACACAGAGCTATACAGTAGTGCAGTTAAGATAAGTGAGGGTGTAGATAGTTTCTACAGAGGCTATATAAAGTGCTAGTGGTTGTGAGTGGTGGTTCAGTCCATGTCATTATTGTGTTTGAGGGTACAGTTATCCATTGTGGGTGTGTGTATGTTCAGTCCATGAGTTTAACGTGGGTCAGATGTCAGGAGGCAGAGTTCAGGAGTCTGACAGCTGTGGGGAAGAAGCTGTTCCGGTACCTGGTGGTCTTAGTCCGGAGGCTCCTGTGGCGCCTCCCAGAGGGCAGGAGGGTGAAGAGTCCATGTGATGGGTGACTGGGGTCTCTGATGATTTTCCCAGCCCTTTTCAGACACCGCTTCCTGTAGATGTCTTTTATGGCAGGAAGTGGTGCTCCGGCGATGCGCTGGGCAGTTTTCACGACCCTCTGCAACGCCTTCCGGTCCGAGGCAGAGCAGTTCCCGTACCAGACTGTTATACAGTTGGTCAGGATGCTCTCGATGGTGCAACGATAGAAGTTCACCAGGATGTCTGAGGACAGGTGGTTCTTCCTCAGAGTCCTCAAGAAGAAGAGGCGCTGGTGAGCCTTCTTGACCAGCTTGGAGCAGTTGGTCGTCCAGGTGAGATCCTCGGAGATGTGGACTCCCAGGAACTTGAAGCTGCTCACACGCTCCACAGCCGTCCCCTTAATGTGGATGGGTGGATGTGGGTCAGCATTCCTCCTGTAGTCCACGATGAGCTCCTTGGTCTTCTCGGTGTTAAGCAGCAGGTTGTTTCTGTCGCACCACTCAGCCAGACGATCCACCTCCTCCCTGTAGCGTCTTGTATCGTAATGGCATTAAAATACACTTAAAACATCACATTTGCCATTCAACTTCTCCTATCTTTTCGAGTGTCTATTCTTTCACACGTCTAGCTGACCTATGCTGGTCTCGTCATCATGAGACATCAAGGCTGTGAAAAATAGAAACGTGACCTCTTTTAGGTTTCCTGGTATAAGAGAGTTAAAGCACTGCCTTTTAGAAATGTCATGTTTGGTACAGGGCGCCAAATGGAAGAAAGCTGCATGTCGAATAAAGGTCTCCTATTTTCCTCACGCCCTTGCTGGACCATATTTTGAAACCAGTCCTCCTCTGAAATATGCACTTCCCCACCTGAGAGATGAGAGGAGGGTATACCAGATTTATACCAGATATCAGTGATGTTTCTGAGCGAGTGTTTTTCTGTTTTTCTTTTCAGCTTTTTTTTAAACCTTTTTTTTTTTTTTTAGCTTAGAAGAATATAAATAAATTTGATGGGAGGTTTAGTGCTGGTGCTTTCTCATATTCACCTAAGCCAGACTTTCCCAAAGTCTGGGGCCCGCCCCCTAGGGGGGGTGCAGAGCCATTGCAGGGGGGGCGCGGAATGAAAAGGAAAAAAACCCCCAAAACAAAACGCTTGGACACTGCTGGCACGGGGCGCCTCCATAAACGCAAAGCAGGAGATGAAGCATCGCTGAATATGTTTCCAAACCAACTTTATTCTAAGCCAAAGACTAGAAAATATGGTGAAGCATATCTGCCCTTTGGTTTCACCTGCATATGTGCTGAGGTAGGTCTCCCCTGCAGAATTGGTTTTCCCTTCGTCGGGAGCAGCGCTGGGCTCTTCAAATCACGGACAAACAGTATCCCACATTCTTGATTTGTGGTTTACAAACACTTGTTGTAATTACTAACTACTCCTGACATTTTGGAGATGTTGGCTCTTTATACAGTAAAATTACAGCTGGATACAAATAATATCGGGCTGATCCTGCCACGATTTGTTCCCCCGTTCAAATCATGGACAAACAGTATCCCACAGTTTGTTTTTAAACCCATTTTGCACAGAGAGGCATTTTTTGACAAATGTATTGATAGCAATGTTGAATATTATTACACAGGAAAAAAACAACTACATGTAAAATAATTACACCATGAGGCCTCTGCCTTTGTAAATGGAGGGACAGTAACTGCGTGTGTAAGCCTGTAAAACCTGAAGATAGTCAGATTAACAGTATTTTGTCTCTATCTGCCATTCTGCAATTCATCTCATGTAACGTGGCGCACAGCGTGACGTGAAAAAAGGCACATACCTTTGACGTTGCATGACGAACTCTGTATTCTTCCTCCACACGTAAAGGCAAAAAAGGAGTTTTTAAAAAATCTGTTTTCGGTGATTGGAAACGCCGTTTACGTTTGGACGACACAGCTGCGTTTTGAAAAATACCTGTGTAGGTGCGGACGTAGCGTAAAAGACTTAGTAGTTTATTTTCTTACTACCTTAATTTATTGCAGATTACTTGTATTTGCTTAATTGTTTACTAAATGTTTGAGGTGTGAAATAAACCGCAGTGGAGCAAAATATGGGTGTGTGTGGTTGGAGGATGTGCGCGCCAACATTTTTCTTGTAAAACAAAGTGGGCCTAGCAAAAAAGTTTGGGAACCACTGACCTAAGCTGTGGGCGTCTGTCGAAGTAAAGAAGTGCAGAATGCAACTGTGCAGAGCAGTGATGCTATTTCATGTCTGGGGAATTGGAGTCCTCACCTTTCGTAGTGTAGAAATGGCATTCAGTCTAAGTTTTATCTTCATGCATGTATGTTTGGCTTTTCAGAAAGTTAGAATCCATCTTTGAAGGTGAGCTTTTGCTGTCGGATTTTTGGAGTAAGTCTGAAAAGCACTTTTTAAAATTTTTTTATTTTTATATTTTTTTTTTATAACTGTGTTCGTGTACACTCGATTGCTTGGTTTCTTTTCTGTTTAGATTTTGTGCATTAGTTTTTTTTCTAAGATTGTTGCCAAGAAAGTGCCAGCAGATGTCTTTTAGCGTCTTGTTCATCATAAGTGAGCATTGAGTTTTTCGTCAAATTACCTGCATCAGAGCTTAGACTGTGGACCAGGTATGGTGATGTCTTTTTGAGAAACACTGGGCTGTGTACATTGATATGAGCATGAAAGCAGCACTCGTCTAAAAACTGGCAGAATAAGCAGTGGAAAGAGGAGTAGATTGAGGCAGCGGGGAGGAGACAGATTGAGAGGAGGCCTTTAGAAATAGGGCAGAGGATCAGAAAGACCTGTATAAAATGTTATGGCCTCATATATATTGCAGGCTTCAGCAAGATGGGGGAGAATGCAAGGAAGAAAAATTGAATGGAGAGGGAGCTGGTAGATGTCTTGAGATTAAGGTTCTTTGTTGTTTAAAATAAATATTTTAATATCTATAAATGGGTCTTTGGGTATTATATGGCACCTTACTGTTAATTCCAAGCTGTAGGTTAATCCGATTTTTAGTTATGTTGTATGTTTTCAATAAGATGTATAAAAGTTGGCTGCCTAACATTTTCTAAGGGCCAAAGTTGACGCCATTAGATTTCTACAGGAAAAGATGATCCCCTAGCACATACACATGGTGTAAGATGTATAAAATAGCCTCTCTCTCTTTCTGTATAGCGGTTTATTTTTTGGTGTCATAAAATGTGACAGTGTGTTGCCTTGCTGTCAGCGAATCAGCCTGTAGAATCTTTCTCTGAACCATGCAGTGTTATTTTAGGATGAGTCTGGATTTCTGTGTCTCTGCAGTACAAGTAAAGTTATGGTTATAGTTGGCCTTTTTTTCTTTTTTAAATTAATTGATAGTAAACATCAGGTTTTATGAGCCCACAATGCTGTGTGTCCACCACATGTGGACTGTAAATTCCTGTTAGGTATTGTCTGTAGCTATACTGATTTAAAATCTGTGTGCATTTCTCTCCCTCTTTAAATCCCTTCTTTCTGTGTGCACTTTTTATGAGTCCGTTGCTTCCAGTCTCTGTACACCTCCTATTACACTGTTGGCTGATGGTCTTGCAGCTTCTGCTCTGTTCACACGATCTCGCATTAATGTGAGGGAATATCAAAGGATCAATTTTTATATATTTTTCGTCAACATCATTGATGTGTCATGACTGTGAAATCTGAAAGTTTTTCTGCAGCTACAGAATGACTTTTGTTTATGCAATAGCTACTTGAAAGCACATCTTTTAATAAGTGCATCTAAATTCAGTTGTCGTCATATTCACCTCAGCTTTGATTTGTCTCATATCATCATAGGATTTCTTATATTGTCACAACATCCAGCTGTGTGTCATACAGCATCTTTTCTTTTTCTTTTTCCATTCTTCTCTTGGGGGAGCTGCAGGCTATTACAAATTGGGCATAAGAATAAAAAATAGGTCAAAAAAATACGGTAAAGGAAGCATGTGACACGTCCTTTATGCTGTTTATTGAGGCTTCATTGGAGCAGTGCTTTAATCTGCTACTGCTGTAGAAAGCTTTTATAGACTGTCTTACCTAGTCTATGTCCATAAGCAGGGTTTGCACAGTAGTAGCATGTATGTACTTGCAACTTCCAGCCTTTTTGCTTTGCTCATCCCCATAGCCTTTCCTTTCATCAGGCTTATGCCACACATTTCAATCGTTATTCATCCCCAAGCCTCTCATTAACACCCTGCCAGGGTCTCTTCCAGCAGATCTACAGGTGTTTAGGCAAAGACGTTGTGAGCAAAATCTGTCTTTAGCTGCATCATTTTTCTCTTACTGTCTGTTCATTGTCCAGCCATCTGCTCCATTCAACATCTACCTTCCCTCATCGCTTCAATACTTTGTTTTTGTGTCCTGTTCATGGTTCTTCTGCCATCTGTCTCCTCCCATAATCACTGACACTTGCTCCGTTTTTTCCCTCTTTCTTATAAAGTAAAGTTTTGTTTCATTTTTGGGATCGTGAAGACTTAATTTCTGAAAGCTTGATAAGCATAAAGGGAAAGGAAAGAGATGAAAGTGGACCACATAGGGAGAGATGATGGTGGGGCAAGTAATGTCTTTTGACTTGTTGCCAAGTAAAGGAAAAGAAAGATGAAGGGAGAAAAGCAAAGGCAGTGGACAGTGGGGGGGCTGCCAGTGCAAGAGAGTTTACACTTAAGAGAAAAGGAGTTTTATGTACCTGACTTAACTGCCTCTTTCCTTTTTTTCTCCATCCATCCCTAATATTTCTGCTTTTAATTATACATGGGCTGTTTGCCAGCCATCTTCTGATGGCCTGAAGAGTATAAAAAAATCAGAATAATCCATGTTTTCAACAGATGTTTCCATTATTTGTTTAATGTATTATCTCTGAGTCTGCCATTTGTGCGACATTTAATGGCAGGTAATCAAATCTTTGAGGCATTTCATGTCTAAACACCTTTAAAAATCCAGCAGTTTGGTGATTACTGCTAATTAGTAAATGTTGGGATGCAACTGTGGCTGATTGTGGCAAAACAATTGGATCTACTGAACATGATCACAGGAGAGGAGTTTGTCACATAAGACCACAGTAGCAAACAACTCCAAAATAACTGCTACTTCAGTTACAGAGAAATCCCCAGAAAACCCTCTAAACAGAGCAATTGCTATGAGTTTCAGATTTAGCCATTCTTGTATTTTGCCTGTTTATGTTATTGTATTTTGCACAACTCTGTTGCTTGTGAAGCTCGCACACAAAAATTTCCCTCGCATGTGCTGTACCAATGTACCTGCACATGTGATGTGACAATAAAAGTGATTTGATTTGATTTGAGATTCACTCTTTCATCCCTGCTTTACATATCTGTGACAGTGTTTATACCCACAATACTCTTCCTGAAGTCTGTTTGGTTTTCTGTTGAAGACCAAACAAGTTGTTCGCTTCATGTCTTGCAAATGCCTTGGCATAAAAATGAAGCTGCAAGTGGTTGAAAATGGCTATTGAGAAGATGCGAGAATGATCTGAATCTTAATTACACAAGCGAAGAGTAGAAGTGAGAGTATAGACGGGCATCACTGAGAGAGAAAGAAATAACGAGCAGCTGGAATGAAGGGATGAATTCATGATTTGTAAATGGATGGAGGGCTTCTGGTCAAGCTCCTTTCATTACAGCTGGGATGAATATAAATGTGTGTGCATACAGGGATGTGTTCATTATGTTTTTGGCTTTTTTTTGTGTGTTACTATGTGTTGGTGCCTATGTGTGCTTTTAGGCTGTGCATTGTTTTGGGAGGGTGAGCTGCACCGCTTTGGTAGCTGTCTGCAGCAAAGGGATTAGAGAGGTGGCACCACTGAAATGTAGCTGATCTATTTGAGCGCGTGTGCATGTTGGTGTTTTTCTGTGGTTGTATCAGCTGTGAATTGTGTGTGTTGCAAGTCTGAAAGGGAATTGGATCAGATTACAAAAAGTCTTGGCACCAGATTAACTCCAATCCCCACAAGAGAAGAGGGGAAAAATGAGAGCTGTAGTTAAAGCGAACAGCATAGCGATGTTTAGATGAGGTGTAGAGTGTGACGTATTGTACGATTTATGTAATATTTGCTCCGTGAATCAACTGTGCATTGAAGGTTTGCGTGTCAGCTTATTTTCACATTTTGATTCCCTCATATTATACAAAATGCTGAAAGTGTAGCCTGTATGAGCTTTCATGACATCGACTGTTTCACTGCTTTCAAAATTAGCCTGATGGCAGGACACCTGGGGTTTACTGAAAATTAAGATCAGTGTCATTTAGGAAACAAACCAGTGTTTTACGCCTTTTGCCGTTTAGCAAGTGCTGGACGCTTAGCATATATTTCTGAGAAGAGAACACTTCAGTGCTGCTCCGTAGCGTTGCAAGTTTGAAATTTCCAGACCTCCCAAATATTTAAACGCAGTAGATTATGCTCATTATGTTGGATGTTTTACATCAGAGTTGACTTCTGAATAACCGAACTACAGTACATTTTCTCAAATCTTTTCTTTTGCATCTTTTAGCAAACCTATGTGTATTTATAGTTTATTTACTTTTATTTTATTAACTGTGCTGTATTTTATGATTTTAATCTGCGGAATGAACAATGGACGTGAGTGTATTTGTATGCTACTGAAACATAAGCTCTGATTCAGTTTCACTTTACAATGTTAAGTACACCGAATATAAAGGAATCAATCTTTTCTATTCAGGAAAGTTCTGTTCAGGACGTCGACTAAACGTAACGCTAGTACGCTAGTTTTATCCTTTATTTGATGGAACAGTGGAAAAAAGGAAAGCTCAGACTGGGGAAACATACTCTGCGTTAGCTTTACGGCATATGGTCATATGGCTCCCATTCGCAACCCTTTGAACTAAACTGCAGCCCCTGAATTAATCCCACTACTTGTCAGTAAATTTACGAGCAATACACAACAATGTCACCAGACTTACCCATTTAAAGAATCAGTACCATCGATTGTGTGATTGATTTGTTTTGCTAGCTTTGCAATGTGCTGCACATCACACATGCAGCTTAGGAGCTTTGTAGCACATTACTATGACTGTCCCTGGGCATTTCATGACCCAGCATGTGTCGATGTCAGTCTGGTGGTTATGGAACATTGGGAGATGGCAGGGGATTGGAAGGATTTGTGTGCAGTGAATTATCAATATTGTTCCTCTGAGGATTTGCATGTTGAGACAGCAATCTGGCAGTGACAACCTTGAGACAATCATTTCTTGTTTTTTAGTCTGAGTGAGTCTGCAGACCTGGTGACAGTGGAGAGTGTTTGTGTGTATATGTTGTGGTGGAATTTAGGAGGATTTTTTTTACTTTTTTCAGGCTGAGTTTGAGGGCTTAATGTAATTGAAAATCTAAGAAATAAATCTTGAAAGCTCTCTTTCTCTATCCCTTCTCTCCATGACTAATCCTAAGCTAGGTTCCTGATTTTTAGTTCAAAGATGAACAGTATTGTTATGCCTTGCACCAGCCTTCATCTGCCAGCATTTTTGTGTGCATGTGCCTGCGCGTTCGTGCGCGTGCATGTCCTTGCAGAAATCAAACGAAAGTGGGGGCACCACACATAATAGACATTTCTGAAGAGACGTATTTTCTTTTTTTCCCTTTTTTTGATGAGACCAGCTGAACCCAATATTTCTTGGATATGTAAAAAAAAAACCTTCCTGAAAATTGGCAGTGTGCAGTAGATTTGCAGGATTTGGTGCTAGAAACCGTCTCTTTGCAAGTGCCTATTTTGTTCAACAGCTACAATAGTATTTTGACACAAATCTTTGTTTTAATTAGGAATTTGGATATTAACAGTCCCATACACACTGACGATAGCCCCCCCCCCCCTTTTTTTTTTTTCTGCTGTTGGGATACTGGGAGCCTAGTGAGCCTTTCTGATAAGTGACAGACCATTTATGCTGTTGTCGTAAGCAAATATAAAAATAAACCTAACAAAGTACTTTAGATGTGTAAACCTAGCGAAATGCACACAGAAGCAGACACAATCTGTGAGAAAAGCAAAGTACCTGGACGGGTCTTGACGTCGTCATAGTGGAATCATTTTTACTGCCTCCCAGTTCATGTTTAACTGTTCGTATCGTCCATTCAGGAGTGAATCGGGTGATAACTGTCTAGCAGCATGCAGAGGTGGTGGCAGTGTTCAAAGAACCGATATAAAGGAAAAACACAACTGATTGCGACCGTTTAGTCGGCTGATGAAGTCCTTCGATCGGGTTTGTTTATTCTACACAAAGTGAGCGCTGAACTCAGCCACCCTGTGTGGACTAGAAAAGTTAATAACAAATTGCTCAAAGATAAATTGGTTTCAAAAACAAGAGATCAGTGACATCACCTCTAAATAAAGCTTAGAGGCAGAAGGTAAAAGATGAGTCGGCGTGCAGGGCCATCAGAAGACACGTGACTGTGAAAAAGTACTGTACCAAGCAAACATAACAGCTGATCTGAAAGCTGTTGACTTTTTGGGGTTACAGAAGATGATCATTAAAAACTGTGTTGTGCAAAAGTCTTAATCCAGCCCTCCTTCTGTTTCTAAGGAGACAGACTTTCTTCTAATATTTCTGGCTTTCTGAAGGTTTTTTTTTCTTGAACTTTGGCTGCTGCTTCTCTCATTTTCAGTCCAGTCCTCGCATCTGACCATTTATAGAGGAAGTTTTTTCTTTCCTTTTTTAAAGCCACTTAACACTGACCTGTGAATCATTCAGACATAAAACGGCATTTAACTCTAGCCAAACCAGTGCTGTCTCTACACACAACAAATTTTAAATGATATCTTTAGGTACTTTGTTACGTGCATTTTGTCACAAAAACAGTTCATTAAGTGTTGTCCCCATTAAATTAATCTTAAACTTAAGAACGTACGTGTGTCTGTGTGTATTGTCGTTTAATAAAAAAGACTGTTCAAGTGGAGGACAAATGTGTCACGACTTAAAAACAACTCTTTACAACAGATGAGCAGTTTCTGGAAGTCATGTCCTTAAGAAACAGGAAAAAGTCAAACTGCCAGGTAATATAGTTTATCGTCTACTGTTGACAAGTTTCATCGGAAGTGCTCTTAATAGGATGACTGCCAAGAAGCCTTTATTAAGAGAAACGAGGAGAGGATGAGGTATGCCAAATTGCACAAGCACTGCAATGAAAAGCTAGCTGTCATCATTGGAGGAAGATATGTTGAGTTTTTGTCACAATCATTATTGTAAGACATGGAAAAAGTGAGATTCAACTAGAAAAACATGGATAAAGATAAAGCGAGGCTAATGATTGTGACCACTGTTTATTTTCTAGAGTTTGTTGGGCTTATAGATCACCAGCAGACTGTGTCCTATAATATATTCCATGGAAATATTTGCCATATTTTACTGTCAAGTGGTTTTATTAAAATAAGGTGGCTTTAGCAATTAGTCATTGTATTGTATCAAGCAGCCGTTCCCAATCCCGGGCCATGGCTGGTACTGGTCCGTGAGTGGTTTGGTGTCGGGCCGCGAGATTTGAGGCTCGGGTGTAAAATTTATGGTTTTTGGGGTTTTTATCCTTTTATCCTTTTCCTGGCTCTCTTCCCGTGTTGTAGTAGTCTTATTTTGAAAGAAATATTTACGCGTTACCATGGCGACCATAGAGGAATAAGGGGCAGAGAGGAGGCTCTTGGCGCATTTCAGGAGGACGCTGCTAATAAAGTTACACAATTACACTAAATTCATGTTTATTGTATTTACAAAATACCACAGTTTGTCTAGGCCGTCATGGTTTGGTGTGTAACTGGTAAAGGTCGAGCTGCTTCTTTCACGATATTGGTTTCATTTTTTACTTTTTTGCCCCCCTTGATCAAGGTGTTTGGGGCTTCAGTGGGTACTGTGCGTCTGCCAAAGATGACAAGTTCCTGCTGAGTTTAAATTTTGACTTCTTGTTACCAAGTTGTAAATGATTTCAAGGTAAAGTATGTGTAGAGAGGGTAACCAGGGATACGGGCCTCCATCATTTAAGTTTTCTGCTATTTTACCTCTGAATACTTCCTCTAATCTACTTTCACTCTGTCCTGTTTCCACCGTCTCTGAACACTTCCCCCGTCTGTCTTTGTCCTCATTTGATCATCCATCAGTTTTAACTCCAACTCCCCTCCCTCCATTGACACTCAGCACCACGAATCGTTCTTAATGCATTTTGTTTCACACGCTGACTCCGTCTACCTCGTACAATACCTGCTATCCATCTCTGTCACTTTTTATTCAAAGCTATACACCAGTGTCCATTCATCAGTGCTGGGATCATTTAAGCAGAATCAAACACTTGCAGCAGGGAGCTAAATGTGTAAATGCTCCTTATTCTTTTTACAGATGCTTAAAGAAATGTGTGCGCATGCTTTCATGTGCATGCTGGTGACCTCTCCTTGTGCAGTTCATTGACTTGGCTGCCAGACCTTATAAAACGGTGACCGCTCAATCTGTTACATTGGCTGCTACTTCACTGACTCACTGTGTGAGCGCAGGGGGGAAAAAAACACCAGTGCAATATGGAGTCACACACACTGGTACAGTACATGTGGGAATCTGTGTGCACTTGAAGTCAATGGAGGTGTGTGTTTACATGTCTGTTTGAAGGCTGCAGTGTGCTTTCTCATCTCTTTCCATGAGAATTCATCTATTAAGTCTTGGATCAAATAACTGGCTTCATGCAGGAGGTTGAAGCAAAGGTGAATAAAGCTAAAAAATGGCATTCTGGCAATGTGTGTCCACAAAGTAGCCCAGCAGTTGTGCCATCACCAGAGATCAGGACATATAGCTAGTATGCACACATGTTTGCATGTGTTTAACATTGTAAGTTTTCTCTGTGCTTGTGAATGCTTTGAGTCAGTTTTTTGGTAGAATTTGCAAGGTAGTTTCATAAATAGGTCTTTTTTTTTTCTTTGAGAAGAAATCACTACTTTCTGAATTTTGTATTTTTATTTTATTTTTTTCAGTCAGTATTTGATGCATGAATTTGCATGTGAGTCTGCATATTATACACCTGATCTGTTTACTTGTGAGATGAGTTTTCTGGGGGCTGATGCAACTCTACAAGTTTTGGGATTAATAAGACATTTTAAGCAGGTGTTATTTTACTCAAATGGACAGTTTGATTACAGACCCATGTGCTAGCCTGGTTTTATTTTTCACTCTAACTGCGTTTCCACAACAGCGATGCTCTGTTCAAGTCTTATTTAGTTGCCAGAGTCTAATTGCTGCAATTTAGCTTAGGGCCATCTTTGTCTCTGCAATCAATCTCCGTCTTTTCCTCTGCCCGTTTGAATGTCTTAACATTTATGATCGCCAAATGGAAAGCAAAGCAATCCTGAAGGCAGCTGGTTTAACAATTAAGAACTAAACAAGCATGTTTGTTTAAATACAGGAGAGAAGCAATTTAGGTCCTTAATTTCTCTTGGTGAATTCATCCTAGTCTGATTTAAATAAAAAGCTCAACACTACAAAACAAGATTTGCTTTTCTCTGGTTTGTTTGGACATTTGATTACTTGTGGCCTTTAAATTTTATTCTAACATTTGCGTTTTGCTTTTTCCGTTTCTCAAATGCGGTAGATTTCAAATAATGACAAAGCTTTGATTATAGGAATAATCACTGAGATGTTATCTGGGGAACTTGGGCTGGTCTGATTGTTGGTGTACCAACCAATCACATTGCTTTGCTCACATCAGGATTGTAATTTGTGTAAATCTGCCCAGTCTTGAAATTATGGGCACGATAATAAAGGTTATTTATGTAGCATTTATATTCCAATTACACTCTGTATGCAGCTCCCACTGGGTGAAATTAAACTGGTGCTGAGACAATCCAAAGTGGGAGTTTGAAAGATGAATGAATGGAAAGCGCTCGTATTGGCCTGCTAACATGCTAATTTCCATCAGAGGTGTGTTACTCTGAGAGCAGCGATGTACAGCTTTGAGCAGGAAAGCATTTGGAGTCGTGCAATTTCAAAGAATACCAATTACACAAGGTGATTATATAGTTAGATTTTGTTTGGGACAGTTACGATCGGGTGCCAGACTAGTTTCTTTTAGACAGTCATTCCAAAAACTCTAAGGAAGAAACATGAACTATAATAAACAACTAGTTCAAAAAACTGCAAATCCTGCTTGACATTAAAATCAAAGTGGAAATTGAAAAGAACCAGTTGGTGATTCTCCTTAGTGCCTTTTGTTTTCTGGAAAATAAGGTTAAAATGCAATTTTCCATAAAACAAAGCAATTTTATATGGTGGATTTCATAGTTCTGATTAATAGAACATCATAACTGTGCCAAAAAGAGAATATTTGTTGGCTGACTATGTGGAAGTCGTGAGATGTAGTTTGCACATTCTTTTTCTTTTTTTTTTTGAAGGCTGTTGTTAGAAAGTGAGTCACATTAAGATGAAATGTCAAAACCTATTCATCATTAATGACCTATGTGCCTCCAAGGTGCAGTATAAAATCAACATGTTTGTGATCTGCTGAACTGGTAGCTCCATTGTTATACTTTTGCTTCCATGCACTGCATAGGGTTGACTCCACCTGATGTGCACTGTTGTGTGTTCGTTGGTGACGCTACTTCGATGTAGCAGGGGTCTAGCCCTTCAGAACATTGAGACCCACAACGACTAATCAGAAATGGCTTTGCAACACAACAAAAAACAACAAAAACCCAGGGTGTTAAATCATCCTTAGGACTTCTCAGTTTCCAATCTGTTCAGCTGTCAGTGGTATATGCCAGAAGAAGCCCAGCTCGGGGCGGCACTATGGTGCCCACAGGACCCAAAGGTGTCCCTCCAGGTGCTAAACACAACAGGACAATTACTAGATTGCTTGACCATAGCCTGTAGGGTCAGACTTGTGTGAGTGTGAGAGATTTTAGATGCGTAGCTGTATTAGATCCTGGTCTTTTACACTTCTTATTTAACCATCATCCCTTATTTTCTTCATATAAACTTCTCAGACATCTTAATTGAAGATCCCCTTTCCAGTAGAAAGTAGTGATGGGAAAGCAAACTTAATACATTGGCAGTGAGCAGTTATCTGACCCAATGCACAACCAATATTTGTGGAGCTTTTGATGCTATATGTCTCTCTCTATGGATCCCATCTATCATTTTGGGTGTGGAGGTGTTAATATGTAATAAGCCCAGGGTGGAGTCTGTAATTAGCTCACAGTTTGTCATTTGCCCGTTCACATGCAAATGTTGGATCGGCTATAAAAGGAGACGCGAGTTTCCCTGCTATGCCCAAGGGCGCTTGGAATAGAGTATGTGGGCAGTACCTGAGCCACAGCTACCCCTTTGTCCACCCCTATTATGCTCCGTTTATGTTTTCCTTGTAGCACTTCTACACTGTGCACATCATTTAAAGGACATTTCAAGATCTCATCCCCAACAGCATCGACACATTGGCGGTATAAAGTACACGACAAGGGTTGTGATTATAATTACAGTGTAGTAGATGAAAGGTGGTAGAGAAAATGGTGTTTGAGATTGAAATAAATCCCTCTTGATTAATGACCTGATTTTGCATTAAGGAAAGATGAAAACTGCCCTAACTTACTTGTTACACTCTAAACAAGTAATGAGGCTGATTCTTTGTGCTTTTATGTAGTCATGTTTGCCTGAAGAGAGTAAGAAGGCCTTTTGTTTTTCTCCTTCATGGCTCAACAGGATGAGTGGGTTTACCTGCTTGATTGTTTACACAACTAATGCTACCAGTACAACTTGGATAATTAAGAGCTATAAAATTGCTCTGATGTGATCTTTTCTTGCTGCAGGTTGGATACGAGAATGCAGGAACTGTGGAGTTCTTGGTGGATAAACACGGCAAACACTACTTCATAGAGGTGAACTCCAGACTGCAGGTTGAACATACGGTCACCGAAGAAATCACAGAGTGAGTAGAAGTTCACCTTTTGTAGATGCTGGGGTCGTTGCATTTTGCATGTGTTTCTTTGGGGTGATTGGTCCATAGACGGGGATTCTCTAGGACCTGCCGATATGCTAAAAAAAATCAGGTTGTTGGTTGTGTTTTCTTAATTGTTGAAAAATAAATAAATCAGTGGCTGTCTTGCAAGCTGCACAGAATGCAAAGCTGGGTCACTACTTCAGTCTAGACCTACATCTGTTTAGATAAAGAGAGAAAGTCTTGGTGCTTAATAAATGTACAGTCATGAAAAAATAATTCTCAGTCCTGTAAGAAGCTAAATATACTCTTACTGCTTCTGTAGGTATTAAGAGGATGAGCAGCAGCGAGGTTCTACTAATTAACTGCTCTTGATTAACTGATCAGCAGCAGGTGTGAGCACACCTATAAAAGCAGGTTTTGGCAGTTTGCTGGGGTGTAAACTCGATGTCAATATCTTCTCACGGGTAAATGTCCCAGCACCCTAAGATCAGACCATTCAATCCTTAAAAATTAAAATAAATTAATCAATTCTTAATGGCATGTTTGGTAAAAAACAAACACCTCAAACTGTCAAGCACGGTTGTGGAAGGGTGGTACTTTTGGCTTGTTTGCAGCTATAGGACCTGGGCAGCTTGCAGTCAATGAGCCAGCTTCTCTGTGTATCAAAGTATTCAAGAGTCACATATGAGGCAATCTAATAGCTACTGTAACTGGGTATTTCAATAGAACAGTGAGCATAGCAGCAAATAAGAATGGCTGTACAGTCAAGGCGTTGCTGTGGTCCAGACCGCGAGCTGCTTAAAATGCTGTGGTAAGAAAAAAACATATGTTGTGCATATGTTATATAAGTAGGTAATAATAATAATAATAATACTACATCATGTGAGCATCCAAATATTTAAAGAATGTTTAATCTTCGTCAGGTTTTTTTGTAGGAATAATCAAGCTTCACTTTTGGCAGCATCAATGTAAAAAGCTTCCTGCTCTGAAAATTGTCTCAGGTAAAGGCAGTGAATGTTAGAGGTACATGGAAGAGGAGTGGAGTTTTAAGTACATGAGGAGGCAAAAATGGTCAAAAAGCAAGAAAGAGGGTGAAATGGACAAGACAGAGAAAGAGGAGATTGACAGAAAGCTGACAAGTACAAAGAAGAGGACCTGAGCAGGTGGAAGCAGTGAAGAGAGAAGCTGCAAGATGAGGTCAGAGGAGGGTCGAGAGACAACAAGTTTAAATGGGACAGGAGAGAACGAGAGGATAATGAAAGCTATAAATAGCATTCTGCTCTACTGATGACCTGTGAGATTTGCTCAGCTGAAACAACACAGATGAGACACAACATAAGACACAAATGCCAGATAGGTACAGATCCATTGGCACTGGAGTTGCACAAAGACTGACAAATCTTGGTTTTAGCACTAATGTGTGTACACACAGAAAACCACAATTAGACTAATTAATGTAGGATTTTCTGCCTAATTTGCTGCATTAATAAACGGAGCTGACACACTAACCAGTGCTACTAACACTAAGTTATTGGCAGATGGTGGAAACAAAACATCTGCTGCACATGGCAAACACATGACTGACAACTTGATTTCTTTCTTCTTAATCAGTTTCCACACTCTTGTCTTGCATTAGCTTTTCTTTCTGTTGGTCTTGTTTTTTCTTAAAGGATTGAGGGATTTGCATTGCAGCACAGTTAATAAGCTCTGAGTGGAGGAAAAACATCAATAAATATTTGCTATGGTGATAATTTAGTCAAAGAACTACTAGCATTGGAAAGGTCTTCTGAAACCATTCATTACTCTGCGTTTAAGTGTGTGCCCTTAAATTGTAGGTAATTGCACTAATTATTCGAAAGACGACATTTAAGGTTCGGCATTTCTTATCAGTCCAGATTTTGGTCGTTTAAAGAGAAGTTTGCGTTCAGGGTTGTCTGACTAGGTGAGAGCTTGCTTTATTCAAACCAGAAATGTATCAAGAAGTCTTGTGCCTAAAACTTGGAGCCAGAAAGACTTGAAAGCCACTTTATTAGGTACAAGTTGATAGTTGTACCTAAAAGACGGTCCACTTTCAGTGGTGCTTTATCTTGCTGGAAATCAACAGATGTGTACACTGTATTAAAGGGATCGATGTGATCAGCAACACGTGTGCAGTTTTTGGTGAGCCTGTGTTATATCCTTAGTTTCTTGTTTGAGCAAACAGGAGTGGCACCTGGTGTGGGCTTCTGCTGCTGAAGGCCATCAGCTTTAAGGTTTAACGTTTGTTCGGAGATGGCCTACGGGCTTCCAATCAGCTTGAAGCAGTCTGGCCATTCTCCTCTGATTTCTGGCATCAAAAAGGCATTTCTACAGAACTGCTGCTCTCTAGATATTCCCTCGTTTTCTGACCATTCTCTGTAAATCATAGAGCGATTTGTTTAGAAAAATCCCAGTAAAGTCAGTCAGCAGCTGCTGCTCAGTGAAATTCAGAAGGCCATCACGACTGTGTCAACATGCCTAAATGCATTGAGTTGCTGCCATGTGATTGGCTGATTAGATATTTGCTTTAACGAGGAGTTGAACAGGTGTTCCTGGAAAAAGTGGCTGAGTGTATTGCCTTGCCAGTGCCCCTAAGAGGTACAGTTTATTGATTTAAGCCCCTGGATATCCCGTGCCCACACATGCAACATGTTTCGATATTCTTCCATGGACTTGAAGTGGGCCATGTAGTTTTCAAACCCTGTGTGTGTGCAGATTGTTCATCATTAAGTCCTATCAAAAATGTCAAATAGTTTATTTTCAAAAGCACTTTGCTTTTTTCTTTCCCCCCCTTCCCTGCCTTGGCTAAGCTTAATAGTTTATAGTGTTGTAAATAACTGTAATTGTGCGAAACAAAGGCAGTAACCTTCAGAGGTAAAAAATGAAGCCGCTGTGGAATAGCCATGTCCTTAAATATTCAGTGAGTCATTTCCCAGGCTCTCACATTAAAAATGCCAAGTGTAACAACAGAATTAAATGTTCCATGTATAGCTTTTAAGAGGTTTTGGTCTCCAGCTAGCTTCTCTCTGCATTCACAGCTTTATGGTGGGTCATTTTATGACTCTGGTGTTTTTAAATGGTTTATTATGTGCTTGTTATTGCCCTTATATTTGCATTATTAGGGGTGCAGATGCTTTGGCTTTGCACAAGTTGGTAATTTGAGTTACTGAACTGGGCACGTTGGCGGTGTTGGTGTCTTTTGGACTTGAAGTGCAGAGATGTGGTTAGTGTGTCAATAATTGAAACGATTCGTTTGCAGCATGTACATACCAGAAAGAAAAGATGGCAAACATGGGTCTGCTCATAAGAACACTGAAACAAAAACTGCTCAACATAAGACTGATGCACTAATATTAGAAACATTCCTACTGTGCAAAAGGCACCAAAAACCTTTGAGTTTACATAAACATATCTTTAATGTGTTATCTTTTTAAACAAACCAATTCTTAGATCCCGATCTGCTTTTTTCTCCTTTAGTCATGTCGCCGTATGAATGATAGAAACTAAGCAGAGCTATACTGGGATAGTCTTTAGGAAGCAATAATGTTAGAATAAGATGGCATGTATATAATAAGTCGTGCATTTCATATTTGAGGAGCAGATATTGCCGTGATGTAAACACGTACTGCTGTACTGCTATTGAGTGCCGTGCCAAGTCCAATATATTTGAAACTGGAAAGGGACGCCAAAGAACTGTGGCAATATCATACTAACATTTCATCTGCTTTCAACTCAACAAGGACGTCTGTATTATTGCATCATTCTGCATTATTTGTGAACACCAGATATGAGCAATACTTCTACATTGTATATCCATGTTTTTTTTTTTTTTATCCCGTTATTTCACTGCAGCCTCATCCACCTGTCCCCTGCTTGTATCAGCAAGACAGTAAACTGACACAGTCATTCTCATTTATTACGGATCCCCTCTTATCCGTCCTTGCAGCAGTTTGTCATATTTTGTTCATCCTGCAGAGAAAACCCCATATAGCTGAGGTAATTTGACATTTTGGGGAATTGGGGTCATTTGAATTGGCAGGAGTGCAGTAATTACTTGAATCTGGGCAGCTCTCCCTGTGAAACGTGTTTGAAAGTTTCAGCTGTCACACGCACAGCTTTCATTTCAGGTTTAGCTCAAAGCAGCCAGGGTAGGGTTACTCCCGATGACGGCTGGAAAGAGAACAGTGCCTGAAGAGGTGAAGTTCAGTGTATATTCGTCTTAATTGTAGAGGAAATGTACTTTTGAGACTAACATTGCATTTGCGTGCAAACGACAAGTGAAAACTGTATTAGGGCTTTACTGCGTCCATTCATCTTTGAGCTCTCCGTTTCACTTGACTGCACTTCCAACCTGAGGTGTGAGCACATTAGTTCTTGTTTTCATGCGAAATGCACTCTTATTAACAGACTTGTCAGGGAAATATTTTACCAAGTTCTGAAACTCTCTGCTGAACTCGCCGTTCATTCCCCCGCGCTCTTCCAACATTGTTTTTCACCACTTTAATATCTTCAGTTTAATTCATTCTGTATTCTCTGTTCAATTTAGCTTTCTCCAACCTGGCTGCAGCGGAGTCCTAGTTTAATTTTATACCTTAATCCTCCCTCTGCACGCTCATTCAAAACATTTATGTACGTCCGATGGTCACCATGCCAGTAAGCCTACAATCATGTAATTGGATCATCTCCCTTAAATTAGTCATTCTTACTCCACATCTTTATTCCTTATCTCTTCTATGTTTGATGTCTGTCACTTTTTGGGTTTTCTAGTTTTCCTCTTTCTGTCGTGTATGTGTGGATTACTGGATGTCCATTATCACCTGTAATCCTTGGCAGGCTTTGCGGGAGTTGATGCTTCATGTAATGGTGCTCATATCATTTCCACTTAAAAACGGCAACATAAGTCCACAGGTGTGGGTTTCTCTTCGTGTATGTAGCTGGATAATGTGGAGAGTTGACAGGAGAGCAGGGTCCAAGAAGTGGCCTGCGGCTGGCTAAAACACAGGCTGCTGCAGTGTCCTTTTGGACTATGCTTCACCCTCAACCATTTGAACTCTTGTCATCCAGTGTAGTTGAAATTTGGCACCAAAAGTACAAGTAGAGTCAGTGGCTTCGAACAAAACAATAACTCTCCCGTGAATCTCTAGAGGTCTCCAAATGTTGGCTTTATCTTGCCTGAACTATCTAGCAGTAAAAATGTTTGTTGACATGAGGTTTGGAGCAGATTTTTCCTCTGTTGCCAGCAGCTATTTAAGAATTTTGGTTCTCAACATTGGGCTGATGTGGAGCTGGGTATTTGTATTTTGATTTTTAAATGTATGAAAACAGTCCCACAAGGCATACTGTGCCCAAATAACAGAGGGAGGCGGGGCTCACAAAAATCCACCTGAACACGGTGCTCCTCAAAGCCCACTCACTCCTCTTTAAAGGAAAAAAAGTACAACCTGCACATGTACATTTCTTATCTTCACTTTCCATCCACACGGGGATACTGGATAAGTAGAGTGCCACTACTTCACCTGACTGCAAACAGGAGTGATCAAACGTTATGCAGATCCCTTATTTCTATACATGTTAGTGTCTCCAGTGAGAAGCTAAGCTGGTAGTAATAGGATGCTATCTGCAGCGAGGGTTAATATAATACGTATACTTTCATGTATCAAAGTTGCCTCCATCTCTCTCTTTAATCCTCCATCGCCTCTTCCTCCATACCATTCTGCCTCTTCTGTCGCTCCTCCCTCAGGCTGTTCCCTTCGTCTGTCTTTCCTCAACCAACTTGGCGCATTTATTTCTTGACCTCTGCCCATTTCTCCAGCCCTCCCTTCTCTTTGTCACACCATTGCCTCCTGTTCGCTCTTCCCGTCTCCCTGCACCATCCTTTCAGCCCTGTCAGTTCCTCCCTCCGTATCTACCGCTCTCTGTCAGAGCCGTGACTCCTTCTCTACCCCTCTCCTTGCTCTCCTCCCCCATATCCATCTCTTCTCTGTCATCCTCTCCTCTCATTCGTATTCACCTCAACATCCATTTTCATTCATCTCTCACAATCTCTGTCCTTAAGTTCACCTTTGCCTCATCCATTCTTTGTCCCTTTATGAACTTCTCCTTTTTTTTTTTTTGTCCTCAGTCTCTCAGTCTGCTCTCTTATCCTGCTGTCTCATCACTCTGTACCTGCCTGTCTTTCTGGCTCCATTCATTCATGTACTAGTGCAGGCAGCAGACAACATGAAAGATGGTTAAAGAATAGCTTTGAAGTAATGAAGTGACATTGCAAAGGCAGCTTCACACATGATATACTAAGATGCAGCAGTTAACCTGGTATAAATGGCTGAAATCAGGCCTACACAGATGTCTTAAGCATCTTTTATTAAGTGTCCACAGATCTCAAGTCCAATGGAAGAAAAAAAACTTCCTGACCCCGAAAGTCAAAATCTCCAGTCTCATTTTGACTTTCACCTGGACAGACGTGCCACCAGGAAGCACTGATGAGCTGACCTCATACATCGTAGTTATGTGTGAATTTAGAAGTTTGCCAATAAAGGAAGGCGCCTGACATGAAGAGCTGTGGAAGTTGTAATCAGAATCTTCAATTTGACACTGAACTTTATGAGGAGGTGCTGTGGAGAGGACATAATTGCTCTCACATGCGACCTTTGGAAGAATGTTTAAAAGTCACTGGTTAAAATTTGGGCACACTCTTGCTCCCATATTCATAAAGCAGGTCATATATTGGGTGATTATCTATACTGTTTCGTGGGTCAGTGGTTTAGTTAATGCTACATAACTCCATGACAAATATTATGTAGTTAGTCAAGAAACTGAAGAAGTAAGGCCAGGGTTATATCTGCGGACACTACAGATGAATTGTTCTTCTACTCGGGCAGGAGTTTGCTAGCAGGGAAGAATCACCTGAGACCCATTAGCACATAGACCTCACATTGCAGGATGCCTTAACCAATCCAGTGAGACCAGCCCCAGTTCTGTCTCAGTACAAATGAGTGTAAAGACGTTTGCATTAAATAAGCAGTTCTGTACTGTGAGTTTCTTTTCCTGCATTGTCCACTTCCGATAAATCTGTGCAGGTGCAAACACAGTAAGTCTGTAAAGACAAATAGCAATGACACATCTGCTGATATCGCCACAAACCTTAGATTTTTCTTCTTAAACATTCTTCCTATGTTTCCATATGTCCTCCCGCTTGCTCTCCCATAACAGATGCTCTTTTCACTTCTCCTCCACCTTCTCTCCACATTGCTCTGATAGTAGTTGTCTTTTTTGGTTTTCCACAGCTCTGGCGTCTTGACAGGGTGGTGTCTTTTTGACTGAGAAGGCATCCTCTAACTTTTCGCTGCTGCTTTTGCTTTGCTCTTTCTCTCAGCAGTGGTAATGAGCACGTACACAAGTGTCAGTGAGGAGGCGGAATACCACAATCTGTAATCGGAATGAACACACTCACTCACTCGCACCTCACTCTCATTCATAGATGCACACACAAATACGCCCCCGTAATGAAAGATTTTCAAGTCCAAAGGCATCAACGAAGACGTGCGCACACTCAGAAATACACAGGGAACATTGTGCAAATACCTATTCATCTGTGTTCCTGCTTTCCCGAATTCTTCAACAATGGAGGCAGTTCTGTCTGGGGTGTCTGCGTATGCGACAGACAAAATGTGAGATAAATGTAAGATACATTTTGCCTGGGAGGTATACCCTGTGTGTGAGAGACGCTCGTCTGTCTGAAAGGCACAAGTGTGTTTGTGAAAGACTGCGAGACCGCCTCTGCATTCAGCTCCAGCTCTGTCTTTGAACTTCTCCTCTCTCAAGGTTCAATTTGTCTGTAATTTAGCTGTAAATGATCTTTCCTTTGTACGTTCAGTGTGTGTTTCTGAGTGACTGTGTGCACCAAGTCAGGGTGTATGTGTGTGAGTGTCCACATGCTGTCAAGGGACCCTGCACATTCGGTTGATTGGTGGACAGGAGTCCTTTAGATCCTAAAGTGATATAATTATACCCCCAGGCTCATGCTGGGCTCTGAGTATTCTAAAGAGACAGTGAGCGATTGTGTGGCTGTTGTGGAAAAAGGGGTTTTTAAATTAAATTTTAAATCTTCATACGTCTTCATATAGGCCTCGCAAAGAGTGCACACGAGTTCCTGAACTAGTACATATGTAGTGATGGAAATCGAGAACCAGTTGTAGAAAAGCGGTTCTCAGTCAAATTTCTTGGACTTGTTAGTCTGCCCATCGATCCCGCTTATCGGTTCTTGGACTCTCGCTACAATCAGCTTTCAGTTTGCATGTCAGGGGAAAACGGCGACGTCGTCTACAGCGCGGATATGGACGTTTGTTTTTATTGCACAAAAGGCTGGATGTTTGCAAATGCAAGTCTGCCACTGCTTCTCTTTGTTGTGGAGTACCGCAGGGTTCTGTGTTGGGCCTCATTACGGTTTGCCTTGTACATGTTACCCCTGGGTTCCATCTTTGACAAGTATAGAATGTCCTGTCACTTTTATGCTGATGACATTCAAATCTATTTCAAATTGTCTGATGACCTGCCAGCTCCTTTGAATCACCTGTCTGACTGCTTGAAAGAGGTCAGAGTGGCTGTCGGACAACTCTCTCATTTTAAATGAGAAGAAAACTGAGATCATGTTATTTGATAGTCATACTCCATATGATCAGCTAGCTGCTGGATTTGGTCCTTTTGCTAGCTTTATTACAGACAGTGTAAGTAATCTAGATGTACTCCCAGATAGTTGATTTAAGCTGGAAAAACGGGTTTCCTCTGTGGTTGGTTCTGGCTTTTTTCAATCACACCAAATTTCTAAGGTCAAACGGTTAATACTGCGCAAAGACCTTGAAAAAATTATCCATGCCTTCCTGACCCCCAGACTTTATTATTGTAACTCTCTACACTGGACTCCAACTCATTCACCTCCAACAATTTCAACTTGTCCAGAATGCTGCGGCTCTCCTCCTAACTAGGGCTGAACGATATATCGCATTTGCGATAATATCGCGACATGATCAAGTGCAATTTTCTAACCGCAAAGGCTGCGATTATACTCTGGACATGTCCAAATTCATGGGCTGCATCCTCCTGAGGCCGCATTTGTAGACCGATTACGTCACAGCGACGCGCCGAAGGCTGTCCAAATTACTACCATATCCCAGAATTCATAGCGCGGCCCAGCCAAACTCCAGTTTCCAACAATGGCGGCCGCTACTAAGTTTTAAAATTACTCATACTAATCTTTCTGGGTCACAAAATAAACTTTTAACATATTTTCAGGCGAGAAAGTAGTTGTGTAAACATCAAATATCTGCTCGGTTTATCAAGATATCCCATATTTGCAAAAGTGCTTCGACGTTTTCAGAGGCGTCTGCTACCCACCAGCTCGACAGCTAGCCGGGAGCTCGAGGGTTACTGATGCGGCCGAGAACGGCACAACTCCCGGCACATCATTTTCAGATCACCGCGGAGTTTCGCTGCTCGGGTTAAACGAAAAACTGAGTGTGGTAAAGCCACTGATTTTGTTTATGTATATTTCTGCAATCTGCACATTGTACTGACTTTCATTTTAATGTTTACACCAGGGTTCCTTGTCAGCACTTTATGCTCAGATGTTTGTAAGCTAAAAATAAGCTATTGTGTATGTTCAAATATACTGTTGTGATTGAAGAAGTTAAATAAAAATGTCAGTCATCAATTCATGCATCACCTCATGTCATCATAACAGAGGTCTGTCTTCCAGGAAAGAACAGTTTAAAATTAATGTAATATAGTATTGGCCATACTATATGATGTATTGCTTGTCTTTGTTTAATAATACAGAAGACAAAGACCTTAAAAAATAATCGCATATCACATCGCAATCGCAATATTGGGGCAAAAAATCGCAATTAGATTATTTTCCATAATCGTTCAGCCCTACTCCCTATCTCTAATCACTAAGGATTTTGTTCTTCGTTTTACTGTTTTTAAATATTTTATTGCTCAGTGTAATCATTTGTCATTTGCTTTGTGAAACACTTTGTGTAACCTGGTTTTAAACGTGCTATATAAATACATTTGTATTGTACTGTATGCTAAGCTAGCCGTTAACCCAGAGTGAAAGCAGCCAGGGGCCCGTTCTTCGTACGTCGCTCACTACATCCAAGACCAAACCATCGCGCTAACCGTGAGCTCGCTAATCCGGTTCCCCGAACATACCTGTTGTTGACGATTAGTACAGCTGGACGCAGTAATGTGACATCACTGGGTGTCGTAAAAGGGGCTACGCATCGATAGTAGAAACATTGATCGGCAACCCGCTGATTGGTCGGCGAAAATGTCGAAGGGGCACGCTCGGCTCGGTATTTTTCGGCAGCAGAGCAAGAACTCTTGATTGAGGGATTTCAGGAGTTTCAGAGTTTAACTAGAAAGTGCATTTTCTGAAGAAACTGCAGTGTGAATGCTTGAATCTGAATGTATGCACTGAAATGAATTAATTGCTGAATTTTGATTTAAAAATATTGAATGAGATTAAAAAAAAACAAAAAAAAAAACGAATTTAACCTGAAAACAAAGGTGCTGAACTGCTAAAAGCTGAAGGTTACACAGAAGAAGGAGTTGGAAAAAAACTGAAAATGTTTTAAATGTAAATTAGAAAACCCTAAGAAATGAGAAAAGAACATTTAGAGTCAGAAAACATCTGAATGAATATTAAAAGGTCATATTCTTTGAATCACTGAATGACTCAAATGTGATCCCTCCACTTTGATCCACACAGTTTAAAAAGTTTAAATGCCTGAGCTTTGAAAGATACGGTGTTGGAAAGAGAACAATAATGGCGACAATTTGAGGGTAAAATGATGGCTGTAACACTGTGGACACAGCAGCAGTTGAAAGAGAAGTGTTTAAGATGAATCTTGGCACAGTGGCAGGCAGAGCTCGTTAAGCAGGCAGGTGTGAGCCTGGTTGCTATAGTGACTGCACCCAATGGCTCCATACACACGCACACAGACATGCACCTCACTTTTGCTGCTTAAAATGAACAGAAAAGTCAGGCCGAAACAAATCGTTCCCAAATGAAAAGTAAAAGTTGTATTGACAAAATTCTTTCACTGTGAGCGACAGCAATGTCTAGTCTACCAAATTCTCAGTTTTCATGTCTGTGGAGTTTATTATATGGACGTGGTGACAGTGGAAAGACACCATGCTCTTCTGATTTTCAAACGAACCTTCTGAGCCATTTTAACATTAGAGTCTATGGAAGAGTTGGAGGGAGGAGGCTGTGCATTGGTGACATTTATGAAAGAACCATAACACCTAGTACAATAGTAAACACATTGGATGAAAGAGGACAGCGATGGCTACGTTTTGAGGGTAAAATCATACCTGTAGAGCAAACGCTGCGGACACAGCAGCAGTTTTAAAAAAGATTTTAAGATTAATTTTTTTGCTCCTCTCACTCTAGCAGTTGAGCTGTCTCACTCTAGCCCCAACATTCCGTCCCATACACACCCATTATAAACTCTGAAACGGGTGAAAAAACATCATGAAACTTAAACTGGAACTGAAGAAAAAGTATAATAGATATTGAAAAGATAAATGCAAGTTGAATAGTTGAATGTCTTGTCTTCGTTTTAAAGTTTGAATGGTGGCTCTATGTCAATGTATGTGGAAGTAGTAAGAGTTTAAAAATGAGTAAGTTGAATGAGGATTTGAAGGGTCTCCCCATTGAAATACATTATAAATTTTTGTTGAATAAAGTTGAATAAAATTAAAAATATAAATGTTAAAAATATGAAAAATGGAAGCAGTGTTGTCCAAAAGAATAGGAATCTAACGGTGTTGGAATGGTTTTTCTAAGTTGAACGGTTTTGAAGGAGTAGGATTACAAAAAACGTACGGAATACAGAATAAAATATAATAATAATAATAATAATAATAATAAAGATTAGAAGAACAATACTGTGAATGCTTTTCAAGCATTCACACTAATTAAAACGCAAGGGAACACTGCAAAGGCTGCAAAAGCAAGGAGAGAGGGCTGGCAGAAAGTTGCTGACAAATCAAACTCGTAAGTAATTCAATAATAACAATAATAATGGAGTGGGTTTATATAGCGCTTTTCAAGGCACCCAAAGCGCATGACAATACCACTATTCAGTCACTTTATTATTTATTCATAGATTTATTATATTACACTATATTATCCAATATTATATTACATTATATTATATTGTTATATTATATCCCCTTTCACATTAGAGCCACAACAGGACCCACTAGAACATGGGAACAAGTAAAAGTGAAATATAAGAATATTCTACAGAATGGTAATATTTATCACTTATATTGCTTTTCGTCTCTTGGAAAGAGACCCTGAAATAATCTATTTGTTTGTTCATAAAAGCAACCAAGAAAAGGGCAGAGCAAAAAAAAGACAGGTGGTGGTCCTGCACCCCTCGTCAACAAGTTGGTTAAGTATATAATACCCTCACGGGAAAATCGATATCTCTCTATGAGCACACTGTCACTCTGAGCTAAAGGATCCTATCTGTCCCGCAATATACGCTGGATTCTGAGGACTCTCCTTATCAATCTTGCACCTTCCGCAATGGGTGGCTCGCGTAAACGGACAGGACATGGCTGCGACAGACTTCCCAAATCCACCTTCGCTTTTATAGCCGTGGTCTCTCATCTTGATTACACGAAGTAATTTACAATTACTACTCTGAAATATGAATTACATCTGTAATAATCACATACATGTAATAGAATGTTAATAGTACATTTCCCTTTTTTAGGAAATGACCTGTATGTATCTGTGTGACATCAATAAAAGGATCAAGTGCTGCATTATCTTTAGTTACATTGATGTTATTTATTTATGGTGAAACAGTGGTGGAATATCGCTGTTGCTTTCGTATAAATGAAGCGGACATACCTGCGTGGCCGCGATCTAATCCTGTTTACATAAAGTGAACCTGCTCCCGAGCAGGTTTACGCTTACGGCTCTGTTGCTATGACAGCAAGTCCCGGATGAGCTTCGGGGAACCGAACGATCCAAGATCACGCGAAATCATCAACAATCTAATCCAGCTAACTTACTTAGCGAGGTACGAAGAACAGGCCCCAGATCCTGAACTTCAACAGGTAACAAGCAGATAAGCATTTAGTCTGCAGCCTCCCCTTTTTGTGCTTGTTTTTATCTTTGCTTTGTGTGGTCAGCTTTGTATTCTAAGTGAAAGAGCTTAGATGTGCATCCTCATTAGCAGTTTCTGTTGGTGTTTGGGGTTGTAGCCTCAGGTTTATGTTAAATGGGGATTATGAGACTGTTTCAGCTATTTTTACAGAGTAACAGAAAAGTAATGTAACGAGTAGTATAACAAATTACTTTCTCCTGGGAATAATTAAGAAACGTACTACATTACTTTAACGAAAAGTGTTCGGTGTAATATATGTAGTAATGACTTTTGAGTGGAGACTCCAAAACTTACCACAACAAAGACGGGAAATGCTTCAACAGACATTTGAATCGATCGTGAATCACTAAATCATCAATTTCCATTCCTACACATGTGTCAAGTCGATATTCAGTTCAGAATAAGAAAGAAATAAGGAAATCGCAATAAGAAATTCTAACAGTTCATTTAGAGTTAGCAGAATATTTCCAGTGTGGAAATTGTCCTAACAAATGAAGCTGCTCCACCTTCCAACCATAAATGTTTCTCAGTCAGTGCCTACATCCTCTGTTTGAGTCACCCCATCAAGCTCCATCAATTCAAATCCCTGAAAACAATCACAGGTACACCTCATGTGAACCATATCTCACCTTCAACACTAAAGACGAACAGTCTGATATATGGTACAGAAAGCTCTGGCTTCAGCGTCATATCTGGAAAAACTGCTTTTAGTTATTGTTGCTAGCTTATAAATGACAAATGCAAAATGACTCAGCATTTATTGCTTTGGTAATACCATTAATTATTTTTAATTAACAAACCTCACAAACATGTGAGAGTGGTGGTGTTTGAATGCTAATTTGTTGTAGCACAGGATAAAAGTTGTGGTCAGTAAGGCAAAGTTGCAACAGTTGACTATATGCAGTAATTGTTTAAAGTACAGTTTGAGACTCTATCCTGTCAAAATTCACATACAAAACAAGTATAAATGTCATATAAAGGAAAGTATCTGCTTCATGACAGCCTCTGCAGCTGCTGCGTTTTTTAGATTCTATAAATGGAATGCAAAAAATCTAATATGTGCTCATGTGTATTAAGTTTCAAATGAGTGACATGGCCAGATCTACAAACATGCAGTCCATGCAATATCTGCAGCAGACTTGGACTAAAGAGGGTTTTTTTTCTTGAGTAATAACAGAACTTTGGGAGGAAGCCATTATATTTTGTGCAGCATCTTCATTTCATCGTTGTCTTGCCAGTTGTTTTCCATTCTTGGCAGGAAAAAATGAAGCTTTCCAGGCAGCTTTTAACCCACAAGAAAAGACAGTTAAACCTGTTGTATTGCAAGATGGAAATAAACAACCTGTTGCCACCAACAGTCGGTGTTATGTTGAAAATAAATTTTGCATGGTTACTTAACAAAATCCATCAAATTCATCACTGACATAGCCAATCGACAATTTTTAAACAGTAGCTTGCATGTGAGCTGTACTGACTGTGCGATGTGCTTTTGTGTCACAGTGAAACTGATAAACACGTTCTTGCATTGCTGTGTTCGATGTTAAGTCTAACATTTCAGTTGTTTGGAGTTCTTGCACTGATTAATCTGTGCGGTGATAGAATAGGGTAGGGGTGGGGAATCGTCCAAATGGCCCAGGGGAAGAAGCTGTTAAGTCTGGAGGCGTGGGACCTGAATGACCTGAGTGCTCTGACCAGAGGGTAGCGGATCAAACCAGGTGGTGGTCGGGGTACAAGGGGTCACCTGTGATGGCCCTTGTTTTACTGAGAAGGGAGGATGTGGTGATGGCCTTCAGGAGTGGCAGAGGGCAGCCAATTAGTTTATTGTTACTCTCTGCACAGCCTTCCTGTTCTCAGTTCTGGCCCCTGCATACCAAACACCCAGGAAGTGGGAGAGCACGCTCTCCACTGAGGAGCGGTAGAAGGCCAGAAGCAGCATCTGGTCCAGGTTGTTCTTCCTGAGGACACGCAAATGCAGCTGCTGCTGAGCCTTCTTTACCAAGGTGATGGTGCTGTGGGTCCAGGTGAGACCAGCTGAGATATGAGTGGCCAGAAAAGGTGGAGACAGGTTTCACCCATTCTCCCTTTATAGGGGAGTGGTCCTGTCTGTGTCTCCTGAAGTCCATTATTAAATTTAAGTATGTTCAGCTTCAGCAACGGTGGGAGCCCAACCATGTTTGTGTCATGGGTTGGTGTGCATACATGTGTATAGGACATATAGTAGGGGGCTGAGAACGCAGCCCTGTGGGGATCTGGTGCTGAGTGACAGTGGGGGGGGGAGAGGTGAGGCTAGTTGGTGAGGGTAATCTCTTAAAGCTGGTGGTGGTATTTTTTTTATTTTTAAATCCATAATCGTGAGGATTGGCCGTACTAAATGAGTCTTGTATAGTTACATGTGTTGTGATGTGGAGTAACCAGTATCTGCTGTACGATGTTAAGTGTTAATGAGGAAATCAGAACCTGATGTTATCTAATACTTCATGTTTGAGGACTACGGTTTATGACAGTTGAGAAAAAACGAGTACGACTACATAAATGGCCCGCTGTGCCGTTTTGCTCTTTGAAATGGTGAGAGAGACAATAAGAGGCAGTGTTTGAGAGAAATGCCTTCATTACATTTAGCTCTTAATGCAGCAACAGGATGAGCAGATGAAGAAGCTGCCATGGAATATGGCCTTTTTAGAAGTGCTGCAACAAGATTATGATTGTCTATCGAGCAAAAACAAAAGTGTTCTCATGCTTTTATTGCTTCTATTTTGTCAAATTTCCAGACAAAGTTGCAGGAAATTGGATCCTGTGTGTCAGACAAACTGAGTTAACATTATTTTGGGCTTTATTGCTTTTGGTTATGTGTGTGTTCATGTGTACTTGAGAGAAAGTACAGCACCCTTCTTCTAGCCTCTAAATACGTGGATATGCGTGCATGCATTAATATAGCGGCGCTTGAGAGAAAATGTGTGTGCTGCACCTGGTTATTTGTCTGTCTAGGCTTGCTAATTAGTCTGAAATGACCACTCTCAATCATCATCAGGCTGAGAAAGCGTTAGTAGGGAGTAAGAAAGACAGAAAGTAACAAAGCCTCACATCATTTGACAAGAGTCTGACAAACGAGGGGTGGAACTGGAAAAGGGAAAAGGACGCGAGGTGAATTAAAAGACGAATTGAGTGACCCAGAGCCTCTGTAAGAATAAAGCGCATCAGCCTGCTGGACCAGAGTTCAAAGTCTGCGTCGGTTAGATATGTCTGAGTCTAGAGAATTCCTGCATGAATATGTTTTACTGTAACGCTCTTTGCCATGATGCATAATAACGCCTTTTATCTACCCTTCATTTTCTCGTCAAGCCTCTTTTTCCCTCTTTTTGCTTGTCTTTCATTCTCTCTCTTTTTTTTTTTAATCGTCTATCTTCCTTTTGTTCTGTCCTTCTTTTTAATTTCCTCCTCATTGAATATTCAGTTCAGCAGCCAGCATCTCCAGCTCTCTGCTCTTGGCTTTGATTTCCTTTCTCAACGTGGGAGTTGAAGAAGTTGCTGCCACATCAGCAATTATCCCCCTCCCTCTTCAGTTCTCTCAACTCTTTGCCTTTCTCGTGTTTCTTGGCACATTAACTATATTAAGATATTAGAGGAAAGGTCAATTCAAAGTCACTGTGCATTTATTTTTAATTAAGATCTCATAAACTACATACAGCCATGCAGTTGACCGCACTGAATTCATTTCCCTCGCTCCATCTGCTGATCAAATTACCTTGATTTTAAAAAAAAATAAAAAAAAAAATAATTTTTTTAATTGTTCCAGTCATTGCTTCCTCTTGCACTTCCTAACTGAACCACTTTCTTTTGCTTTCTGCTCCTGTTCATGCCCTTCCTCTTTGTTTACGCTTGCCTGTCTCTGTGGTCCTCGGCACCACAAACACACGCCGCAGTAAACAATCCACCTCTTCTCCTCTGGCCACGCAGGGTTTGTTGCGTGCGTGTCCGTAAAATAACCACTGGCAGGCAAATACTACTAAGCAGTGCAGAGGACATGCTTTCCCTTGTAATATGGCAGATAATGATTGTAGTAATTGTCAGGGTGTGCATGTGTTCTGATAAAACGTGTGTATGTTTATAGTACAGTATGCTTTGATGTTGGTGTAAAGAATGTGTCTAAGCGGCACATTTTCCAACTGAATCTAGCCATTTTGTGCTGTGTGTGTGATGAAGTGTACTCGTGAGTGTGTGTGTGTGTGCATGCACTCTGAGGAGTTTGGTTTGGTTTTGTGAGCACGTCATAAAATAATTTTAAGGTGATTATAATTGTGCAGCGAAGCATACAGTGAGTGATTGAGAAGTAAGCATATGAATAAGAATGAGGGATGTAGCTGTGTGTGTGAACGCCAGGGGAGAATCTCATTCATGTGAGTGGGAGAGTGAGTGGAGGCTATTTATGATAACAGGAAGTAAGCTTATCATGATAATCATGACAGCTGCCATTTTTATTTCAGTTTTTATGTACACTAAGGACTGAGGTCTCTGAATAATTTTCTATATTTAGTCAAGTCATCCTGTCTAATAAAAATATATGGATGAGAACATGAAAGCGTTTGGTTATTAATTATGAATGGAGCTGTTGGTAGTAGCCATTAGCATCGAGGCTGTAAGGAGGTGCAAGACAAAAAGGCTTGAGCTTAAAATGTGCCTTACAGGCAGAGTCGCTTCATCACTTACTCAGGCATGTTTGTTTTCATCCCTGTTGTGTTCTTCATATTTTTGTTGTTCATCCGATGTTTACGAATCTGGTAGATCCACTACATTACTGTGCCATTAAACGAATTTATGTCAAAATACTTAACAGACGTGCCAAATGTGGTGGGGGTTTTTTTTTTCTGCTACGCATCAATTTGCATATGTACTTTGTGCGCTGATGCTTTTATGCTGTGTCACACGTTGCAGTTGTTTTTGTTGCTACAGGGTTTAGAAGAGAGGTCAGCTCGGGGAACACGTCCTATTACAGATGCATTTTCTAAGACTGCATCAGCAGTGAAAAGTTGAGTCATTTTTGTGTAAGATTAACTGTTATAGCACGACGTGTAGGAGTGAAGGGGCACAGCACCTCCACGCTTTTATGACCCATTGGTCCAGTGGACTGGATGCCACATGTGTGATAAGAATGTGTAGCCGGGTTTAGTGTGAAATCACTTAAAATGTGTTTGCCTCTCGCTCATTTTCTGTGAAGAACATATCAAATACAAAGGATTTTGCTCATCAACTTACCTTTATGCGTTTGCTTCCATCCTCCCCACAACTCAGACACATAAGCAGATTGTGGGCATATTTCATATTTAGTTGGATCCTAAAAAGAATCTGCTGCTTATATTCTCACTATTAAACTTTACCCGCATATACTAAATGGATATGGATGTAGACTACAATATTAGCAGTTATATGCTATCGGTTTGTATCTTAAAGTAATGCCTGCTTTTGTGTCCTTGTGGTGTTTGTCATGGTTTCTGTCTTTAGATTTTCTTGTTCACATTTAAGAGACAAATTAGAAGTTGCGCTACACTTCCTGCACTATATCACTGTCCTCTACATGTATGAGGACTGCACAGCCATATGAGCGCCACCATTTAAACCCAAGGCTGGAATTATTAGAACTGTATTTGCATGAATTACCATAGCTTAAATGATAAATTAAACTGTAATTTCCATACATTTTGTCCAGTAATCCCCTTTGGATTCATCCAAAGCCTTTCCCCGGGGCTCAGGGCTTCTGAACAAAGTCTTCTAAAACACGTGATGAAGACCAGAGGAGTGCGCATCAGAGGGAGGCATTTAGTGGTTAGGCCTTGGGACAGACATGCGTCTGGGGGATGGGAGCGGGTGGGGACCTGGGGGCCATACGTCAGTCTTCCCCCTAAGCTGGAGATGCAAGTGACTGCTTTTTCTTTCTCCTTGGCTTTAAATGTTGTCTGCCACCAAAGAGGAGCAGCAAAAGCGGCTTGGCTCTCGCTGAAGACTTACTAATGAAGATGTCAGTTTCATTTCTGACTTCACTGCGCAGTCATGAACCACAAGGGATTTGTCAAGCACTGATTCACTTTGTGTGACATACTGTACATTCGACCCGCTGATGCTTGTGTGAAAAGGTGCTGGAGCGTTGTCTGTTTGAACCAGCCAATCGCAGGTCATGTTTGTCAATATTGTTAGGTTGTCACACCCACACACCGACTAGCAAAATAGATGCCAAGCTCTGCTGCTTGCATTCAAATGATTCACCAGCTTGTTAGGCAGAGATCTGTGAGTGGAATATAATGGGCTGAAATGACAGATGAAATCCCTTTCAGCTACACGTAAAGGAAGCTTTGCTGCCTCGCTGTGCTGTCTGGCATACAGCAGGCCTAGCTACTGAGCAGATCATATATTTAATCAGCTTCCACATAAATTGTCTCAAATGCCTCTGCTTGTGTCAAGAAAGATATTTCTTACACGCGAACACAAGAAACATAAATGTCCATACATTAAAAGGAAATTGAGTGTGCTCTGAGCAGTGGGTTTAATTAGAAATATTTCCCTTTTCGCTTCGGTATAGAGAGGAATCCCCTGAGACTTTGTGCGACTGGATTTCATCCTTGATTTGTCTAAAGAAAATTCCACCAGTAAGGTTACCAAATTTCACAAAAATGTCACAGGTCCCTGAATGCATCGATGTATGCGTCTGAGAACCATGTGTGCTTTCTTATTTTTCTGCAGAACTAAAATAATTAGCTGTGGCACTGACGGTAATAACACGAGCTGTATATTAAAAGGATAAGACCAGTGATGCTCCTTTATTCTAAAGACGGACCAAAGGACGTCATTGACAGATCCATCCGATCAGCTTTACCTGTGACATCACTGTTTGCTATAGACATCAATTTGTCAACAAGTAAAATCACATCAGAGAGGAAAATGTTGCGCTGACGTGCTCCTTTGTGATGAGTGTGGACAGTGTAGCTTTGAGTAGCTGCTGTATGCAGCGGCCTGCTTCAATAAACGCTCAGTAGATAATCAAATGCATTTTAATCTGCAGCTCAATAAGAAGAAAGTCTCACGTCTTCATGAGTAAACTCTGGGTTGAGCTTGACTTTTCTTAGTTTTTAGTTAAACCGACCTTTGTTTCTTGTGCTTTCTAAAATTCTCCTTCTAGTCACCATCCTTTTCTTTCCTCATCCTTTTTTGTGACCCTATTGCCTCCGTTTGCTTCTCTGAATGTGCTGCTCACCATTAACTCATCTGCACATAATTCATTTTGTTCTTTCTCTGCCCCGCTCTCCTCATTCTTCTCTTTCACGCTGTATTTATTGCATATCGTTTTTCTAGCCTTTGTACTCTCTCCTTATTGTTGTTGCCTCCATTTTATTCTGCCAAAGCTCATATTTTATACTTATCACGTTATCTGGCTGGTCTGACTCATGGCCCCGTGTCTCGGTGTATATCTATCTCTTTGTCTGTTTGTACGGTTTCATAACTCTGTTTACATGCGCCGTTTGCTCGCTTCCTCTTGGATATCTTTGAGTGTGACACACATGATGGATTTTTAACTACATGTGTATTTAGTATGTTGACTTGCATAGCTGTGGCTGTGATTGCGTGGGTGTTTGAGGGAGGTGGGTTATTTATCTGCGTCTTTCCTCCCTGTCTCGATTTGTGACTTCAACTGTGCAATTTTCCGAGTGAGGGAACTTGGATTGCCTTTTATCAGCCCTGTATGGACTTCTGCATTTTTGTGGTGTTTTTCGTGTGTCTGCTGGTGTGGTTGTGTTGTTTTCCATGTACATCTTTGGAGACTTTAAGAGAAATTTGATTTAAATTTAAGTTCAACCCCTTGAAATGCACTATTCCAGTTTCTTTCTTTTCTTTTTTTTTTCTTCCTAGGCAGGTAGATATATAATTATATTTTCACCATAATTCTGCAGGGTAGCAGGATACAATTAGGTTGCTGAGCAACTCAAAAGGTGTTAATTGTATAATTTTCATCTATCTAGAAGAAGCTGATTATAGGTGATCCAATATCAAAATATGTTTCTAAATTCCATTAATTAAAACCCCCCAAAAGTGCTTGAAAGTCAGGTTTCATCCATGTCATATTGACTGACTGACTAATTGTACTTGGAAAAATAAGAGTAGAAGACTAGGCTTAACTTTCAAAGGTCTCAAAACACATGTTGCATGATTGCCTTTTGCTTTGAGACGAGGTACCTGGAATACAGATAAGAGTGAAGCACACATGTTCGAGTGTTGCGTAGGTGTATGAGGGATTTTTCAGGGTTCATGGGGGCTTGTGGGACTTTAGAGGGTTTTTTTTGCTGTTTTACCTTCAGGCTCAGTTTTGGGCCCAGTTCAAAGGGAATTTTGCAACTGGCAGAAGCCTACTTGATGATTTCATTGCAGCTTGTGCACTCATTGTAGACCTTGTTGATGGTGATATTTACTTAATATCACCTTATTTAATGTTTAAGGGTTATTTTAGGATGCAGATTTGCAAATTGAGAGCTTAAAATAAAATTTAGGTCTGCGGGTAGGTTTCATTTCAAACCAGCAGTGTTGAGTTAATATTAAGCTGTGGACACAGACATCAGGTCAATATCCAAGTCTAATCACCTCCACAGTGTCTCAGAGCAGATCAATTTTACACATGAGTCTAGATCTTATGCTCAGAGCTCTTACTCCTGTTAGATCCCGTGAAAGCCTTGAAATGTAGCGCAGTGCAAATATAAAGTTGAGATACAAGTCAAGTGTAAATGAGGACTTGCATGAGTCCATGAGTCTGCTGCTTCCATGCTGTCTCAGTTTTAATGATCAGTGATTTCAGATCAGTCTTTGGATAGCTCATGGGTCAAGCAGTAAGATCATGTTGAGTTCATCTTAAGTTAATAAAGCATGTTGTAAGGACAAAGCTGCCATCCCAGCCGTGTTTGTTAGAGATGTTGGATTTCTTGTAGTTAAAAGGGAAACGAAGCAATGTCTGTCTGTTTGCCTTCAAGGCAAAACATCTGCTTGGGCCTGCATAACATTTCATGCATACAATTCAGCAATATAAGCTGTGCAGGCTGACTGTAGTTGGGGGTTGACCTGACTGTTCAGTTTCTCAACTGCAGATACATTAACAACAATTCATTTCATAAAGTGTTAGCTCTTTTCAAAACCTCTGCCAGAAGGTGCTGTTTTTAAACTATTTGAATCCACTTTTATTGCTTGCTTTTCCTTTTCATAAAAATGATCCATTTTTCTTTTTCATTGCCGTTTACACAACTCCCTCTTTGACTGAATTACTTCTTGCTTTGTGTAATTAAAAATAAATATATAAATGTCCTGCGGCTTGCCTGGTACAATAATCATATGGACTTTATAAAAAACGACACAAAGCTTGATGACTAAAAGTGAAAATCTCAATCTTGCCTATAACCAGCCACGACATTACGCTGTGTGTCCAACTGTGTGACTGTCGGGGTTGCAGACTAATAAATGAGATGTGGGTGACATTGTTTTCTCAGAGGAATGGGGGAAATAAAAAAACAAAAACAAATTGCTAACAGTATTTGTGATTTATACTTGGGGAGCCTGTTCAAATATAGTCTCTGTGGAAATACTCGTGACAAACTTGACACTCCATTATCGAGACTGACAGTAATCATTACACTCAGTATATCTAACATCGCCAGTTTCCTATTTGCATTATGATGCATGTTTATTTTGTTCTACCTGCACAGGATGGACAGTCTGTTTGCATGACTGAGTTTTGGTGAAAGTAGCCGATGTCTTATTGTTACACCTGTGATGACGCTATTGTGCTGCTCTGGTGATTGAATGGAAGAAGCTAGTGTCATAGGTAGATGGTTGAAGACCATATTGTAGACTGTCTGAAAAATGCTTTTTAAAAATGTTTTGTTGGCACTTTTGTGTATTTGTTTCTCCCTGTGCCTGTCCTGTGTTTGCAGTTTCTCCCTTTGTCCCTTCTGTTTCTCCCTCCCCCCCCTCCTCTCTCTCCTTTTGGCTTTTCTCCTCTTGCTCCTCGCTGCCTTCTGGACACTAGTTAGTTTGCATTCCCCTCCTCACACTTCCATCTGCTTCATAACAAGGAAAGCAGGAATTAATTAATAGGCTCATAGTGAGACTTGAGAAGGGGGGGAGGGGGTGGTGGTGTATCTAATCAGTCTGGGTGTATTTTATGTGCGGGTGTATGCCATAGCAGCATGTTTGTCCATATTTTGACTCCTTGCCTTATCCTGCTCCACAAACTACATCTTTCTTTTTTCAGTCTCTCCCCTCCTCATTTTTCCTCTTCCTGCATTATTGTGCAATATTTCCTCCCTCTTCCGTGTCCAGCCATGTTGATTGCATTTGAACTGGTCATTTTCTTTCAAAAAACTGCCAGTCAAATTAATGCCAAAACTGCATCCTCCCACCACAGGATTCAAATTCCTCATTTCTTGATCCCCCTCATCTCCTCATTGCTCCTGTCTGTCCATTTCTCACCTCCTGTACTCGAGCTCCGTGTTCTTTTCTTGTTTGCCGTCTAAAAATGTCTAATGAAAATCATACAAACCAAGATGGGAGGCTTGGTGGCTTTATTTCCCTCCTTTTCTGTCTCTTGCTCTTGTTTGCTTTTCTTTGATATTCTCTCTCGCTCCATTTACCTCATCTTTATTGTCCCTTCCATCAGTCCTTCATACTTTTCTCTCTTTGTCCTCATCTTTCTCTCTGTGGATCTCCTTTTCTTTCACGTCCTATTCGTCTTTTCCCCTCCTGATTTCTCTTGTTTCCTTTGTTTGTGTTTATCCCTCGGTCTATTCCCCTGCCATCCATTGCTAACACTTTATCTGTTACACTGTTTTTCAACATTTTTATTCCTGCAGGCCCCACTTGGAAGAATTTTACAGATTTTTTCCCCAGTCATTTAGACATGAGTTGAGGTGTGTGTGTGTTGACAATGTATGCACATTTAGTAGTCAAGAGTCTGTATTAGTTTTCCTGAAATGCAAATCAAGAAATATATTTCTCGTGTTTTTTAACCGCTTGCCCTGAAGCCATCTTGAAAAATGAATTTACCGGAGACGTGGTTTGTGTGAACATGAACAGATATGCCTAGGAAACATGTGAGTACACCCTGAAATGGTGTGGACAAAAGCTCAGTTTGGCAATGTTTGCTTCAAAAGGGGCAAATGTTTTGCATGTGGCCACATGTGGGAAGGGAAGGGGCAAAAGACAAGAGGATAAAAGAACAGGACAGAAGATGGAAGCAGAAAATTACATCTAAAATATGTTCTATAAAAATGGCAGGATAGTGACGCAGTGGTTGGCACTGCTAAGACACAGCAAGAAGACAATGTGGTCAAATCAACCATCGTTCTGTGGAGTGTTTGTGGATTGTCTCCGGGTACTCCGGCTTCCTCCAACAGGTCAAAGACAGATTTAGTGGGGTTAAGTCAATTGGTGATTTTTGAATTGGCACCAGGCATAAATGAGTATGAATGGTTGTGTGTCTGTATAGCCCTGTGACAGATTGGTGACCTGTCCAAGTTGTGTACCCCACCCCGCCTTCTTGGTATGTAGTATAGGCAGTGCAGTTACCTTTAACAACAATACAAGAACACAAGGGAAATATGGGCCAGATCACAGGTTCTAGATTGTAGGCGCCAACGTTGTCTGACAACAGGGCTCGCACACAATAGGTGTGAACAACAAAAAAGCCTTTATTAACAGTTATCAAAGTTTAGTAGATTGTGCACAGTTAACCAAAAGTGGAGCGCGTTCTTGTAAATAAAATAAACCCACAAATAGTTGAGCCAAGGATTAGGGATGGGTATTGATAAGATTTTCACGATGTCGGTTCTGTTTAACGATTCGATTCTTTAGATTCTTTTTAAAAAAGGAGAACACTAAAGTCGATTAGCTTAGAACTTTGTTTTATATCTTCTCTTTGAACAAGATAGAAATTTAGGAGTAACATGGCCTTACAAACCCAACAGTGAGATCTTAAGAGATCCACAGCCTACGGCTCTTCAATGGGGTGTCGCAGGGTCCCCGGGGAAAAAAATTGTAAATGTAAAATAGTAAAATAAATATTCTTCTGTAGCAATAACCAAGTATAACATAAATTATTCTGTAGCAATTACACAAGAATATCCAGTAATGTCCCTGCCTACAATCGAACACATTCACTTACCGAAAATCAGGGGCATCTGCTGTGGCAAATGGGTGCAAGCCTTTGACCACAAACTTAGACGAATGTCACCGAGCAGTGACTATCCTGGCCTGAAAGGAGATGCTACCGGTAGACTGCAGCGAGAACTGCCAGCATCTGAGCCAGACTCTGTCTGTCTCTCTCATCATGGTCGCCTAAATGCACAGTAATGGCAGGTTTTGTAATAAGGCAGATCGCGCTAACATAATATGCACTGTTAGTTGATTATTTACCTGCCGCATTAACGGGAGAGGACGTGCAAACGTTACCGCTGCTGCTGGGTTGAGATTCACGAGTCCGGAGCGGAATTAAAAACTTCATTTAAGGTTATCACGTGTTTTGTGAGCAAATGCTTTTGCATAGTCGTAGTGTTTCCTCCCTTAAATGAAATATCTACTTTGCAAGTATTGCAAGTTGCCCTGTTGTCATCCGTTCTCGTAAAGTATAACCAAACTTTTGAGCGTTTGAGCTGCTTAGGCGCCGTGTTTCCTGCCAGGTAAATGACGCTCCGCAACGTGGTGACGTCATTCGGGGCGACTGGAATCGATAAGGGAGTTGTTTGCAAAAATGGCAAACAATTCCAAGGAATTGAAACAGTGGGAACCGGTTCTCAACAAGAACCGGGTTTCGATACCCATCCCTACCAAGGATATATTGTCTTTTGTGTCCTTTAAAAGTCAATTTCAGTCTGTCAGTGTTCAACAGTCAGTCTGTGTGTTTGTAACCAGTCGGGTTATAAATCTACCAGTTCATCCGGCTCTTTGGGCTGGGCTCGCCATCCAGTACTGGAAAACGGATCCTCGATTCTTCTCAGGTCCTCAAAACCAATCCAATCCAAATAAGCAAAGGGA
Source organism: Mchenga conophoros (assembly GCF_057382185.1). Classification (NCBI taxonomy): domain Eukaryota; kingdom Metazoa; phylum Chordata; class Actinopteri; order Cichliformes; family Cichlidae; genus Mchenga; species Mchenga conophoros. Next base: position 74,387,143 of record NC_140528.1, on the reverse strand, counting down.
AAAAACCTGACCACGTGAAGCAACAAATGCTACACGGGGCTTCACAGTGCTCACGTTGGCTCATGGCCTTCGGAATACACTATCATTATTTCACTGAAAAAGGACTTTTACTATCCAGTTAGCTGCTTCACCGCACGGGTAACGGATCTTTCACCGTCTCTGTCTATGCGTATCTGACTGCTACGCGAAGGCGCACACAGGTGTCTGAGCAGCGCACACAGATTCAGACCAGCCAATGATTGGTTGCTCAGTGGATCTAACGAAAACACTCCGCACCTTTTTTATCCACATATTAGTTAATCTTATGTTTACATGCTTTTTATCAGTATTTATTATATTTAAATGCTTTTATCAATATTTATTCCCATTATGAAATGAGTATTTTAATCAAGAGTTTTAATATTTATGCTTTTAATCCCGTTTTTAACACTGGGTTGCAGTAGATAATAGGACTCATTTCCTTTCTTACTGTGAATAGATTGCTGCCATTTATCTGTTATGTGTGTAACTGTAGCTCAGAGACGAGCATAAAGAAACAGCTAGCTTGGTTGATCCCAAATCTGCCAAAGAGCTCCCCAAAGCTAATTTAAATGCTATGTTTGTTTAGTTAGTGTAAGGCAAGGCAAGGCAAATTTATTTGTATAGCACAATTCAACAACAAGGTGATTCAAAGTGCTTTACAGAGACATTAGAAACAAAAACAAATAAAAAGCATGATTTAAAATTTATTAAAGCAAGCAAACAAACAAACAAACTAATTAACAAACAAACAAACAAACAAAACAGTATATAAAATCAAAACAGATAAAATCAGAACAGTAGATAAAATCAGTAGTTAAAATGTTAGTTTTGAAATTTAAGCTTAAAAGTGTGGATTTGGTGCTTTATTCAAATGCAGCTGAGAACAGGTGAGTCTTCAACCTGGATTTAAATAAACTGAGTGTTTCAGCTGATCTGAGGCTTTCTGGGAGTTTGTTCCAGATATAAGGAGCATAAAAGCTGAATGCAGCTTCTCCGTGTCTGGTTCTGACTCTGGGAACTGATAAAAGACCGGATCCAGATGACCTGAGGGATCTGGATGGTTCATACTGGATCAGGAGGTCATTGATGTATTTTGGTCCTAAACCATTCAGAGCTTTATAGACCAGCATCAGAACTTTAAAGTCTATCCTCTGACGGACAGGCAGCCAGTGTAAGGACCTCAGACTGGACTGATGTGGTCCACTTTTTTGGTCTTAGTGAGGACTCGAGCAGCAGAGTTCTGAATGAGCTGTAGTTGTCTGACTGATTTTTTAGGTAGACCTGTAAAGATGCTGTTACAGTAATCAAGCCTACTAAAGATGAATGCATGGACTAGTTTTTCCAGGTCCTGTTGAGACATCAGATCTTTTATCCTTGATATATTCTTGAGGTGATAGTAAGCTGATTTTGTTATTGTCTTAATGTGTTTTTCTAAGTTTAGGTCTGCATCCATCACTACACCCAAATTTCTCGCCTGGTTTGTGGTTTTTAGATGTATAGATTGAAGTTCTCTGGTGACCTGTAATCGTTTTTCTTTGGCGCCAAAGACTATTACCTCAGTTTTGTTTTTGTTTAGCTGGAGAAAATTGTGGCACAACCAGTCATTAATTTCCTCAATGCATTTACCAAGAGCCTGTACAGGGCCTCGGTCTCCTGGTGACATTGTGATATATATTTGTGTGTCATCTGCATAGCTGTGATAGTTTATTTTGTTGTTGTTTATAATCTGTGCCAGTGGGAGCATGTAAGTTTCATATGACCAGACTAGCCGTTTCTCCTTGTTGCTAGGTATGTACGTTGGATGTAAGGGCTGCTGAGCAAACAGACATTACGATGATATAAATCCTTTCCTCTTACACTCGGCTGGAAAACTAATGTATATTTACCTGAAAGTCAAATAATTTAAGCTCGTTTCTTATTTTTCTGCCATGCTTTGATTTTGCAACAAATTCTTTATTAAAGCTTTCCTGCCTTATGCACTGCCACCTCCTCTTTTCCTCCCTGTCTTATCTCCTTCCCTGTTTTACCATTATCTATCCCTCACCCTGAGTCATTCCATTTTACTCACTCCCTCGCTCCCTTCTCAATTCGACATGGACATCCTCCTTCTTATCCCACTCGTTCCACACTCTAATTTATCCATCTTATCCCTCTATCCTTCCTTCCCTCTCCAGTCCCAACTGCCCCCCCCCCCCCGTACTCCCTCTGCCACCTTCACGTCCTTCCACCTCCTCTTTGCCTTCATTCCTTTTCTTTTGAGCAAGGCCAAATCCAATCTTTTCCACACTCCCACTTTTCCCACTCGTTCTTTCAGTCTTAGTATCCAGCCTTTTATCCTTTACCATACTCCCACTCTTTCTCCTTCCACTCGCTTCATTTCTCACCCTCCTGCCTTAAACATTAGAAATATAGCTGTCATCTTGTCTGGTTTTTAATTTCTTCCATCCGTATGGTTCTTCAGAGTGAAGTTGTGCATTTTCTTTGCCTTCCTTGTATTGCTCCTTCCCCGTTTTCTGGTCTCCTATGGCCACAACAAACTGCTTCATCCTCTCGCTATACTATATTCTTTCTATCTTCCACTTTTATTTCCGGGCGCACAGCCACCCCCTTCTCCCCTGCTAACGAGCTCTGAGTGAAGCGACTGAAAATGATATGCAATTAGTACTCAGCCTTCATGGCCTCTGTGTGCGCGCGTGCACATGTGACAGATTGAGACGAAGTTCTCCGCGCTTGCAGCTCGATGCCGTGCTCTCAGGTACAAGAATGAGGCTAATGTACTTTCCACGTGCAATGTGATGATGTAGGAATGTGTTTGGTAAAGGTAAGTAATATGAGTGTGTCCATAATAACAAAAGGGAAAGGCAGAAAAATAATCATATGCTGGCAATGTCCATATAGATTATGAACATATTTAAGAATTTAATGGGGAGAAGTTTGTTAGTCTGTCACAGGTCAGTACATTATACATCCTCTATGATCTCGCTGCACCTTGGCACTGTAACAGAGCGTAACTCAGAGCAGACGTGATGATTCATTTTAATAGAATTACATTTTAATGAAACCTTCATTGTACTCTTGACTCTGGAGATGACCTTTAGTAATTTTAGGATGATATTTAGGATGAGTTTCACGGGAACAAATGTAACAAAACAAATGGCAAAGCAGCCAGATGCATGTAGTTGTGGTGTAACACTAGTAGTGGCATGTAGGACCCGTTAGCGCTACTTTGTGCCTTCTTTGGCACAAAGGGGTGCATGCATAAAAACTGGTCCTTCGTTACGGTCTTTCTCTTCCTCTTTCTACCACCTTAAACTTGAAATTGAAGATAGGAAATGAGTCCTATGTCTACTTTCTTACTGTGAAAAGATTGCTGCCATTGATCTCTGTATAATTACCTTTAACTACAGTAGGAGGCCAGAAGGAAAATATGGGATCAGATGGGTTCTAGATTCGTAGGAGCCAACGGTGTCTGACAACAGAGGACTTGTACACAATAGGAATGGAAAATTCCACAGTATATCAGGTATATATTAGCCTACAGCTATGGCTTGTTAAAGGCTCTAGATCCAAAGTACCAGGCAAATTAATTTAGTCATGTGTCATGAAATCAGGTTAAACTAAATAATTGGGATTTGTTAGTACATAATCTAAAAGTTTCCTGAACCCTTTTATAAGATGTACATGGCCATACTGCACTGATTCAGCATTTCCAGTGCAGGATATCTTGAGGAAAGGAACTGGCTCCATTGTCTTTGAGAATATTTTACTCCATCAAACATGACGTTTAGATAAAAAGACGTTAAAGTCGACTCGGTTAACGGTGATGTCTTGTTAGGCTGCAGCTAAATCCTCTCAGGTTGAGTGTGTTGGACTGATAAGACGTGAGCTAGCTTGGATAAACAATATGCGCACAGTCTTGACCTCGACTTCAGATGAAAGGGTTTACCTCATCTTTGAAGTTTCTCGGAGGGAGACATGGTAAGTTCAATTGGAGTTTAGACTTTTTGCGAAGACTGCAAGAGCCGATTTGTCTTGGTGTCTTTAATGTAGAGCTTTAACGCCGGAGTGTAGAATGCGGATTTGGCTATCAGGACTTTTCCTTCCAAACATAAGGCCAGTGACTCTTTAAAAGTCAATGCTTAGATTCCACAAGAAAATGTGCGTTTAGCCATCAAAGCTGAAATATAACACGGTATGAAGACAGACCTCCATACTTCAGATATTTCTTGGGTGTCTTTGTCCTGGTGAAACACGGTTTATGCTGCTGGTCCCCAAAAAAGCTTTTGTTATACTGAAATCTGACTTGCACTTTGTGATAGTAGCAGTCATTAATGAATCCAGCTAATGCTGGAAATGCCCTATGATTGAACCTTTATGTTGTTCCATAGTTGATAAAGTGTGTGTCTTATTTATATCTCTAGTAGACTGGTGTTTCAGAGTTGGTCTAAGTGTTTACAGGCAACTTAAGTAGCCTTAAGTGAGGTTGTTGCACAATCGTAGAAGTAAAGGCCAAGTAATGTATTTGGCATTTGGGTTCTGACAGCATTTAAAAAAAACAAAAGGCAATTCTGGCAGGGATGATAAATAAACTTGTCAGCTGAAACGGAGCAGAACAGATCCAATATTGGACTGGGTATGTTGAAGGATTTATACATTCTTGGTGTTTTCAGGACAAAAAATATTGGATGTATTGAAGGTATGGCCTTGAAGTCAGAATAATCCGTACTCCAGAATTATTGAAAGAGTTGAGTACAAATAACCATTTAGTAAAAATCTGTGAAAATATTCATGTTTTTAGATGCAAAAATGTACCACGTACACAGATAGTTTGTTGTCATTAATAAAGGTGGAAAGGACTTGCATTTCTACAGCTACAAAGTTTGCTCAAGGTAGAGTTCGTTCCCTCTTGTTGGCTTAGTGTATAAAAGAAAAGAGCAGGCAGCTTTGTATTGCATTGCATTTGTTGTAATCATTTGCTAAACTGGGGAATATGCTGTACTACACCTAAAAACAATTGACAAGTGCCTTAAGGCAGGTGGTGAATAATGTCTGAATGCAGTCTAAAGTTGTTGTACTGTGGTGGGTTCGAGTCTGAACCTTGTCATCATTTTCAGTTTGTTGTGCTTAATTGAAACGAAATAATTTAATCAAATTTCCACCATCTAATTGACAAAGAACAAACCGCAGGGTAGTGCTGCAACTCAGGAGTACCTAGTTTGGTGGGCTCTAGGCGAAATATAATTAAACTGCTATTTGTAGCCTGCCTGCTGTGCTCGGTGCATGAAGAGTACTTGCATTGGAGAGTGCACACACAATATGCAGAAAAGAGGGCGTAGAGGTCAACCACTTGTGTTTTTTTTCTTTCTTTCTTTCTTTTTTTTCTTTTTTAAATTGGCAGACTTTTATAAAATTACATGTTGGCCATGGGTAAATGGATCTGGTCACTTTTTGGCAAAGTTTGCAGTCTTACTAAGCCGAATGTAGTAAAAATGAGTAGATGTGTGAAAAGGCAGTGGCAGCTATCCTTGGCACAGCTGCATTAGTGCAACACATAATACACACGTCACATTAAAGAGAAACGGTCTGAATTTTGCGCTGTCAAAGTATCAGACTTTTGTTTGACAGATAAATTTGTAGAACTTTAAAATATTTATTTTACATGATACATTCATTGTCAATTAGTTTAAAAAAAGATTAGCACCGTAGTGAAGTCGTGCTCCGAGGACGAACAGCAGCATCTCCTGGGCTTCGCTCAAATACCTCAACTGTACTAGTGTGAGTAACTTTTAAAGTGTGTATGTGAGGGGAGGGGGGAGTAGCTGCAGTGTCAGAAAAGTAAATGCTTTTAGTGGCTGTTACCTTACTTTACACTTAGACCCCCGGAGAGCAGTCATTTTGGTTTTCTACCTTAGACCCCCGCGGAGTCATCATTTTGCGTTTCTACCTTTTAAAAGCCGGAGAGCAGTCAGTCAAATGCTGGAGTCATTCATATGTATATTAGGTCGTTACCTAGGAATTCTGGAGGGAGGGGAGTGGGGGTGAGTGATTGAGGGGGTGGGGGAGTGGAGTGTTTCAGTTTGCCATCTTAGGGAGAAATCAACACATGTCCTTTGTATGTCCTTTGTTGCTGACATTTATTGATGAAAACAGTACAAAAAACCAACCATTTGTACACATATTTACAAATAATGATAAAAAGTGAGTGAGTACATTTCAACATTTTCAGCAATCACTCACAATCCTGGCACTGCCACGGTATCTGTCGTCTGCATTTACCACATGTGTACCTGTAGCAGTGAACACATCGCACAGTGGCCTGATTTTTTTTGCATCTGTGTTTGACCTGACACGTGGCCCTTTTTCCAGGGCTCGGTGTGGAGTGGCATACCTGAGTGGTGAATTCATTGCGATCTGTCTGTCTAGTGGATTGAGGAATTTCCCTGCGAATCTTGTTGACTGTGCCGAGGATGGTGGTTTTCCGTCCAAGAAGTTTTTGCGCAAGTGAAAGCGATGTGAAGAAATTGTCCGTGGTAACATTTCTGCCCTTGTCTAGGAATGGTTCCATCAGCCTCATTACTACATTTTCAGAAAGTCTCTCCCCAGTGGGACGATTGGGGTCCTTGCCAAGATATGGGAAGACATTGCAAATGTACTTGGATTTTAGGTCGCAGGCCACCCAAAACTTGATCCCAAACTTGTCCGGTTTACTTGCAATATACTGCAGGAAACAGCACCGAGTCTTTGATGGGAAAAGCTGTTCATCAACGGTGATATGTAGACCAGGGTTGTAGCACGTGATGCAGTTGGTGACAAATGATCCCCACACACTGGAAATTGCAGCGAACTTATCAGTCTTTGCTCGATCACTGCGGGTGGACTTGTCATCAAAGCGTAGGTGTTGCATGATGTCTTGGAAGCGGTTTCGTGCCATAGTTCCAATTATCTGTGGGTTTCCCAGGTTTGCTGACCAGCAGTCATTTACCGATGGAACCCTGTAAACCCTCCGCAAGATGACAATTGCAATAAATGCCATTAGTTCAGGGAGGTCCATGAACCAATGAACATGCTCCGTTTGCTGTGCATGTTGAATAGTCCATTCTTGAATGCTATGAAGCATGTCAAGAGTGATGAAACACAGGAAGCTCTGAAGGCGACTCGAGATACTTCTCCTGGCCTTAGCCGTTGGCTCTCCATCTGCAGCGTACGCTTCTATTGGGGTGAAAGGTAGTGTAAATGACTGCTGGTCAGCAAACCTGGGAAACCCACAGATAATTGGAACTACAGGGAGTGCAGAATTATTAGGCAAGTTGTATTTCTGAGGAATAATTTTATTATTGAACAACAACCATGTTCTCAATGAACCCAAAAAACTCATTAATATCAAAGCTGAATGTTTTTGGAAGTTGTTTTTAGTTTTAGCTATTTTAGGGGGATATCTGTGTGTGCAGGTGACTATTACTGTGCAGACTTATTAGGCAACTTAACAAAAAACAAATATATACCCATTTCAATTATTTATTTTTACCAGTGACACCAATATAACATCTCCACATTCACAAATATACATTTCTGACATTCAAAAACAAATCAGCGACCAATATAGCCACCTTTCTTTGCAAGGACACTCAAAAGCCTGCCATCCATGGATTCTGTCAGTGTTTTGATCTGTTCACCATCAACATTGCATGCAGCAGCAACCACAGCCTCCCAGACACTGTTCAAAGAGGTGTACTGTTTTCCCTCCTTGTAAATCTCACATTTGATGATGGACCACAGGTTTTCAATGGGGTTCAGATCAGGTGAACAAGGCGGCCATGTCATTAGTTTTTCTTCTTTTATACCCTTTCTTGCCAGCCACGCTGTGGAGTACTTGGACGCGTGTGATGGAGCATTGTCCTGCATGAAAATCATGTTTTTCTTGAAGGATGCAGACTTCTTCCAGCTCTGAAATATGGCCAAACTGGTGGCAAGTGGCATCTTGGCAGCTGCATGCTTGACTTTTCTCAGTTCATGGGCAGTTATTTTGCGCCTTGGTTTTTCCACACGCTTCTTGCGACCCTGTTGACTATTTTGAATGAAACGCTTGATTGTTCGATGATCACGCTTCAGAAGCTTTGCAATTTTGAGACTGCTGCATCCCTCTGCATCCCCTTCTCATTACAGAGATGCACATCACCTAATATGCTTAGTTGGTAGTAGGCTTTCGAGCCTATACAGCTTGGAGTAAGACAACATGCATGAAGAGGATGATGTGGACAAAATACTCATTTGCCTAATAATTCTGCACTCCCTGTATGGCACGAAACCGCTTCCAAGACATCATGCAACACCTACGCTTTGATGACAAGTCCACCCGCAGTGATCGAGCAAAGACTGACAAGTTCGCTGCAATTTCCAGTGTGTGGGGATCATTTGTCACCAACTGCATCACGTGCTACAACCCTGGTCTACATATCACCGTTGATGAACAGCTTTTCCCATCAAAGACTCTGTGCTGTTTCCTGCAGTATATTGCAAGTAAACCGGACAAGTTTGGGATCAAGTTTTGGGTGGCCTGCGACCTAAAATCCAAGTACATTTGCAATGTCTTCCCATATCTTGGCAAGGACCCCAATCGTCCCACTGGGGAGAGACTTTCTGAAAATGTAGTAATGAGGCTGATGGAACCATTCCTAGACAAGGGCAGAAATGTTACCACGGACAATTTCTTCACATCGCTTTCACTTGGGCAAAAACTTCTTGGACGGAAAACCACCATCCTCGGCACAGTCAACAAGATTCGCAGGGAAATTCCTCAATCCACTAGACAGACAGATCGCAATGAATTCACCACTCAGGTATGCCACTCCACACCGAGCCCTGGAAAAAGGGCCACGTGTCAGGTCAAACACAGATGCAAAAAAAATCAGGCCACTGTGCGATGTGTTCACTGCTACAGGTACACATGTGGTAAATGCAGACGACAGATACCGTGGCAGTGCCAGGATTGTGAGTGATTGCTGAAAATGTTGAAATGTACTCACTCACTTTTTATCATTATTTGTAAATATGTGTACAAATGGTTGGTTTTTTGTACTGTTTTCATCAATAAATGTCAGCAACAAAGGACATGTGTTGATTTCTCCCTAAGATGGCAAACTGAAACACTCCACTCCCCCACCCCCTCAATCACTCACCCCCACTCCCCTCCCTCCAGAATTCCTAGGTAACGACCTAATATACATATGAATGACTAGCCAATTTAGCTTCCACTTCCAGCATTTGATTGCTCTCCGGCTTTTAAAGGTAGAACGGTAGAAGCCTGGAAATCCCAGTGTTTAGCCATGAAGTGTGTCGGTGTAATCTGAGGCTACACTAAAGTATCAGGTGTAGAAGCAGAGAGCTGCGACGGGCTGCAGAGTGTGTAACCGGGCTGCTTAAGTAGCAGGTCAATTTTTAAACTTTATAATTTTGTTGATGCTGCAATTTCTGGGCTCCGCATACTTTTAGTTGTGTATATAGGAACAGAACATTACTGTACAGAGAACTTCCAGATTATATTTCTCGCATTGAACCATAAAGCACAAACGATGAGATTGAGGAATATTAATAATCCATTTATTAATTATGCTTACCCATAACCCATATTTTTTCCAGTTACAAAGTATATATTCAACCTGATTTTATGTCCTAGGCTTGCAAATGAGTCCTGCATTATATATGTAGCATGTATATTATAGTAAAGATGGTTATGAGATTCTTAAACAAGAGAGAAGAGAGAAAGGACACAAAACATCAAATAGTGACGTTTAGACAAACAGCATTTCCATTTGGATATTTCTTGATCTTTCACTCCCTGCTTTAGTCTTATTACCGCAGGTCATTCTCAGACCGTGAGATTATTTGAAAGTGTGGAAATGTGGATCTGTAATCTATTTGAGTCGGAGCTTTCAGGACATATTATACAGCTAGCTGCATCATTCCTAACCTGAAGTTCTTAGCTATCAAACTCTCGTCCCTGCTTATAGTATCCAACTTTGTTTCCGTACAGATGTTTCAGGTCAGTCCTAATAAGTGTGGTTAATCCTGTGTTCTCTACTTTGCCAGAAGTTACAACATGTAGCATTTACTGTCCTCACATTTTTATTGTAGCCGAGCAACAGCTCTTAGGCTGTAGCGCGGCATTTACTTCACTGAAGGCAAATCACCTTCATCCCCTTCTTGCATAGTTGGGCCACATTGTGTAACTTGCTAATGATCCAAATGACTTTTATTCTGTAAATGACTGCGCTGAGGGACAGATGTTGCTGCAGGCGCTTTAATTTGTCGGAGTCAAATTAGTATACAATGAATTTCATAAACCTTCAAGGCGCTTCACTCAATCAGAATAGCCTTATGTTTTCCAGATAAATTATGTACAGAAGGAAATCTAGGTCAGACTTGATCTGTGCAATAAAAAAAGCCAAGCGTTTGACTCTCAACTGAGAAAATGTTTTGTCATCTCGTTTGTCATTGAAATATTTATTTGCATAACACTAAAGAAGTTCAGTAGGAACACAATTTCCATTTTCCATCTCATAAGCCGTATATTAGAATTTCAATAGTTGTCCTTTTGGGTTTGTTTGTTCTTTTTTTCCTTTCTTTTTCTTCTGCATTACTTTTAATGAATATCTGAATGCTCTGCAGATGTCAGTGTGTTTATGTTAAGTGAGCAAGTTGAACTGCTGACAGAAGGCGTTACTGTCAAAATAAATTTGTCTTCACCAATTATTATATGTATTATAGTTTTATCTCAATTATTAGCCTTAATAAAATTGTACACAACACAAGAGAGAGAATAAAAATCCCTGTTCCTGTGTACTGTCGGGCAAAGCTCTATAGCCCTCAGAGGCTAACAGTGTGGATACATAGTGACCAGTTTTTGTTGGTAGTATTCTCAGTCTGGTTTCGAATCTGTATCCTAATTAAAAATAAAATAAAATGCAGAGAAAACGAGGAATTTCCATAACTGCTGTTGGGGGCATATCCCAGTGTGTCTCATTTCATCTTGTTCTTTTGTTATTGGAAGATTTGAGTGGAGCTGTCTAACTTAAAAGTTCCAACTTATTCATGAAAGTGGAACAAAGACATGATGTTGGCGCCTGTCCAACTTATCAAGAGAGAGTTGGTGTCTTCCACCAACACATTTCACAGCAGGCTGATGCATAATCGTCCTTCTGTTTAGCCAGGATGTGGATGCAACAGAAATGAGACATAAAGGAGATGAAAGCCAAAACAGTGACCATGATCTAAGCTTGTGTGCCAAGATGTTTCTCATTCATCCTTCAAGCTGGAGAGGTTGTGTAGTTGTTTGTCTTGGGCAGTGGGTGGGCTGTGTAAGGAATTACATCTCCCCTCACCCACACACTGTGTCTGTCCACAGCTGCATTTAAAATGTGCCCCCATTAAAATAAACAGGAAGAAGTATTTTTATACATTTGGTTGTGTGTTTGACTGCACAAGGTCATGAAGCTTAACCTAGAACACCTCATTGGAGCTTTACATTTAAATAAATGCATTCAGATGAGCCAAAATTGATGTTAAGCTCATGGAAATGGGAGAAACTCTGTCCCTCTTGCATTTAAATTCCTTCTTATATTGAATAATCACTGAATACAGATTTACATAATGTACTGCTGTTTGTGTGCATGCACTTGCCCCTGAGTGATGATGCATTTCTAGAGTTGTGAATAAAGTGTTTTGCATATGTAAAACAATTTGTATACTTTACGTTTCTGATGTTGTTTGACATGTAACATAATACACAGAGCTGAATGAAACACATGCTGTGAGCATCTACATCTGTGATTGACACATTCAAATTTAATAAATCAAAATAGTAGTGATCTATTCATCTTTGTAGCACCTTAGTATGCCTAAATAATCTCTAATGAACACAAGTTATGTTACCTGTTTATCACTTGGTTAGATTATGTTAAATTGGATTTACTGTGCCCAGCTTGTTTACCCCTCTCTCACTGTCCTGGAGTTATTGTTTCAGCAGCATTAAATTAGTAGTAGGCTATCAAATGCATTGTTTGCTTGTCAAACACTCCAGATTCATTTCCTCAAGTGAGAAATTAAACCCATTTTATCTCCAGACCCTCTCTGCCCCAATTTTATGCCAAGAATAGCTAAAAAAAATCTTACATTAAGGGAAAAGTGGTCTTTCTGCTCCCATAAGTCTTGTAAGTGTGGGAAAAAATGTTCTCCACAGTGACATCAAGGGAAATTAAGGGCTATTCAAACCATACTCAGGTTGTCCATAATTCACCTCATCGCCTCTCTCTCTCTGCCACAGCGTGGACCTGGTGCATGCTCAGCTCCATGTGTGCGAGGGCCGCAGCCTGCCAGAACTCGGCCTCAAACAAGACAAGATCAGGGTGAATGGCTGCGCAATCCAGTGTAGAGTGACAACCGAGGACCCATCCAGAGGCTTCCAGCCAGACACGGGAAGGATTGAGGTAGGCTTTATCTACAAGTGCCCTCATTGTGTTCATTTGCTGGTGTAGTGAAGCTATTTGTCTACTAAGAAACCTAATGAAGGTGGCAAAGGCCAAAAGAGGCCAGCTGATTTTACAAAATCAAAAAGCTTTTTTGTGGCGGTTCAGATGGTGTGAACAAGACTGCAAGAGTTAAAAGGTTCTTTCTTTTTGGCCAAAAATGCAGGAATAATATTTAAAATTTCACGTGTACATTTTCCACCAGTATCCTGCGATCTCTAAATTCACTAAATCTGCCAGAGGAGTTGAGTGCACTCTATCAAAAGCCAGTGTTTGCGGCATATCAAATTATTTTAACCTTGTTAGTTTATACTCAAACAATAAGAGCCTTGGAGCCGACCATGCGTGCACCTGCATCGTGATCTTGATTTCTGAAAATAGAGCCAGTGATTCCAAACGAGAACTATTCCCATAGTGATATGATATAATTTTCCTGTTTTAATGAGAGAGGAGTATTCACATCCAGCACGGCCTGGGTGAGGCTGCTGCTACTGACAGGAACTAGAAATGTGAAAGCTTTCACTGATGGGTGCATTTAAACTGTTAGACTGAGTGGGTTCATCATTGTCTGGAGGTGGGGGTGTTGAAAACATTTCTTTTGGTTTACAAGTACTCACCACATTTTGATTAAAAAGAAATGGATTACCAATGACTTCCTGGTCTTACCAATTAATTCTGTTAAAAAGGGGTGAACTAGAAGTTGTTTTGCATATAGATTTAAATTTCATTTGTCATTTCATTTGGCTCCAAGGGGTTTTAGTTTATTAGCGGGATACGTGGCTCAATGATCAGAGTTAATTTAACCTGGACATATCAGCGCATTAAAGGAGCCATCTCAGAATTTTCTTAATTTTAAGTTGTATTATAGTAAGCAGCACATATTCCAGGATCACCTTTAAATTGGCCTTGCAGGACCAAACATCGAATCTGTTTTTAAATACCATCCTCATTAGATGGCATTCTCACGTTCATTACTATTCACCGTGAAAATTATGTGAGAAGAGTGGCCATGAAGGGGCTTGTGACCTTTCCATTTCAAGGACTTTCCACCTTGTTTCTACTCCATATTTTTCCTCTTCAGCTTCCCCCTGCAATTCTCAGAAACCGTCCTCCAACCTACCACTCAGCTTAACAATAATGTACATATTTCACATACCCAGATTCCTTCTTCATAGAGCGCTCACTCTTCTTTTCAGCCATTTTATTAATTTCCTTCTCCATTGGGTTTATTTTGGTCTCTTTACCCGTCATCCTGCACCATTTACCTGTGATTTTGCATGCGGAAACATGATGGACAATAGAGGGAGGCCTCACCACCACCATGCAAGGTGAATGAAATAAACACAATCAATAAAGATGGAGGAATGGGACACCAGGCACTTAATAAATTATTGCTGGATGGCCGTGACTGGTCGGAGGCGGAGCAACAAAGTAAAAGGTGAAGGGCACGAGGATGAAAGTTATAGGTTGTAATTCACTTGAGGTGTCCGAGGAAAGTCGAGTAATTGTCTTTGAGAAATAACGACACTGAAACTTCTGCGCAGGGTCGGATCAGATACAGATAACCCTTCAAACACGATGCTCCAAATATTTGAAACCCACGTGGTTGTAGCACAGAAGGTGATGGATTTTCAGCAGTGCTGTGTTTCAGGAGGAAAGGACTGGAGCCACACACTACTTCCATAAAGCACCAAAATAACTGTCCTTTACTTGGATTAGAAAAAACTTCACGTTAGAACAGCATAAAAATCTGCAAAAATAAAGGTGGGATATTTGATGTTGGAGGTAAAAAGGGAACAGCACCACATCAGAGGCTATTTTTATATCTCATCTGTATGTGAAGAGCAAAGTGATGCAAAATAAAGGTAAATACTTGGCTCACATTTGCAGTGCTGTTCCTGGGGCTGTTCACTGTGCGTGTGTGCGCTAAAGCAAACAAAACAGGGAGGAAAAATTGAACTTTGATAATAGATAGCAAGATTTGAACCTGAACTTCAAAATCAATAGGCAATGTTTTATTTATTATAGGAATGAAGTCATTACTGAGTTTTTCTGGGGCTTCTAGTTACTTTTCTCACCAGTATGGTGCCATACTTGCACCAACACATTCACCCCCAGGCAAGTTTCTGCCCTGAATAGATTTAATAGATGTGTTGCCAGGGAATAATGGATATGTTAAATAATGTTAAAACAAATCGCACCCAGAACTACCACAGCTGCATTTTCATTGCAAAAAGTTAAAAAATTATATTGGTACATTTTTTAATAACAGTTAAGTAAATTATGCCTTTTTAGACTTTTTGGAAAACAACAATGAAGTTAAATTTGCTTAAAAACAGCTGAATTTCAGTAAATCTTTACAATATTAACCAGCTTCATGCAACACAGCAAGGTTGGTGTTTAATTGGCACAGCGTGGATATACCACAGAGGTCTGCATACACTGAGTGATATTAAAATCTCATAAGTTTGACTTGTATATTTCATGTCTGCTCTTAAATAGGAATTTCCTTAAGGTGTTGACTACCTGCAATATATACAGTTTCCCTAAACTACTGTTTTCTCTTCTTCTCTCGGTTCATATTTTCCATAAGATGCTTTGCTTATGCACCATTAAAACATTGGAGGAAGCAGAATGAAAAATATGCTAATGCCTTAGCTTTAGGGGAGCGTAGCCTGGAGCAAGTAAAATGGTGTTTAGGCATAGGAGGCACAGAGGAGAGGTTCATAGAGGGAGAAATAAAGTAAGGTGTGAGCGAGGGATGAGGAGTGATGGATGCCGTAGTGCAAGCACGGCAGCAGCCCCGTCGACAGGATGACTGGGAGGAATGGACTGCCTGCTTTGGAAGGCGAAGGGCGGAGAGTATTAAAGCAGCACCATGACATTTTGTATTTTAATCTATTTTTCTTCAGAAGCTCTTCACATTCGGTGTGTTTGCGAGTCTTTTGGCACGTAAACGCTGTGATCAGTTTAGCTTTGTGAGATATGAAGGTGATTCTAAGAAGCACAAGTGGAAAAACCTTTACTCCCATAGTGTGATAAGTGGATGATGAAAGACTATTTACTGAACCCTGAAATCACGTTACGGCAGTAAAATAAAGATGGTGGAAATATGGTTTTGTTGTTCACAGCGGGGGAAACAGTGGGGGTGAGTTTGAGCTTGCTTCATAGTATGCTGAGGTATTGAAGTGAATGATTAACATGTGATCTAAGGGAGCAGCGATCACCCTTTTTTCATCTCGTTTATCTGCTGATCCATCTTCAGAGTTGCTCCAATGTGCTCATTTCTTCCTTTCCTCTTAACTCTGTCCTCCTCTCTCCTTGTCAACGGTGCCCTTTTCTCCCAGTTTCCCATTGTTTCCACATTTGCTCTCAATCCATTACATCCAACTATCAATCTTCCCTCATCCTTTCACCTTTAACATCCCTTAACCTTTAACATTACCAACAATCTCTTATCCAATCCTTTTCTCACATTTGTCTTTCCCAGCTTCGTCTCTGCAAGGCCAAGTCCTGCTGTTCTCCTCTCCTCCCAGTGTTCATTTTATTCAACCTCCTTCCTTCTGTTACTCAGAAACTCATTTTACATCTTCCTTTTCCTCTCACTCACTCTGCCTCCACTCTGTCCTTCCTTCCTCCCTTCCTGCTGTCATGTCCTGCTCGGCGTACTAAACCAGGGGAACAGAAAACCCTTACTGGAGCAATACCAGACTACTTCATCTTCTCCTCCTTCATTCATTGTCCCATTAGTCATAATGTGACGATCAGATGAGGATTTAACTGTCCTCCCATACATCACTTGTCTTTTCTCTTCAACGTGTCAACCAGCATTACTCACATCTGTGTCTCCACTTCCACCCCCCCAACAGCATCCTTCTCTTGTTTGTTTCTTTTAATGGAACACATTTGCATGCGTCACTCAGCGTATTTGATGTGTTTAAAAATGCTTGTGCACGGGTCTGCAGGCCTGTGTGTACCGGTATGTGTGCCTCGTTCATCCGAGGAGCAGTCTTGAGTTTGAAAACAGGTGGAGTCCTAATTAGAGGAAGTGTATTTGTCTTGCCTATCATCATAAAAACACCTTCAGCTGCACACCATAAACAGACCGGCTCGATCTTATTGGCAGTTTCATCACTGGTATCTTTCATTTTCTTCCCTGCCATTAACAGAGCCGCCAGTCAGCGGTGTAATCAACTGGTGACTGAACTTGGTCTGTTATAAGTTTGAACTCCTGCTTAAAAGTTTTGACTGTTGATCGATTTCCTATGTGCTGTTTTTGTTTATTTTTGTGATTTAGGGTTTTTAAAAAGTGGTTAACATAAGAGGAATTTTGACAGTATGTTTTCAAAACTGTGGTCCTGCATTACACTGTGAAAGAAGCTCAGAGTTGGGTCTTTAAAAATGCAAGTATCTCATTGGGTCATCTCATGACGCCTGCTACCATTACCTGCAGTACTGTGAAAGTCTTGGGCAAATGGATGCAGTGAGTTTATTTGAGCATGTAGAAACACAAACGAATACAAGGCAAAAACTCAAAAATTCAAAGTCAATATTTGGTACGACCACCTGCATTCTTCAGGAATGGCTCTACATGCTTGTTGGACATTCAGAGCTCCCCTTTCGATGCTGGGTGCCTTTTTGTTCTGTTCTGTCAGATAATCCACACTCATTCAATAAAGCTGACATTTTAAAGTTTCAGCACCTCATCAGACCTGTTGCCACTGATTGTCAGTCCAGTTCTTGTGTAATTTGGCCCCCTCAGCCTTTTCTCCCTGTTTCCCTGCCTCAAGAATGGCTTCCCGACAGCCACACGGCCACTGAGACGGTTTCTGATGAGGCTTTAGTGAACAGTGGCTGGATCAACTGAAGGGCCAAATGCCTCTCCAGGTCCTGTGTCAAGTCTTTATTGGATTTTTTCCCCCTTGTTTCTTATGAAAATGACTTAAAGATGCTGTAGATGGCTGGGGTTGCCACTCGCAGGGAACACTGTACCGCTTGCCAGGTTTTGAGTTAATAGATGAATACTTTTATTTTAAGCTTTTGTCTCTAAATTCAGCTAAAGAAATGGAAACAAATGTCATTGTGACAGGCTTTTAGTAACAAAGTGCCTTAAGGTGCAACACTAGTTAATCTCTTGAGTTGGATGCCTTTCATGCTTGAATGAGTCATTGGTCAGTAGCTTATCAAACGAGTAAAAACAAACACTGAAAATGGTCAGCTACAAGGACTGGACTGCACATATGTGAAGAAGTAGTCAATGTCCAAAGGAACCCTTTGCACAGACTTCTGCACAATACTGTATTCAGACCAACCAGTAGATGTGCATTCAGGAAAACCCAGATGAGTTTTTCGAGAAAAAGCTGCCGTTGAAGAGAACAAGCAAAGGAAATGTGGCTGTTTGTCATAGCTATTTATTAATACTGTGCAGTTAATGTTATTATCGCGCAGTCTATATATGCGTACGCCTGATTTTTGCATCCTTGTTTATTGGATCCAGTGTAGCTTGTATTAAACTTCTGAGACTTCATAATCTTTAGATGCCTTAAGGATGCTATAATGTAATTTCAGCTAGTTTGAAAGTTATTAGTCCAAGTCTGGTGTAGGGCTTTGCAGTCTACTTGTGGCGTGAAAGAAAAACGGACCAATCACAAGGCTGTGTGAGTAAATTAGATTAAACTGCTAAACTAATACCCACAGTGACACGTAATGATGTAACCTTGGCGGTCTGTGCGCTCATAACTCAAGGACTAGCAGTATTTTCCATAATGGTAGTAAAAAGTGTCGAGGTCAGCATTTGTCTATAAAAAGCGGTTTGTCACCATTACTGGTAATGATAATGGTAACCTTATTATTTTATACGCAGATTAAAGTCGTTCCCTCGCAGAGAGACTAACACATTCGGTGCAGTAAACCGTGTCATGCACTTATTAGTCAGCAGGATGTGATTTTCCCACACATACAGTATGTAGATGTGGTGATCTTGCATCATCACATCTACAATCTACTGTCCAGTGCCTTCACGAGAGGAAACATCTCTTTTGGTTTCCGATAGCACTATACAAGGATTACACATAAAGCAAGAAAACGGAGTGAGGGGCACGTTCACATTGCCCCTTGTTAACACCCCCGACCCCTGACCAGAACACCAGACCTGCAGGAGGGCAAACCAGCAGTACTGTGGCTACAGACACACATGCAGTCCTACAAGATGTGATTTCCCAAGAAAAAGGGTTTGACCTTGAAGGTCGTGGGTGGGGTGATTCCTCCCGTGTGAGCAAGGCGGAGTTTGTTGAATCGCTGTGTGAGGAATATGTTTTTATCATATTTATGCTTTTTTTTTTTTTTTTTTTATATCCTGTTTTTGTATCTCATGCATTGAATGCAGCATTTTCCCATCTTTGCCTCTCATCACCATGGTAATTATAGGCCCATACCAGCCTGTATTTTTACAAAGTGACATTTCTCCCGTTCCTTTATTAGTTTACCCTCGACTGAATTGTCTGCTCATCCATTTGGTGTGCCTCACTCTGCGTTCCTACCTCTTTCTCATCTCTCCTCTTTCCATTTGTATTTTTCACTGCTAATTTTTGTTCATCAAAGCCAAATATTTGCTTATAATGTGCACGGAAATGATCGTGTTTGCAAATCCTTTTAATGATTTGATAAAAACAACTATGGAACATGTTGAGAGACCGTCGGTGTTTGTGTTGAGTCAAGAAAGTCTCAGTGAGCAAAGTTTCTTACTTGGTTGCTGTAGCTCATTCAGGAGAAATCTATTTTCATTCAGAGACCAAAGCTTATTGAAATTGGGGAAATATGCATGAGTGAACATCGTGAAATGCTTTGTCTCCCAATTTTCACTTCAACTGCTCCAGATTCCAGGTGTCAAAGAAAATCCCGACTGTTATGGATAGTCGATGGCATAGATTTTTTTTTTCTTTTTTTTTTCTTTTTTTGGAAATCGTTGCCGTTCTTCGGTAGTCTTCAATTTCCAGCGACACAACTCCTCCCAGCAATAAGAGCATTTGTGATTATCTGGTTCTTTTTTTAAATGTTACAATGAGACAAATTGAATAATTCTTGTTAGCAAATTGGTCTGCCGACGAAGTGAGGAGTAAGTGGATACATCTCGGAGGAATAAAAGAAGCAACAAAACAAATGAGTTTTCAGGCATAACTCCCACCACTCAGACATCATTAGGAGTGATGAGAAAACAAAGCACGAATTAAATGCTCAACAAAAGGTACAGTTTATCAGCAGAGGAATGCACATCTACAAGCTGTTGCCCCTGCTATGCACACAGTGTATTCTAAAAAATATTCGGACTTGAGACATGTTGTAGATTTAATTATTGAAACATAAAATTACAATCTTTGCGTCAGTCTTCACTCTGGAGGAGCCCAGGAAGACGAGCTGCTGCCTTTTTATTGTAGCTGTTGGGGATAATGAAGAATTGATGACTGTGAAAACATGTTTTTTTTTGTTTTTTTAAAAGAAAGTTAGTTTTATACGAAGACTCACCAGACACTTCATTAGGTGCGCCTTGCTTGTGCTGGACTGGACACTGTTTTGCCTCATCCCACAGGTGTTTATAGGAGTGAGATCTGTGGAGACTGTATAGAAGCCGTATTGAGTACCGTGAAGTCATTTTCATGTTCAAGAAACCAGTTTGAGATGATTTAGTGTGACTGTAAAGGGATGAACACAGTCAGCAAGAGTACTGAAAGGCTGTGGCATCTCAGCAATGCTCACCTGGTACTAAGATTTAAGTTTTAGCCCATCTTCACATTATGAAGGTATAACACATCAAATCTGCTCCAAGGTTTGTGTTCAGAGATGCTCTTCTACATACCCTGATTGTAATAAGTGGTTACTTGAGTAGGGGTCAACCCTTCTATCAGCTTGAAGCAGTCTAGCTGTTTTCCTTTGACCTCTGACATTAACAAGACATTTTCTTCCTGCTGCTTACTGAATATTTTCCTTTTCCCCCTGATCATTCTCTGTAACCACAGAGTTGCTCATGTGGGAAAATCCCAGTAGATCAGCAGTTTCTCGAATATTCAGACCAACGCGTTTGGCACCAACAATCATGCCACGTTCAAAGTTAAATCACCTTTCCTGCTGATTCTGATGCTCTGTTTTAACAGGTTGTATTAGCCATGTCTACGTGTCTACATGCATTGACTTGCTGCTATGTGATTTCCCTAATTAGACATTTGCATTAATGAACAGTTGAGCAGGTGTACCTAACAAAATGTCAGGTGAGTGTGTATCCTAACAGAAACCCCAGCTACATTTCTCTCCATATTTTCGACCAGTGTGGTAGTTGCCATCTTTTTCTCCCTTATACTGCATCTTTCTCTGCTCCCACTGTATCTTTTCCCTTCTATTATCCCTTTCACCCTCTCCTGGATCCATTTCCATCTGCCTTCCTCACTTCCCGCTGTCACTATCAGTTTCCCCCTGTTGGGGGAAAACTCTGTAAAAAACCCAGGAGAAATAAAGACACAATGAGACAAAGTTACTTTCTTTGCTAAACGTGTACACGGGTGAGCTGCTGAGAACAACTCACGTCGTGAACAGAGGCTTGGCACTTTTTATAGAAAAGACAGTGAGAACAGGATAAGAAAAATAATAAACAGATAAAATAAACAACTCCATATGTGGCGCTAGTCTCGTCAGCAGAGAGCTGTGAGAAAGCTGTGAGAGATAAAACAATCTAAAACAATATGTCTGCTGGGAAAGTCTAAAAGGATAATTCTAAACTAATCTAACCATAGACAAAGGGCATCTTTGTACATTTAAAAGAAGGTAAAGAAACATAGAATCATTTTTCCTGTAACATATTCCCTCCTGTTTTAACTTATTTTAAATGTATACAACAATTGTCTGTAAAGGTTATTTATTAAGTATCTTTAGCAATTTTTTAATTGTCAAAATGTCAGCATAGCAGAAATGTAAATCATGTGGTCTAAAGAATGAAACAAATAAAAGAATAAAAGAATTAAGGAAAATACAGTAAAAGAAAGTATAAAAGTAATAATGAAGAAAAATAATAAAACTAAAACTACAAAAAATAAAAGAAAATAAAAGAATAAGAAAACCTTATGTTGTACCTGTATAAACTACTAATGTGTTAATCAGTGCATGATCACTTGACAAGTCATTTTTAATCACCACGTCATTTATTAGCAGCTATTACAAGTTCCTCTAACAGAATTGCAATGGGATGCTGTTCTTCTTGATGCACGGCAACATAAGCAGTCATTGTAGATGTTATCATCTTTGAAATCATTACTCTTAGACATGGCAACACACACAACACTAATATGAGCAGTGCTATCATGATGAGACCTAGAAGGACAAACGGTCTTGCTACAGCAGCCAGCCATGAACCGCCGAACAGCCAGTCCAGCCAGCCTTGTGCTGTAGCTGCTCCAGGTGTGTGGTCAGTGAGATATTGTTGCAGAACGGTCAAATTCTGCAAAGCTTCATAAATGTCTCCTCCAGCTTCGTATCCATCAGGGATAAAAGTGCAACATGTCTCCCCGATCAGCTTGCAAACTCCTCTGTTTTCTGCCTCTGTGTTTATGTATGTGATCTAGACTGTACATGCAGGTGTGTGGGAGTGTTGGTGTGCAGCACGTTCAGACGTAGATGTGCTGCATGCACACAGGTGTGTTGTGTCTATAATTGAAATTCCCTGCTGTTGACAAGCCTTCTTGCTGTCTCATATTCCTGTCGTTTATGTTGTTTTTCCAGCTGATCCTCCCTCTCTCCAACTCTCATTTATCATTCCTCCTGTTTTCTATCTACTCTCGCTATCACCCTCCCATCTCCTCTCTTCAGTTTCATATTTATATTTCTTTCTAGTTATTATTCACCCGTTCTCTGTCATTTCTCATTTCCCCCCCTGTGCACCTGCTTCGTGTCTTTTGCTCTTCTGTTAGTTGATTTTTGCAGTTTCATATTTCTTTCAATGTTTTCTTTCACCTTCTTGTCACATTGGTCCCCATCTATTTTTGCCTCTTCCTCTCTCATACCTGATTTCCACCGCCTATTCTTTCTTTTGCACCTTACTGTCATGTCACTCGTTAGTTTTTGCAGATTTCCCCCAGTTTCTCTCCTTTCATCTAATTTTTAAACGCTCGTTCTGTTTATTTTCTTATCCCCCTCTTTTCATTTATTTCTACATCTTTTAAACACTTCTCCTTTCTCTATGCTTCCACTCATTCTCCCTCCTTTCATCCCCTCTATGAAAATCTTTTCCTTATTTACTTAGTCCCCCGCGCCTCCATCTTGCTTCCTCCTCCCTTACTCGTTTGTCTAAATCGGATTCCTCCCTTTTCTCCCTCCTGCTTTTGTGCACACCTGGTCTCCCATTCACTCTATTCACAGTATACTTCATCTCTTTGCTCCTTAACGCTGCACTATTTGTCATTTTGTTTTTCTTCTCATACCTGGCTGTCATTTTCTCTCTCCTCCTTTTGTTTTCAATGTCTTACTTTGTCTCTGCACCCTGTGTATTCACAGCTCTTATCTGTGTTCTTTCTGTCTTACATTTTCTATGGAGGATGCTTGCATGTGTTCACACATCTAGTATTAATATAATACAATACTGCATGGTTACATCGAGTGCCATGTCTGTACTGCATTATTGAATCAATGCTTCAGGGAATACTTACAGGAAATCAGTACATTAGGAAAGGCTTACCTTTATATTTTTGCTACACAGTGTGCATATTGAAAGTGTTTAATTTAGCAACAAAAATTCGTTTCTCTTTAGTACTTTCCCTTTTTGCGTCGGCTGCGAGGGGATTGGAGTAACTGAAGTACTCTGGAAGTAGTTTTTTGAGATTATTGTTCAGGCACTTTCTCCTGTAGAACTTCGTAATGTTCGAGCTTTCTGATGCTTAACTTCATCTTGTTATTTATTCATTAAAAAAAACAGAGTTCCCACAATTTGATGTAATTTGTTCTTTAATCTTCCTGCTGTTACCGTGTAATTGAAAGGCAGATCTGTTTGTTGATTTCAGACAAGCTCATTTGTTTGTGCAGATGAAACATTACTGAAGGATGCTCGAGTTCATTGGGACTAAATTTGAGGAAGTTTCCATTTTTACCGAAAAAGTTGCGACTGACCCTGTAAAAGATGTTTGTTTAAAGACAGATGGAGGCAGTTGAGTTTTTAATGTCTAAAATGGCATCAAATGAGAAATTACACCTACACTCTGTTTTTCAGTGATTATCCATTTCAAATGAGCGTTTCTAGCACCTCAGAAGAAAAGAGGGGCATTAATGTTTCTTTAAGACAGCAATGACCTGAAACTTGAGCTTTTCATTAGAGGATTTTGAAGCTGTATAATGATAAAATACCCAGTCTCCTTCTGAAACATGACTGTTTCTGTCAGTTTTAAATGACAATAAAATCAAGATTGTTCATTTCTTGAGTGCGTAAGAGGTAAAGACAGCTATCAGCTTCAAGTGTGGTGAAGCACATTTATTCATGTTTTGACTGGGGATGCACGGAACAAGTAAAGCAGGTGTCTTCACTAGTCATTTATCACAATGCCTACTTTCAGTTTTCACAGTGGGTCCACATTCACTAAGGCTACGTTCACACTGCAGGTCTTAATGCTCAATTCCCATTTTTTGATCAAATCCGATTTTTTTGTCTGCTCGTTCACACTACAAATAAAATGCGACAGCAAACGCGCTCTAGTGTGAACGCTCAAAGCGGCCCGCATGCGCAAAAGAAGACTTCACACACAACGCGCTCTGTTTAGATCCAGAGCAAACAGTATTGTTTGACTGGTGGCTCTTAATATAATGACTTTGGACTTCACGTTTCCCAGTTTTTGCTTAAAGTTATTTTGTTATTTACATAATAATGTAGATAACCTAATAATGATCCTTATTGCTGTTTTAGAGAGGAGCGGTGCTTCAAAGGATAGTTGCAGATTTCTGTCAGAATCTGCAGATTATACAGTACAAATAAAATGTTCACGTTTCTCCAACGTTGTCTTCCCAACAGTTTCACTAACATCTACACTGGATGGCCAGGAAGCGCAGTGTCTTCTCCGGCGCTGATAATTGGCGTCTGTGTTGTGTCAGTGACGTAAAAAACGGATTTAATGCGACTTGACCGTTCAAACAGCAGTCGCTTTCTAAAACATCAGATATGTATCGGATTCAGTACCACATACGAAAGTGACCCAGATCGGATTTGAAAATATCGGATTTGTGCCGTTCACACTGTCAGACCATGATCGGATATGGGTCGCATAGGGTCAAAAAAATTGGATTTGATGCGCTTTCACCTGCAGTGTGAACGTAGCCTAATATGTGGATGAAAAAGTTCTTTATGCAAAAAGAAGTGCATGCAAAAAATGACCATAAGTCGTGAAACGTATGTTGGTGAATACCAATCATTAGAAATCAACAGACTTATATGTGCGCACCATTTCTCTATGTAAGGAAGTAAGCCAGGGCTGCCCAATCCCGGTCCTCGAGAGCTACTATCCTGCAGCTTTTAGATGCATCCCTACTCCAACACAGCTGAATCAAATGGTTTGATTACCTCTTCAGCATGCCATCATGTTTGGCAAAGGCCTGATAACAAGCCATTCATTTGATTCAGGTGTGTGGGAACAAGGATGCATCTAAAAGCTGCAGGACGGTAGCTCTCAAGGACCGGGATTGGGCACCCCTGAAGTAAGCTAACCGCACAACGCAAATATTGTAAGAGAATCCCAAAAAACAAAAACATGAGAAAGTCCAGCTGAGGAAACGGAAATGGAGGTTTCTGAGGAGGAATGAGCGAGGAGACACGAGACGGGCTGAAATAACAGACGTTGAACGTTGTTTAACCTTCGATGCTCAAGTGAAAATAGAAAAACTTTGTACATCAAAGCTGATATAATGAAAAGGGATAAGAAGGAACAGGTGGAGGAACAGAACCACCTGATCTGTCAGCCCAAGATAAGAAACTCGAGGCATTATTGGAAAACAACCATATCCTCCAGCATCAGTGGGATTGGAAATGAAAAGCTAGACTTTGTGTGATTATAATAAAGAACAATGGTCATATTTATAAATGAGATAATGCCTGCTAGTGTGTGTTGAAGCCTACATTATGCTTTTGAGGCTGATTTAAAAAAGATTTTTCTGAAACTGATGAGCAACCAAAAAGAAATCAGAGTATGAACAAATTCTGATAAGATGATATTGATGGACCTCAGGTTTGTACATAACTCACTGTTTGTGAATGAGGCCCAATATTAATCTGACCTCATTTTCTTGGGCAAAGTCACAACTTTTAATTGGTATTGTTGACAGCAGCTGCTTCCTCTGAGAGCGTGGCTACTGAGTTGGACTGGCAGACAAGTGATTCTTTGCATGCTAATTGCAAAGCAGAACAACTGAAGAAGGCTCTCAGGATTATTTTCTCTGGTAGCCATCCTGAAAGTCCCCTGTGTCCTCCAGTGGCCCTGCATTAGCATGACAGGAGTCTGAGCACGCCTTTGTTTCTCAAACATTGAAATGAGCTGGCATATTATAATGCAGAGCCAGTGTCTGTCAGTGCACTGGCTTGCACATCATTCAGTTGCCTTTTCTTTTTTGGGGGCTGAAAAGGAGAATTGCACTGAAATAACGGCGTGTATGTGAGTAGTTGAAGCATGAAACTTCCTCCAGTTAGCTGGAACTGAAATATACCACCGATTTCCCAGAACACATGACATGATTATCACATATCGCTCAGCTTGATTATGAAGATGCTATCTATTAATAATGAATAGATGAGTGTACTGAGTATAGATGTGCATATGTTACTAATGAGCGTAGTTGAATTTTCAGTTCCTCGGACACCAAAACGCTTGAGCTGATCCAGCCATGTAAATCTGGTACAGCAGCTTTTCTTCAGTGTATCCCAGATATCAGATTTGGATGTGCCGACCATCCCGTCAACACCCCCCCTTTCTCTTTACATAATCTGCCCTGCAGGCTGTTCATATCTACTTCTTATATTCATCCCACCTCTCCCACTTGCTGCATTTTTGTCCCCCACTCTTGTTCAGCTTTGCTCTCTTCACACATCCCCATCCTTAGAGTTACTCAAATTCTAGTCCGGTCTTTACTCCACAGCTCTCACCCTGTAGATTTTGAACTTAAAGCATTTACTTTCAGGCCTTTGATTTCTCTGGGCTTATTTTATTGCTCTCCCTCTTGACATGCAGAATATGCGCTAGACTTTTCAGCGCACGTGTCCTACATAACTGCTGCCTGGCTGTTGTCGGTTTGTACACGTCGTCTTGTCGGATGTTGTTTGCTTTTTCCCTTTCCTTTGTGTTCAGTGGAGTGCCAGTGTGTGTGCACTCGCAGGTTTAGTGATGCATCAACATCCCTGTATGAGTTTCTCCTTGTTTCTGCATCGGTATGTATGTCTGCGTGTGTGTGCGGGTGGTTTTATCAGCTCTTGCAGATGGCCCCAGTCTCTCATCCATCGTTCCACTGAAATGAAGAGCCCTCTGAAGAGTAAAGGCGGAGAAGAAAGGAATGGACAGACAGACATGGAAAGAGTGAGGGGGCGATGACGCATGGAGTTAGCGGGCGGAATGGTGGAGTGGGGGTGGGGGGGAAACATGTTGAAACAGCAAGAGGTGGAAATGAGAAGAGGATGATCAAAAGATGGACAGATTTGGAGAAGTAATGCAGAGAGTTGGATCACCAGAAGTGGCCATTTACACACCCTACAGTGCTTTGTGTAAAGTGAACATCTAAGAGCGTGTGGTGGTGTGTGTGAGAGCTTATAACATGACTGCATGGATGTGAGTTGTACCCAACTTATTTGATACTGCACCAACAGACTCGTTTGCTTCAAGCTGCATGCGTCTTGGTTTTTTTCCTTCGTGTGGGCCTTTGGAAGTGAATTTTTACTGCCGCTAATGTACAGCTCGCTGTAAAGGCTTGGTCACATAGCTAGAGGTGTGCGTGCACATTTCTGTGTGACAGTTGGCTTGCATTAAAAAGAGGCTCTTGAAATCGCCACGGGGTAAGCAGTGTTTATGATGCGCTACCCGCAGGAGAGAAAATAAACAGAAAAGAGACGGAAAGCCAAGAATAAATAGAATAAACACGCGAGGAGAGATGAGGTGAAGGAAGTGAGTTTGTGCTGCACCGAGAAGCGTGCGGCAAGCATTTGGAAAAGGTAGGCGAGGGACAAAGTCTAAGTCTGGAAACAGACTTTAAAGAGCTTGAAAGAAAAGCAAACAGACTCCAGGGTGGTGAGAGGGGGAAAGAAGCCACAGAAGTGAGGGGAAGGATTGTTGACAGGTCGAGCAAAGAGGTAGTCAAAGGAAGGAATTGTGACCTAGAAGCACAAGGATTATTTTTACTTTTATTTTTATTTTTTGTAAATCGCTTAAGGAACTAACAAGTAAAAGGGGAAAAGAGTAGGAGGTCTGTGTTAGTATGTTGTCCTTTTTGATTGTTTCTCCCTGTTGGGCTGTGAAATGTCATTCCCGGCAGACCTCCATTTTTATTGGAGAAAAAGACGGCAGTAGCATGCAGAGATGGAGGAAAAGAATATAACAGAATAGAAACAGCCATGAAATACAGAAACAAAACTGAGTATTTTGAAACCCAAGGGTTCTTTCTGAAAGGCATACAAATATGTCTTGTTTTTGGTTTTTTGTTCAAGGTCTTTATCAATTAATATGGCTAGTTTGAGGATTACCAGGAGTAAAGAAAATACCTTCACAAATAAAGCTCCCCTTTGGGTTGGGCTGTTCTTACTTAATGAAATATGAAATACAGACATCTAAGAGGAGATTTATTTTTAAAAGTAGCGTTAGGACAACAATAAAAGCTTCGAACGGTATTAAAATTGGAATAAACGATTTACAGTAATTTAAGTTAAAGATGTTTGTTGGTGAATATTGAAACTGACGGGGGGGGGACATTAAAGACAGAAATCAAATTTAAAAAGATGAAAACATACGGGCGCATTAGTGTTGTAACACATGAAGAACGTCTGACACTATTAAAGGGATGTGGTGCTGATTGAAATTCAACATAGTGAGTTTTTAGAAGAGCAGAGATCAGGTCCTGTACTATGAACAAGTTCAGCATACCCAAAGCAGTTTTTGGGCGTAGCAGCCACATGAAGCTGGTTATCAACTCTAAGGTATTCCACAGTTTCCTCCTGTGCATTCATATGAGGGATGGTGCTGGCAGCATCTGACCAACCACAAAGATGGACTGGTGTGCTTGCAGCAGAGTGGGTGAGTTTTATAAAGGCTGATGAAACTGTAATATTAGAAAAATAAACATTGCATTAATGTGCGCACTTTAGGTGCTGTTGTCACTACACTGGACTAGATCTATCTCTTTTTTTAGCCACAGGAGTATCTGATGGATTATCTGGTACGGTGGTGTGGGAAAAAATCTTTGACCCCCTTCCTGATGTCAAATGTGTCATCAATCATCAAATGCAGTTTCTAAATTAAGGTGTTTGTTCTTAAAGGGAAAAAATCCAAACCTGCGCCGCCTTCTGTGGAAAAAATGATTGCTGCAGATATTTGTGCTTTAGTAAAAACTGCTGTCCATGCACACAGGGATCTTCCAGAAATAGTGATGCCATTTTCTAGAGAACCAATTGGTCAGTAGGAGATGATTTCATACCTGTTGATCTCTTCTCTCAAACATAACCTGCTCTGGAGGAGCATTAGATGCTGTTGCGATTTACCCCAGTAAAAAACCATCCATAAAACAGTTACCCTGATGTTACATGGGCATCACTGCTTCATAGTGCAGGGCTCTGTCCAGCAGTGGCATGTGCTGACTTGTACAGAAAGGCAAGCAGAGCAGTGAGTGTACTGACTGCATACCTGTGCAGAGCATGCTGCAAAGAAATTGAATATAACTTCTTGCTGCTTTTCCAGTGTTACTTTTAAGCCTTATTGAACTCATAGAAGACTGTGGCCAGTGTGTTTTGACACAAACTTTATACCTTTTCCCTCTATATACAGAAAATGATACCCCTGACTGAAATTGGATTTGCCGTGCCTTAACATAAAAAGCTAAAATATTTCTGCGCTGCTAGCGGATTATATGGTGTAAAATGCTAAATTCACAAGGACTTTGGGAGCTCCTGTAATCCAGGCCAGTTATACCAGTATAAGTAGTATATTGCAGAAGGCAAGCAGTCGTTGTGTATGACAGAAAAGGGGGGAATTAATGGGGAAAATGGAAGATGCTGTAAGAAAAGAGGAATAAAAATAATCTATGAAATGACACATAATCTAACTCATTTTCCATCCCTGTTTGGCTGATCCACAGACGCCACCAGTGGCTGGGCTCTATTAGTTGGACGTAATGAGCGAAAACGTACAGCACTGGCGGGAATGTAATAATTTGTTTCACAGCTGTGGATTAGGACTGTTCATGCTGGTTAAACAGATTTTTCTTTGAATATCGCTGGGATAAAGGCAATTAAATTAAAATTTGACCGAACATTAGCAATTGGGCAAGAATTGGATTGTGACTAAAGCTCTTATCTAGTCCATATGCTATACGTGAAACCATCCGTGTTAATGTGACGTGTAATATGAGAGACTGGGCTAAAGCCAGGGATCCTCATTTAATTCACTGCCACGTACAATGTGCATAAATATACACTCGGCGATCTCGCGTCGTTCCTGTTTTGAGAGCTGCTGTCTGTTCTTGTTTATATGCTGCATTTGTGGTTAAATCCCTCTAACTCATTTTGAATTATGGGCTGTTGCTCCAGGCTCCAGCAAAACCATTGATCAGGCACTTTAAATGTCAGCAATAATGAACTTTACCTGTTGACGCCAGATTAACTCTTCTGTCAGTTAGCCGACATAGGAAATGAGGTTCCTTTTTTAAATTGGGAGATACACACACTCCTACACTCACTGTTCATCTTTTAGTCTTTTTTTATTATTTAGTTAAATAACGTTTAATAAGCCTCCTTGGTTTGAGCTATGTATTCTGTCAGGTAGTTTCGAGTTCACCAAACCCTCTGTGAACCAGAGAAGAACTCGATAACAAAATAAAATCGTGTCCTTGTTGAATAGATAGCTGCAAGATTTGGCTCCAGCCCTGCAGCTCGACCATTTCTTCTATTTCCATATTATCCCCATTAGCTCCCATTCACATTCTTGTCTCTACCTGTCTCTGCCAGGTTTGCCTGGATAATGTACTTGCTTCAGGCTCACAGGTTGCAAAGTGTCCATTCCTCATCCCACAGATGTTTTCACTACTTTTCTGGTGTGCCTGTGAAGTAGCGAACTCCCGCTCTTGTTTCGGTGTTTTCTCAGCCTGTGTTTGTGTGATACTTCCCTAGGTCATGTATGAAATGAATGAAACACTTCCACACCTTCTGCAAATGCTTTTCTCGGAAGCCGTTGGAGCCGACGTGCTTTACAGGGTGGTATTTGTAAGCGATAAACCAAATGGAGCCTGATGTTAGGTCATGCTGAAAGCAGCCGATACCTGTGCAGCAGAGGTTTATGGGTAATGCACACAGTAATGGCTGAACGCTGACACGTTACTGCCATGTCGCTGCTTTCATCCAGGAATGAAGTTGGTAAACTGAAAATGTTCCAGCGTTAAATGAACGACGGATTATGGCCGAGAAATGCCGCATTTAGCAGGGTGTTGTTTAATTTCCTTGTTTGCACATTAAAAACTACCAGAATGCTGGAGGTGATGATGTCACATGGGCATTTCTTATTGACATATTTAGGTTGCATAATTTAGCCAATATTAACAGATATAGCTATAGGTTGATATCATGTGAACCTAACTTTTGTTTGGTTTATAATTAGAAACGTTTCCTGCCATAGCATAATTTCGGTTTGAGTCCAGCCAGGTTCTTTTGCCAAAATCCTAAAAATCGACGAGGTGTACTTTGTCCACCAACATGTATTTGGTCTCTTCGTTTCAGTGACATCATTCCCTTTCCTCGCTACTCTTTGCTCTATAGTCTTTTTTGTTTTGTTTTGTTTAAGAAACTCAGCAGGGAGAGAGGACCTCAGAAGAGACATTATTCTTCAATAAAAATTTCTCTGACCTTTCATTTTTACAATAAAGTAAAACCTCAAGACACCTGAGTTTGCTCAGTGCCCTGTAAGCCCAAAGCCAAAGTTAAGTCGGCTTGATGTCTCTGGTGTGCTGTGACAGTGTGTGGTGCTGAGCTGAATGATGGTGATACTCAGGATAAAAAAAATATATCTTTTTAACTTTTTGAAAAGCCGAGACTCAATCTGAGGTTTCACAATTGTGTTGTTTTAACCAAAGGAAGCTGCGTTCCTCATAGGAATACTGTTACTTTTTAAAACCTGCTTTGCATTTCCATATTTTGTCTAAAAATAATTGCAGGTGAGGGTGACTCAGCAGTAGGCCAGTGCATTTTCTCTTTGGTACGACCACATCATTACCCTTCTCTGATTATTTACTCCTGCTTCATAATTGTGGATAGAGCAGCAGGGTTGTGAGTTTAATGGAGAGAGTGCAGATTTATAAGTTTGATTTGAGCATGTTGCTGATGT
This sequence comes from Mchenga conophoros, assembly GCF_057382185.1. Classification (NCBI taxonomy): domain Eukaryota; kingdom Metazoa; phylum Chordata; class Actinopteri; order Cichliformes; family Cichlidae; genus Mchenga; species Mchenga conophoros. The sequence continues at coordinate 74,355,024 of NC_140528.1, read as the reverse complement.
GTGGGCTGACATCCTTTGATCTGATTAGAGAGCAAGATTACCTGTGTGCATGGGTTTGTTTGAGCGTTTCATGAAAGAGAATAAATGGAGCTAATGTCATTAATGCCGGTCATGTCGACCCCTCGTGAAGATGGCATGTCTCTGAAAGCCACTCATAAATCTCGCATGCTGCAGAGAGGGAGAGGAGTTGGGGTCAGCGGAGACCAGTGGGGACAGAGGGCAATAAAAGCGTAGAGAGAGAGAAGAGAGAAAATGCGAGATGGATGCTGAGCAGACGGAGGACAGCTTTCCTCTTCTCCCTTTTTCTCCCCAGTGTGGCCATCTGTACAGAGTGTGATTAATCATCCCGTATCCCCAGACATGGCAAGCCGATGCTGTGACACTCAAAGTCTGTGCGTGTGTGTCAGTATTGCACTTGTGTGTCTGTGTGCTTTGTTGTTGTGCGTTTTAATTCTCTCGCCAAGAATTTGCCTGTATGCACATGCCTGTTATATGTTAACAACCATGTTTGTGGCCTGCTCGAGTGCGTTTGCTTGCCAGTGTGTTGGTGCGTGCGAGGAGGGGGGGAGCCACAGACAACTGGTGTCTGTGTGTGACATTTATGACACATTCTATTTGTTTATCGTTGTGCTGCCACCAGTTACGACCAGTCCCCGTGGCAACCAAGCATCCTTGGTGTTAATTAGCAACATGTCCCAAATGGTCTGCTTGAGAGGAAAGGGAGAGAGACTAATGGAAGTGGTGAAGGTGTGAGAATTTAGGATAGAAGAAAGCATAAAAACAAATGATTTAAAGGAAATGTAATCGTGTCCCCACTACATTTTGTTTTTGAATAAAGATGATAAACAAAAATATTACAAACATCCCATCTGGGTGCAGCTTGTGTTCTGTACACGATCTGCTCCTGGCACACACAGTAATTGTTTTTGCATTTAGGCAAAGAACACTTGGATACAGTTATCAATTATCAATAGCAACTTGCATGCAATCATTATGTGAACTGCTGATAAATATTCTATAAATATGTAATTGAAGCCACAATGTCTGAAGCTTAATATAAGCCTGGTAGTGGGTTAATCCAAAATGGGACTTATGGTGCTCCCACAAAACACAAAGCAAAGTTTTGGCATTATACATTTATTTAGACATGTCTCTGTGACGAAGTTATTTGACACCACATTGTACTTGATGTGCAACTTAAATTTTGCGCACGTTCAACATGGGAGAAAAAAATTGATTCATGCAGTTTTTGCAAAATCCCATCATCAGGGAGTCCTTCAGGAAATTTGTGTCATGACTTACAACATTTCCAGAATCCTCTTTTAACCCTACGCCATAACCTTCCACACCAGGTGGCCACTTTGGGTGGCTGTAGCTCAGGAGGTAGAGCAGGCCATCTATTGATCGGACAATTGGTGGTTCAATCCTAGTCTGCATGCCAAGTATCCTTGGGCAAGATATTCACCTATTCACACGAGCACTTTCTATGATTTTAAGTGCTAACTAACATTCACACATTAATTGGAGAGCAATGTAGGGTTAATATGACATGTTGTATTAAGTGCTTAGTAGTATAAGAATCCATTCAGTTACTGTGGGCTGCATCAACCTGATGTGTAGTTTGAACTTTTGAGGGTAGCTGTAACTTTAAGATGGGAAACACAGAGCACTTGGAACAAAGTGAGAGATACTTAAAGTTGGGAGAATGTTTCTGCGTCTTGCTTCCATGTTTCCTGTGGGATTGTATTCAAGTCTAATAACACGAGACAAAGCTTCACTTAAATTCAGCATGGACCACAGTGACTACATATGCTGTGATATGGGGCGGGAGCTCCACTAATTTTAGCTCCACTCTACATGTGCATGCTTCCTGGTCTGGGAGAAAAGATTATTTGATGTGAATATTGGTGAGCAGTGGGTAGACTTGGAGAGGAGGCAGGTTAGTCATAATTAACTATGAGGAATGGTATGATGAAATGGAAAAGAGATAGGGCAGAGGAGAAGAGGGTAATGGAATGGGGAAGTAGTGAAGGATGATGGACAACGAGGAGTAGGCGCCATGGTGAAATGGGCAGAGCAAACATGCTTTGGATGGATAGCGAGTCAAACACATTCAAAGACATAATGTACTTAATTTTGTCTGACCAAAAGAATAAAACCAAATATGTAAACATGACAATACTACTAATAAAGGCCGCAAATGAAAAAAAGGGAAAGAGCATATGGAGAAAACCAAAACATCTAAAGATAAAGATTGGACATAGCGTGCACAGGTTTAGGTTTTGAAGCTAGATCGAAAAGAAATGTATATTTTTTTTTTAAATAGCTATGCTGTCATGTATAGGCAAAGACTAAAACCTTGGACAGCAGGTTACGACGATACCACCCTGATTATGACCGATCTTATCTGAACTTGGAAGCTAAGCAGGGTAGGGCCTGGTGACTACTTGGATAAGATAAGATAAGATAAGATAGAACTTTATTAATCCCTCGGGTGGGTTCCTCTGGGAAATTCGACTTCCAAAAAAAAGCACAGCAACGACCGAAGTTACAGTTACAGATGGGAGACCACCTGGGAATACCAGGTGCTGTAAGCCTTTCCTTTCCCTGGCTGTAGCTTTGGAGGTCATCTACTAATCGGAAGGTTGCTGCTCCAGTCGGCAAGATGCTAACCTCAAATTGCTCCCTGCACACTCTGTGTGAATGTTGGATAGAAAGTACTTAAGTGTAGAAAGTGCTGGTATAAATGGGTGTGAATGGGTGAATGACACATGTAGTATAAAGCGCTTCGAGTGCTCAGAGTAGAAAAATGCTATATAAGAACCAGTCCATTCACCATTTACAAATATTATTCAGGCACTACTAACCCTTTGAGGTCAGAATATGGCAGAGCAGTTACTTTTAGCTGTAACCTGTAGGACAAATGATTCTCTTAACCCTTTAAGACCTACCATAGAACCAACTCCGCCAGAGCTTTTACTTATTTCTACATGCTGTAATGCCATTTTTGGGAGCATTTCAAGTTGATATACATCAATACAACCATTATAGGCCAAATTTTAATAATATGTATGCAGTAAGTGTATAGTAATTACATGCATTGCAAAAAAGTGCAATAAACTACAAAAAAATTGAAAATCATTTTTGTTTTTAACATATATTTCTAGTTAGAGAAATTTAAGAGGCTTATCCCTCAAAACTGTAAATACAAAAAAGTTGCACAAAATAGTTTCCCACCACAGGAAATTTATTTTTAGTGTCTTCATAGTTTTATTTTTGGAATACACCAATTTTTATGTACTGCAGCAAAAACAAAAATATTCTAATGCAAATTTGCAAAAAACGGCATGTGCATCAAAATAAACATAATATGCACTGTTGATTATTTACCTGCCGCATTAACGCGAGAGGACGTGCTGCTGGGTTGAGATTCACGAGTCCGGACCGGAATTAAAAACACGACATTCATTTTGCATATTCGTAGTGTTTCCTCCCTTAAATGAAATATCTACTTTGCAAGTATTGCAAGTTGCCCCGTTGTCATCTGTTCTCGTAAAGTATGACCAAACTTTTGAGCGTTTGAGCTGTTTAGGCGCCGTGTTTCCTGCCAGGTAAATGACGCTCCGCAACGTGGTGACGTCATTCGGGGTGACTGGAATCGATAAGGGAATTGTTTGCAAAAATGGCAAACAATTCCAAGGAACTGAAACAGTGGGAACCGGTTCTCAACAAGAACCGGGTTTCGATACCCATCCCTACTCATAAGGCCCTGATGGTAAAAAACTACATTTCCGCAAAATGACGTCACTTCCGGTTTCGGCAGGTCATGGTGGACATGCGATAGTTCGTGCTGATAGACGTAGGAAGTGTTACAAACAACTGATCGGATCGGCAAAGCCTGTTTCTGGAATATTATGTTTTTGTTGCTGCAAGTGCTTTTTATGCAATTTTTGCAAAGCTATATGTGGAAGGAAACCGTGACCTAGGACAAGCTGATGGCATAAGATGTAAGTACAACTTCTCTGGTAGAGCAGGGCGATATGGCCAAAAATATTTATCACAATATATATTTGAAAATTTGCGATAACGATATAACTGACGATATAATGGATGCGAGACAAAATACAACTCCACAACATTACTAGCGCAAAAAGACAACCTTCCATTTATTTTCACTTAAACAAGAAGCTGGTTTTTATGTACATTAAAGCTTTATAAAAATGCAACAGTGCAAATGCAAATTCCTTGCTGAAAGTTTAACCAAAAGGCATTTCCAGTAGAAATGGGCTGACATATCCTGAGCATAACCATGTATAATATCCACTGAAGTTAAAAAGAGGTGCTTTGCAACATTAAACTGCAGTGTGCAGTACGTATGTTTCAGACCATAAGGTGCACAGGATTATAAGGCACATTAAGCGAAACAAAGCAGTCAGATAAATCAAACTTCATTAAACTCATTCTTCTTGCTTCCTCCACTTCTGTACCATTGATTCATTAATGTTGAATTCTCTGGCAGCTGCTCTATTCCCATGTTGTTGCAGTATATTAATGACTAACCTGGTATTGTGGATGGATTATCTCAGTTGTTCTCCTGACTGAAGTTTGGTCCGTTTACAGCATCCTGCCATGCGATTGCATTTGTCTCTAACCATGAGGAACCTTCACGTTAACTTTTATAAGTGGAAAAGTGTTAGTGTTCGTCCTCCAGCTTCACTGTTTATGTTATGCTAACATAGCTGTGTCGCTAGCGATCACGTAGCACATCATTATATACCAGCTAGCCCAACTTCAGTAACCCTACAAACGTCACTGCTGTTTAGTTTCCTGTCTTCATTTATGTTGGAAGTGATAGCAGAGCTGTACGTTTGAATTTTTTCAGAAATCTCTCAGTCAGAACATGCAATATCATGCTTAGGTAACTAGCGAAACTAGCGAGCTAACTTCCGCTAGCTTCCTGCTAACTTCTAACTCCGTTAAATGTAATAACTTTTGTTTTCATGGATGCCTGGAAGTTAAACTTTATAGTTACACCTGGTAAAGCAGCAATGCTGATCGTTTTATTAAAGATGAAAGAATTTAGACAGTTTTTAACTCTCAGTGATGCTGCAGTGTTGTTTGACCTGAAGCATACAGAGTTTAGGACCCAGATTACTCCCAGATTTAAGAGCATCTTAGTCCGACAAATACGACAATAACAACGGCTGCTTGCATGTTCTGCAAAAAAATGTGCTTTGTTGTGTATCTGACGGACAAACACCAAACCAGTTCCACATCACGGAAGTTGCACCATTTTTACAAACCAATTCTGGTTCATCTGTTTCACTCAACAATCGGCCATGTGCGTATGAAAACAAAGGCACTGCGCATGCGCGTTTTACTCCCATTCTATCGCGATATTTCATTTTCCTATCGTTGCCTAACATTATACCGGTATTACCGTGAACGGTATAATATGGCCCAGCCCTATTCTCTGGTTTTATATGCAAAAAAATTATTGCGCTAGCTTACACGGTTGCAGTGATACCGGCATTTAAAAATAGTTACGCAAACGGAGCATGCCCGCTCCGACCGGCTTTAAAGGGTTAATCTCCCAGAGAAAGTGTCACCGTGTCACTTTTACATCTACTGAAATGGAAAAATAGAAAAACAAGGATATCTTGGCGAGATGGAGACAGTGAAAATGAGCAATGATTGAAATTCATGGAGGAAATGAGATGGTGAAGAAACCAAGTATTATGATGATTACAATGCAAAAAAGAATCAAGCAGGCATTTAAGAACCAGGGTTGAACAAACGGAGCCACAAAAAACTAAAAAATAAACAAAAATTTTTTATAACAGTATAAAGCAGTTGTGACTGTGCGGGTTAGCTGGTGAGGAAGGGGAAAGGCAGAGGAGCCGCAGGAGGCTAAAGAGATATTTTAGGGGTGAATAGAGAAAAGAATCACAAAGGTTTCTCCAATGTCACAAAGATGGCACGGAAAAAAGGACAAGAGGGTGCAACAACAAGAGAGGGAGAAGTGGCAGCAAGGGCGGGATCCGCAGCAACTCACGAGTATCACAATGTTTTTCAACAGCAAAATAGCTCAGGCTGTTATAGCATTAACAAAAGGAAAGAGCACTTGCAAGGACAGAAGTACTTCCATCAACAGATGGATTTCAAATGGGGGGGAAAAGAATGAGCAGAAACTCTTGGGGATAGATGGAGGTGAAAAGAGGCTGGAGTATTTGAGGAAAGAAGAAAACGAGGCCAACGGAGTGATCCTGGAGAGGATGGTGAAGTGGTACCCAGACTAAAAGTGCATGATAGAGGAGGCCTGTGAACTGGAGCTTTCTGGCAAAACTCAAAAGTTGAAGATGAGCTTTACGTTAGATTATAGTTATCTCAAGTAAACTTGAGGGCAAGAATAACTCTTAATATAATGTCTCGTCTTGCCTCGAACGTATTAACAAGGCAGAGGACGGGGCAGCGATTGAGATGGGATGACAGCAACGGATGATGGAAGAAATTGCTTGGATGGTGGAATGATGCTGTGCAGACTGTGAGGGTGATGGTCTGATGAGAGCTCACACTGTTAAATCAGACGCGTGGCAATTGTGACACTATCTTCAGCCGCTGGCTGAGAGAGACGAGCACGATGAGGAGAGGATGGTAATGAGGATTTGGAGCGTTTGGGAGGAACTAGGAGCCAGAGTGAATGTTTGTCATAATGTCAAGCATTCAAACAGCCATCCTCCTCATGTTGGCACAGAGGAATACAGGTTGGGCTAAGGAGGTGGAGAAGGGAACTGTGGGCAGACATCTTACAGGGATCCGTGGCCTGTTTATGTTTGTGCCCCACATATTAGTACTAATATATTTTAATCAGTCTGAGCCCTGGGGTGTCAGAATACATTTGCTCAGTTTGAGTCTGGGTACAAGACGAATACTAATATATTTTAACGATCCTAAGCCTCGGGGTATTAAGACTGAATTTACTCAATTTGGGGGCTAACTTAACACCCATATATTCCAAGGGACACCTGACATAACAGTTTATTAAACAGAAGCCATGCACTAATACAATTTGTGGCATTGCTATCTATGCTGCAAACATCGGAGCATCCCGGATTGTCCTCAGTTCAGTTTTTAGGTGTTGATTTGTTTTGAATATCAGGGCACCATAAGCATTTTGTGCAACAAAGGTGCACGTTGTGTGTAGTTGTAGAGTAGTGCAAAGATCCCGCAGCGCACAAGTTGGATGTTATATCAGTATTAAAGCAATAAAAAAAGAAAAATCTGGTGTTTTCTGCCACTGTGGTTCCAGAGTCATGTTCACATTGTTCTCTTTAAGGACTTCAGCCTAAACATAGTCATGCTCTTATAATGTCCTTGTTTTGTGCACAGGTGTAACTTGGAAGTATTATGATTTAACACTGTAACACACCAATGTTTACCAGTTTTACCTTTTTTGTAAATTTTTAATCTTATGAGGAAATGAAATGTTTTCATAAAACTTGAAAGTGACATTTTGATGTAGGTATTAAAAATGCCGACAGAATCCCCTAAAATATGTCTACAGCTTAAACACTAATCAGCTAATTAACCTGAATGGGGTAATTGTACTATATTGAGAGGCCATTTGGACCATCTGGACTCTTAGACTTTGTTGCCATCCTAAGTCGGTCTAGCACAAAAGTTCAGCATGCTCGTGTGACCCGTGCCACAAGCTGTCACAGACTAAAATGAGTCATAGCGTGGCAGCAGTGCTAGAGTATAATTTTGAGTTTAAATCCCAGTGTGTCCAGATCTGTTCTTACTTTAGATCCCCCACAGTGAGAGCCTCCGTAAGAGCTGTCAACGGTCAGTGAGGCCAGCATTCATTGGATGAGAGCAGTAGCATGTTTTCAAAAAGCTGGCTCCCAGGCTGTCAGAGTGACTGTGTGGCTTAGGTCTCCATGTAACATAAGTATTGTTTTTAATGAATCTGGCCTCCAGAGAGCAACACAATTAACTGTATTTCCAGTCAGCTCATACAGAAATATGCATTTGAACTGAAAGTACTGTCTGAGACTTGGTAATACCAATGGCAGCAACAACTACAAGCATTACAGAAGATGGAGAGGGAGAGGACAAGATAAGTACTGGATAACACACAGGACAGCAGATGTAATCTATGGGATTGTAATCCACTAATGATTTTACAGATGAGTACTCTTTGTAGTTTCAATTTGATTGGTTAACGAAAACAAATGAAGGGACAAATTTTGTGTGGTACCCTTTATCTCTAGATGTTGAAAATGTGTATAAAGTAGCTAATCCAGTCCCTGCAGCTGACATTTTCAGCGGAATGTTTTCTTTTGTTTTTTGGTTTGAGTGCTAAACCACTTAACACTGACCTTTAAATCATTCAAGAATAAAAAAGGCACCTCAATCACGGGATCAGCCAGTGTTTTCTAATCATTTGATTACAACTTTCAAAACAATTTTAAGTTGTGCTGTAGGCGCTTTATTGCAAAGATCCTGCCGCAAAAACACGGTTTGCTCAGATTTCTTTAACTGAATGTACAAAAAAGTGTCAGGTCAGAAGCAGAGGTACATCTACAGGCCATCTGTAAAACATGGTGGAGGAGCTGTGATGTTTTGAGGCTGCAGGTCAGATCTTGTTAAAATTGATAGATTTATGAACCAGAAATTTATAGTCAGATTTTGGTCCAACGTAAGGGGCAGAATTACAGTTACAAACCTCACAGCTGCATGTGGATTTGTTTTGTTGCTTCATATATGATTATAAATATTGCTGACAAGTCTCATGCAATATACAATACATTGGACTGACTTGGTCAGAACTAGAGGAATGGATCCGTTTGCAGTTTTGATTAGAGAAAGAAATGCTGCAGAGACTGAGGAAGTCAAAGATAAGGGTGTGTGTGATGCATCATGCATTACTGCAGGGGTAGATCAAGGCTTGGGCATAATAATCAAAGTGCTTTTGTCCTTGTTAGACAAAAAAGACATGCCCACACAGTAAAGACATGCGCACAGACTCGTGCAGAATGACTGCTTTATACTGGTGCTTTTACATTGCAGCACGAATAGCCACTCTTTTCACACACACAAACACACTTTGATTATATTATGCATATCCAGTTTCCTGTTAATCTGTCAGAGTAATTCATCAGTTTCAATGATAAAAATGTAGCTCATTAATTCATTGGTCTTTGTAAAAAGATGGCATGTGAGGGAGAGAGAGAGATGAGGCAGACAGAGGGGTCATAAACAAAATAAGACAGAATGAAAATTAATTTGGATTGCACGTATGCATGCATATAAAGATGGGACGCTTAATAGTTTTCAATTTCAACTGAATATTCTGCTGCGTTTGTGTCCTTTTAAAGGAGGGCAGATGGAAACAGGTCTGCGATGGAGCGTTAGCAGATATTAAAATCCCAATTTTACAGTTGAGCACAAAGCGTGGGTAAGGATATTTAAATAGTACACACCACATACACCTATCAGCTGTGGCGTGTATTTAAAAACTATATTTGCAGTAAGAAACAAACTTGGTTTCAGGCAGAGTTCAAGCTGAAAAAGATGTTGGAGGAATAGACTGAAAGGGCAAGTTGGGAGTGTATTGAGGCAAAAGTCAAAGAAATGGCAAGACCTCACCAGAAGGTTTTGGATGAGAAAGATATAGTGAGTAAAGGAGTTCAGATGAGGGTGGATTAGGAGGGATAAAGCTGTACCTGAGGAGATGGACATAATGGAAAGGGAAATGCCGGATAAAGATGGAACGTGGATGTGAATTTGAGACGTAGGAAAGATTAAAATGTATTTGAACAGTTAGATTTTCCTCTGTTTTCCTCACTTATCTCCATCCTCTTTTCATAAAAACAAATATTTATGCAAGTATTTGCAATATTTTTGTGATGATTTTTGTATTTTAATACCGTTGCAATATATGTTGAATAAGGAAGCTTTGTAGAAACGGCTGTTTGATATGTAGCTTCACCTATTAGGTAGTTGGACAGTTGACTAAAAAGTTGTTTAGGTATAGGTCGTTTGCCTGTTAAATCTTCTCAGAACGATCCTTAATGATGCCATTCTTTTTTTAATTCAATTTTATTTATACTGCCCGCTCTAATTTAGTCAAATGCAGCAAGTTCATTGTGACTTTGAAGAATACTTTCACTTTTACATTCAGTCTCTCACTTCATCTTAACCTCCCTATTCTTGAGTTCACTACTGCATATAACACTAAAGGCTAAAAGATCCACCATCTTTTTGATTGGCAGCTGCAAACATGACAAAGGAGGAAATCTATTCTGTTGTCCGTGCTTTCCAACCTTAGTTGTCATGGTCTGACGGGACTTGATGGAAAATTATGCATTTTATTTAAGATTATTTGAAAGACAGGAACGGGTATGCAGTTTGTTGTAAATCCACAGTTGGGTTATTGCTATATTTTTCTTCAAACCCCTTAAATTAATGCTTGGTGTCTGCACTTCACTTGGATGTTGACTGTTTAATTTCAGATCTGATGTTGTGTCATACAGAGAGAAGGTACAGAAAAGTTGTGACTGTCCAAATATTTGTCAAACTCTTTATGTGCTTAGAGATTCAAATGTCTGTGTATATATCTGAATAGTTTTAGGCAACTAAGATAATTTGTTTCCTCAAATTGATGATTTAATTTAATGTTGGTGTTTGTTTGTTTTTTTTAAGTGCAATTTGACTTTAACTGATTTCTACTTTCTTTTGTTGAGCTCTGTGCTGCTGATGCGTTCCTTTACTGTCATTTGCTTTTGTGCCTGGTGTTAGGGAGCTGCAGTGTTTTGTTTCTCTCAGGTTAACGCTTGTAGGCTGAAAGTAATAATTTTTTATTTTATTTATTTATTTATTTATTTTTGAGCATCTATCTGCATCTCCCTGCTGAACACCGATGTTCTTCTTCACTTTCTGTGACACAGTATGTACAATGCAGGTTTAAAAGTGGTGTTAAAAATAAATCTAGGAGATGGTCTTTTGGCTCAAAGCCCCTGAAGGTTCTTTGGTGAGTCAGGATTGGAAAAAGTTCTCTGCTTCTGAACTTTGCTCTTGATCTATATTTTTCACCAGCTGCTGCTACACCGATTGAACGAAGGACCTGGCAGCCCACCCAAATGTTTTCCCATAAAACTGGCTAACTAATAATCCCTCTTTCCCTCCCTTTTTTAATATCTAGCATTATAACTTGACTTCCCTTAACCTTGGCTTGTCATACCTTAGTTCTTAAGCGGCATCCACACAGGGAGGGCTGTGATTAGTGACCAGAGACGATGTAAAGTCCATGAAATTTAGCAGTTTGAAGCATCGACTGGTTGAGTAACAGGTCGGCTCCATGAAGTGACCTGAATTAAACTCAACTATGAGCAGCAGTTGAAGCCACTAACATTGAAAGTAAAGTGCTGATTAATATGATGTCATGGTAAAGACATGAGGTTACCTCATGTCCACCAGTGATCAACCGTGGGCTGAAGAGTGATGCACAGCGAGCACTTTAAGTCGATGAAGCTTCACTTTCACGTTTGTTTTTTTTTCTTTTATCATTTAATTGAAATTTGCGTAGCAGCTTTACCTTAATCTCTGGCATTTTCCTCAGCACTCCTGATACTCCCTCTTGCTCTCACCCCACTTCACTCCCACTTTTGCTTCCTAAGCTCCCACTGTTTGCGTTTGACTCGGCTACATCGCACTCTGGCTTTGCCTTCTTTGTCAATTCCCCTTACAGCTCTCCTCCCTCAACTTTGCTCTTTTTCTCTGTCTATCTGTCATGTATTTTTAATGCCTTTGAGACCTTCAAGTCTTTGCTAGTTCAGCTTGACTTCAAAATAAAACAGTTGAGTTCTGTATGTGTTGGATGGGAGGGGATGATGAGAAGGGAAGGTCTGCAATGCATGAGGTGACAGGACCAGGCCTTTATTTTAGACGTGTGGGGTGTTTTTGAGAGAGTGAGGGGAAAAAAGACACGGAGCAGACGATTCATATGAACATTCAGCAGATCATCAAGTACATGAACCAGTTAATGACACAAATATCAGCCTGTACACAAACCTACAGTTTTCTGGTAAACAGAGACCAGTGTATAACACAGTCGATCACATTGGAAGCATTTCAGGAAATAAAAGGGATGGATAGTCTGTGTATTGCTTTTTCTATCTGATAATTTCTTTGTAACAGATGAATTGATGATTTTTAATTTGTTGACTCATTCTAAATATTATAAAACCAGCTGCTATTTGTTTACCAGATTCCTTATCTTAGAAAGGGCTAATATTCTTTCCTCTTGTTTGGACTAGCTAGCAGTCTACGGTGATGCTCTTGTCTTGTATTTGCTGTAGCATTTAGTGCAACCAGTCCTAATCTCTTATTTGTATGCTTTGAACACACAAGTAGGTCCACTTCATGAATATGTTGTTATTGTTGCATATATAAAATATAAAAGTGACAGAATAATAGCTGAATTCATCTTAAGAATTGGCTGAAAGTTGAATGACTGTAGGAACAAAGTTGGAGCTGGTGGAGAAATGGAGTGAAAATCAGGATGGTGCAATGTAGGGAGGGAAGAAGTAGTTTAAAGTGACCTGCTTAGCAAGAATCAGATGCTTTTTGTTATACTGTATAGAGAGCGTGAGGATAAGAGAGAGAAGTGATTGCCAGTGAATTTTGGATTGTGTTGTTGCTTTGTTGCTATGGTGTTGCATTTCCTAATGCAGACATGAGAATGAAAATGGAGACAGAAACCACACAAAGTAGTCTGTGATCAAATTTTTCTCTTCCATTGAATTTTATCTTATATTTGTCCCTCGGCCGTAGAAGGCTGTTGGGGTATTGTCGTCGCCCTGCTGGGCAGGCGCAGTCGGGCAGGCGCAGTCGGGCAGGCAACGTAGACACGAACGAAGCGACCTAAGAGTT